>NC_135262.1:6875000-7500000 GCF_964204865.1 Styela clava
AAATTGGAAAAAAATTATCGCCTAACCCTAACCTGTTACCCATGTTACGTTCAGATGTCCGCCATCTTGGTTCGCATACTTCGGGAGCACCGTGAATACCATAGTTGGCAGAATATGCACAGATATTTTAAATGCAAACTCACATTTCCTTATACCAATTTGTTCTGTCAGCTATTTGTCATTGTCAAGGTTGGTTTTTCTATTCACACATGAATAAAAATATATAGACAATTTATTGCAGTCAGTGCAAGATCTCAGTATTATTAAAAATTGTAATAACAGACAGGAAATAATTTGAATAGCGGCAACTTTAGATATAGCATATCATGACCTAATAGACTCATCGCACTTAGAAATGCCCAACAAATCTTGCATATTTAATATTAATAGTACAATTCTTTCAGGTGTCCGCAAGCAAATTATTTCCCAATATTTATTGAAATAACACCTTCTGTTTTTAATCTTTCAAGCCATGCTCTTTCTACATCTGCATCATGAACTCCAGTTTTTCTGTTGATAGTAAATAAACATCTTAGTGATAAGGCTGTAAAGTCTGTGAAAACTTTGACTTGAGATCCGATCTCTGAGGAAACTAAATTTCAGCTACAAGAATTTGGCCAACTCTAATTGCCTGTTAAGTCTACCGTATTCTACGAACCATAAGGCACACCAGGTTATAAGGCGCACCATTAATTAATTGCTTAGATTAGGGTTTTGTCCATATATAAATAAGGAGCATTGGGCTATAAGAAGCAGCGGTATTGGAGTTTTGGTTACCGTACAAGGCTCATTATAAAACAAAAAAGCTCATCACTTATCGATCTCAAGGTTGAATCTGCTCCGACTTTTACATGTGCATTCATCATATCTCGAGCCAGAAGCCTATTGATTTTGGATGAATTATGTCATATAATTAGCGATGGCACACCCGGTGTCGCTATTGAGTCAGAGGGAAAGAATCGAAACCGCGAGATTGATAAGTCGGCGGTCTCCAATCGCTATCTAGTTTTATGATTATTGTCTTTTATTAAAGAAAAAGTAAAAGGGTGCTTTGTTTATAAAACAAGAGGATCGGTTTCGAGCGTAGGCAATAAAGCATAAAGCACTTACTGATCCATACACAATAGCGCAGCCAATTTCGGAGAAAAAAACGGATTTGGAATTTGCCTTATGGTCCGTAAAATCAAACATTTAAAAAATTTGTGCTTATGCTCATAAAGCACTTACTGATCCATACACAATAGCGCAGCCAATTTCGGAGAAAAAAACGGATTTGGAATTTGCCTTATGGTCCGTAAAATCAAACATTTAAAAAATTTGTGCTTTTCGAGTTTCTATCAGTAATTTTGGCCTTGATTATCCCAAGTAAATATCTGGAATTCCTACTCCTGACTCTGAGGAATTCAAAATTAACTCTGGCCTTCCAACTTTCGGGAATTTAAATGCTGAACTCTAGATTTTCCAGTCCCGATTATTGTCAAATATTGGATTTTTACTCAACATGGCTGTACTGCCATACAACAATATATGCAGTCTGGGATGACTAAATAATGTGGATAGTGTTAGTATGATAAAAATATAAATACAACTAAATCCAAGCCGATGTAAAGAGAAAAAGAGTGATACATGTGAGTCTGTATAGGAAAGACAATACATTATCATACCTGAAAGCTTGTGCGCTACCAGGTGGCAAGTTTTCCCAGTAATGATGCCAACCTCTATTATCATCCATACCAAATCCATATACATCGACAGAATCACATATTTGTAATGAGAGTGCTACTCCTATCGCTCCTGTTGATGGATATCTCCCTTGACGATTTATCCAATTAACATGCACGTATCTGGAAATTTTACAATAATCTTGGTTTTCTTACTAGCTAGTACATATCCTAATTTGTGAATTTACATGGATGACTTTCAACTTCTGACACTGTAAAAATAGAAAAAAAAATGAATCGAAATATTAACATTCCATTTGCATAGTCGTTATTTCCTAGTTTAAGACCTTTTCTGTAAAATAAAGCCCTCTGCAAAATCACATATTCAAAGTCTTAATAATTTTATTACCTAAAAAACAGGAATATTTGAAGAATGAAAATCTGTAAAAAAAAAAATTTTTTATGTTCTTATCATCTTCATCATTCAAGGCAGTGTTTTCCAATCTATGTGTTGCGCCCCGAAACTGGGTCGCCTGTAAATTTTCTTGGGTCACTTTTTTTTCAACAAAAATTTGAAAGTTTAACTGATTTTATTTTTTGGTAAATTTTGTTGTTTATTTTATGTTTGGTATGAGGCCTTGCTCATTAGTATCACAGCGTAAAAATTAGCGTTTTGGTTAGTAACGCCACACCATGATTGTTTTATATTAATAATTGTAAATATGTGCCATAAAAGTACTACATTGTGTTCAGAATTTGAGCATATATTGTTGTCACAATATTCTACAAAAGTTATTCTTTGAAAAGTTGAAAACTCATGTATGTGAATAGATAAACATAAATAATGCCCCCTCATACTTATTTCTCTAAATTTTTATTTCCATTCAACCTGACATGAATAAAAACAACCCTTTGTCTTGCACTCTTCCATAATGCTCGTGAAAACTTCATATCAAGTAATTGCCACATCTATACACAAGGATGAAAGATTCGCCTCAGGGCATACTATTACTCATGGAAAAGATTTACCGGTAGGTAGAATTTCACTGATGCTATTCAATGCAAAGCTAGATGGTTTCCTGCTTTTGCAACTTCAATTTCTAAAACTAATGGGCTATTTATATGCGCATATACATATATTATGTAAAGCTATGTTGTGACGTTGTTTATAAAATATTCATAGGATGCATTGAAACATAGAAAATGCGTTGAGAGGGCTGATGTTCTACATTGTAGATGTATTTATTATTGGATTATGTCCTGTAGAAATGGAACAGTAGGCTGGCTAGGATATATAATAAGCCATACAGAGTAATGTAAAGAATATAGTCTAAATATCAGTATATATTACAGAAATAGTTATTCCTTTTGTACAAAAAAGGAGATTTTTATTAAATTTAAGAATTTATTGGTGTTTTCTTCTAGAAGTAATTATTTTGAAATAATTTAGTTTTTAATTTGAACTTATTCCAAAAGGCTTTTATACAAATTCATATACTGTTTAAATGATATGTCTTATTATGCTGCAACATAAAATTTAAATTTTTTTTTGAGACCGAAACATTTAATATACTATACTATTGGTATATGCAAATCATTATACAGGTAAAACATAAAATTTGAGTTACAAATAATGAGAAAATATGAAAAATACGTAAAATTTTGATTCCTAGATATAAACTGTCCTGTTTAAATTATGACTACCTATGACTTAGAAATTGGCTTTAATTTAGTCTGTGATTGAGCCATTAATTTAAGGGCAACCTAGGCAAGATAAATAGTTCTCGAGGAAAAAAGTCGTTTCCAAATCTTTAATTTCAGTCGATTCTCGCGCTTTGAGCAGGAAATAAACGTTATAATGATCTGTTTGTCTTGTATTATGCACATGTCTGTAATTTCCTGTTAGTGCAATGATGTAATATCTTCGTGCATATGGTGCATGTATTCTCAGTCTTATCATTCAAATTCTTCTAAGGTTCTCAGCTACAGTATATCAATATCGAACTAAATTATGATGCGTTTGTATCAGGTAAGGTATGTTGTAGAGGATACATAATTTCAATGCTGATCAAGGTATATTTACCATAACAGCAAGTTAGTGTTAGGTAGACACAGTTTTCTGAACAATGTAATTTGCATTTTGGATCTTGAAATTCTTGCTATCCAAGTTGACTGTGTGTATGTTTATGAGTGTTTTTGGTAGGAAATATACAATAGCCTATATAACTGATTGAAAACTAATATGAGGCAATTTAGAAATATATATTCAAAGTCTGTCGTAATTTTTTTTTTTCTAAAATAAAATAAAAATGATGTTCCATTTTGAAGCCAACTCTGCTTTTTAAAAATTTCTTTGATGAATCAAAGCTAAATATTAAAATTGGGTAGACAATGCAGAACAGAAAAGTTTGGATCTGCTCGAAAGTTCGAAAGCAAAAGAATAACATCGTTGTGTAAATCAGGGGTGCACAACTCGAACGAACTTCCATAAAACACGTAACAACAAATGCAATGAAACAGATATTAACGAAAAAGTATTTATTGAAAATTTTAATGTCCTGGAGAGATACAGTTTTAAAGGCATTTTTGATTTACAGAATTTGAAATGTTGGGCTTAATTAATAAAAGAAAAATATCGATGCACATCACTAATCTAAATGTTAACCAAGTCCGTTTACGTGCCACGTTCAAGCTAATGGCGTGCCACATTGGGCACAAAATCATGCCCTGTGTTGTGCACCCTTGGTATAGAGCTTTCAAAGTGAATGCATAAAATGTTAGTAAAAAAAAAGCTACTCACCTTATGAATTCTGGATGAATAATATTTATTTTTGGAACATTCACATAAATACGCGGTGTTACGGGCCTATATGTCTTTTTGATAGTTCCATTTGTTATTGCACTGAGGAGCCATTCGACGTCGAGAGGTTTGAAGGGGATTAAAGTAAAACTGGTATCTGTTAAGTGCAAAATAAATATGGTTATTCATGTTCATAAAAACTTCACTTAATGTTCGCATTGTTTTGCCGCAACATTGCACTCATGATAGGTTGGGGTTATAGAAATTGAAATGTTATCATTAACAACATCAAGTCGATAGTCATTTAAACAATGTCAGACAATGCTTAAGATAGTTTGTATGTTGTATTCAACTAAGAAAAAGCGTCTTGCGTCTTTCACGCTAAATTATTGATCCAATTATATGTATAATATAAGTTTCTAAATTCAGGATTTATGAAAAATTGTGCTGATAGTGATATTACAACACAAAGTGAGTCTAACGCTGGTGGAATTTCTTTACTCTGACTGGTTACAGATTTTTTCGATAAGTTCGAAGGTTAGATATTTATGCATTAATGATCTCATATCCTGTAACGCTGCCTTATTTATTGAGTAAATATGCGACGAGAAATTCTGCAGATGCAGTAATGGAGGTTTCACAGGAAGTTAATGGTTAAGAATCATTTTGAAGTTGTATACAGGAAATCCTATTGAAACTTGAATAGGAAATACGCTATGATAACTTTAATAACTAATAAGATGTTCCGTATCTTGTAAAACACGCTTCTTATGCCTGCTCCAATTGGGAAATGCTATTATGAGAGTATACCATAAAAAAATGATAGCCTTATGAGTAGTAATGTTACATATTTCTATGATAGTGTGCTGGTAAGGAATTCTGATATGTGTTAAATGACTGAGTTAATGTCAGAATATGGTAAATAGATTTGTAGTTAACAACATATGCAGAACTGTTCACAATTTCGTCAATTAGTTACGTCAGAATATGTAAAATGAGTTTGCAGCCAATGAAATATGTAGAAAAGTTGACAATTATTGCAATATTAGGCAACAAACGATAATTTTTCTACAAAATAGTCAGCCTTAAATTATCCTGGTAGCAGAAAATGTAACGGTGTTTCAAGCAGGGTTGGATTTAGCTTTTGCACATAACGTATAAGATACGCTATCTGTAGATAGACTTTACACCAAGGATCAATATTGACTGTATTGATATCAACCGAACGATTTTGTAATGTTGTAATGATTGCCAAAGTACACGGTAATCAAACATTGGGTTTGAGATTAGAGCATTGTTACATTCTTTATCTGTGATATGTAATCACTCATTTAAAAAAATATCCTCACTGGCAAGCTGTGAGCTACCATGTGGCAATCAGATACCAGCTTTTATCTAGTCCAGTGGTTCTCAAACTTTTTAAGCCGCGCCCCCTTTTTAGAATTTGTCATGTTTCGCGCCCCACCTCAAAGGATAACTAGCTAAAAGGTAAGGCAAAAGTATGTTTTATTCAAAAAACGCTTTGAAAATACGTAGATGGAATGTAAATAATGAAATAAATGAAAAATTTTGAAATGTTAATATCTAGAATAAGGGGGAAAAGATCAAATCTAACATATATTTCAATTTTAATCATGCCCCTTCAAAAATTGTCTACTGCCCCCTTGTTTGAGGACCATTGATCTGGTCGTTTTCTTGACAATGTTGCCTTGAATTGTTTAAGTCATATGTCTATCATGATATTGATGTTGCAAGGCAAATTTATGGTTATCTTTCATTTCTAGTGGAAGAGACCTTACATGAAAGCACACTTCTTAATAAATATTAGAAGACAGTTTATTTCAATGTGACTAAAAAGTAACTGTTGAATGCATTTAGTAATTGGTATATTTTTTACAATATTAATTGTAATTCGAACCTTTTTTGATTGCCTTCATACTTTCTGGATACATAAGTCGATGTGTTGTTTTTGATCCAACATCTTTTTCAAAACTGGTAGTAGGTCCTTGGTTGAATCGAATCACTATGTCATGTTTATCTATGGCCTGTCGAAAAGAAAGTACCTGTTGTTAGTCAAGTTATAAAATCAAAAATTCCAATTATTGTCAAATTTAGCATGGTTTGACTATATAGCAAGACGTATTTTTTTTTTCAATATTTCTTTTGCACTGGATTTCTGAAAACGCTGAATTTTTGACGCTTCAGAAGTATGTTTACCAATATGGAGGTGACTAATTTTGTTCGCCTGTTTTACATCAAGTTGTGTAAAGGGACTGGAACCTATGGGCAGGGGATATTTACATGGCTATCGCAGACGACTTTACTTGGCTATCGCACGAACTCATAATAGTACTAAAATGGGGAAGACCCATCTTTTAAACTTTTTGAATAGTCATTATCTTAATAATATAGAAAATTCATGATGGTGACAATTTTAGTATGATGATTAGTAACGGACCTCTCCATATCCAGAATTTTTAAGATTTCCAGAGTTTCCGACAACTGCACAACTAACACATTCATTATTCCGAGTTCCGTTTCGTTTCCGATGTTTTTCAATTCCTTCTTTGAATAAACCTTTTAAAACTGGCTCCAAATTAGTTCGAGTTGATCCTTGTATGGAGAGCCACCATTGAAACACATCTAAAAAGTTTGTTTATCAGTTTGTTACTTGTTATTATTCGTTGGTCCGCAGGCCTAAATCCAATTGGGGGTGAATAACTGAATAGGGTGGTTGGGAACATCACTGTAACTTCTGGAGGGTGATAGGCTATGGCTCCCTACACCAGGGTTTCCCAAACTTTTTGAGCGCAGCCCCCTATTTCTGAATCTTGATTTTGACGGACTCCCATTTTATGTCGTATCAATTTCTGTGCCTAACTAACGAGAAAGGATAATGTTCCACTTACAACACAAACGACGATAATGTGATGGATGAGGTTGCTTTTCATTGCACAATTTATTGATTTTTGGAGCAATTTATGACAAGCAAACTCATAGATTCGACTCTACTGCAAGTCTCCTTGAATGGAATCAAGACAAGAGGAGACTAAGACTTTTGCTTTACCATTAACCATCTTACTAATTTTTCTGTCCCTGGGGTCAAAATGGGAATCATTTCCAATTTTTAATAAAAATTGCAGTCTGTGTCTGAATATTTTGATCTTTCTAATATGATAATATTGAGGCAAGAGCAGTTGTTTTGTCATAACATTGACAGAATTCCACTTTAATATTCTTGATTTAAAAAGGCAATTTGTACCATCATCTCAATGAATAATGCAGACATGCAGTGTCTGAATTTTTCGTGATTTCAAATGCGCATCAATGAAAACGTGGAGAAAGTGAAATAATGGTTAGCATGTCATAAAGCAGAATGCCTTATCACAAATATTTTTAAATGTTTCCAAACTTTATAGGCGTGTAGCATCTTATGTAGTTGCTTGTACGGACACTTGTTAGCAGTAAAGTTATAAACCACAGTCTATTACCAGTAGGTCCTTCATTAGCGCTGAAACAAATGTGTTTGGAATATGAGATTATCTTGTTTTACACTTATGTATTGAAAGAACTATAAAGATATTTAAACATTTCCCAAGCCATGTCACAATCTAAACATGATTTAGTTGTGTGAATTGATACCACCCGATGAAAATTTATTGAAGTAAAATATTAGATATTTAAATTTACTGACCTTGGTTTATACCCAAGTTGTCAACTCCCCAAAAAGGCATTATTTTTTCATCGTAACTCTCTTTAAACCAATCTGATTTTGAATTTTTTATAGTGTTGGGACACCTTTGATCTGTAATTGAAAAAAATATTATCATATAATTGATGTTTATGACAGGTATGCAGACATTAATTAGTGTCATCCCAATTGGGGACAAGTCCATGCATCAGAAACAAATAACTGACAAACTAATCCCATACCCGACATGGACTGGTAACCCAGGTTCGCCATATGATTGAGCTGTTTCATAGGCTTTCTTTTCTCCTGGATAAATATATAAATTGAATCCTATTCCAAAAGGTCACGAGAGCAGTTGTTCCAAATGTTGAATTTCATTAAAAATGAAATGTTACCTACGTCTATATTCAAGCTAGCTCGAACATTTTTTGGGAGACTCCTCATTAACAAATAATGCTCTGTTTACACAAATAGGGTAAACTTTCAACCACGCCTTTTGCCAGCAGCAGAATGCCGCAAAACATGGCATTCAATCATGATACACAAACGTAGCATCTGCCCATCTATGGCATATACATATTATATCGTTAGTGACTACACTCCGGCAATACTAACTATACTATATAATTAATCATTCCTACCTCTTTCTGTGACTCCTCCACTTTTTATTTTATTATTGATAGTTGGATCGATATTTGGAAAAACATGAACAGTCGAACGATACATGTTCAGGTATATGATGAACATGCAAACTATTACAATAATTGCAGAGTATAAGACTAAGCCAGCTGGTCTTATTTTGAGCATTGTTGCTATTTTACATTAGATAGTTTCACAGTGAAAAAAGTATCTGTAGAAAAGAAAACAGTAATAGATTGATACATTTTCTGTCAATGTTATAAAGTTGAGAAATTCTATTTTATTAGAAATATCTGAAGTTTTTTGTGAAATATGCTTAACATCAGTATTGAGTAGCGCAGGAATGTCCAAAACGAATCAAATAATCGAATATTCAAATAAATTTGAAACCCATTCTATTTGCTTTAAAAAATTAGAGATTTGAGCCTTCAGACAAGCAGATTAAAATGTACAATATCTCAACTGATAACGAAAACAGATGAAACAATGATCATTATATTTAAGGTGTTTCAGACATGATCAGCATGAAGATATAGTGATTCATGTAATTTTCCACATGAATGTGCCCCCAATTTAGAACGTATGAAATATTTTTCTACATCAAGATGTCAATACTTCTACACAGGCGCAACAATATAATTCATTTCAACTTTAACTTAACATGCTGAACTAGCCAGTGCAATTCTCTTCCACATGAGCATACAAATTAAATATAATCCCTACATAAGGATGTCGTTATGTTTTATGTCAGCTATACAGCGCAGAAGTAATAAAAAGGACTACACTGTTAATAATTTATTTTTCGATTTCACTCACTTTCAACTATAAATAAATAAAAATTTAATTGATCGTCTCCTAATTTTTAATAATGTACGTCCGAGTTTTATTATAGTTGTTAACTATGGGATAGCGATAGAGAATTTTGCCAATTTGAAGTTTATTTTGGTAAAACAATAGAAATGGAAGATAGCGAATAAAAAGAATTTTTGCGGGTGCTTGCGACCCCACTTGTACAAACTTTTAATAGTTACTCCATAGATTCGATCGATTTTTATGTTTTAATCGTCTCGAAAAAAATTGAAATTACAGTTTTATGAGACTGTATATAGGAAATTTAATTTTCTGTTAATTAAAAGTTATTTCTAAACTTTTAAATAAACATATCAAACAAAAATAAAAAATATTGTAATTATTATTTTTCATTTCATACTAGGACTAAGTAAGTACTTTATATAATGCGCCATGATGTCTTAACGAATATCATCTTGTCAAAAAAATTGTCTTCAAAGTTATTTCTTTCTAATATTCCTGCTCTACAGACTACTCCGCAAGAAACGAGGACAAGCCGGTAATGCGATATTTGCAAAATGCTTGGTGAAATTTATCATGGTGGTAAACAGTAGATCAAATTGTAATTCAATTTGTGCATGTTTTAGCTCATATTTATTAGTATGAGGAAGTGGCTTTAATTATGTCTTGCAACCAAAAAATTTAAGAATCAGAAATATTCTTTTTCACATTTTATTGTAGTCGACGCAAAGGTGGGTTGCGTTGAACACAATTAAATGAATGTACCAATTTATTTTAAATGCTCATATCGGCCATGAACTGAATAATTTAGGCAACAGAGAAATTGTTTTCTGCTAAAAAAAAGTTGCCCGCCCATTTCGACAGGCGTTGTAATTGCGGCGACTGTTCCAGAAGGGAATTTCTGATTTGAAACCCTCCTTCAGAAGTCCAGGCAGTGCCCCTGCCTGCATATATTATACTTTCCTAAGTATATTCTATGATACTCTATAAATTTCTAATCTCTAAATTTTTTTGGTCCCTGAAAGCGTCAGTAATTTGTAAAATTAGTTGCATGCAATATCCATTCGATTCTATGCTACATAGATTGGGCAATGGAGGTAATTTGTATTGTAAGATGCAATTGTTGCTCCAAACTAATTGTAGAATATATAACATATTCGTTTTTGATGTGTACGAACACAATATAACATTAACAAATGAGATGCTCATAGTCTTATATTTGGGTGCTCCGGAAGTGTATGTGTCATTATGGAGGTAACTAATTATTTTCGCCTCCTTTACATCAAGTTGTATAGAGGGACTGAAACCTATGTGCAGGGGATATATTCACTTGGCTAACACAGACAGTCCCGGAAGCCATAATAGAATCAAAATAAGGAAAATTGGAAAAAAATTATGGCCTAACCCCTAACCTTTTACATATACTACGAGAGTACCTATATTTGTACATCACCTAGACATTAGTAGCAAATATCCAGAATTCGATCAAACAAAATCTAACAACTTAATACTACAAAGCCACATATCTATACATAATAATTACAATCCCTTTATACCTTTATGTATTGTTCAGTGTACTACTCAAAGCTGAAAAACTTGAGCTAAAAAAATCTTGCTACTTCGCTTTGATTTAACCATGTGTGCTATTCAAAACTTGGCATTTATATTAAATCTTTACATACGAACATACTCTATGCTATGACTTCGTTTAATTATTAACTATAACCCTTTTTTTGCAAGGACAGTATCACTTAATACCATCTGTATTTTGTTTACTTACACTTTCTAATTCACATGCTTGGGATGTTCATACACAACCAGTTGGACAATCACTCGTGTTTATCTCTTTATTGGAAGTGTTAATTTATTTATGTCAGTATACTGTAAATATAGATGATATGTAAATATAAAATTTAATTTATTAAACTATATCGTTACCCATGTCAAACATGTATACCATTTTAATTAAGTATCACGTTATTGCCATACGAAAATGGTTGGCCGATTACTCGTCTCTATTCTCTTTATTGAGAATATTAATTTATTATGTCAGTAAATATAAATAAATGATAAGTAAATATCAAATCCAATTTAAACTATAGCCATGCCCATGTCAAATATGTAGGCCATTTTAATTCCAAGTATCACCATACAGAAGAACGAATGGGAACATTTAGGATGTCCGAGAAATTCAAAATGAAGGCTGTTTGTAAAAGATTGCTTCCAAGAATTACTGTTCTTCTCCGTTGGCCCTGTGAATTTTTACAGTTGATTCCAATGTAAAAAATCTGGCGCAATCAAATTTGCAAAATAATGTCAACTGTCAGAAATTGTGTTATTAATGACCATTGCACTGGTCGCTGAAAGAATCTGAAAATTCAAATGTATTCGATTGTTAACAGTACTCAAATTGTTATATGGAATATTTCCATAGAAAACGACATTTTTTATACTCGTATTAGCAGTAAAGGAATGGTGGATCCCTTATGAATCTTCGATTTTATTTACGAAGTATACCTTCACATTTATTTAAGTGTACATTTTTTAGATATTAATTCTGTATGTTATTCATGATATGTTTTCTATGTATTGAAATTTATGTTACATTTACAGATTTAGACAACGGAACATCGACGAGCGATAGATTGTACACAATGCAGCAAGGTGGATCATCTGGTAATAATTATCTCGAAGAAGACTCGCCATTACGAGAAACACGATCAGATCCCTTTAACAAACCAAGGTATTTTGTTTTGCTCAATTTTAGCTTATTAAGATGTCTAATGAATCCTTTTCCTAACTTTTTTATATTTTAATTATTGTTCAGAAGTCGGATGTGAAGGTTTTTTTCAGATTATCAATTTGATCACCTATTTCTTATAAATCCAATATCCGGAAATGATCCTAATTCAGAGATCTAGCTGGGCCACACAAAAATGAATACTGCTATTGCTTAGCTTTACAGTAAAAAATGCACACGGGGCAAATTGGCGAAAGATTTAACGCAGCGTCAAGAGCAAAAACCTTGAACCATTATTTTTATTCGTGTGATCGCCTTTTCAAATATGAACCTGTCAGATTAGAATTTTATGCTGGATGGGGAAAAATTGACAAGGGCCGCACTGAATGGCTTGGCAGGCTGGGTTGTGATCCTTGAGCCGCTCGTTGCTTGTGTTCGACTTAACCCCTTGACAACAATGAAATTTAATCTCCTGATTGTATATCTAATTTTCAGATGGTGGAGAGAAGCATCAAGTTTATCCATAATTATTGCCAGCATGATTATTTTTTGCGTTGGAATTACTATTGCAATGATAATTCAAATATTAGTAGGAGCTCCACAGGTATGATTTCATCTCTGTCTTTGTATTTTTCTGGCGAAAAGTTATTAGAGTCGATTAGAGTCGATTATCATGTTAGTTGATAGCAATAGCCATTTCAAATTTCACTGTCAATTTCCATGTTGAATTTTTTTTATTTTTTTCAACTACATGGTGCAATTTATATACTTTTATTTTAACTTGGCATGGAATGGCGAAGAGGTCAATGCCCATCTGTGACATTATGTTTAAAAATACTTTTTCTATGATTTTGGAAAACGTTAATATTCCAGTGGTTCCCAACCTTTCTCTGCATATACCTCTATTTTCCTAATGTAAATCTTTTTCAATTCCCCTTTGCTATGCATGACAACTCTGTTTCCGTTTGTTGTTTGATCATTCCAAGATGATTCGCTAGTAATATTGGGTTCTGGCTTTTTTACAGTCTGAAAAGTTGATGATATGTGTATATAAGTAGGTATTACAGCAGTATTGAATATTATTAGGAAAACTACACACAAACACAAATTTAAGTTCCCTCCCCGAAAACGACTAACTCCCTTTCATTTGTACGGATTCTACTTCGGTTAGGAAGCGCTGATATATTTTAACAACTTTACATATTTCTCGAAAAATTTTCAGGTTATTCCACACGCTGGAGTTTTGTCCGATGATGATCAATGTTCAAAAATTGGAATCAGAGTTTTATCTGAATCTGCAGATTCTACTTATCCAACAGCATCGTCAATTGACGCCGCTATTTTAACCTCACTTTGTCTTATCGTTAAAAATATTCACAAAGGTGGATTAGGAGGGTGAGTATGGGGGAACTGGGTAAATTTATCACTCACTCCAAATTAGAGCCATTTCAAAAATAACTCAGTGGGGACAAAAATTTCGACTACAGCCCTTTAATTCTTGTTTGAGGAAAATTTGAACTCTTGTTTCGAACTCCTGAAGAAAATCAATTTTATGTTGAGATGTTAAATTTGAGTTTCTGTCAGAAATTTTGACTCCATCGGAAGTCTGAAGTTCTGATTCGAAATGAGTGGAAATTTTAAAAGTTAAATAAAATGGTTCTCATACGCCCTGTAAAAGTCATATGTATGTATATCAAAAGCTTATATATCTGATTTCATAGGACTTTGAACGAAAAAAATTTAGAATAATAGTCTCCCATCGGCTTCAGCCATCTTAGATATTGATTAGTCCATTAGGTACAAAAAAGAACAACTGTTTGAAAAAAACAAACAATTCATATGGTCTCTTTATGTCTAATAATATCTTTCTCTATTTCGAACAGGGGTGGTTTCATGTTGATCGAAAAACAGCATGATGCAAAACATGATATTGTTCAAATAGATTTTCGTGAGATAAGTCCGATGAAGACAGAAACACCAAACATAACAAGAGATGAAGTGAAAGCTGAACAATCCGTTGCTGTACCAGGATATATACGTGGGATGAAGGCGGCTCATGAAAAATTTGGAAAGTAGGTTTTCCGTAGAATATTGTTGTGTTATTGAACTGCAGGTTCTTTCACCTTGTTTACTTTTGCATGTGGTGGTCATCGCGGAGATGCTTCAACTAGATAGCATTAAAGTGATGAATAAAAATAACGTAGTCTCTTTCCAGAAAATAGGAAATATATTTCATAGGTGGTTCATGTATCCGCTGGTCAGTTACAGCTTCCTCAATCATCAAGTCCATGCATCTGAAACAAATAACTGGCTAACTAATCCCATACCCGACATGGACTGATAAGCAGATGAGAGACCGTGGTTCACCATATGATTAAGCAGTTTTATCGACTTTTCTCTACCATAGGATAAATATGTAAATCTTATCCTATATAGGTTAGGTTTTGTCAGATCATAGTTCTGCTTCTTCAAACAAAACAGAATATAACTAAATCAAACAAATATTCAGACTATGATTCAATGAAATTGTCGAATATACTTGCTTTTTTGCATATATATTTACTTTTTTAGAATCTTTTAAAGTTATAAAACTGATATTTTTTTATTTCTGGTATAGTAGATTTTATTTAATAAGGTATCTAAGTGTATTAAATTTCAAAAATCACCATTTCATTTTTTTAGAGCACCTTGGGAAAATATTTTTCAACAAGCATCAAAACTAGCTGCCGGTGGTGTTTTAATATCTGAAGAAGTTTCAGAAGCTATTTCTAAATTGGATATCACTTCTATTCCTGGAGACTTGAAAAATCTGGTGACTAACGGAACTGGTTCAAAGTTACTAAAAACTAACGACACTTTGAAACAACCAGAGCTTGCTAAGACATTACAGGTATAAGGATAGGATAGGATTATTTTTCATGTATTTCGGGGTTAAGAAAGATCTGTTGGTTCAAGCATTTTGCGAACCATGGCCTCTTGACCAGTCCATGTCAGGTATGGGTATAGTTAACCAGTTATTTGTCTCAGATGCATTGACTTGATGATGGAGGGATCCATAACATAACCACCTTGGTTTTATTTAATTCAATTTTCTGAATGTTGAGAGTTTTCAAAATAAATTTTCCCATGTATAAAAATTTGAATTCCTTATCAAAATCAGAGCTATCTCACAATCCTTGCAATCCAAAAACCGCAAAAAAACTTTCAAAAACATGAAAAATCGAGAAAAACCTGGCAAAAACAGTGAAAAACCTTGAAAAATCACCAAAAAAACGTGAAAAACCTTGGAAATTTTTTTATAAATTTCTCATTTAATATGCCTTATGTCTCATTTTTTCTAGATTATCGGAGAAAATCCAGACTCATTTTATGCTGGAAAAATAGCTGATTCTCTTGTTGCAACATTAAATAAGGGAGGATCTAAGATGCAGAAACAGGATTTGAAAAATTACAAAGCTATCACAAATACAGATGTTCTTCGAGTTAAATATGGAGGTTTGGTTATTTGTTGCAGTTATGCTCTTTCTAAATTAGGCAATCAAACAAGTTTCTGGAACACTTCTGATTCTGAATTCCCCTGTGCGGGGTTCGTTCGCAGGTTTGAGATCCTGGGCTCCTCCATGTCATAGGTCGGTTACGACTTCCTCCGCTATCAAGTTCATGCATCTGATACCAATAACTGATTAATAACTATACCCAACATGAACTAGTTACCCGGTTGAGGGGACATTAACTCTCATATGATTAAGTTGTCCTATCGACTTTCCTTTCCTCAGAATAAATATTAATATGTTATGCAATTCATTATTTGTGTGGAAATGTTAAAAAAAAAGTTAAAATTACTAAGATAATAAAGTTGACGCATTGAGATTCAAATATATTTAATAGTTTGAATTAAATATACAAAAGTATTACCATGTTGATATTGACAATTTTATGACTCATCCTAGTGCTTTGCATAATCCTTTCAATCTATTTACATGTTTCTAATCCAACCCAGGAAAAGGCTTAAAAATATAAATGTTTTATGCAGTAAGAACATTCCTTTCAATATTAATAATTTTGCAGATATGTCGGTTTCAGCAAGCAGTCCTCCATCATCCGGTCCTGTTATTCTTTCTGCATTAAATTATCTATCTCATTATCCTATTAATAAAAACTTTTCCAGTGACTATTTATTGGTGAGTTATATTGTTGTTTATTCTTTACACAATGTTTGCAAATTACTTGGTCAAACAACATATTGTCTATAGACCAACTGTTCCCCTCAAATATAAATTATAAAAAAAATTCTCATTAAGTTTTATTTGCTCTAGGACCAGACATGTACTATTTATGATGCTAGTTCTGATGTTATACATTTTGGATTTCCCTAAAATGTTGATTCCCGTTTGCGTCACACTTGTATTGATAAATCCCAATTGTATGAATCTCACTTCATATGAATACTCTAACCCTGACATGGCCAAACTACGGTCGCGGGCCAAATCTGACTCCTCATTGAGTAATTCAATCTGGCCCATCTGATGCTACCACAACCAAACTAAAACCAAATTTTGATGTTTAGCTAAAAAACGTCTCAAGGGATTTGTTGACGTTGCGATTAAATTTAGTTTGGCACGAAGCTTATTGTTTTCTAATTTTGCTTCTGTAACACTGTAAATATTGTACATAAAATATTACATCACACCTGCATGGCCTGTTAGTCTATGCCCCTGGTTCAAAAACCTTACCCACCCCTGCTCTAACCTTTTTCCAGATTATCATATATTTTCAAACCCACATCATATCCATATAATGCTTTAACTTTACCCATTTGCCCCACAGAATCGATCCTAACTCATAACAGTGGGACAAATGCGCTAAAATGAGATGAGATGTGGAAGACAACATTTTTGAGACACTATTCATTTTTCATAAATGAATTAGATTTATAAATTTTGGTCTCTAAAGATGGCATTGTACAAGCTGTCATGGTGACTACAAAAATTAAAGGGATTGTCATTTCACTTATAATTAGAATGAATATAAGACGATTAAAATTTCCCAAAGGCGATCTTTTGATCACAAAGCCTATTGCGCTTATCGTTTTGTTTATGTTTTTGTTTTATTTAGTATCATCGTATGCTGGAAGCGGTAAAATATTCGTTTGGTTATCAATCATCCTGGGAGACAACCGAACAAGTAAATGAAAGGTAAGGTCATTCGATCAAAGAAAAATTTCGATCATTCACCAGAAACATCAACAAGATAGCAATGCTGAAATATACAAACACGAAGGTCAAATGTCATTTAAAAGTGTTCCAATGTATAAAAATTGGCTGATATAAAGGTACTCCCGTAGTATGTGTACCAGGTAAGGGTTAGACCATTCCCCCCCTGCCCATAGGTTTCAGTCCGTTTACACAACTTGATGTAAAGTAGGCGAACAAAATTAGTTACCTCCATATTGTCACACACACTTCTGCAGCGCCAAAAAAACAATATCCACAACATCATCATTTTCCTTTTTCAGCTTCAGTAACCCTGCAGTAGTTGAACAAATCGTAGACAATAAAACTTTTCCGATTGTCAATTATTTAAATGACACACAACCTTTATCGTTAAATAAAGGTGGAGAACAACATGTCACTGTCGTGGGTTATGATGGCTACATTGTCACCATTGTAATGTAAGTTTTATATTGTAACAGTAAGTCTAACAACATTTGTTTCGAACGAGTAAACAATGGGACTGACGCCTAATGATGCATTTTTATATTTAGTATTATTTTACGAGGGGACAGAATTGTAATCATTACTTTGTGGGTTGAAAAATTCAGTTTGAATTTACAAAATTAGTTTTTAGTCATATTCACTTGATATTTTGTAGTTGAATCATTTGAACTAGTTAATAATCGTTTCAGAGAGACCCAAAGTTTTTGTCAATGCGGCACCAAATTATCAAGGAAAAACTCACAATGCACTTCCATAAAAAAAAATTCTTAATAAAAATCGTATATTATTTATGTTTAGCGCAATTCTGTTAATCATTGGTGTGCGCTTAGCAAATCGCCATGACGCACATACTTTGGGAACTGCTGCGATAGTGATTAAAACTGGGGGCTTGATTATGTTGGCATCACAGAATAAAAATAAATACCTCACCCAAAGTGTAATAAATTATATGTGCTATATAACCTTGTTCTAAGTGAAAGGAGAGGACACTTCATATGAAAATATCTGGTGATTTAGTTTTTCAGCTTTTTGCACTCTAGTCTAACCCATAACCTCTTATACATTTACTTTTCAGGGGTATTGGAACTCCATTTGGTTCCAAGATTATGTCTGAAGGATTTATTCTTAATAATGCAATGTTAGACTTCTGTTGGCCAGGGAAAGGGGAAGAATTGGTTGGTCTGCGGAACTCTGAGGTCAGTATGGATAAATGCTTGATTCTTGTGTGCAATAACGGCGGTTATATTTTATGATCAGGTCTTTTGATATATTCCTGGGATTACCTAGAAATCTTTCAATGGTAAATGACCTTGAGAATACGGATTTGGTTGAATTCATGTCAAAATAATGATATTCAATAATAATGTTGTCTTCTATTCAGGGCTGTTGAATCTAGCAAAATTTAAAATCGACTCCAGACTCTCCCTGGGTCTCCAAGTTGTAAAAGTTTTTGACTCCAACTTCAACTCTGGAATCTGAGAGTGGCATAGGTCACCTTTTCATAGACTGTTAAGAACATACAGAAAACTTCATGCGTTTTGTGTTTTTATTGAAAATATTATTTTTTTGCATTTTCGTTTATCAAATACAAATATTTGAAGGCGATATATCCATGCATTGACAGGCAAACATGATTGCGGGTAGTAAGAGACCGATGTCATCAATGTCTGCTGTTCTAGGCTTACCAGCTGAAACAAAATGTGGTCTTTATCTTGGTTTTGATGCACATGAAGCAGATTCGGCAATTTCAGGTACATTATTTCAGATTCATAAAATTGGTCAATTTGAGGATGCCGAATTAGTTTTTATGTATTTGAAATATGACTGGCTTCTGCAATTAGAGTTCAACTGCAAACTTTTTCCATTGTCCTAATGTTGGGTAGCTTAGCATATTTTAGAGATATTATAATCGAGTGTTCTTTTGAACTTTCATAACTTGTCCCTCCATAAACGTTTAAAATCAAATTTTCTGCCCAAAGTTTTTTTCCAAGAACTTCAGTTTTGTGGAATTCACTATTACATAGCTGTTCTTCTGATTGTATTTACATCGTATTTAATTATCGTGCCAATCAGTATTTACTAAAATAAAATTCTACGCTATTTTTTTTATATCCACCGTGGCTTTTGGCACTTATTGGCTGCCAGTAACTTCGCTTGGAACCAAATCTTCCTTATTTCTCAGTGAGAGCGTGATCTTGCATTGACCATCAAATTTTATTTTTCTTCTAGCATTGCTACAAACAGTTATACGTAAACAATCTGGAATGGATCTTTCTAACAGTATAACCAGCGGACGTCTCGATCAAGAATCATATCCTTTCAATGTGATGGCTGAAGGTATTGATTGCATTTAAATTTCTTGAAAAAATATTAGATAGTTGGAAAGGGAGTGCACATATAAATTGTTTTGCGTAATTGTTGTAGTTTGGGTGTTGTTGTCCTAAAAAATGCTTTTGTCAGCAACTATTGAATCGATCTTGTTTTGAAATTTGCTCTTGTTGCACATATTGCGCTGCCACATCTCAGACTAGTGCGTCATATTTTCGACATTCCCGGTGCTGTGGTTTTACCCGCGCCAATGTGAATTGCTTCTGCGGTAGGACTTGGTTGGTAATTGGCCTAGAAGCATTTGAATGTTCAAATAACAGTTTTTTTTAGATCACGTAGGTTGATGACTGATGTGCTGCATTAGTTAGCGATTTGACTTTCATGACGATTTATTTTAGTATAGTTCTCTTGTTTATTCATGAGCCACTCTGAAATTGTGTGGTAGTGAATAAGTAGTTTTTTTATACTCTAATACAGTGTTCTTCAAACGTTTTTCATCACGACTCACTTGGCTCGACCAAATTTTTTTGTTGATCGATCCCCGGAACTAAAATAAAAGTGAAGTGAAATTCAATAATATGAAAAATAATAAAACTTTTATTGAGATCAATATTCTTGCATATTTTCGCACAAAAGATCAAATTTTGACTTTATTTCGGTGTCTGGTCCAAATATTTTCAATTTGATTGATATTTTGTTTTGGCAAAAGTTAAGTCGAAAGAGATTTTAACGCATCCCTTTCAGCTACACCGTGCAGTTGGAAGAACCCTGCTCTAATCTATATAATTTAATCATTTTGATTTACCTATATTCATATATTTTTCATTAGAATCTGTCTCATCAGGGCTCGTTGGATATTTGAAGTCACTCGGACACAATGTTACACAATTATCATCAGGACAATCATTAGGAGTTTGTCATAGTCTTACTTATTTTGAGGGATTAGTAAAATTTTATGAAGATCCACGAGATGCTGATGATGGCGCATACGTTTTCTAATCATCATTCGCTCATATTTTCATAATTTATTTATTCTATACTCGCACTTTTTTAAGTTTATTCATGTGCATTACACAATATTCCTCCCTTCTATGTGTCTGAATTCATATAGTTTATATTACTGTGTTGAAATTAATCGGTTACTTGTTCAAATAGTTTAATTTTATTTTTTTAGATGAATTGCATCTAGCTTGCCATATTTTCACTAGGCAATGGTTATGGCGATAAAAGAATTAACTCTGATTGATGGAGTTCTTGATAAGTTTTAGCATATGTTTTTTGTCATTTATTATGTCTGTATCTTTCATCATAGTTTGCTCAAATATAAATTGAATAAAACTGTCGTAGCAAACAAGACTTTTCTTTGAGGTTCAGTAGTTGCGAGGATTTCTTGGGCAGCTCTTAAACACGATAGGATTTACATATTAATCCCATGAGGAGGATCGCCCATAAGACGGCCTAGTCAACTGGTGATCCACGGCCTGTTGCCAGGTTTTTAGTCCATTTCGAGAATGCGATTAGACTTAATGGTAGAGGATGCCGTAACGACCAGCGATTGTGTGAACAAGAAGTTCAGCAACACTCTCGCACATAATTACCCCCCCCCCCACCGCATGGAAATCAGGGGTATGGTGGCAAGCGTATTTTTAGCGCTTAGCATGATGCTGATGCGCATCCTAACCGGAAAATTAATACATGAAACCTGGAGTTCCATCCCACATTATGGCGAGAATGAATACCGAGACAATCCGTCAGGCGCAACAAAATACTCGTGATTAACCAGCAAGTTCGATATCAGTTTATGTTTCTTCTTATTTGGAGTTGGTGAAATGGGTGTACTAGTTCTGTTGCGGCTAGATGAGGATTGCTGGACTTGTTGTTGTAGCGCGTTCAGTTGAACGTGCATGGGTTCACTATCAACCCCATGCATTGAAACGTATTGCTATTGCTAGTGAGTTCACTATACCTATACGATACCCAGTGATGAGCTGGAAAAATTGTAACAACCGGAACGCACCTAATTCGCAAAAATGTAATATATTCACAACACGACGCGGACATTTACAGAACTGCATTGAACTGCGAAAAAATTATATGAAATAGGTTTGTGTAAAATTATAAGAGTATTCATAGCAATTCAATACAAATCTTATTGGACACGAAATGGACATAACGATCGTTTCAAAATTTTGTTGTTATTGTTATTTGTCTCCGTCTCCATTTTTAAAAAATCGCTTTTCTCTTCAAATACTGAACCAATTGCTTTGAAATTTTCAGTGGTTAAAGATAAAATTTTTCTCCAGAAGGCTATTACTTTATTTTCGCTATGACGTCATCAAAATTTTGTCCCCCCCTTTTTATTTCAACAACATTTCAACAACGCAAGTGCAGTAAAATGTCCAACAAACGGAACTCCGTTCCGGCTACAGCTCACCACTGCCTATACCCGACATGCACTTGGCTCAGCGGAGTTGCACATCGTGCTGAGCGTTGAAATAGGCTCACCACCGCATCTCTGATTCCCCTCCGTTGATTCAGAGGTTTTAATCCCGTGGAGGATAATTATGTGTCAGAGGATTGCTAGACACTTCGCCGCCGTAGGGTGGTTCACGTAACCGCTGGTCGGTTAGTGCTTCCTCCACATCCAAGTCCATGTATCTGAAATAAATACCTGGTTAAATAATCCAATACGCAACCTGGACTAGTAACCGGACGAGAGAGCGTATTTCATGTTAACCCCACGTTTAAAGCGTTTGCTAATATACATAAGTCGTACTAATCATAGATGACATTCCAAATTCTCTTCATTGTTTTCAAAACGATTTGTTATGCTAATACAATTGGCCATTTCCGAATTGTTGTCGGGTTTTTCGGCAATATATTTATTTCTTTAAATCCGTAAATTGGTTTCCACTGACTAATATTCAATGACTCACTTTCTCAACACACTTTGCATTGTAAAATAAGAAAAAAAAACTGTAGAAAGCTAATTTCAAAACGATAGTCCATAATTTTTCCCGCATCAGCGCTCTCCAGTAAACTCAGTTCGCGGTTGTTAGTTTACTTATTTGAATCATGCCCAATGCCCCCTCGGTTCGCTTATGACTAGGTCCCAATTTCTTTCGGAATTTATTGAGCGGGCCAAAATAACGTGTTGCAACGTGCTTAAATATAATACCATTCGTCTCGTTCGTTTTCCTTCTCCCCTGAGAATTCTAAATCAATCTTTGTCATGAAAACCTGTTTCGGGGGCGCTGCTTTCAATTTGCTCATGCAGGGTTGTCAAAACCAAATATCAACAACTGTATAGAATATATAGGCCTACTCAATAAATCAAGCAGTTTCGTAAATTTTATTGTATTTGCATATGTAATGGTCACATCACAGAGAATGACCCTCTAAGTCACATAATACGGCGGTTAGTTCATTTTCAAGAAATATCAAGTTTGTGTTCAATATAGTTAAAAGCATGAAATATAAAATAAAATCACAGATAGTCATTATTTGTTCTTGTGTGACTGAATTTAAAAAAATAGACATGTGTATTCTAAGTATCATCGGACAAACACACCACTAAGGGTCTTTTGTGGATATCATAGTTTTGAATAAATCCTGTGAAATAGACGAATTTCTTCAGAAATCTGGCAAGGGGCTATTCACGTAGGTGTTGCCGACTGGTTCGTATTTCGCTCTTCCCTGGTCTGTTTTACGCTTGGTAGCTTGAGTAGTTAGGTATAGTATTCTGTAATATAAATTTTTATAAAAGATAATGAAGCTACAACTGAAAATACGTTAGTATGAAGTAATTTTTCTGTTTGATGTATGAAAGATCTCCATATTCTGTTTAATTAGAAAGCTTATTTGTCGACTTTTACTTATACCTCATTTAAACGAGTGAACTTGCCTGAGATTACAATAACATTTTTCACTGAGGCATTGATGAACTTTGCGAATATCAACCGACTACTGGTATTGAGAATTAGGATACGCGTGCCCGTGAGTTGCGGGCCATCGCTTTTTAAGTCATAGGCCTATTATATATATGTTACAATAGTATTGTAGTTACGTTAAAAGGGGAATTGCGAAAAGTTTTCTACCTTCTTAGGGGTTTTACAAAAGTATTCACGCGCATTTAATCGATTTACCTGTTACGGTTAAATAGAAAATGTTTCAGTATCTGCATGAAGATATCGCACACTCACAATTCTTTCCCTCGTCTTTTGGGCTCTTCTCGTTCTTTTCCATGGAAACACCATACTAGTCCAAGTCTTAAAACTTCCAAGGCAGCACAAAATGTTGACGATAAGATTGATATCATAAGCCAACTTACCGGCTGCATTTTCTTCTAAAATGGTAACCGCTGCGGCAATTACGTCACCAACCATACAGATAGATGACAGAATTAAACACCGTTTTACCAGAGATATTATGCTGGCATTTGAACTCTCTTTTCTTCGTATACTTTTTCTTGTAGTCGGAGACGAGTTGGTATTTGCTCTCCGACGGTTATCTGGTTCTGGTGCAGTCGTGGTAGACTCTGAAGTTTCTCTTTGAGCACTGTTAACGGATTTTTTAATCTTGGAAGTGTGACTACGAAGCGGTATTATGAACAACACGAGAAGTTGAGCTTGTCCCAAGATAGTTAATGTCAGGAGGGTTATAGCAAGGATTGTTTCATACAGTTTCAGTTTTTGAGAATCGGTACTGTGGTTACAACCAGAAAAGGCAATCATTCTCGATCCAGCGAGAAACACCATGACCGCGCTCAAAATCAGAAATCCTAGGACAATCCAGCTGAGGGCTTTGATGTATCTGAAAAAATAAAATTGAATTTTCTTAATGAAGAAAATCATTGATGTTGTTTTGTCGCATCGTTGTAATATCAAGCAGTAGTTCGAGCAGTTCGTGCAATTTTGCCAATTCGCTAATTGTATAGTATAAATGTAAGCTCGCGAATCAAGATTAAAATCCAACAATAAACTGATGCGCCGCGACGATTTGTATTCAACAGAATTATGTCAAACATAACTAATATATGATTGAATATATTACATATTGTTTTTATTACTTATCGATTTTAATCGGTAAGTATGTTGATAGGTATTTGTCTCTCTGTTAGATGCACGCGATATCTCACGAAAAGAAGATTGGATCTCCTGCAGATTTTGCATGTGCATTCATCATATCTCGTACCAGAAGCCTATTGATTTTGGGCGAATTATGTCGTATAATTAGCGAGTTATCAATTAATTACTGATGGGGCACGAGGTGTCACTAGGAAGTAAGAGCGCTGTTTTTGGGATCCCCTAACTTTCGATCGATAAGTCTACGGTCTCTGACCGATATTCTCGTTACATTAGTTATTGTTTCTTATTTTAAAGCTTTGTATGAAATGAACTCATTCTATTGTTCTATGTCGTTTACGTTCACTCTCCACATCACGAAGTGTTTGCCTCTATTGTTACGTGACAGAGGTAGACACTACTTGCTGCAATTTCGCGAGCTGCAGTATATTTATCGTCAAAGCGAGTTTAGCGAACATGAATGATTTTTTAGTATTCCTAAGGAAAATCAGTCAGAAGTCGATCTTTTGCCTTTATTTTCCCCAGGCCTACATGTTTACAAACTTTGAAAGACATAAAGTAGGCTACACATGAACGGTCACAAAATTGAGTTGTATTTAAGGGCAATTTTTTCCGTGTAAGTGTGCCGTGAGTTTTTTCCCTGATAATTTGGCGCGCACGAACAACAAGTTTGGGAAACGCTGGCCTACAGAACAAAGTTGAAAAAAGAATATCGGTCAGAGACCGAAGACGTATCGATCGAAAGTTAGGGGATCCCCCAAAACAGCGCTCTTACTCCATAGTGACACCTTGGGTCCATCACTAATTAATTAATACCTCGCTAATTAAACGACATAATTTGCCCAAAATTAATAGGCTTTCGGTCCGAGATATGGTGAATGCACATGCAAAATCTGGAGCAGATTCAGTCTCGCTTTCGTGAGATATCGCGTGCATCTAACAGACAGACAGACAAATACCTATCAACATACTTACTAATTAAAATCGATAAGTAATAACGCAATTAATTCAAAAGTTTTAACTATTCTTGCAAATATGACGTTCAAATCACTACATACAAAGTTTATGATATAGCCCAAACTTATGCAGACAACACCAACTTCTCTTAAACCTCGGGCCGAAATACATCTTAAAGCGGCTGTGTCTACACGTACTTTCAAACTGCATTCCATAAAACAACAGAAAAATGCCTAAAGCGGATGAAACTATTCATTAATAAATTTTTATGAAAAACGCACCCATTTAATAGATGCTTCAGTGCAGGCCCTTCATATAAGCAGTGCTGTCGTTGCCACAAAAATACATAGGCTGTTAAAATTCCCAATGCGTACGTTAGGAGCCACATGATGTTCATGCTTTGACAGGCGGAAGCATCCACCATGAATGGTGCTATCAATTCACATACATAATGCATAAATGCAAAAGATATGCCGACGATGCAGAGTATACGCAAAATCCTGCAAAATGTACAGAAAATGTGTTGGATAAAAAGAGTAGCTTGAGCACAATAATATGCTATTCAGGAGTGGACAAGGTTTTTGGACCAAAAACTAAAAATGTAAGTGCGACGTAAAATGTTACATTAATGAACAATATTCACAGTGTTACAAAAGCAAAACTGGAAAACAATAAGCCTCGCGCCAAAACTAAATTTAATCTCAACAAATTCTTTGAGAATTTTTTTTAGCTGAAACATCAAAATTTGGTTTTAGTTAGGTTGTGGCAGCCTCAGATTGAATTACTCAGCGGGCTGGATTTGGCCTGTTGGCCGTAGTTCGCCCATGTCAGTGCTATATATATGCTACGACGGGCGCCGGGCATCATGGAATATACCCGGACCGGCATCCGACCTGCGCATGAGAACGAAGACTTTTACGTTAATAGCTAAAAACACTACGTTTCACCTTTTAGTGATTGAAGAAACAATAATAAAATGACCTACCTCGCGATTTTGTTATGTCGCTCATCGGTCCCAACCCCATTCCAGTACCGTGTTGTGTATTCAAAGAAAGAAAACGCAACGAGTAGGTATAACGAAACAACGGTCAAAACAGAATTCACTATAAGGTTAGGAAGTTGTAATTCGTGCACAATAGAATCATTAGTTTTATTCATAATTGCACTCAATTAATAGTTACTAGATTTCTGTTGCAAAATAATAAAAAAATGTACTATTTTAGCTACCGAAAACATTCTAATTTTTTGCTTTGCGTAAAACAATAGTCTAATTCAAGAAAAGTTTTTTGCATCCTCTCCATCAAAAACTAAACCTATTAATACTTTAATGAAAGTGGAATCCTAATATAAATCTACAAATATGACTAAACATTTTGAGAAATCACGAGTCGTAATATGAGGCACACCAGGTGCTTCTTAAAAATCAAGTGACGACCTCCAACAGCTGATTACGCACAATTAATGTGATGGACGCAGTTGCAATATATTAGTCATGGGCACTAGTCGCACAAAACGTATCTAATGGCTTTGCTCACTATGTTGCAAGACCTGACTGTAATTTGTGGATTTCAAATCTTTCGCAGAATTTGTATTACAAATTTGTCTTTCAATTCGTTAAAAAATACCATTTGCGATCAAAAACTAATACGATCCTCGTTCTTGAGTTCGACCCCTTTTTTAAGTAGCAAATTGAGAAAGTGTATTCAAACTTGTTTTGTGGAGTATATACCATGAATTTTTTATAGTCTCTCTCTTTCTCTTTATAAGTCGAGTAGCTCTCGGCACTTCAGTGGTGGTTCGTAACTTTGTCCAAAGATGAGTCTCCTTCATGCTGAGTGCGTGCGCGTGACGTGGCCTTGAGCAATTTTTTTTTGTTAAATTATATCAAACGTGAAACGATCCATACTTGACAGAACTTGGGTACGCCCATGCAATAACACAAACTTCTATCCTATATGCTGTTTACTATCTACCGTATTGCTATTCTTGTATTTTATTTTAGAAATGGTCTAACTTTATGACTAACTCAAGACAATTTGCCTAAACATATTACCAAATCTTGCATCCTTGATTAAAAATACAACTTATTTTCGTTTTCAACCAGTAAAAAAGGCTCTTAAAAGTGCAGTAAATATACATGAATTATTTTAACCCGATTTCAAACGATGTTATATTTTAACGTATATATTTAGTCCATTGATTTAATAAAGATGATGACTTTATGTACCGGTTTTATCGAAATGTTGCAAAAATTCCGTACCATAAGTGTTTTACAAACAAAACCCCATGAGCTGACATTTATGACGAATTTGCTGGTTTTACGGGTAAATGTTTGGAATGTAAGTCCGCAGCAACACCATTACTTTTCCATCTCTCTAAATTACACTGAATATTTTAAAAAACAATCATCGTGACGAACAGTTTTACGTGGTTTCAAGTCGATGAACTTTTAAATAATTGAAAACAACATTCACCTATTTATGACGCTGACCCTTCTCGTCCTATTGTTAAAATACTACCCACTATTATCTAATAGGTTAGATAGAGTCCGATTGCTGACATAGCTGCTATGTAGGCCTAAATATGTATATATCCTTATCCACCCACGGAACTAATAAAGCGTCATAGAAAACATTGTAACAATAGATATAGAAAATAGAAACAATTATAATTACCCACGCTTTCTTTACGTAGCTTCATATATATGCTAATGTGATCGAAACAACGCTTATATATATGCGTAAGTCTGGTTAGTCATTTAGATAAAAAGTTTTCAAGCGAGTTCATAATACGCTTCTTTAAAAATAGTTGTTGTACTAATATTTTATAACATACCCAATAAAAAAACACTAATTCTCCTATTTACTATGAAGCAAGCAAATGATTCATTTAGTAATTACGGTTTATGACCCACCGATTGAGGTAAATATGCAAGAGCATTTCCTGTGATATTGTACAGTCGAGATGTCACACAGAGGCTGCAACAATATTGCTAGATTGTCCACATCATAATATATACAATATTTATTTGGTTGTCAGTTGTCACTATCGCCGGAGTAAGGTCTTGGAGTTGAATGTAAATTTTTGACGAAGCCACAGCCCTGATCACTATGCAGATATTACATTATAGCCGACAATAAGCGTTCTGATTTCTGTATTTAGAGAAAAACCTAGCCATCACTTACATTGGTGTAATGACGATAAGAATCAACATTTTCACTTCCTGTACTGCGATTGTGACGCAAACATTTTGCTCAACATGGATATTAGTCAGACCCCACTGAATCAAACAAATCCTAGCCCTATAGTCCTAGACGAATGTTTTCATGTCATGACACTTGACAACTTTTTTGTACGATCGTGATTTTGAGTTTTATACAAATAAATTATGGGTAGCAGACGACAATTGAAATATCGCACGGACTGCATTTGGAAAGTCACAGGCTTGTCATCTCATGGAAAACATTCCATGAAATGTATTTGTATTCGCCACAGTAGCCATGTGATAGCAACTTGATTACGTCAGATCTAGCCTCATTCATTATTCTTTTTTTTTACCTTTCAAATGTTTTTTATGTGATTTTGTCTTACTTTTCAAATAAAGGATCAAATAAACAATACATCATATACGCAAATCAATTAAAAAAGGTAAATATGTCAGGAAATTGAGTGAGAGAAAAATGGCTACGATATGGTACGATTGGTCGATAATGCGAAAACTGAATAAATGGGGATGTAACAGCCAAGCCGCCGTACAATTTAATACCCGGCAAAGAGAAGACATTTTTGCTGGCAGGTATAAGTATCCAAGACTCTAATATTGAAATAGATGAACAAATGCATACAGAAATATTTACTTATATGTTTCAGGTTTTCTATCTATGACATTCGGACAAAGCAAAGATCTTAACGACACCTCCACATTCAATTTTTTTGTTTAAAATTTCGTTTTCAACTCAGAGTAAAACTATTGAATTCAACATTCCCCGTCCCATTGTCGAAATCAGATGACCCCTCGCTCAATTATGAATCATCGCATCAATCAGAAATCATCAAACAAAGAGACATTCACAATCCAAAATTATTTTTATTAATAAGCCTAAACATTTAAATTCGCTGTTTTCAGAAGTGCAAAAAAATTAATAATAAGTTTCTCAGGCAGAAACTCTTCCAGGTCACATGGATAATACTTTAGACTTAGAGCAATATCTTTGTACCCCTTTTTACTCGTGGATGCGACCACGATTCGAAAATACCTACACGCGTGTTTGTTCCCACCACTTGCAGTTGTATTATTTCAAGCAGAATTCAAATATAAATGTTTTCAGTCGGTATTTCAAATATCAAGCAAAATTGAAGCACTATCATAATAGTATGGGCCGTGTCATTGATGTATTTTGAAATTCAATATTGAACATAGGTCTCTGTGAATCACCATTTTCAAATATATATCGTAGTGATTCTAGTGTTAACAAAATCTACAAAAAAAAAGGTGATCAGTGCTACCGTATGGGCAGAAGGTTTGATTTTCATGACAACTCCAGAAAATGTGCATTGTTTTATGTACGGACTTTTTTGTGTTTTCAAATGTCTCTAGCCTGAAGGAAAAAGGGTGATGGTTGTGTCAATAACTGTTTAAAATTTGATAAGTCAGCCGTGGGGATAGTGTTAAAATTAAAATATGCAAGTAGTACCACCATGAAATAAAAGTAACTGAGAAATAAAAGATCGAGAAAGATGAAATAGGAAACAGAGAAGAGGGAAAAGATACACGCGTTAGGTAAGCTGAACCAGCATCGTAGGTGTCGCTACTCGAAGACCTTTCGTGGTTCCTCGCGACTCCTGTGACACATATAAAGTTCGTCTTTTTTTATTCACTTTCTTTATATCTTGTCATATTTCCGTGGTATATTTATATTGATTGTGTTGACGAAAAAATGATGATTGATTGATTAGGGTTAGATAGAACTGTCGTGAGTGAAATTGGAGAATGTCGGTTACCGAAGCCAACTGATGCGATCGACTATTTGGTAAGAATTGTTGGACATGCATACAGTGCTACAATCATCCTCAAAATTTGTACGCACGAAAGGAGAGTCCGGGATGTTGCGCCGTTGCGTTACCGTTATTGGTTTTTTCTACGAGGATTTGCAACAACATTCAATTATATGCTAGAGTGCCGATACCGATATATATATCGCCACGCTTATAACCGAATTGCGTAAGTCATTTTTAGCAGTTTTGAAAAAAACGTAAAAAACTTCCTAATGTTATTGTTATGCCACTGAGAGTCACTAATTTGCCATGGTTCAATTTTTTGTTCGTAGCCGGATTTAAGTTAATTTGTATGACGCAGTTAAGTGACGTCATAATGGCGCACTGTGACTTGGGCATAAATGTGTCTATGACTTGAGGACATACGCAATTTTTCAACTTCACTATATGCACCAGTCCTGAAAACTAAAAATTCCAAAAACGAATGTAATTCTCAGTATCTACAATGTCTTATTCCCAAAATAGCTAATCAGTTTTAATTACATTATTTGTTATGTTTAAAAAAAAAAATTTCATCAATATAACACGTTCTGCACACCCACCGAAATAAGACTAAGATTAAATATAAAGTATAAAACATCAATGCACCCAATATAAAAGCCAACCAATGTGAATTGGACTCGGACAGTGAATATCACGAGTGCACGCCATGGCGATCTATGGATCGTGAAGTTGTCGCCCAACTGACCGTTCGATATTCCGTCACCGTCGGTCTAAAGCGGACTCAGAGCGGGGTAGTGACATTTTCGTTAACCGTTGACCTAGCTCTTTGGCTGTTAAGTTTATTATCAAGTTTACAGCAATCCTTTTGGTTTTGCTATGAGTAGGTTTAAAGAATAAAGGCAAAAGGTCAACGCTTCTTCCTCCATTTATGCCTGGTTTTACTTTGAAATGCCGAAAAAATTACTCATATTCGCTAAACTTTATTCAGTAGATAAATAAACTACAGCTCACGAAATTGCGGCAAGTACTTCTATCTCCATTATACGTACCATTAGAGACAAACACTACGTAATGGAAAATAAACGACATATAATGGTAAAGGAATTGATTCATATACACAGCACCTTAAGAAACAATAAAACATTCTTAATAAATGCAATATGTAAAATATTCAACCATCTTTTAGGCATGTTTAACACAATTATGTTAGTTTTCTCGGCGAATTTGGCAACTCGCCACGAGAACCCATTCGGAACCGCTGAAGTACACCGTTTTTCTTTATCAATTTTACTCTTTCATTTTTGGTGTTCCGCCAGGCGAGATAAAAAGCGTAAGTATTCCGTGGCCGAAAAAGGTTGGGAAACGCTGAATTATAGGGTATTGATAGAAATTGGTTGGTAATTGATTCTGATGACCGTTATCTGTACCTGTATCGTCATCTGTAGCCTACCTACAGCCTTCTACTTTTATTTATATTCTACGGAAACTTTTTCCAATTGACAAATAAAGCAAGCTTTCTCTATAATTTATAAGCATATACAAGTAGAAACCTCTATTCTTTTAAAAAAATCTTTGTTTAATTGTCGTTAGTTTGTGAATATAAGAAAATTAAATAAAGATCCATATATATATATTTGAATTTTATGGTAAGTCATATTACAGTGTTTTAACATCCAGAACGAATATGTTGGGAAAATTGTAAAAAGTTAAACTAAAGGCAGAGTCTGCCTCAACTAGTACGGGCCCTATATATATGCAAAACAAATTGCGTCGGGCCCGGTCTAAATAGAGATAGGAATATTAACTGAAAATCAAGATTTTGTATTTCGTCTAGTAGAGAATGGATTCGTCCCTCACGTTATCACTCTTAACTATCTACAAATCGCGTTTAAAGTAGATTTATATTGCATACGTTATCCGTGTAAGGACGCCATGCAATTCTGATTTCTACGTAGGTCACGATCCCTGCAAGAATAGATAAGTTGTGCCATCTCATTTTGTACATTATGGATGTTGACCTCAAGTAGAGATCTTGATTTCTTTGAGTTTAAACGTGGAACCTATAAAGACTGGCCTTGCTAAAATGAACAACGATGGGACTGGGACATCATATCATTTATCGTAACGGCTTATGAATTGTGTGGCGTTTCCAAGGGTTTATTAGGAATAATCAGCGCTTGGCAAGCTTTTACACCCATTTTTCTTCAACCTATTCAATTAATACAAAAAATCAAATAATACAGCCATTTCAAACATAACAGGCAAAAGAAAACTTGATTTAAAACAATTGTTTTAAAACAATTCTCTACGAACAAATCCCTATCCAGTCACATTTCAGCCATTAGGCCGCGAGCCGAGGCCCTGAAAAACGTCTAGAAAGTGAGTTTCGTAGCGCACATCAGGTAACTACCTGAAAATGATTTTAAAATGTTCCTTAAAAATTTAGTAACAAATATTGTCTTGTTCCCACTTCCAAAAGTTGCACGTTTTATGGAAAAGACGCTTTTACTACAAGAAATATGTGCTACGATCTGTCCTATATTCTCTACATTTTCGGCAATGAACAATGACTTCTGCATGACGTAACAATTGAATCGAATCAGCTTGTAACGAGCGGATGAATATTAGTTATTACTGCTCGGCCTTGCGTTGAGTTGGGCAGCCTTTTTATAGCCCTGTTTAGTCAATATTAGTTTGGTTATGCTAATACGTTGTTGAAAAATGTATAAGTAAGTTATTAAACACATGTAGATCCTCCTTACCACGGACACGGGCCGTGGGACGAAGCCTTGAAAACGCCCAGAAAATGAGTTTCGTAGCGCACATCTGGTAACTCAATAAATCCTTCAGTTTTGTGTGAAAATGAACATACTGAACGCATTACAGCTTGTTCCACAATCATGGTGCGAAATTGAATATAAGAGGTTTCCCGGAAATTCAATAACCGTAAGTTTACAACACATACATAAGAACTATGCAATTCGAGAGCCCTACAGCACACTAACACAAATGTATTCCTGTAATGTTTTGCCTGACCAAAATCGGACTTTCTCAGTCAATCATAATTTATTAGGTAGATTACGAAAAATATGGCATACATGTAACCAACAACAAAAAATACTTTAATTGTGTGACAGGAGTCGCGAGTGACCTCGAAAGCAGCGACACCAACAACGCTGATTCACATTAGCGAATAAATTTTATGTAATAACCACAAGCAGTTTACAACAAGAACAGCATAAAAAGCTACATCCATTTTATAGAAGCTATCAAACGTATTTATTTTTAAGCAATGAAGTCACAAATTAACATCGTGAGCACGAAAACATAAATAAATCAGTTATTTCTCACTTAGAAATTTACCGGAAAAGTCAAGAAAATTAAATGAATGTACAATATGTACATAACATAGTGAACAGAAATATTACAATTAGTCTTTTTTTAATTTATGTGGGTATTTGAACAAAGGCAATATTATTTCTAGAAACAGGACTACGACACTAACAAATGTCCGAACAAAAAAATAAATGATACTTATTAAATCAACTGCAATATCTAATTCACTTTCTTCTGAATTGTTTTCGAAATCCACTATCTCGAAAATCGACTTTTCCTCTATAAGTGTACTGTGATTTTTGCAGTCAATACAAAAACAAAAATCTGTGCAATTTAAGTTGATTTTGGCATACTTGCATAAATTATTTTGACTATTTTTCTTACACTTGCAGTTTGCCAACTCAAGAACTGATTTGAGGGCCATATGCTTCTTCAGTGAATCATTGTTGGGTGGAGAGCATAATCCTTATGTTTGCCAGTGTTGAATAGACGTGCCCTGGTATCATTTACATTCTTCATATCCTCTTCATACAGTGAACGAACAAATTCCTCAGCTTTATTTATTAATGCCTCGTTAACCTCAAAAGATCTTCATAGTTGAGAAAAAAATGAATTGAAAACCTCAATGAAGTCTCCAAAATGAGTTTGATGGGCAGATGGGCACATATAAGCTGTTTGCAACTATTATGATTCTCATATACCTTTACGCTTCAAGACTTCTTGTTTAATCCATTTTATAGCACTGATAGCAGCAGGGATTAGAGCCTGTGTTAGGTCGGATTGGTGGAACATTGCCGTTTTCTTTTGTAGTACAGTATCTAAAATGAGGAAAATTGCCGTTTTCTTTTGTAGTACAGTATCTAAAATGAGGAAGAAAATCATATTTGGAACAGCATGAGTGTAAAAATACCACTAAATACTAACTAATACCTTGAATACATAATGCATTTTATCTGATGTACACAATGAGCGTATATATGCTCATTGCATGTACTACAGTCCAGCAGTGTTTGCATACCATTACTAGACTATATCTACACTAAATTTTGATATATCACGGTATGAAATGCCCTATGACAGTATGAACTATAGACAATATTTTTAAACATCAACTGTCTGTCTACAACTTGATTTCTCACCTCTCAATCGTTTCGAATGCTACTTTCTTTCCACTCCGGCATAACTTATCATTGCTTCCCAGGTTCTTGTCGACTCTATGAATTTAGATTTAGATTAGACCAACCGACATTAGTAAAATTGATTATTTTCTTCTCTTTCACACAACCGTGCATTACAGAAACAGCCATTAATTTCTATTTCCAAATATGCTGTGGCCTATATAGTTGTATAAGTCTGCTGAATAGTCAAGAAGAGTCATTAAATTAATCATAAACATTTCATGCAAGCCAGAAAATATCGTTGTTTGTGACATATTATTCTAGGTCTAGCCTTTCTTGGAGTTACTGCACCGTACCTATTTAACAACGTCTTATGAGATAGACTAGTGCTCAACTAAAATTGGTATTTATGGTAAGGATATACAAGTGTTTAATATCTTACTTATACTTTTCAACACCTCCTTAGAATAACTGAACTAATAATAACTGAAAAAAACTATGGAAAGGCTACTCAACGCCAAAGCGAGCAGTAGCAGTACCGGTACATCTGATATTCATCCAACCACTGGGGATCCACCTACAGCTGACTAATTTGTTTGTTACGTCATGCAGAAGTCTGCGTTCATTGGCCCATGATACCGGAAAAGCAGAGAAAATAGGACAGATGGTAACACATTTTTATTGTGGTAAAAGCGTCTTTTCTGTGAAACGTGCAACTTTTGGAAGTGGGAACAAGGCAATATTTGTTACTAAATTTCTAAGGAACACTTTAAAATCATTTTCAGGTAGTTACCTTATGTACGCTACGAAACTGAAAGATAAATGGCCTCGGCTCGCGGCATACATGTTTAAACATTTTTTGTAAACGCTAGTTTTCGCGTTTTTACTTGTCACTTGTCGGGTTTTAGTTTGATTTCTAAAATTCAGGGATTATATAAATATAGTAGCTCAATGCTCTGCTCATTTTGTTCCTCAAGGGGTTATTTTAAAAGGATTGTAGACGCGATGACGAGCAGGGGTCTTAGAAACACCCATCGATCTCCTGACAGGCGAAAATTTTGAATATAGCCGTTAGGTGTCGCAGCTTACCCAAATCGTATGTGCTGGTTGGTTGTTAATTATGGCGGTCAGTATGAAAGCTAGGTTTTGGTTGTTTCGAATTGCGAAATAGATAACCTGTATTGGAGTTGAATACATAATTTGAAATGTATGCAAATTAGGCTATGAATGCTTTTCTTAGCTCTGAACCTTTTGCCATTGTTTATGTTGTTTGTTCTTGTTTTTTAAATTTTTGAATTGTCATAAAATAAATTCTCTCTCATTCCTGCATTCAAAGAATTTTAGATGCTAGGCTAGTTCAGAATACAGGAATATATTGCTTTGCTATAATAATCATCAAAAATAATTCTGTACTTACTTGAACAATCTAAAGGAAGGTCATGGATTCCGTGAAAGTTGCCATTCGAATCAGGCCTCTGATTTCAAGGTGCTCATTCCTGTATTTTGTATTTTATGCCATGTTTTGACTTTGTTCATTTTTATTGTTAGCTATTTTGGGTCTAGTATAGTTTAGTACCACAGGTACTTCCAGTGGGCGTAGCATAACGAATTTTGCATATGTTATTCCTAACCCCCACCTGACTATGCCATCCAAAAATTATGTCACTGCGACGTCACCATCACGTCATGGGTCTTGCCAAAGTATAATTACGATCGCCCGAAAGGACATCTGCGCCGCCGATAACGAACTCGCTAAAGCCGGCGGGCGAACTCTCTCCTATCGTGATCGTTGTGACGAGAAAACGAGAGAGATAGCTTGCTCGATTTCGGGTGCTCGTCTGCGCGTTTTGGACAACCATTCGCATACTTTGGTGGGCATTATTACGCCACTGTGACGTCGAAATGACGTAATTTTTGGGTGACATAGTCAGGTGAGGGTTAGGATTGACATATGCAAAAATTGTTGAGCCAGGCCAACTAGAAGTGCATGTGGTACTAAACTATACCAGACCCGCTATTTTAAGGTTGCCGCTGACAAGATCGAAGTAAACCAAATTTTCATTTCGCGGTCATTCTGCCATTCAGTACAAATACTGTGATCTTTTTTGTTTTCATTTTGTTATGCTTTACCGGAATCGGAATGGCTAATAAAAAACGATTTGATTGATTGATCAAAAGATTTTTTCCTAAAAAAAATTTTTTTTGTATTAGGGAACAAGGATCTGATATATTATGGACTGCTGACACTCATCAGATTAAGTTGAAGGAAGGAAAAAGCAAACCGTACATTTTTGGTAATTTTTAATCATTCTCCAATTAGCTTTTCTGCATTACTGTGTTCTCGGATTCCAAGATTGTCGCCGATATTCAGACTCATAAAATGAGAACTCTATTTGAAACGAGGGAGTGAGATCATGATGTTTGCTGTGATGTAGACTATTTGAAATCAATCACCATGAGCGAAACTCGTTTTCAGCCTATTAATAATTGTTCATTAAAGCTCTCGACGCTACAGTAAAAAATCATTTTCTTACATTTTCAATTGTTAATATTTTTTCAATACTTTTAAGATTCTCAATATCTGTGATTTTATTATATAGATCTTATTTCAATATCTCGATTTTTATATTTTGTTCTTGCAAACTATGAATAATTAATAACAAAAAAATTATTTACATCGTATCGGCCATACATTCTATTTATTCAAATTTAGATCGAGTATTTGACAGTGACGAAATAACAGGAGAAGTTTATGAAGAAATTGTTGAACCGATTGTTCAATCGGCCATGGGTGGATTCAATGGTGAGAAAATAGAATAACAAACAGTTTTTCCAACTCTAGAGCATGACAATAAGAAAGGATTTTCTCAGATCATATCCCCATTATAGAATATACTCCATATTTCTCCAGAGTCTCCATAATAAACGTCATCCATATTCCACCATCCTATTAACTTGACAAATTAAACGAAAATTGAATATTTTTTATTTGTTTAGGTACTGTTTTTGCGTATGGCCAAACCTCATCTGGTAAAACTTACACAATGATGGGAGATCGCAGGAATCTGGGAATCATTCCACTTTCTGTGAATGATACTTTTGCTTTGATTCAAAAGGTTTGTTTATTTTTCACATTGTGATTTTTATATTTGTATTTACAAGGTAATGGTTTAAAACTGTCAGGAAATGGGTGTTCTTTTTTTCAACAAAGCATTTTTGACAAAAAATATTTTTTTCAATTTTAGACTGGTTTGAATGATGTTTTATTTGTGATGGATTTGTTGAATATATTGGTGTCATTTCAACTATAAAAGTTCATAATTATGTTTGAATGGAATTAGTTACATCAGGATTAGTGAAAATTATGATTAATATTATTGGAGTCCGACTCGCAATTTCAACATCTTAATCAAAGATTCTGGCATCATACTAGACCCAATATCATCCATTGACATGTAAAGTTTATTGAAAAGACAAGAAAATGTGACAAAAAAGCCAGGCGCACTAGAATCTAACTCGGGGATTCTCAACTTTTACTCTATTGTTTACCTCTTGGCATATTTAAAAGAGAATTTACCCCCCTCGAACTTACCTAAACTGCCCTTTATATATGCCATGAACAAAATATGATGTGGGCAGTTGACATTGGGCTATACATTCATTCTGCAGGGACAGTGTGATAACATTTGTTGCCCCACGTCACAATCATGGAAATATTTGGTCATGTATTTTTCTGCATGCAAAAATATAAGATAATATGCTTTTTATACAGACACCAGAGAGAGAATTTCTTCTTCGTGTTTCTTACATGGAAATTTACAACGAAGTTGTTCGTGATCTTTTAGCACCAACTACCGAAGGACCTGGATTACAAATCAGAGAAGATGAATTTGTTAGTATTCTTTTTTGTGCAGAGTTGTGGAGTCGTTATAGAAAACTTTAGAATTTAGAGGATGAAAAATCCTCATTAATATAATTTGATTTTAGCGTAATGCTGTTGTACAAGGATTGACTGAAAAATTGGTCATGTCGTCAAAGGAAGTCCTAAAACTCATGGAATCTGGCGATAAGAGAAGACATACTGGATGTACAAATATGAATGAAAGAAGCAGTAGATCTCATACTATATTTAGAATGGTAAGTTCAACATCTTGTATTTACAATGTATCAATTATTGCACTGCTGCAAAGTCTGAGTTTGACATGTTGTCATTAGAGTTGTATTTTTGAACTATGCGGAATATGGAGTTTTAGATTTGTAATGGTGATAATCGAATTCAATATTTAGAAATTAATCTGACGTCGAAGTCTAAATTTTTTTAAATTGAGTGTGAGCTGGAGTGTGAATTTTTCCTGTCGGCAGTCGGAGTCCATTGTAAATTATCCCTGGATCATGTATGCAAAAATTTTTATTGTCAAAATTTGATTTACTTGGGAGCTGGAGTCAGAGTCAGATTGGAGTCAAATTTTATTTCAATTGGGGTTGAAATTCGTTCTCGTCAGTAGTTGGAGTCTATTGTAAATTACCCTTGTAGTGCTTATGCTAAATTTTTTATTGTCAAAATTTGATTTCTACGAATTTGGGATCTGTCGGAGTCAATGTGGCGTTGGAGGCATCGCATCAGTAGTCTGAGTCGATTGGTAATTATCCGCGACACATTCTTCGCTGTTGATTGCTTATGAGCCACAAATTTCACTTGACAATTTGATCTGTAATCCACTGTCATGGTTTACACATATCCTTGTCTGTAGCATCCATTTTAGTTCAATTGAACTAGGCATGTGAATTTTCATTTTAGTATTTAAAATTTCAGTTTCAGGTGCAAAATTGCTAATTCTCAGATCAACTAATTAATATATTCTTTTAACAGATCATCGAAAGCAGAGAAAGAGCTGAACATGACTCGACAAGAGATTCAATTGATAATGATTCTGCTGTTAAAGTCTCGCAACTGGTAATACTTTATTCAGAAAATTAATTTTACAAAAATGTTGTAAAGATAGTTTGCATGGAAGTGCTCATTCATTTAATAAAATACAGCTTTGGGTCCAAAACGCCTCATTCTGAAAATTTCTGAAAAGTCAATAATGAATAATAATGTGTGTGATTTTTACAACGCTATTTTGTTATACTTGCCAGTGTGACATGCTTTTTTAGGCCATCATCTTTAGGCCGATGAGCTATATCTCCGTGAATATTTCTTATAGCACAAGTGCAGTCACGTCAATTATTGTTTTTTTCCTCATGCGGAATTGTGCGTCAATCAAGAGAAAAATCTGTCTGTATGCTAGCTTTTAAAACTATTATACAACTCTGAAGTTGTAAAGAGTGAATCTTCGTTTTTAATTAATTAAGAGAGTCTATATTTATATAGAATCTTGTTGATCTCGCTGGGTCAGAGAGAGCAAGTCAAACTGGCGCTGAAGGTCAAAGGTTAAAGGAAGGTTGCCATATCAACAAAAGTCTTTCCACTCTTGGTCTTGTCATCAACCAGATATGTAAGGCTTCAGAAAGTGGACAATCAGCACAGTAAGTTTTCTACATTTTCAATTCCCATGTTTTCCCCGTAATGACTTTACAATTCTCCTTCATTGCTCCTTCACAAAAACTTTGAAATATGCAAGCCTAGTTTAACAGACTATAATATGGACACTCGGAAAATTTCATGCTTTATTGAGTTGATGTAGAAAATGAAACTAATTTTCTATTCATTGAAAGTCTAAAATTTTGACTTTCAGAACCTTGACTCCCGTCTCTGAGTAGTTTGAAAATATAACGCCATCTCCATTGAGAATATCCAGAATCACAGCCCTTTCAATACATTGAACTAAATTTATCAATTATATTTATTCATTTCCTTGTATGTATTTTCTAAACAATTATCGTATAATAATAGTAATGATATAATATTTTTAATCTTATTTTTTAAGATTCATAAGTTATCGGGATTCAAAACTCACAAGAATCCTTCAGCCTTCTCTTGGCGGAAATTCTCTCACTGCAATTATTTGTGCTGTTACACCAGCTTCTGCAGATGATACAGACAGTACATTGAGAGTAAGGAATATTTTTGTCTACAGACACTGTCTTCGCTTCCCTTTTTTCACTGTCTTCGCTTTTATGAATTGTTAGCGAATTTAATATCAGAATACATGTCATACCTTATTTAATATTTGAAGTTAAAAAGTGCTAAATTGTTACAGCAATGAAAAGAAAAAATTTCACATCATTTACCGGGCAGTCATTATTGCCAATTGACTGAACTGAAGGTTATAAATTGGTAGTCCCGTTTTTAAATCGCCCAATGCCCGAACAGTATTCTACTTGTTCGTTTTTTAATTTTTGGCACGCAATTTATTGAAGTATTCACTTCGCGGCCCGTTTTTAAGAGGCGAATATATTTGACAGGCCCAGGGTCCAAAACGAATCGAATATTCGAATTTATTCGAATATCAAAGTATTCGAATACCTTTTCGGCTGATTTTCGAATAATTCCGAATAGTAGCCACTTTCGCCGTAAACGTGATGTTTCGTTTTACCGGAATCTTCAAACGACTTTTTATGCTGTCTCGCGTATTGTAATGACGATGAAATAGTATCGGCACTTTGATTGTTTATATTCTGTGCGACCGTACGTCGCATAGTGTTGCGACACATTTCCATTAGTCGAAAAATTGACAATCACCGTATTTCCCCGGCTAATTAGTCGTTTTTCTAGGCCCAATTTTTCGGCCTGATTTTTTTTCTTCGTCTATTTGAGAAAGTATATTTATTTTATTTCTATGTGGCCTGCTTATTATTCGCATGAGTCTTCTCAAGCATGATTTGTGTAACCTTATATTTGGGTCATAGGGTCTGCCAATCATGATATTCAATCGCAGGCCGGTTATCGTTACTTTAAAGAGAAACACGGCCACCGTGATAAAATGATTTGTGACCCTTCAGTTTTGTCGATTCAGCAGAAAACGACAGGGACAGGAAAACACAGCTGTGAAATAACCCGTGGACGTACAGTGTAGTACTTACCACATTCGAAAATTATTTCAACATTCGGGTTAATAGGTTGTCCAAAATGCTTGCCGCTTTAAAACTTTATTGTTAAAAATAGTTAATTCTGTGAGTATGATTCTACCAAACTAACATGATCCTATTTGCCATGTAGACTTATTAACCGGGAAATACGGTATTTTTAGCCGTAATTGTTACGATATCCAATAAATTGTCACAAGTTGGAAAAACAAGTCGATTTATTAGAAAATAATTTCTGGCAAATAATTTTGATAACGATAGTTAAAAGTATCGATCCTTTACCAGGATGATTCGTTGTTGCGCAAAATAATGACTGGTACCAGCATTTAAAATGTCATGCCGTATTAATTTAATTCTGTTCAACTCATGGTTGTATCGACAATCTGTGGACATAAAATCTGTGGTATACTGACCGATGTGGGGAACTGCCCAATTATAATTAATTTCGAATTCGTATTTACAAAATAATAAAACTAATATAATTCTAAATGCAACGGCGATCTGTGGACTTCGAATGTGTGGTAAACTGCCTGATTTACCAACATTTGAGTTATGATAATAGAATTTAATTAACACGGTAAGGCATTTTAAATAATGGTATCGGTCATGGATTGGATATTTTGCGCAGCACAAAATCTTCCTAGTAAAAAGTCCATACTTTTAGGTACAAACCAATGGCAACCATTATCCAAATTATTTCCCAAAAAGGAGTATAAATTATTTTTCCGACTTGTGACAATTTTTTCGTCAGTACGAAAATAAGAATCAAAAACTAATTATATTAGGCACAATATCACGGCAATCTGTGGACATAAATTGTGTGGCAAACTCGCGATTAATATTAATTTTTGATTCCTCTTTTCGTATTTACAAAATACAACGGTGATCTGTGGACTTAGAATATGTGGTAAACTACCCGATTATAAATAGTTTTTGATTCCTATTTTCGTATTTATGAAATAATAAAAGTATTAATACTCAAACATACAACGGCGATCTGCGGACTTAAAATGTGTGGTAAAGTTCACGAATATAATTAATTTTTGATTCGTATTTTTGTACTCACGAAAAAATTGTCACAAATCGGAAAAATAACTCATACTTTATCGTTTTACTAAGATGATTTTGTGTTGCGCAAATATTCAAATCCATCGCCGATACCACTATTGCCGTATTAATTTAATTCTGTTGCTATGACTCATGGTATATAAAATATATACTGCAATAATCTGCAAATATGAAATGCCTGGTAATATAGCTAGGTTGTAACTTGTAGATAGCAGTTATGCCATTGCTTATTGTATGGAAATTCCTACATACATTTAGATAAGCTTCAATTAGTGTTTTTTTTTTCGAAGTATTCGAAATTTCATATTCGAAAAAAATAATTTCGAATGTATTCGAAATAGTGAACTATTCGGTATTGGCCATCCCTGTAATGACAGCATTTAACTACGTAATTGTCGCTACGTATTTGTTAATTTCTCTACTGGAAACGGAACTCCATAAATGAAATTGATAAATCTGTAATTACTTATTACTTCTCATTTACAATAATCCTTATATTTTCTAACAGTTCGCTAGCAGTGCTAAGAAGATCAAAAACAAACCTCACGTGAATGAAGTTTTATCTGATGAAGCTTTGTTGTACAGGCAGAAGAGAGAAATCAATCAGTTGAAAAAGAAAATACAGATGGTATTAATTTCATTTTATTTTACTTTCTTTGTGTAAAAATAATTCATTTTATGTTTGGGTTTAATGATTTTATTTAAACGAAGCTCAGAACAAGGCTATAAGAAACCAGTGTTGGCCGAAAGTTTTTAAACTGCAGGCCGTAGTAGGTCAAGTCCAGTCACAGGTCATCGGAGTCTCCTAGTTCAAAGTTGAGCCAATCACTAAGTGAAGTCTAGTTGGTTACGAGTCCTGTTTAAAATTCTCGTAACCAAATTCAGATTATGTTAATCTGTGTTGCGGAGCACAAACAATTATCTAGCACAATATTCGAAATTCTGGCTTTTGATTGGTTCTTCTATCAGTCTTGATATCCTTCTACCAATCGTTTAGCTTCAACTCAATTCTGGTAAGAAACAAACTGCGGAGCTTGAAACGATGTTGGAAGAGAAAGACAAACTTCAGAAAGAACAAGAAGAAAAAATACAGACATTGAAAAATATTATTCTAGTCTCAACACAGCCTGCTGATTCAAAGGTATTATCGTAGTCTATATAGAAATGTTCGAAATTAAATATGGGTGCGGTTGCCCCATGCGGCGGTTACCAAACCATAATTGGGGAGCAGGAGACGTGACGTTTTGTTGGAGCTTAAGTCAAACTTATTACTATAGTAGTTGGAGCTACCAGAAATATTTGCGACTGCAGCTTTCAACCATCTAAGTGTTTTTTTTTTACAAATTTTCTAATACTTTACATAAAAATGATAATCTGTAATTTTCGTCTATACTTTTTGAAAAAGGTTCGAGTTGAAAGTTCAATTTTTAAATTTCAATTCCTTTCATCATGGTCTTGAGTCACACTGCCACGAAGTTGCATTTAGGTCGATCATGGTAGTGGTCATTCCAAATAATGGCAATGGCTAAAGAGCAGGGGCTGCAGCTCAGCTTTGAGGTAAAAATAGTCTTCATGGCTGGAATCAGAGCTTTTGCGAATTTAAACCCTTCAAAGCCCTTGTGAAAATTTCATGCCAAAATCCTCACCTTGGTGTAGCAAATTGGTAATGAATCGTCATTTTAGTTATTCAAATAACGAATTATATGAATAAGTGTTATTTATTAACAACCTTTATTAATAAACTTTCCAGCGCCAGAGAGCCATAAGAAGAGAGACATGGTGTCCTGGTAAACTTGCTGCTGCGCCTAGATCACCACGAATGGATGCTACTCTTATGAATCAATCCTCTTGTGAGTATCGAGTTAGTAAATGTAATTCGTCATCTGCTCGAAATTAGGGTTCCATTCTTTCACTAAGAGGTGAAGTAGAAGCATTTTTGATCGAAGTTATGAAAGTGTATTAACTAGAGATGTACCGATGTATCGGTATCGGGTATCGGTATCGGCAATATCGGTCATTATTTCGGTATCGGCCATGTATCGGTATCGGTTAGATTAAGGCCGATATTTCCGATATATTTACCTTTTTACCTTACCTTTATATTTACCTTACCAGAATGTTTTAAAAGATAAGTTGGAATACTACTTTTCAATTTATTTTTTGTCTGGAGAGATCGTGAGCTATGAGCCATACTTGTCCCCATCCCCGCGAGGGAATAGGATTCACCTGTTTTAGCTATTTATCAGTCAAACTAGCTTAACTAATTTGGCTATTTTTGCTGTCAAATTTTTATATTGACATTTTTGATATTACATAGTAATTATGAAGAAATATATCAACACAGCATATAACAAAAAGCAAGTAGGCGCCCAGTTTTAAATCATACAGTGGAATTGGGGTCCTGAATAACGGCACATGCACTTTTGGCACGGATATAAATTCTGACTGTTTGTCGTCAATTACGACTATCATTTATTATCATTTTAGTCCGTCGATATCGATAAACTAAATTCCGACACAATTATCAGTCTACGCAGGTATTAATTTTAATTTTGTTTAACTACACAATTTCTTTATAGATATTTTGACATGACTGCCTAGAGTTAGACTAGATTGTCTCAAAATATATGATAGCAATTGTAAAATATTATAAAATAGTAAAGTAAAAAAAACTCCTCGACGGTTATGAGTAGGCCTTCTTCTTGTCGGTGCTGATTGATATTCTTTCATGTTGGCTTTGTTTTATTGCGGCGATGATTACGATTGATCACAAAATAAAATATTTGTAAAATGCTTTTAATTTGAACGTAGGACGACGGCGCTAGAATGTGTGGGCGATATTCTTTTAAACATAAATAACGATATTCCAAAGTCGCGATATTAACAATAAATTCGAATTGGACATCCCGGCTCAGGATTTTTCTAATTGAACACCGAGATTACTAGCGTGTATCTTAATCAGTTAAAGCATCTGGATGCCAAACATCAAATTCATATTATGTGATAGATCCCTTTTTCGATCTAAAATAATGTGTGCTATGAACAACGCTCAAAGACCATTGTTTTAACCCGTCTGCCCTACACAGCACACCTAATTAAGTAATAATTACATAGTATTGGTATCGGAATATCGGTAGTATCAGCCTTTTTGTAGTATCGGTGTATCGGTATCGGTATCGGCGTTTTTAGTTGGTATCGGATCGGTATCGGTATCGGCGAAAAAAGTGGTATCGGTACATCTCTAGTATTAACATGTCAGTAAATGATGTGCGACTTTCTGTTTTTTTTTTTTTTTGTATAAAAATAGAAAATTTTATAAGTTAGAACATTTCTGCACACAAAATGACTTGATTCAATTTTGTATTGAATATTTAAATTTTGACAAATAAGAACTCGATGGGTGAAATTCATACTTGATTCCAAATGCGATTCCAAACAACTCATTGAGGATTATACAAATTTTGAGGACTTAATTAAGCTGTTGTGTATGTGTACAAAATATTGAGTACGGTAGGTATGAGACCCCAAACCCAGACTAGGAAGTCAATTCGAGTCAACATACTATCCAAATTTTGAGTCTATTTACTTACAAATAAAGTCTCACTGGCAGTTAGTTGAGTACCACGTCGAGTCCAACTCGAGTATCAGTGACCTGATCGTACGAAACACTACTAATCGTTTTCATATAGTGTCAGGTATAAATTGGTATACTGTCACAACTAATTTTATTATAAAAAATAATTTGTTTTTCTTCTTCAGTTTATCAAAAACTTGATCAAACAGTAATTTCTGCTGAATATGAACCAATTAAAAAAAGAGCTCGATTTTTTGACTTACCAACAACTACAGTAAGTACAGAAGTTTAAATGATTTCGCATAAAATTCAACTATTTGAATTGAGACATTTTTTCTTTCGTTTTAATTCTAGACTAGGATTCGAAGGGCATCTACTTTGACTTAATGTTTATGGGGCTGTCTTCAAATATGGGCACTACGAGAAGTGCAACCCTTCTTTAATCGTTGAGAATGCTTAAACAACTTAATGCTTTTGAGTTTACACAAAAAAAAATTTGACTTTAATTATCATCTTTGTTGAAATTCAACTTTACAGCCTTTCTTACAACATTATCATCACTGAATTAAAATTAACTCATGTTTTTGTCTTTCTCTATTCTTTAGAAATCAGCTCAACAAGAAATTAAAGTAAATATAAAGCATGAATAAAATAAAACTAACAATAGCAATTTTTTTTAGTTGTAGCAATCATTGAGACCAGTTCATGATAATTAATTTATTCGCCTTTTTTACTTGAAACTTGAACAAATTTGTGTAATAATATTGTTATTGATATATCGTATTCTCAGGAACAACATTCTATTTTAAAGAAAGCAAAAGTGAGGACAGATATTAATTAACGGTGTCATGAATAATTTTAATTGTAACTGTATATTGTATAGTGGAAAATAATAGCCGTCACTCACTATAAAAATAACTTACTAATTAAGAAAATATGAGTAAATCAAATCACTAACTTTTAACAATATTTGCTAACTGCCAGGAACGCATCGAGCCCAATATTTAAATACATTTGAAATTGGTTTTATTTGATATAGTAGATTCTGAAATTTAGGAATGATTTATAATATTTATTTACATTTGATGGTTTTTCATTTCAAGTATTTGACATCTAATAGATAGCAGAAAAATAAACTTCATTCGACAACTAACACTTTATAGAAATAGGGAACCACCCAAAACGATGCTTATTTCCACTATTCTACATCACTGAAATTAAGTTCTTTTTGATTTTACAATGGTGTGTATTAATTTCTGCATAAACAAGATCCAATTTAATTTATATATATTCCACATTCGGTAATATTCCGAATGGTTGATAATTCAATTTTGGCCATCCCTGATTGTGCATGACATTGTTTGGGCATACTTAAATTGTAGTCCATTTCTACAACTTGAAAATATAAGCTTGGATAATACTATTAACTTTTAAAGAATATCTGTCAATGATTTCAACAATTCAGATTTTTCCTGAATTCTTTCACTGACAAATATGGATTATTAGTCGTAATTTAAGATAATTCATTCTTTTTCAGTTCTTTATTCCCTTTTCTGTTCTGATTTCTTCACTCTTCTCGGTTGGTATTCGTCCTGTAGCCAATATTTTAAATGAGCTCTTCATATAGAAATTGCTGCATGCAGAGAAACTGTTTTAAACCGAATTATAAAAAACGTCGGAGAAAAATATTCGAAAAACTGCAATAAAACTTTTAAAGCAAAAACTTACAGAAAATTTGATCGCAAAATTACCTAATCATTCATTTTGGCTGATGTTAATTTTTTGGCCTTCTTTTTAGCCGATGACGCCAGGATCGAAGTTACGAGCTGATGAAGCAAGCGATAAATTTGAAACCTTAGAAGATGAAGTTGTGAGAATGAGGAAAAGACAAGAAGATTTAGAAGACGAGTTATTAGAAGTGAGAGCTGCAAAAAATAAACACCTGCAGGTCTGTATTTTTATGTTTTATATTGCGCTTATTTGCATCTTTTGCTACAAACAAGAAAAGCCCATATGAAAAAAACCTACGGACTCTGCAGGCTTTTCGTTTACTTATTAAAATACTGACTTGGCTAATTTTGTAACTGCCCAAAAAAGCAATAACATAAATAATAAAATTTTTATTTTACTAATGACAATAAATCAGTAAGTAACAATGCGTTTTTTTATTTTTATTTTTATAAATTAGTGTGTGGCTTCGTAAACAATAGTCAACTCCCTAGGGGCTCAATAACAGAAAAAGTTAAAGAACCCCTAGTTTAGAGAACTGGAATCTTTTTGTTGGGCATTCCCTACCCAATTTATTACAATTTGGCTAAAGGGGTGTGCATGGGATTTGAACTCAAGAACCCTATGGCAACACAGTTAAATCTAACACAGAAGCTACGAATAAAATTTTTGTCTATCAGAAGTCGAAAGTTGGAGCCAGAGCCATTTTAGAAACGGATTAGAATTCGAGGTTGAAAATTTTTTCCGGCTCTGCAGCCGGAAAAGCCTATATTTTTTTATACTTCCCACATTTGAAATTTATTTGTAATGATTTTCTATACCCTATAGGAGAGAGAATCGCTCAATCTCAAAATGATGAGAATGCAGGGAGAAATTACTGCTCAACGTGAGACACTCGACGACGTCATTGAGGAGAAAAATCAAATTGAGGACGAAAAAAAAAAACTAGAATCAAAAATTAAAGATCAAAATTTGAAAATATCTGATTATGTACGAAGAGAAAGTCAGTGGGAAAACTCAAATCCTGATGTCAGAGGTTCGATCATTTCTTTCAAGTTCACCCAAATTTTACAGGAGTTTTGAAATAGGATAGGTAAGACTGGCTGGTAGTTACCGGTTATTTCGGCACTCCAGAAGTATGTATACCAATATGGAGATAAATAATTTTGTTCGCCTAGTTGTGTAAATGGACTAAACCTATGAACAGGGGGATATCCACTTGGCTAACACAGACAGTCTCTGAACTCATAATTAATAACTCATAACTAAAATAAGGAAAATTGGAATAAAATTATCGCCTAACCCAGGGGTCGGGAACCCATGGCTCGCGAGCCATATATGGCTCTTTTGGTGACGGCATATGGCTCCCAGAAAAATCTAATATTCTAAGACTAAGCTTACTATTGTTACGAAATTTCAAACACTTTTATAGCCAATTTTGGCAGAAAATTCCCAATACGTTTGAGAACGCGCGCCCAGCACATGTCTATGTTATGTAAGATAATCACCAGACAGGCATTGTGACAAACAAGGGGATTCTGGAACATATATTGTGACATCACAAAGCGATAGAGTTTTAAAAACACTACGGAGATGCCTAAACGAAAAAGGGTGATGAGTACCGTAGATTTCAACTTGGGCTGCAAGTGAGCAACCGTTCAAGGCCCGCAGCGACTACATGCAGCATCAGAAATCTCATTAAATGTATATTGACATTGTATGTGTTGACTTTTGAGTAAACATTTCAGGCCTGATTAAGTGAAGAAATGTTATATGGCTCGCACGGAAATGCAATTGAAAATATGTTTATTTTATGGCTCTCTTGACCAAAAAGGTTCCCGACCCCTGGCCTAACCCTAACCTGGTACACATACTACGGGGGTATCATTATTTGTTAGATGCATTAATGGTGGGGGAAGCGATAACCGACCAGCAGTAATAAGAATGTACTAACAAGAAATAGAAATGTCTATATTGTCTTGTATGTGAGATCAGTAACAGTAAATAGGGTACATTTAGCACTGATTGGCCTGAGCACGGGACGTAAAAAAACTTTATTATCCTCTAACTCACGGTGTTTACAAATGTACAAAAAAATTTCCGTTATCTTGGTAATTTTGCGTTATCGGACGTGAATTTGTCCTATGTTTGACTGTTTGAGTATGTACTGTTTTGTTAAATATTTAGGTTGTTTTTGGCGTGATCGCTTTCCCCTGGTTATTTTTGCTCTTCGAGTCTTCATACATATTTTTCTGATCAGAGCCTATTTTTTTTCACAGCTTTGCGGAATGAAAACATGGACTTATGCGACCAGTTGAGAGAAGTTTGTAGTCAGAATCGGAAGTTGCAGGAGAAAGCAGATGAAGAACAAGATTCTATTGAATATCTCAAATCTATGTTAGAGGAGGTCAACAAGGATGCTAAAGAGAAAGAAAAATCTTTGGATTCTCAATTAGAACAATATAAAAATCAGGTAAGGTGGACAGTTATGCTAATTTTTTGGAGTCCTATCGATGCATAATCAATTCTTATTAACTTCCCTTGTATTGTTTGTCTGTCAGTCATATTATGAGCAAACCTAGTTTTCTCGGATTCTGAACTCTGAGAAACTGTAAAAAAAAATTTACTTTTTTTATCATCATTAAAAGGCTGAAATTCTGACACCTAACTCCGTGGAATTCAAAAATTTCACTTATGACTCCGGGTGTTCGAAATTATGACTTTTCCCTTCGGCAAAAATTTGGCAAACCTCGACTCCACTAATTGAGAGCTACGTATCCCATAAATGATCAAAAGTCTTTCTGAGGGAACGAGACCAACCAAACAAGTTTTTTAATGTTAATGTCGAAATTTGGTGATTTTTGTGTTAGTTTTACGACACATCCTAACCTAATACCTTTCAATCATTTTAGGTTTCTGTTCTTCAAACTCAATTGGAAGCAACTTTTGCCAATAACAGTCATTCCCCCGTGAGTATGACAAATTTATTCCAATGACAAACAATTTTATTTCTATCTTATATAGCATATTTTTATAATTTCACATCTTTTTGAGAAATATGGTTTTATAAGGTTTGAAATCACCTGAAAAAAAATCTCCATTAATGGCATAGCTTGCTGAAAAGCTTCAATCTGACTCTGGATGGACCGGTGTATCAAACATTCATAATTGGAAATGAGGAGGACCTCTGAACTGATTTGCTAAATTGTTGTTGTTGTTGGGGGATTGCGGTTGTTTGGAAATATCAAAAAAATCTCTATCTATTCTATTTTGTTCGAACTTTTCTTTGAATCCTATACTACGTAATATTGCACCAAGAATTTTGCTGTTTTATTTTAATGAAAGTTGAGAACTATTTATTCTGTTGCTCGACTGTCCAAACTCTTCAAGCAAACTCTGTTCTCAGAGTGCTCCATACAGATCCCCAGGGCTCCGCGAGAAAACCTAAGGGCTCTGCGAGCTATTCGTTTACTTATTGAAATACTGATTGGCTAATTTTGTAATTGTCCAAAGAAACGATAACGGCATTAATAAAATTTGACAACAGTAGCGTCTGTTCGAGGACCCCTGTGATAGACGAAGGCCATATTTGAATATTTGTGCATTGCTCTCTTGTTTCCTTAAGACTGCTCTCGTTGATGTCAACAAACTCGAAGACGAACTCAAAACCACAAAAGCTGAACTTGATGAAAAAAATTCTGAACTGGAGGAGCAAAAACATAAGAATCTTCTTCTTACATCTAAGCTGGAGGAAGAAAAATCTGGATTCAAATCTCACCAAGAGGAAGATTCTACAAATAAAGATGAAGAAATTGAGAATCTTCTTAAGATGTGGGAAGAACAAGTTCAGGAAAACGCAAATCTCAAGAAACAACTGGAAAGCGAAAAAAAAGATTCTGGTAGGTTATTGAAAAAATATTCGCAACACTATACTCAACAGGTTGCGTGACTATTTAATGTGGCAAATGTTATAAATCTGATATCGTTTTTGGGAAATCATCACCAGATTTTTGTAAGGTCTCGCATTCCAAATTTCATCTAATATAAGATAGGTTGTAGTTTTGCTATTGTCTTTCTGGAATTCGGTAGATTTGATAGGAAATAATGATCAGAGTGATGGCGTTTTATCAGCGTTTAAATTCTATCAAATTAGCAAATCCAGAATGATTTAAAGATACTCAAAACTGTTCTCAATGTACAAGATTTTTATATAACGTTTTCACATATTTACTCTGAACAAGGCGGTGATCTGTGAAGCAGATGCTTTTTTTGGGAAGAGCTACTATTTTTGGAAGAAAACTTGAAACTGAGATTTTCCAGTGCTTCCAGTGCCAGTATAGTTAACGTTTTAATCACTTCGCCACTCAAGCACCAACTAAAATCCACTCTTTTACAGTTCTTGCGACTGAAAACGAAAAATTGTTGATGGATATTGAAAAACTGAAAATCGAGACTGGAAAACTCGAACAAGAAATTGTTTACAAAGATCAAGAAATTTCTAAACAGAAAAAGTAAGTAAATTACCCGTTTTTAAGTTAAAAAGTTGAAAACTCAAGGATGTATAAATTGAATCAAAAAATTCAATTACTACCAGAATTTACATTTTTCGGTGAAGTAATCTCTAATTTCTGAAAAAATTTAGCACAGTTCCCTGGGTTTTCCGCGGGACAGGGTTATAAATTGGTCGCCATGGCGATCTTGGCTGTACTTCGGCGCCTCTTTGTCGTAAACTTGTTTCCAAGCAGACGGAGAGGCCTCGTGTCATCGTATTTCAAATAAATTTATTTGAGGGTATCACAAAAAAATACGTGAGTGCTCTTTAAAACTGATAATCTGATTTCTAATCAAAATCTAAAGCAATATTCAGCGAAGTATTTTAATAAAGAGAAGTCAAAAATAATTTTCTTTTTCAAACTCAATACAATGCATCCAATAAAACTTACTTACTAATCCCTTATCCAACATGGACTGGTAACAGGACGAAATACCTTGGTTCCCCATATGATTAAGTCATTTTATCAGCTTTCTTCTTCTCTGTAAATTCCATCCTATCCTAAATTTCACCCTTTTAGTCTGTAAAAACATCGTTCAAAATCACGAAATTCTCTTATCATAGCTGTATGAAGCATAATTTTGGTCACTCATCTGGTCAATGAGATGAGTTTTCCTATGTTAATGCACTTTAAAAGTCTACTTCAGCTTGTGTACAGCTTGTGGCTCTGTTTTATCTTTGTTCACGATTTTTTTTCCTTATTATAATCATAATGGTGATTTTGTCTCGGAAATAAATATGTTTTTTTCGTCTTTTCACAATGCCAAATGCGGCCCTCAAGGAAAAATTCTACATTTTCCCTAAAATTAAGAATTGAAAATATAGACGATTTGAATATTCGATTTGTTTTTGACATCAAAATTTTTTTTTATCAAGATCTCTGGAACAGAATTCTGCAGACAAAAGTCAAACAATGAATGAATCTGTTAAAGTTGGTGAAAAGACGTTTGGTGAAGCTCTCGGTCAATGTGAAGTACTAATGGAACAAAGAGACGATGCAAGAAATAATTGTAAAATATTGCGAGAAGAGCTTGAGAAATTAAGGTATTTGTTTTTATTTTTGTGCAAGAGAAATATTTTGCCTAAGATTGTTATTTATGGATATTTCTCATAGCAAGGTCATGCGCACTCACTCAAAGATTGATATCTAAGCAAAGTTACAGGTGATCACGAGAGTGTTGAGAGCTATTGGTTCATCGAATATAACAGTGTTATTTTTTCCTCGCAACCCACCCCTTGCACAGGTCAAATATTTTTTACGTGACCGTCAGGGAATAGAATAAAAATGAGGGAAAAACTTAATAATACAGAAAAGAAATGATAAAATTGACAACGCCATCAATACAGTGCATGTACTTGCATATTGTCGGCTTTCTCGCACAAAAGATCGAATCCCGGCGGTGATTCCTCAACCCCCATTGAGACCTTTCGTGACCTGCCGGGGGATTGGGACTCCCAGTTTGAAAAGTCTTGACCCCTGGCATAACAGCATTCCTATCAATCGAATCAAATTTTGTATATTTTCGCAAGTCAAAATTCATGAAACTATATTCCAATGGATAGTGAAAATTTTTATTTTACTTTTTTCAGAGCTGAAAATGAATTAATGAAATCACCAAACCGACGTGCAGATTTGGATGAATCTGTAAAGTTTGGGGAGAAATCAATGAATGATGCACTTGCGGCTTGTGAAAACTTGATCGAAGATCGAGACCAAATAAAAATGGAATTCGATGATTTCAAATCAGAATTTGAAAAATTGTAAGTAGATTATCATCACCTTGTCGACAAAACTTTCATGAAAAAATTTTTATCAAATGGATATTCTCATCAAAAATTTAGAATAAAATAAAAATTATGCAATATAATGGAAATAGGTACTTTAATAAGTCAATGGTTATCTGCTGGACTGTGGATTCACAGTCAATTTGATGAAAAATTCAAGTCAGGGTTGGGTCTATATTTTTTCAACTCAAATCTGCAAGTTTGGGTTGATTATAAATTTCCTCTTGATTCAACATTCCCTTGTACGGGTTTATGATATATCCATCTGTAGAAAATCTGAATGTGAACAACTGAAAAAGAAAATTGTTGTCATGGAGGAACATGAAGAATTTATACAAACTGAAAAAGAAATCTTGTTTGAAGAAGAGGTATATCTTATTAATCTATGTTTTTTAGTTTTTGCCGTAAATTATTATGTATAAAGTAAATTCTGAAAGATATTGAAAATTTGGCGCTCTAATTTGTGTACCAATATGGAGGTAACTAATTTTCTTTGCCTATTTTACATCAAGTTGTGTAAAGGGACTGAAACCTATAGGCAGGGGGTATATTTACTTGGCTAACACAGACAGTCCCCGAACTCGTAATACAATTAAAATTGGGAAATCGGAATAAAATTATGGCCTAACCCTAACCTGGCACACATACTACTAGGGTACCGGATATGGTATGCTAATTTTAACCGCAGAGTAGTTTTCGAAATATAAGAAAAGATGTTTAAAAACTAATTTGGTTGTTTTTATAATGCTAAAATTTATCTTTTTTCACTTCATTTACAGAAAGAGAATCTTCAGAGAATTACAAACTTACAAGAACAAATTGAAGAACTGAAATCTGAAATAGAAAAACTTCGAAATGATAATTCTAACAGTTCTGATACACAAACAACTACTACTGATAAGGTTCTTTTTACCATTTTTACTTCACAGGTTTATGTTTACCATTCTCTTTGTCAGTGTTGTGTGTGTGTTGCTAATTAATTTAGATTGCGCTGCGGAATATCAATCCATTTTCTTAAAAAATGATTTCTACATTCTGGATTAAAAGATGTCATAAAACGATAAAATCTTAAAAATTATTATTGGGAAGAAAACTAAATATCGTTTATTATGCACAAAAAATAATCTCACGTTTAGCATCAACTGAATATACACGTATTGTAAGACTATTCCTGGTTGATGAAGTCAAATTTTCTTTTCAGTGCATTATGTCCTGGATTAAATAAAGTGAATGTGTCAATAGTTTGAGAACCATTTGTTTTTCCCTTTTTTTATCATTACATCTGTTCGAATTAGAACCCTGTATGACTGTATGTTTTTCTTAGGCCTGTTTTCATGACAACTATTTGTAAAAAATTTCTGCAATTGTCTTCAATCATTTCTCTAATACTAGGATTTAGAAGCTGAGCTTCAACACTTGCGAGAAGAAATCTGTAATTTGCTTAAATCATCTGAAGATGCTCAAGTTATGTTACAAGAATCAAACAAAAATCTTGCTATTGCTAATACTACAGTGGATTCACAGAAAGTTGAAATTGTAAGTTATTGATAATTGGGCGCATGTTCACTAAACGACGTCGTAGGTACTTCTATTTGGCGTGGCACAACCATTTTTGCACATGCTATTCCTTACCCCCACTTGGCTATGCTATCTAAAAATTACGTCACAATCACTTAACAGAGCTTGCCAAAGTATAGCTACGATCGTCCGAAATGGCATCTGTACCGACGATAACGAACTCACTAACGCCAGTGATCTAACTCATATCGGAGTCGTTACAACGAGAAAATGAGAGAAACAGCTTGCTAAATTTCAGGCGATTATCTGCGAGTCTTGGGCGACAGCGAGTATAGTTTGGAGGGCCTTACTACCGTACTGTGCCGTCGTAGTGACCTAATTTTTGAATGACCTAGTCGAGTGGGCTTAGTTAGAACTAACATATGCAAAAATGGTTGTGTCACACCAACTAGAAGTACTTACGTCGTGTTGTGAACATGGCCCGGAAATTGTATTGAATTTTTTCGTATTTATTTACTCCACCAGAAGTGATGGTTTATTATCCAATAAAGCAGTCATTCTCAACCTTTTTTGATCCATTCACTCATGTGCCTATTCTGTGACGCTTGATTCCCCCTTAGGATAGAAATCCCAGGTTCAAGCGTCTGATAGTTCACCAGTTAATCCAAGATGGCCACCTTCTCTCAAGACATAAAAGGTCTGGGGGAAAATATTCTTTAACTCTTTTTTTCCGTATGACGAATATATTTGTACTTCTCCATTTTTGGTCATAATATAACAATAATAGTTATTTTCGGGCTATTTTACATTTATGTTTTGTGAAGTATTTCCGCACTAACTAAAATCATTTTAGGCATCCAACTATGATCCATGCTTGATCCGTCAACATTTTTTTTTTGTAAATTTTTTATTTTACTACTAAGTGAATTTTATTTGTGTAGGTGTTTCAAAGCTCAGAGATACACGAAAGAATTTGTCATTATTTCAAAGATAAGTCATTTGAACGAGCGGGAAACAATTTCGCGCACATAATAAACAAACAAAGATTCCAGACAACTATCGTAAACTTGCTCTCACATAACATTGATTATTTCGCGTTTCACTTGCGAAGCTCAGTCTGGTTTTTGTGCAAAGGTTACGTATCGCTCGTTCCGGAGAGCTCTCGAAATCTCGTTTTGTGTAGCACGTGTTCACCGCAGCGATAAGAGAGAGAAACTCATTCTCAAAATTTTTTGAAATTTCTCTTTTATGGTCGGACGGTTTGTGCTACGTCATTTGGGAGCGTTTTAGTAGGAAGATGCGAAAATAAGCTTTTTAAAGAGATATTGGGGGCGTTTCTTGCACGTTTGATTAACTGGTCATTACATATTATAAAATGGTACAAAAAGCCGATTGTAACCAGCGGAAAAAGAGGGTTTAGAATCCTGAAAATGAATGAATTTTTCATTTTTTATCAGGAAAAATTAGAAAAAGAACTGAAACGTGTTAAGTCAGATGTTGATAGCTTCGACACAATGGCTGAATTAACTAAAGATAAATATGAACGAAGAATAAAAGAACTGACTGACCAATTGCAGAATGCTTACAATCAACTGGGCAGTGATGTTCCACAAGAAGGTGAAATACTTGATTATTTCAATGTTCCTGATAGGTGAAATGCTGATTGTATGAAAAATGGTCATAATTATGACATCACAATTATTAATATTCTACTTGTCATTGAGGTTTCATCAGTCATTCCTACATTCCTACCTTTTCTGTATAGTTTATTAGTAGTAAGGATTCTGTCGTGTGATTCAGTTAGGTTTCTGGCAATTGAAAATTTAAATTATTTTAAAGCTAAATTTAGATAAATTTGAAGATTTACAATAAAATTTAGCACAATATTTATATTTACTGTGTGAATTTTACACAAAATGAACAACAATTTTGATATTTGAATTCTTACCAAAATAATGTTACTTACTCATCATCAACTAACCACCACTGAAACTAACTCACTCAGTGATGTACTCGACTCAATCCTCAGAATTTAGGGACTCTCACTACTTGTATCCAGTGAATAGGTTTATATGCAGTGTGTCCAAAGAATTTCAAAAATTTTATAGTAATGACAATTATAAGTTAAAATAAATTTTATTGTATGATAAATGAAAGCCACATGCACAATAGGAACTATCAATAAACAAAGACAAAGAAATTTTTGATTCAATTTTTTTTTTTAAAACCGGGCGAAATTTTTTGGACACTATATTTATAAATTATACTTATACACCATGTATTGCCTTGTTTTATTATCTTTATTCTTGAACAAAATTCAATTAAAATTCTCCCCCATTTTGCAGTGGAGGCTTACATAAGGACTTTGCTTAAAGTGAATATGTGTTACTTTTCTGTTCAAACAGTCGCTGTTCAGGATTCTTCTCAATTAGATGAGCTTAAGATCCAATTAGATGAAAAGGAATCTGAAATACAGAATCTCAATGGGAAGTTGCAATCCTCTAATGCCGAAATAGAAGAGATTAGAACACAACTTGATATTTGTGAGGTAATAAAAGTAATTTTTTAAATAACCTATATGTTGATGAATGATGGAAAATTCTCGATGACGAGTAACGCTACGCAGTGGTGTTTTGGAACTTGGAAGGAAATATAATATCAGTTTTGCCCATTTTCAATCTTGCGACTACAGGACTGTTTAGATTCATTAACTAATTATAGGCCTATTGCCTAATTCAAATTCGTTTTTCTTGCAGGAAAAAGTTTCCAAGATGTCTCAAATTGATTCTCTGGAGCGAGATTCAATTCAGCAAACTAATGAAAATTCCGAACTAAGCACATTTTTGCTGGAGAAAAACCTCAACTTGGAGAGTCTCAAATCGAAGTTAGAGGAAGCAGATTCTCTTATTGCAGAAAAGATGAAAATTCTCGAAGAGTGTGAAGCAGGATCCAAGAGAATCTCTGAGCTGGAGGAAGAGCTTAGAATATTAAAAGAAGATGTTGAACATGTTGCTGAGATGAAAATGAAAATTGAGGAATTGGAAAAAGCAATTTGTGAAAAAGATGCTGAATTAGAAGTATCGAAAACACATCTGGATGAGGCTAAAAATGATGAGGATGTAAGCAAGCTAGATTCTCTCACCCATCTTCTGCAAGAAAAAGAATCTCAAAATTCATCTATACTGGAAAAGATGAATGAAATGGAGTCCGTTCTCTCCCAGAAGGATGAAAATATTAGAATCTTGCAAGAAAACTTGGATGCGGCAGTCGGGAAGCAGGAGGAACTTGCAAAACTACAGCAAGATGTTTTCCTAACTTCTTTCAGCGAGGACTGCACTGAGAAGGTACTCAGAGAAGAACTCGCAAATGCGAGAAGAGAATTGTCTGAGATGAGAGAAAAGTGAGTTGTTTTGAGAGTGTCTTTTTTTATGGTTTTCACATTGCAAGAATAAAATGTTTTAATAACCATTATTAGAGGTCTAAATGGGTTTGATTTCAGTCAATATGACTTATGCTGGTCTTGTAAGTGTTAAGATAATTGTAAAATATTGAAAAATGAATTTCAGTCAAAGTCATCCAGTTTTCTTTACGTTTCATTCTAGTTATTCGAAACTCCATACCAAGACGGAGCATGCACAAGGAGCGTTGCTTGCTGAAACAAATCGTGAATTAGATCAACAAAGATTGCTACAAAGATCAGAACAACAAAGAAGAGAATCGACTCTTGAATTTGCAAATGAAAGAGAATTGTCAAACAAACAGATTAACGAATTGTTATCTAAAGTTAGTGTTCAATTTTAGAATACAGTCTTTTTATTTGAGTAGGTTGTCGCCCATTACTGTATTGATTGGAATACATTCTTTTCTGTCTGTCTGTCTGTCTGTCTGCCTTGTCTGTGTAAAATTGTCTTGTCCTACTTGCTAAATCAATTTAATGCACATATCAAATGACCTTGTCGAATGACTGTACAGATGCAGATGAGTTATCTAACATAATATTTGTCTGTCTGTCTCCCTCCTTTTGTCTGTCTGTCCGCTTTGTCTGTTTAAGTCTGTCTGGATTTACTTTCTAAATTAATTTAATGCAAGCTTGTGAAATGGCAGGTGCATGCGACAAATTTTGCAAAGGTATCGTTTGTCTGCTTACATCGTCTGTCTGTCTGCCCTATCTGTTTATATCTATCTTGTTTTACTAGGTATAAATAATTTAATGCAAGTATAAAAATGGGCTTTACAGATGACTGTGCAGATGCAAGTGCCAAATTAAAAAAAAAAATCGTTATTACAAAACTGCGATATTTACAGTATATTACAATAATTTTGAATATATTATTTTTTCATTCGAAATACCAACCAATCATTAGGTTTTGTTGTAACTGAATTTATCCAATATCCCTCTTTGTGTGTTATTATATGTTAGTTTTAGCTACGTAAAGCAGCTCTCCAATTGCATCTGAACCGCTATTATCTTTCATCAATTGATTCGTATTTTTAACAGTTGATAATTTGTGATTAAACTTGTGCGACTTAATCTTATTTTGCAATCGCAATTTTTAAATACAGTCTGACTGCCATTTTCAATTGTATTGGCTAATCATGACTAAGATTTGATAAATTGCTGAATATCCTCTAAGAATATTCAATAAAATATATTTTTCTTTTACTTTGCTTTGCATTAGATAAGTGATCTTCAATCATCATTATGCAAATCTAATGTTGAGAAAGATATTGCGACAAGACAAAGTGATAAAATGACAGAAGAATGTGAGTTCCTGAAGCAACAAGTGAGTTTTTTTTAAGCGAATTTGCTCGAATCATTTTAATATGCACTCACTCAGAAGTATAGGAGACTCATCGCTGAGCAAAGTTATCGACAATTACTGAAATGTCAAAAACTTTTGAATTGGTACTCCCGTAGTGTGTGTAGCAGGTTAGGGTTATATTTCGATTTTCTTCTCCTTATTTTAGTTCTAATATGAATTCGCGGAGTCTGTCTGTGTTAGACAAGTGAATATCCCCCTGTCCGTAGGCTTCAGTTCCTTTACACAACTTGATGTAAAGTAGGCGAACAAAATTAGTTATCTCCATATTGGTACACATACTTCTGGAGCGCCTTTGAATTTGCTCAAAGCACGTACTCACTCACAATTTCTGAAATAAAGAAAGACTCATCTCTGAGCAAAATCACAAGTGATTTATAATATGCCAAGAGCTACTGAAACTATACTGAATTATTAAATGCTGATTAAAAGATTAGAAGCTTTTTTATATCAGTAATTTTTCCAGATTTTCTGGACTGTGGGAAGTTTTAGCTGCCTGCTGTTGTTGCCAGAAAAAAAGAGTTGTATTTCAATCTTTTCTCTAATTCCCTAATTTGACTCGCCATGACTTGGCTAACACATACAGTCCCCGAACTCGTAATAGAACTAAAATAAGGAAAATCGGAATAAAATTATGGCCTAACGCTAAACTGGTACATATTAAGGGTAAGTGTCTAAGGTTAAGTGTTTTCCTTAATTTTGCAGCCGTGGGAATCACAAGAACTAGCTACACTGTGATTAAGCTCACTTCACTTTTTATATCGCTTTTAAAAACCAACCTGAACGAAATATCTCTTATTTTTAAGGTGAAAAATCTAGAAAACGTACACAATAATCAAACATCTGTGATTCCCCGCAACCAAATGATGGATCCTGATAAAATGGCCGTCAAAATCAAACAATTGTCTCTCAATCTTGATCTGACCAAGCAAACCTCTGGGAATTTGGCCACGGCGAATAAGAAACTTCAAGGTAGGTCTAAAATAGGCTTTGATGATATATTTTTTCAATTAGGCGTCAGAATTATGAATTCCACAAAGTAAACTTTCAAGGGTGATAAAAGTAGTCAAAAGCCGCTACGAAAACTCAAAGCGATCGTTTGTTTCAGATGAAAACAAAAAATTGGAAAGTGAAGTCGTCAGAGTCATCAGTTTACAAGGCGAAGTCACTCGTCTTGAGGCTGTTCTGGAGCAGGAGAGACAAACTCGTCAAGAGGAAGTCTCAGGACAGAGAGCGAGAGAAAAGGAATCGTCTGAAATGAGAAACAGAATTATGGAATTACAAAAACAATTACGGGAAGTAAGTTCGGGATTCTTGTTAATAAGGTTGTTAGACTTTTTATTGTTACCTGATTGATATTTATCACTTTTCCAGATGGAGACTGATCTTCAAAAACAAACAAGAGAATCATCTGAGAATCTTTCTTCAATATCTTCTGAGAAAAAGCTTCTCCAGGATGAAGTGAATCTTGCAAAACAAACGATCTCTGCCCTTGAAAAATCTCTTAAGGAAGTTCGAGAAAAAGAGGAAGAATATAGATCGCAATACGAAAAGATTCAGGCTGAATTTGGATCTACAAAAACAAATCTGGAGGATGCCGAATCTAAGATCCAGGAAGATGAACGAAACATTGAATCGCTCAAAGACCAACTTAATCATCTTACCAAGCTTTTAGAGAAAGAAAAAGAGAAGTTCAGTCAAGTGAACAACCAACAAACATTGCTGATTACTGAACTAGAATCTTTTAGAGAGGAATTGGAAAAGAGTAAGAATCTGCTCAAAGATGAGGAGAATAGGAATGACTTGCTTCGACAAAACCTGGATCAGGTTAAGGAAAAATTAGATCTTGCTCGTCAAGGCATGGATGATGTAAGATCAGAAATTTTTGCTCAAGAGAATTGTAAACAAGAGGAATTGATGAAAGAATTACGACAAATTCAGGATGAAATGTATGAATTAAAAGCAGAAAAGGAAGAATTGGAAAATAGGATGCAGGATATGGATGAAAAATGGAAAACTGAAAAAACCGAGAAAAAGGAATGTGAAGTCCAGATCTCGAACATGCAGGAGCAACTCTCAAAGATGCAAGAGGAAAGAGATTCACTCACCACATTAAAATGTGAATTGGAAGATAAAGCTTGTGCAGCTCAAAATAGTATTGAACAATTGCAAAATGAGAAAAAGACTAAGATTCAAGATGAACTTCTAAAAAATGAAGAGAATCCTTCGAATAATCTCCAAGTAGAATCTGAAGATAAGATGTTGCAAATACAGGATGAACTTCGGGATCTTCAAAATGAAAAGGATTCTCTTATTGAAAAAGTCTCAAACCTTGAAAAAGAACGGGATAACCTGTCTAATAAACTGGAGGAGATGCAGAATAAGGATGGACAAGAAGATGTAGAAGTAAATTATAAGAATCTCCAAGAGGAATATGATGCCTCCTTAAAAGAGAAAGGGATGTTGCGTGCAAGAGCGCAAGAATTAGAGAAAGAAGTTCAGTTGAAAAATGAACAAATTTCTTCTTTTGAAAATCAATTGGAAAATGATGAAAAGACTGAGGAAACGGAGGAATCTTCTGTGACAAATGAAGAATTGCTGAATAAAATATCGGATCTGGAATCTGAACTGGAGGAAATTATTATGGCAAAAGAAGAGGCTTCGAGATTTCTTGAAGATGCGAAAGAGAATCACGAAAAGATTATCATAGAAATGAGTGAAGTGATACAGAAAAAAGATGATGAAATTAAGATCCTGGAAGAAAACCTATCAAAAAATACCGAATCTGAATCTGTGACTGCAAAAGAAGGACTGGATGATTTGAAGTCCAATTTGACAGAAAAAGAGAGCGAGATTCTAGATTGTCGACAACAAATTGATAGTCTTGAGAAGAAATGTGAATCCTTGCAGCAAGAGATTTCTCAACGAAAAGTGAGTAATAAAGACGATGACGGAATTGGATTTGCTGCTGACTTAGATCAAGAACTTATCGACAATCTTTACGATCAGGTAGCAGAACTGAAAATTCAAATCAATGAAAAAGATGAACAAATTGCTGAATTACTGAATTCTCTGGAATCTATGAAGGCAGGAAATACTCTCAGAACTTCTGATATAGGGTTACAACAAGAAAATGAGAATTTGAAATCAAAAATTCATGATTTGACAGAAGGAATGAAACTGAAAGAAGAAGAATTCAGTAATGAAATTCAATCTTATTCTGAACAGAATGAAAAGTTGCTGAAAGAGATATGTGAAGGAAATCAATCCAATGAGATTTTCTCATCTGAAACGCTGAAACAAAAGGATGAGGAAATTCTGAACTTGAATGCTGAAATTGAAAGAATGAATTGTTCTCAAAAAGATCTTGACGAGAAAATATCAGAATTGTCAACTCAATTGCAAGAGAAGGTATCTGAGTTGAATGTTTTTCAACAAAAAACTACTGAATTAGAAGAAAAATCACAAGTAATGAAAAATAATCTTGAACAAAGAGAAATGGAATTATTGGCAGAGATTAAAAAGAAAACTGAAATAATTGCTTCTCTGGAAGCAATGAAAGAAGTATTGGAAAACAAATTGAATGATGAAAAGACGGACTATGAAAAGCAGGATGTTTCTCGAGATGAGGAAATTCTACTCAATAATTCTGGAAATGAAAGAAATGATGTTGAAAAGGATGAAAACAATGAAAAGACTCAAAATCTTCCTAACCTGGAGGATGAATTACAAGAAAGAATCTCAGAAATCAAGCTGAAAGATAAAGAAATTGAAGAACTTCTCAAACATAAGAAAGAAGCTCATTTGAAGATCTCAGAACTGGAAACACTATGTTCCTCTGAGCAGGAGGCGATGTCTGAGCTAAAACGTCAGCTTCTCGATCTGAGCAAAAGTTTAGAGAAAGAAGATGCTAAGATTACTGATTTGAAGAAGACAAAAACGGATTTAGAGGAAGAGCTTCACTCAATCAAGCAAGACAGAGAAAAAGTTCTGGAGGAAATTGGACAATTAAAACAGGATTTAGAGAAAAAGGATTCTGAAATTGACAAAGTTAGAGAAGGGCTCGGGATCCAAGAGAATCTCAACCTAGAGGAAGTGACGAGTGAAAAAGTATACCTGGAAGAAAAATGCGCTTGTTTGCAGGAATCTATCAAATCGATGGAAGAAATGATTGAAGAACTCAAGACCAATCAAAATGAATCTTACGCTGAGAATGAAAAGCTTCAAGAGGAGATTTCAGAGTTAAGAAAGACAAAAGATGACTTACAGATTCTCAAATCAGATCTGGAGGACCAACTGGATGAACTGAGCAAAATGCTGAAAAAGTATGAAGAAAGCGAGAATTCTAAGAATAAGGAAATTGCTCTTCTCCAAACAGATCTTGAAATTGAGAAAGAGAAGTCATCTAGTCTGGATTCAGAACTTAAATCTATGTTTGATATGATCCGAGACAAAGCATCCATGATGGAGGAATCTGCTTTATCGCGAGATGCTCTTGAAAAAGAAGTTGAAATTTTGAAGCAGGAGATCGCGGATTCAAATATAAAACTGGAGGAGAAAAATTTAGAGGAAGTTGGTAGGATTCAAAAAGAGGAAGAGTTGTCATATGAGAATCCTAATTTGAGAGATTCTAAAGATTCTTTGACATCTGAATTGGAAGTTGCAAATAATTTGAATCTTAACCTTGAAAAAATGCTTCTTGCAACACAAAATAAAGTTAGAGAATTAGAGTCTGAAATTTCGGAGATGAAAAATCTAAAGGATTCTATAGATTCTCAAAAGATAAATACTGTGGATCTTGAAAGCAAGATGCAAGAAAATATCCAAGATTTGAAAACTCAGATCCTAGATTTGACAGAATCGAAAGAAAATCTCACATTTGAAATGAATGAAGCGAAATCAGAAAAATCTGCTTTGGAAGAAAAATTGAAAGAATTTGAAGAATCCCAATCTACTGATTTGGAACTTGAGAAAGCCACTCATCAAGAATTGTCTGAAGAACTCGAATTGTTGAAGGTGAGTGTGAGTCTCAGTCATAGAAGCCAGAGACAATGTCGCAATTATGTAAGTTACTGAGCTCTATAATTCTACTTTTTAACTATGAATTTGAACTGAACCAAATTTGGGAAAAGTTTACCGGTAATAACATTTTTCATGATATATTCGGAATAGTTAAATATTTTGATTAATGTATACCTGACTAGACTAGCACAGTGGTCGGCAAAATTTTTTGAGTGAGGCCCAAATAGTAAAATGGAAAAAGTTTTAAGGCCCAACAATTTCGTTGGAAATTTTTAATTTAATCATGTAAGAAATTTGGAACATTCAATTTGTAATTAAAACTAGTGCAAACGTACCGATACACGTGGCGGTACAAAAATTGAACAAGCGAATGTAGTGGTACACGTCGTTGCGAATTTTGGTGGCGCAATAAAATGACAAGATTTGCAAGAATGAACATACCAGAATAGTTGCTGTTACTATAGTTGAAACTTGAAACAAACGTATTTGGCATAAAAGTCATATGTAATGTTGGATTTATAGAGCTTTTATCGCTGCCCATATTAGAAATTTATTGACGGCCCACTCAAAAATGCTCAGCGGCCCACGATTGGTCAGCGTCAGTTTGCCGACCACTGGACTTGCAGTTGCAGTCCCCTAACTTTCATGATCCACATAATAAGAATCCAATAAATGAAAATAAAAGAATAACTGCCATTCAGTCAAAGGTAGTCATCTCAAACTGTGCCTAGTAAAAATCTTTGCACATGGCCCCCAAGGCGGGCCAAGTGCCCAGTTTGAGAAGCCTGTGATAAACCATAAATTTCTGTTCAGACAAAACTTGAATCTGCAATGAAAGAAAAAGAATTCTCTGGTCAAAATATCGAAAAATTGAAACTGGAAATGGTAGAATTAACTAAGAAACATGAAGATGAACTTGAAATCCTGAAATCTAAAGAAAATAGGAATTTGTCGGAGGTGAGGATTGTTGCTATTTTTGTCTGATAAGATCTAAAAAAAAAGATTATGCTGCATTGAGATTTGGGTTGAAAGATTTGAATATTTTAGTTTGACATCCTAAACAATATTTGGTACTTCTGTAGTGTGTCTACCAGTTTAGGGTCAGGCCATTTTTTTATATCAATTTTTCTTATTTTAGTTCTATTTCGAGTTCGGGGATTGACTGTGTCAGCCAACTTGAATATACCCCCTGCCCATAGGTTTCAGTCCTTTTATACAACTTAGTAATGTAAACTAGGCGAACAAAATTAGTTACCTCCATATTGGTACACACACTTCTGGAGCGTCGACGAGTCAGCAAAAAATCTTGACTGGTCGTTTTCGTTTTGTGGCGCACGTGCCAGTGTTGCTCGGTCATCGCACCCAACTTAACAACATTCAATACACTCTTTACAATACCTAACCTATTAATTATATTTTTCTTCACAGCTTGAACAAATTAAAAACCAACTCAAAAACAGTGAGAAGAAAGCACATACCTGTTTGGAAGAAGTAAAAGGACTGTTATATAAAAAGGAATTAGAAGTATGACATTCGATCATTTTTTTTATACATTTAAAAAACATTTCATTTGTTTATTTACGATCTGCCAGAGTGTTTCTATTTCATTTTTTTGCAAATTCTCAGCTGTTTTAGGTTATACCACCGACATGGCTAGTGTGTCAAGAATTTATGTAGTCTTGGTTGACCGTGTATTAATAACTTTTTGTGAATTGGCGTGGAATTTTCATTCTGCTTAAATTAAATTCATTGTATTCAACAATATAATTCCCATTTACCTTGTTGGTATTGTTTGGAAAAATCCTTTGTCTCTACAGCTAATTCACCAAACAATTTCAAATTTCCAATACTTCCAATTTTTTTTATTAAGGTTCAAACATTACGATCTGAAGTTAACAAATGGGCTGTACGGCACGAAGAAGATAAATCAGATCTAGAGAAAGCAATCAAAGCTGCTAAGGATGAAATCTCTACACGGAATGAAAAGGTTTGTTTTTGGAACATTTTTGGAACAAATCAGTCAATTTATTTTAAATTAATGTAGTACCTCCTGAAGGGCCTATTTCGTGGCCCCCAAATAACCGCTTCATGGATCGTCTAGAAAAATCCTGATTTAACCTCTATTATTTCCCCATAGACCCAAAGATTTGAATGGGTTATATTCTTTTGTTGATTATGTATGTTCTATTGATAATATTCATATTTTTTACAGAATTCTCTTGAAGTATTCAAATTGGAAGAAAAGTTACAAAAAGCATATGAAGTGGAGAAGGTACGCCGCCATGTCTTGTCCCCTTACTCATGTTACTTATTCATTTCATACAAGATTTGGACACAAAATGTTGATAGAATTTTTACTCATATTTTCAAACAACTTTTTTCAACGTAAAATTATATTTTTTAGGAGTTAGAAAATCTTAAAGAATCGTATTCTGAGATGGAATCCAAATATATGTCAGAAAACAAAAAATGTCAAGATCTTATTTTGCAACTTTCTGAAGCTAAAGACATATCTTCAAAAAAGGTTTTTACTTTCTACATCCTCCACAATTTCATTCATAATGACATATTATCAGTTGTCTTATCGTTAATTTTTTTCTACTGATAAAATTTATCGCTGAAATAATATTTTTTATCACTACTGCATTTTGATAAGTATATATATCAAGATATACAAAATTTGGTACTCCCGTAGTATGTGTACCAGGTTGGGGTTAGGCCATAATTTCAGGTACAAATACTACGGGAGTCACTTGGCTAGTCCCCAAACTCGTAATAGAACAAAAATAAGGAAAATTGGAATAAAATTATGGCCTAACCCTAACCTGGTACACATACTCTACAAAGGTAGAGTGCCCAAAATTTATCTTTGAATTATACATGGCATAGCACATGATATTGGGTATAAATTATACAACACAAGATCGCTTTTGTCATTCTATATTTTACTGAAATTTTTTTCTAGACAATGAATAAAAGTACATTGGTAGAATATGAAAAGAAATATGAAAAATGTCTGCAAAATCTCACACAAGAACAAGAAAAATCGAAAAATCTGACTGATGAAATTACAGCTATGCAAGTTGAGTTCAAAAAGGTGATGCAGAAATTTTATTGTTTTCTAAAAAATTTAGTATAAATTTTTATGGTTCAGCATTGCCCAATTCTTCCATTCTGCCATTACCCAATTTATTTCCCCCTGTGGGGTGGGGGACGTGCTGAACGTGGGGTTTAAATCGGAAATGCATAACTTGTGGCATTAATGCAGTTTGGTCTAGTGCTTTGGGTACTCCAGTAGTATGTGTATCAGGTCAGAGTTGGGCCATAATTTTATTTCGATTTTTCTTGTTTTTTCTGGGACTGTCTGTGTTAGCCAAGTGAATATGCCCCTGCCCATAGGTTCGGTCCCTTTACACAACTTGATGTAAAGTAGGCGAACAAAATTAGTTACCTCCATATTGGTACACGCACTTCTGGAGTGCCGCTAGGTCATCCCGCCTTTTTCATTCTTGAGCCTATATTGTTTGTTTTATGTTCTTCCTAGAGGTGACATGAACTTTTGCCGACTGAGCTTGTGGGTTGATAAAGCGATTCAAATCATTTGATTCACTGACCCTATTAACCCAGGTGTACCATAGGGGGCCACTGGGCTTCTCGTGACTAGAAACGGTTATTATGACATCACGTTTTTCAGTACCATGACTTTTTATTACAGCTTTGAGCTTAACTTGTTTTAATTTCAACTATTACCAAATATACTTATAGTTGCAATTTGGTAGTTACGCAAATTTTTTTATAAAATTGATTTATGACATAATCACATTTACAAAAAGGATTCTTTAATTAATGATTGTCTTTTTTTGCTGAGTAATATTTTTTTTATATTGTCAGAAACTTGACGAAGCCACGGAAAAGGCAAACACCGATTGTTCTGTAAGTTTTCAATTTTGATGGGCTCATGGCGCCTCTGTTGGTCAACTTTACCCAATTCCATATAATCTTTTTGAAAGTTTAATTTAATGACATGCATATATATGTTGTTGGGCAATGTGTGCACCAAAGACACAAGAATTTTGACATCTTTTGATTTACTATAACCGGGTTAATGCCGTGAAGTACGTTGAGAATATCTGTTTTCTATGTTACCTGGGTAAACTCGTAACAATGATATATTCAAATAATATATTTATATACCATGCTGAGTACATGTCCCTGAACCCAAATTCTCGAGTCAAATCGAGTTATTTATCATCTGAGTCGCAGTTTGAGTCACAGCACTCCCAAGTCACGGGTTGAGCTGCTTTTTGAGTCCCGACGTCCCAGAGTCAAAAAAGTTGTCGTTTCACTTAAATGACTCAAGAGTTGAATCACTTTGAGTCTTCCAAAGTAGTGACTCTGTTAGAGTGGTTACTCCACCTTCACATCTGGCTGATCATGATTGGTCATTTATGTCGGGCATGCTCCGCCATCTGGGGAAATGCTAGTTGCCAGAAATACAATTAAGAATCACAGAAAACAGTAAAATTGGTAAATGTTACCATTTTTACCTTTGTTTTTCAAAATCAAAATGCACTTTCAGAAACTCAACCTTCGTATTGATTCACTTGAAGAAGGTCTGATGGAAGCAGACAAAGAAATTGAAGATGAAAAGAAAAAATATGAAGAATTACAGAAGAAATTCGAAGAAAACGAGAAAAATCATAATAGAGTTGGTGCTACCAGAACAAGGCGCAGTGATAAAATGGTTAGTTTTCTTGTGTTTCGGACTGATTTCTAACTTTTTAGACACCAGAGCAAGCAGTCTTCGCTCATTTAGAGGAATGTGACTGGAAGAAATTGTGTATTTGCAATTGCTGTAATTGACAGAGGGGGTTGCTAACCACTATGTTTAAATTTGGTATTGATTACTAGCCTCCTCTAAATCTAATTGGGGGCTCCCGAAGTATGCAAACCAAGATGGCGGACATCGGAATGTAATATGTGTACTAGGTTAGGGTTAGGCCATAATTTTAGGTATAAATACTACGGGAGGCTCTTGGCTAGTCTTCGAACTGATAATAGGACTAAAATAAGGAAAATTGGAAAAAAATTATCGTCTAACCTAACCTGTTACCCATGTTACGTTCCGATGTCCGCCATCTTGGTTCGCATACTTCGGGAGCACCTCTAATTGTGATAAGACAAAGAAGACGATGGCTTGACTGCATAATATTCTGAAGACTCTCTTGACTCCAATTACTGAAGAAAGAAGTCTAACCCAATGGTTAGACCAGTGGTTTTTGGACCAGGGGCTAATAATTTTGCCCACATTAATAGGCGGGCCATGTTAGTGTGACGTAAAAAGTTACATTTTATGAACCGAATTTTATTTAACAGTGTTACATAAGAAAAAGTGGAAAACAATATGCCACGTACTAAAACTAAATTTAATCGCAAACTCAACAAATTCAGATTTCAATAACAACAACTATGTTATCCATGCAGAATTGATTACAAGTAGAAATATTTGGCAGCATCAGACAGGCCGGATTGAATCACCCAACGGGCCGAATTTGGCCCTCGGGCTGTAGTTTGCCTTGGACAAGAAGTCCGTGTGCCATATCTTATCATTGTTTTCTTCCAAAATTAAATGCAAACAATTTTTTTACCTTTAGAATGGCGAAGTCGATATTTTAAAAGAAAATTTACAAAAATGTGATGTGAAATATAAAGAAGAAAAACAAAAAACACAAGCACTCACAACTCAATTAAAAACTGAGAGAAAACGATGTGCTGAGTTAGTTGCTCGACTTGAGCATGCTACTGTAAGAAATGTGAGTTGGAGTATTACCGACATATTTAGTTTTCTTGATTGCACTACAACGCTCATAGCTGAAGCATTAAAACAAAAATATTTTTTTTAAAAGAGAAATCCACCTTTCAAATTTCTTGTATGTCTCTTTCAAACTTCATGTATCGTATTTCAAACAGAAAACCAAGCATGCAGGATTAGACACTGACGATGGAAAAGAATTGTTCATGGAAAGAGAAAAAAACAAAAGTTTGACGAAAAAGTTATCTGAAAAAGAAGAAGAATTTTCTAAGGTCAGCATCATTTTGAAACTCCAGTTAACTGAATATCTGTTAAATTGTTACCTTATATCGTAACATGGAGAGACTGAGATGTGAAAACTCTTCAAAATAATTTCGACTGATCACATGCACTATAGTTGCACGGAATTTAAATTGTGTTTTGCTTGATAAAACCCAAATTAAATTGGCCTAAAATTGCTCACATTTGTTTGGGAATGTGATTCAATTTGGCGCACAAGAAGTGTTCACAAGTACCAGTATGGGGTGTAAGTCTCCGAACTTGTGATAGAACGAAAATAAGGAAAAACAGAATTAAATTATGAACTAACCTTAACCTGGTACAAATACTACGGCAGTACCTTTAATTTTAATATGTAAATGTGGAGAAGTTATAAATTTTCATATATAGTTTTTTGCTAGTGCTATTTTTTTTTTTTTCAAAAAACAAAATATTGGTATTTTTTAGTGTCCCTAAACTTGTTTTGAGTGTTGAGTCATATCCTAAGTTGGAGTCACTGGGGAATCAGAGTCACTGAGTTTAAATGTCTCGAGTCACTTTGAGTTTAATAAATAATCACTCAAGCCTTCCCACTATATGCAAAAACATGAGCCTGCATGATACTGGGTAAATATAGCCCTGTATATAGCCCTTTGTTTTCATGCTAATAATCGAAAATCTCTTTAATTTTAGAAATTGAAAGAAGTACAGAAACGTTTTGAAGCCACCAAAAAGGTATTCTTGTTTTTATTTACAATTTTGTATTTGTAAAGATGTTTATTTTTGCAGTCAATTATAATTAATTCTCTGTCCGTGAGGTATTACACCAGGGCCTCTCAAAGATCCGTAAACAAAACTCTATAATTACTGGGGGCTGGTCCTTCCAGAAATTATATTTCGGCATTCTTAAACGCGCACTTCCTCAGCGTTACAGCTTTTTCCATATATAGTCCAGTGCAAATACGAGCAAATTATAAAATAACCTTTAAAACTGAATGTCATTTAATAAAAGGAAAACTTCACATATCCAAAGTTGGGCCAATAATTTAAAATAAAAAATTAGGTACAGTCGAATACTCGGAAGATCTGGATTCGGACTACGGTCTGTCAGTTGAGTAGCCCTACTTTACGCTATTACAAATATTTTGTTATATTCTTGATTTAAAATGCTGAATATAAACAATTGTAAATTGATTTGAGTTTCCGATTTAATTTTGAATAAATGAATAATATCGAATCAACTTTGTTTCTATAACCTCAGTGTTTGAATGATCGTATCAATGAGTTGGAAGACAGTTGCATGGAAGCCGATCAGGAATATGAAGAGGAGAAAAAAAAAACTTCACAACTGGAAAAAAAAATTCTTGTTCTCGAACAACGAGTCAAAAAAGTTTCGCAGGTAGCATCTACAAAGGTGGGTATTCAATTTTACTTCAATGAATGAATGTGGTCAAAAATGAATTATCAGATGTGGCACAACTGAAAAATCTATTTTATTACTGTTAAGGCATTATAATGGTTAATATTAAAAGAGTGATAACTTGAATAATTCATTGTAACATGCAACTTTTATCAATAGAATCTCGGGTGTAGCCAGGAATTTTCAAATAGGGGGGGGGGGGGGGGGGTATGTATGATACAGAAGAAAAAAAAATTTACATTTTGAATAATTAAGAAAAAAGATATGGGCATTGAGGTGTATTTTTACAAACAAATAAATTGTGTTTTAGGATGAAAATTTTGGGCCTCAAAAAGCACTCTTGAAAGAAGTTGAAGAGAAAGAAAATATGATTTCCAAACTTCGGATACAACTGACTACTAATGTTGAACCATTAGAGAGAGAGTAAGTTTGACTTGAATTTCAAACAAATGTCTATTTAATATCAGGGCTGTGGATTCGGGAAAGTTTACAATTGACTCTTAGACTGTTAAGAATACTCCTGTAGTATCTGTACAAGGTTAGGGTTAGGCCATAATTTTATTCTCATTTTTCCTATTTTAGTTCTATTACGAGTCCGGGGACTGTCTGTTGGTTATTCTTGTAAATATACCTCTTCTCTCGTAGTAATCAGTCTCTTTACACAACTTCATGTAAAGTAGGCGAACAAAATTAGTTACCTCCATGTTGGTACTCATACTTCTGAATCGCCTTGCTTTCTTGTTCATTTGTTCATTATCCTTGTAAAATACAGAGTGAACCAGCTTAAAGAGGAATTGAAAGTAAATGAAGAAAGAATGTCGACTCTGAAACAGAAGATGACTTTTATGTCACAAGCTACTGATGAAGGTAATGGCGTTTTAATAAACGTTTGATGATTGTGGCATTTCATCTTACCCAGGATGAATATGGAAATTATATCCTAAATACACTGAACAAATATTTTTTGTAATTCTTCATGTTTTGTCGAAAACATTGACTGAATTTTATGTTATATTGGGAAAAATTTTCGTAGTCAGACACGTTAAAACAAGTTTAAGGCAAAACTGAGTGTTTTTGTAAAAGAGCAGAGACAACGAATCATAATAGAGCCATTACTTTAAATAGTACAACATAACATCACGTAATTCTGTCTGTTTCACATTAACACTATTTAGGCACCAAAACAAGATCAGGTAGAGCCACACGAAGCTCAGTTGCATCTTCGAAGCAATCTGCATTCTGTGGAGGCACCGGTGGTCTAGTTGTTCAAGATACAAAGGTTTATGTATTGGAAATGGAGATTTCTGATTTCCAAAGACGAGTCAAATTTCTTGAGAAAGAACTCGCTAAATATAAGGACATTGAAACAAAGAGGAGGTATGTGATTTTGACTATTTAGAAAGCACATGTGCACACATGTACAATCAGCATTGATGTGAAAATAGTTACCAATGTGCAGACATACATAACAGGTATATTTGTGTCTTTTATTATATATTTAGGACTGAAAACATGGAACTCCTTGAAGAAAACAACAAATATCGTTCGATTATTAAGAGGTTTCGAGAAAAGAAACTTACATCTGGTGATGTGTTATCAGGTATACTATGTGTGTAGATCAATATCTAGCCAATACTCTTGCAAATGTTGTCACCACACATACTTGCAGCCTCACTCATGTGCTTTTCAACAAAGTTTTTATTCAGTATTTTTTTAGCCAAAATTCTCACATACGATTTCCTATTCAAGTCTGCCACAAATGTGTTTATCAATTCTGGTTTCTGTTCCACATTCACATTTCAATCTAAGACTTACACACATGCATTTTTAAAACAAGGTTTCGGGTGATTTTTTAACAAACCCACACATGTTTATTTTCCAAATCAAAACATCTGCACACATGTTTGCCGAACAAAAATATAAGTTCACACTGAAAGAACTTCATCATTTTTTAATTTTACAGATATAATTCACGGTATTTCTCACATGTTTGCCGAACGAAAGTTTCTCATATATAGGTTCACACTGTGAAAGAACTTCATCATTTTTTAATTTTACAGATATAATTCACGGTATTTCTCACATGTTTGCCGAACGAAAGCTCTCCCATATATATTTTCACACTGTGAAAGAACTTCATCATTTTTTAATTTTACAGATATAATTCACGGTATTTCTCACATGTTTGCCGAACGAAAGTTCTCTCATATATAGGTTCACACTGTGAAAGAACTTCATCATTTTTTAATTTTACAGATATAATTCACGGTATTTCTCACATGTTTGCCGAACGAAAGCTCTCCCATATATATTTTCACACTGTGAAAGAACTTCATCATTTTTTAATTTTACAGATATAATTCACGGTATTTCTCACATGTTTGCCGAACGAAAGTTCTCTCATATATAGGTTCACACTGTGAAAGAACTTCATCATTTTTTAATTTTACAGATATAATTCACGGTATTTCTCACATGTTTGCCGAACGAAAGCTCTCCCATATATATTTTCACACTGTGAAAGAACTTCATCATTTTTTAATTTTACAGATATAATTCACGGTATTTCTCTTTTTATTTCAGAGAACTCTTCCATTATGAATCAAACCATGAGTAGCAGTGTTGATGAAAGACCACAAAGAAAAGAGCTTCCATCAGCACATGCAAGTCAAGAAGATAACTGTAAAAATCAGTAGCATGAATATTTATACCATACTGATGCTTTGTTTTCGTGTTCATAAAATGTCAGTCATCCTGTGAGCAAGGAATGAAATTTTTGAATGGAAAATCGCCAAGTGCACTGGCCAGGCAATTGCGACATACTTAGTAGTCATAGAAACTTTGCATGTAAGGTAGAGGTGAATATGAATGTATAGCTATATTTTGTAAGATTTTCTTCTGTTATTGTTCTTAATGTATCCATCGTATGATTTCTATTATTTTTTGCATAACTTAAACTTTCTTATTGTTCAATCATTCTTCTTTGCTAATTTCGACTCACATTGAATTGGAGTGACTTTTGGATGTTTGTTTTGTTTCTGCCTTTGTAACCAATATCATTTCCGTTGTTCCTATCTGCTTTATTATTAACCTATACTTTCTGCCAGTCCGTGCACTGCCTTGGTCTGTTCTGTTTGTATTATATATGTAAATACACCTTACTTCTCAATGTGTTATATTATCTAACTTGGGATACTTTTAAACAATGAGTTAGTTGTTTTGAGTAAAAGAAACCGGTTGCATATGTGCACATTTTATTAGAATCTGTGGTTTTGTTTCCGCACAGTATTCAACAATGACGATCGAGAGAACGATCCTCCCTCCGGCTGCTTGATTTAGGATTCAGAAAAGTGATTGTGTACGTAATTACAAGATAAATAATTGCGCCCATAGTTTTGGAGGCACTGCAAAATCACGAAGAAAAATGCTGCTCAAAAAGGCTTTCAATTGCCATTGAGTACATATTTGCGCGCGTGGCGTGCAACTGCCTGTATATATTGAGTAATTCAATAATACAATTTAGAATTAGCAAATAGAGCGAACATTCGGTTTGAAGGCCACCAAATCTCACTTATTCCGATGCGTGTAAAAGGTGTGTGGTGGGCGTTGACGTCGGTGAAATATGGTCAGCTTATGGGCTGACATTTCAGTGGCAAGCCCACAATGGCGTTCGGTCGGATGCAATCACTATGCTAGAACTGCGCTTCAGATTAATAATGAAAACTAACCGCCTCTTTCCATATTTCCTTTACGTTTGATTACATTCAATGTTTTTATTATGTGGAATGACGTTGGCAAAGGAAAATGTTCTTCTGCTTTTTTAGTATATGTTTTGTTGTTTTATCGTCTCTTTATACTCCGCTTGTACATTAATAATGATTGAGAGAAATTAACATACTACAAAAATTCATTGAACAAACATACAGCAATTCTACAGTCGTACTGTATGTGGTATCGTTTGCCGTCTCAGCCATTGTTTATTTCCGTTCTGCTTCGCTTGCTAAGTATAAGTCTATACCACAGTCTTTTGTATCGGCAATCGTAGGGTACCTCGAGAGTTGCGAAATGAACACGGGTTGGCTACGATATCGATGTAAGGGATTTGTCAATATTACGCTGCAAGAAATTATTCCGTTATTTTCTCAATCTGTGATGGGTAGTAGCCGCGACAAAGTAGCTCCCAATTTCCAGAAATTCATTCCTAATTACGAGAAAATTTTGATATGTCATGCTGATAAATCAGCTGGCCAAGTTCATGGATGGAAAAGATGTTTTTATGTCGGGTATTTCCAAGCCCGCCGCAACCGGAGTTATTTATCGATTGCGACATAACTATTATTATGTCGACTGAGCTGTCAATGTCGACGATCTTTTCTCCCAACTGATGTGTTTTGACACTTCCCTGTATTGGTTTCGCTGACTGTACAAAGTATACTTTTCGGGGAATATTGCACATAAAACAAACACAATCTAGGTAGACACACATACAGCAACTGTTTGTCAAAACTTCGAGCATTGGTTCAGATTACATATCACTGAAACAAACACAAAGAAAACTTGTATTTCGGTGGGCGTAACCCTAGATGTTACACCTCCAAAACCATAATAGCCGGTCTTGTTTATGACTGAGCGACGTCCGTAGCGAGATCGTTAATTCAAAATGGAATAATTTATGGCTTAGGGCTTAATAAAACCGAACCAGAGAATGTGAAATTTTGCAACCGTTTGTTTTTTTTCTCCAACGGAGCGGACGAGCGTTCTTGCGTTGACCAGTTATGCATTTTTCATGAGTGACTTGATGGAAATGTATTCGATATCTGATAACACATTACCCCGCTAAAACTTGCCGGATAGCCTTCTAAAACACTGCCTTCATAATTTTGTGCCACATTTGCGAATTCCACATTAAATGATAACAAGTCTTGGCAAAATAGTTTGCATTAAACTATTAGTCCCCAGGTACAACATTAAACACCTAACTCAGTTGGTATAAAATTCGTACAAAGCAGGACCTCCATTTGAGCGCAACTTCAGGTGTGAAATTGAATGATATGCAACCTAAAGCTGTTTACAGTGTATCTATATATGGCATACACCTGCCGGTACCTTTTTTCAGAGAATGGATAAAAGCTAATATTGGTCATGATAATTGGCAGTGGCATTAACAATAGGCTCATCTGGATATTATTCAACATCTTGAGTTGAATGAATATGCGAAACGCCTCATACAAAAAATTAAAGTATGGCTGACATACATATGCTTTATCCCAGCTGCAAATATTAGTCTTCTTCAACTCATAAATTAAACGAAGTTTCAAGATTTATTTCCATTTTTTTCTCAAAACACACAAAAAGATTGAGGCTCCTTCAAGAACAGAAACAGACGTTCAAAACATTGACACGTGAAAGATGTTATCAAATACATGATGCTTTTTACAAAACTTTGAAACTACAAGAACAAAAAAAAAATTCTGTCAATTCAAACCCCCTTAATGCGATTGAAAATTTGTAAACAAATTAATTGATTCTTCGCAATAAAGCTCAAAAACGTAACATATTTAATCAAGATTGGGTAACTTGAAATAATGCAAATAAAAAATGGGAAAATTTTTTGCCGCAATGTTTTCCATTCACAAATTTACTAAATTTGTAAACAAGTTTATCAATAATGAATAAGGCATTTCTGAGCTGAGCTTCTCATTATCTACTCTGTTCAAAAACACACTTGAACATTCTCAGCCATGTGTTTAACAATCATACTATGTTTAATATGCCAATTAAATTGTATGAACAAATTTATATTCATAGTTCAAATTTCGTGAGCAAACAAATAAATCTTAATGGAATTCTGAAATTTCAGCCTTACAGGTGTCTCTTATAATCATTCATAGCTAGCACTTACATAAAATATGATATTTTTCATTAGGTTATACCACCCAACACAAACCTAACTTTGCAATTTTACACCAACAAAAAACACCCCCTTAAGTGAGAGTGTGCTACACCTCATCATAAAATACAGAAAATACACACAGTGCAATCTGGTGGACCCGCTGAAAATTTATTAGAAATCCTATCAGTGGAAACGTCACCCAAGAAAAGAATTTAGTTTAAGTGGATCAACAATAGTCCATTTGTGATTTAAAAGAATAGCCAGTGTTTAAAATATTTCCGATTAAGCATGCCAAAATATATCCTGGTGTATAAATTAACAAATTTCCGATCTATAACACTCAATCCAGCACAATTCAAACTCATCTATAATGTTTGAATTATAATTTTATAGGTTGGACTATTTTTGAATGTAGCTTCCTCATTTGGTATAGCGTTACTGCTTTCTGGGACAAACATGACGTCAGGACACGTAAAGTGCGCAAATTTGTGAAATTTGAACAAGAAATAAACATGTTCGAATTTGTACATACATATTAACAAAGAAAATTCATCCTGAATTCAACTTATCACGTTCAAGAGTAACAATCAGGTAAATATGTCCGATTCAATTCTCGGAAAATTCTAATGTGACATTACCAGATTTAAAACGATAGCATAGCAGCGAAATCATGCGGAATTAATGTGGTGTCTGCTTGTGCACATATTTGTGACGCATATTTACGCTATAATGCAGTCTTCCACAAAAATAAAAGTGCATTTGTGTGGTAGGATTTAGACCGCCAAATAAGATATTGAAAAAAAGTGAAAAAAATATCATATCAGCGAAATAAAAAAGAAGTTTGGTTGTTTGTATTTTAAAAAAGTGTGTTTAATGTCCGTCGCCACCATTTTTGGTGATGCAATATTAAATGGGTGGTTGAACATCCAATTCACAACCACCCTTCAAAATCACTAACTCTTGCCTGGAACTTTCAGAAAGCCGATATTATTGCTCGCAGTTGTTGGTACAACTTGAGGACTTGTGCCTAGTTGTTTATCTGAAGTTTGCATTTTAGAAAATGCTAGTAAAGCTTCAGGGAATGCAGGAGGTGTCGCAGGTGTGTTGGCAGGAGGACACATCTGAAAGTATAAAAAAATCATTGATGAAAAGGATAATAAACTAAAAGCAAATCTATCATATATCATATAATAATAAAAATATAGAAAGAGTTCATTCATTCCTATAATATTTTGATAAAAACATAGTACAAATGAAAAATAATACTTACTGCATGCTGATTATGTTGTTGTGGAATACCTGATTCCTGGAAAAAATGACTTAATGCCGTCTGAAAAAAAAAGTTTATGATTAGTCAGACAGAGATACAAAACATTGTATACAATTACTAATTCACATTTTATTACTCATTACACAACAAATATTTACTTATAACGATTCAAAACATAAGAGTTTTCCTTGACGAATAAAATTGAAAATGACTCCGTAGATTAACAGTAAATCAATAATTCTCAAATATGCCAAAAAACACATTGTATAAAAAACATATAAATAAATTATGACTTTAACAACAAAACAACTTCAAAATTCATAGCTTTATACAACACTTCAAAGTATAAGTATCACACATGTACAAGTATATATTCATGATATTGTTGCAATATTAAATAAAGAGCTTTAAAATATCTCTATAAATATTTTATCATTAAAGTTTATGGCGTAAACCCAGATTATGACATACCAATCCATCCCAACTAAAACTAAAAAAATAGAATTTTTACTGTTTGATAATGTGAATATAATTCACTAATTTGATCTAGAACATAATATACCCAACATTGCACTGTATAGTATTAAGTTGCAACCTATTAAATAATATGTTATCGACGTGTGTAAGAATATGCAGCAAATTTATAAACCGCAAGTTTTAAAAAAACATTCCTAAAAAAGTACCACAATACAACAACACAAACTATATAGATGCAAAAATAAAAGAGGCCCTAAGGCATTCAAATAATCAGCGCTATTGCTTTTACTATAGCTTAAAAAATATTGATGAAAAACTAATTATTACTAGGCTTATCGTTGTCATCACTATTTGGTGTCATGAAAAAAGGTGGTTACATTTCCTACCAAATTATAGATGGCCCATAGCCATGACTCGATTTTATGTATGTATAAAGTTCGAGATGTGTGGTTTTTTACTCCCATTCTTATCACTAATGATTATTTTTTTTCATGTGCAATATTTTTTATTGTGAGATATAACTTCACTTAGGTGGAATACTAACACTTCTCAATCTTTTAATAATATGATATGTTGTTGGATTTGTGAAATTTATTGATAATATTATTGGAGGTGAATAACTTTTTGAAATATTTTTTTCTCAAAAGGAATTTCACCTATAAATTACTAGTCCTTTTTGTAAAAATACATTTAATTTAAATATTATGCAATAGTTAGATTAAAGGAGACTAAATATATAAAAATAACCATTATTAACATATATTTAAACTTCAGCTCAATTTCAATGTTCAAAACTTGATCACATGCTTGTCACTCACTATGAGAATGATGAAGTATACTCAAGTTGAGTTAAAAAATTCTGTAAATTAAACTAATTGATGTCAAGGTTCCAGCCAATCATATTGGGTGTCGCTGCTAGAAAACCAGTCTTGGTTTCCCGCGGCTTTTCTTCCCCAGTAAAAATGTGTGTTTAATTTTATTTTTGTCAATTTCGTATGTTATTTTTTACTGGATGAAAAAAATAAACTTGACTATGACTATAAGATTTACTCTTAAATTCAGTCAAAAAAGTAATAGGATCGCCAAACCAAATGTAAAACATCAAGCAAAAATTGACTTATATGTGAATGTTGTTCAATAATACAATGATATAGAAATGATAAAGCTGAGGCCTCTTATAGACTCCATTTCAATAACAAGTATATAACACTATCAAGTATTCAATAGCATAGGTTTATAAGCAACGTCATTCATTGTTTCCCATAAAACAAGAAGCAAACAAAGGATCTATTTATCATAGGAAACTATCAAATGACTGTTTACAGCCTCAATTTCTTAAATTTGATCTATGAACTATGGTGAATGATGCAATTACAAAATCATTTTATGAAATTTTTTCCAAACAACTAATAAAATTAAACTTAAAATGTTTATAAATTTGTACCACCCCCATAAAGGTAATTTCTTTGGAGATTAGAAGGATATTTGAGATTTCGATGATAATGAAGATCAAATGTGTTATTAAGCTTGCACATAACTTTTTTACGAAATTTGCTCAAAGCAAGGTCACGAACACTCATTTAGGAAATGAAGTACATTCTCTGAGCGATGATACGAGGGACCACTGAAGTGCCAAGTGCTACTAAAGACTATGAAAAATTATAGCGAGGACTTTCTCATTTGTAAATACTGAATGACGCTGGGCTTGGTTAAAGTAATGAATTACGGTCATGTAATTTAATAGATCATGACAATGAAAAGCTAAATACTCAGAACGCAACTTTATTAAACTTCATGAAAAATATTCGTCTGAATTCCTAAACTAAAAAATATTCATTTTCAGCCAACACTAACTGTGACATTTTTTGAACAAAAATAACCGAAATAAAGATGGACCATGTCTAAAACATATGCAATTTGTTTGAGACAATTTGCCTAGCGCTACTTTATGTGAAAACTGAGACAATTTTCTCACTTATTTCATGGCAATCAATCGAATTTACACCTGATAATAAAATACTTATGTTGGATCATCCATCATCAATATATCGTGACATTCTGAAAGTCTAGAACATTCTGAAAGTTTAGCTTGACAAAACTTCATTTGTAAACAAATTGTTATTTTCACATGATCCAGAATAGATAAATATAGAATAATTAAGATGACTTGGTAAATAGAATCAAAAAATATTACACTATCAAATATGGACAATTTTAAGTGATATAAAAATATTAAAAACCAACTGTGAAAAAAAAATCCAGAAAAACGTATTTCAGATTTTCTATCAGGAAATTCATATATTCGTTATATTATGCATTGAATTTATTCTACAACAGTCCTATATAAATATACTCCATTATATTTGAATCATCACAATTTAACTGAAAGTAGAATTCAATTGAATCACTAACAAAGCTGAACCTGTCTGAACCACAATGCAAACCTACAACATTGAAAGTATAGTAAGGTCGCGCCACATATGAATTGAACATAATTCATGATTTTTCAACATGACGTGATTACATTCTTACCATTGTCATACATGGTGAAATATGTCATAGAGAATAACATACACAGACAGGCAAAATTAAACAATCAATGATGCATGTCTCGTCAATGATGTTGACAACCATCTTAAATACGAATGTACTGAAAACGGCATACATACTAAATAGTACATATCATATGACATGTTAGTCATGACGCCCTTCCATGCAAAGTGGATAAAGGTAACACGCCCTTAATTGAACTCTGTAAAAGTTTAGGTGATAAATCCCATGTAAATACGATGTATGAAAAATATGTTTTATTTCAGATATTTCAGATTATATTATTCCATCGAATGACTCTGGTTTTCTATACTCATTATTGATATATGCCATTTCTCCTTACCTGTATCAAACATGTTTGCGTTATTTTCTATGTGACTGATAGGGGTATTTGGTTGTATTAAGATCTCTTCTAACAGTCAGATTTACATCAGGTTAAATGTGTTATACTTCATTCACAAACATTGACACTCATTTTTACAAAGACACTCAAGTTGTTGATCTGTGAATAATCTGCTCATCAGACTTCCCAACACTCATTATCTGTTTCAGGATTGCTGAGTAAGGAATTAAGTTAGGCACTGTTCTCACAGCACACATTATCACTCAATCTTATCTCATGATTTATTTGTTTATTTCTACCACGCAAAACATAAAGTAGTCTTGTTTGCCAAATTACAACAAAACTAGAACCAAGGTTACATGAACTCCCTTAACAGAAAATTTGCACAAAATAAACAAATATCTTCAGCTTATTAATCGTTTTCGTTCTTCATATCTTTCTTTTATAAATTTATTCAGTTACTTAGTAATTGATTAATTATCTTGGTATGTCCAGACCTTTGAATATTGCTTTTGAACTGAACTGAATAGGAATTTTCCATAACAAAGTACGAACGGTAGAAATTGGATACACTATTTGCATAAACATTTTCCAGAGATTTTTCTACAGATGAGAAAGAAATTATTATGTTTGAATAATTATTTAAAGGCAAATCTTGCTACTTGATAAAAGATTGCTATATGAACTTGGTCAGACCCAATATCTGTAAAGGGGAAGTGAGTATAGCTGAAATCACTCAATCAAATTAATCCTCCTTTTTCAATTGTCATACCATATCTTATTTAAAATGGCTAACTTACCGGCTGAAGGTTTCCGAGTGGCCCGCGCGGTCACGATGTCTTTCACAAACCTAAGCCACTATTCAAATCTCTAATAAAAAACTATTCCTCGTCGTTCAAACGCGCGAGAAGCACCACCCAGCTATCGAAAGCTTTTTTAAATCTCTTTGCGAAGAGAGATTCGAATTCATTTTTATCGTCTGCCATGTATTTTAATCTGTTTTCCTTCCCTTTTTTCTCTGAAGCTAGGAGAGGCAGTTTTCATGACCTCAAAATTTGACGGCACTTACTTGTAAGAGCAAATTTTTTCATGAATGAACCATGTCAAATCCCCAGTGAGATCACTAATTTCTGACAGTCATATTAAAATACGCTTCGCTACTTTGTCCAGCTACACCGCACCGAATATTGACAAACTTGTTGAATAAAAGCAGTGCCAAACTTCACATTGAAATATCTATGTGTGATAGACTTTACTGTATCTTCGTATTTTCATTGTTCTTATAGGTTTGGTGTGAGGTTTTTTATTCATTAACCTGTAGTCGGTGTAGTGAAAACTAGGAAAAAACTACCATGTCAAGTGGCCCGCGTAATCATTCGTAAACTACATGCGGCCCTTCAGCCATAAAGGTTGGACTACCATGATTTAAAGGAATAATGAAAAATATGCTCTAACCTATCTGGACAAGTCCTGTTTAGAATTCATATTTTTCAATATTTGTCCAGAATGTTTCCATTTTAACATACCGTATATCTTTATGAAGAATAAATTGCCATTCATCAGCAGTTAATACCCTGCATGAGTTCGCAGGTTCAAATCTCATGCGGAGATGGTTATGTGCAAGAGGATTGCTGGGCTCGTCGCCGCCGTAGGGTGGTTTACGTAACCGCTGGTCAGTTACGGCTTCCTCCACCATGAAGTCTATTCTTCCGAAAACAAATATCTAAACAACCACATACCCATCATGGAATGGAAACCTAACATGAGGCTGTGGTTCACCATATGGTTAAGGCGTCTTATTGCCTTTCCTCTCCCCCGGGATAAATATGTAACTCCTATCCCATTTAATCTAACTTATGCTTAATAACACTTTGTGTAACCCATAGTATTTTATCAATTCAATATAAATTGATAATTTTCACACAAAATCATAATCTTTGGTTAATGATCATTAATCACATAAATAACCGCAGTGAGTCCTGAAAAACTTTCATAAAAAAAGATAAAGCCTTTGACAAAAATTTCAATAAAAGTAATTACTGAAGCTCAATAATTTCACCCTGAGATTTAACAAACGAAATCCTGACTTGATAAATGAATATAAATCACTGTTTTGATTACAACGTGGTACTTGATATCGTAATGAAGTAACCGTTGCGGAAGATTAATCAATGTTAGAAGTTGGAATCAACTTTCCTCAAATCTCAATATGCTGATATGGGAGACGAGTATAAATTTTTGTTGGGTATGGAAACGTAAGCCGTTCATTTATAGATTAGAGTTTGGATTCAGATTGAGGTATAAATTTATTAACACCCTACTTAGCACATAACTACACCAAAATAAGTTTAAACCATTGCCCAACTGAATTTAATTTAAATGATGCCCAGTTTTTCAAACTATAGAAAGAGTGAGAGAGCATTCATTGTTTCGTCAGCCAGAAAACAAGCATTTCGATAATAAAAATATATACCATATACGCTAAGTTTAATCAGTAAAGTATGGAGGTAGCAACATGAAAACACGATAATCAGAGTCAGGTCTCCCGATTAATGCTTTTGAAACAAAATTGATTAATAATTCCCAAACTCAACATGGACTGGTAACCGCACACGAGGCAGTAGTTCGCAATATAATTTAGTCGTCTTATTGCAGTATCGGCTTTTCTTTGCCCAAGATAAACTGATATACCTGTATACGGTACCGGTACAGATAAATGTGTTGAAATATATAATGTCCTGAAAGTCATTTTCAGTGCTTATGTAAGCAAGTGAGTCTATAGGATGTTTATATAGGACCCACTTCAGTTGAGAATCGGGTTATTCTCAATGAATCCATAAATATGAGGCCTTTACCAATGGCTGAGTGAACCAGTTTTACTGTTTTATTGAAAAATCTGATAAAACATTAATGGTATATTCATATTTAGATATAGTCTTTGACTGATATTAATAATAGTAATCTTACTTTTCAATAGTCAACATATATATATTTATATAAAAATTAAGGAGTAGGAATTCGTTCAATATATTGAAAAGTCATAACAACAAACCTCGAATTGCCAGTGTGTAGCTTGTAAAATTTGCCTTGCTTCGTGGGCAGGACATCCCGCAGCTAACACAAATTGATTCACCATTACTTGATGCTTAAGTTCATCCATGATTAAAAGAAATAGAAAAACCTACTACACTCCGTGATTTCTTTTAATTTATACAAAAAACTGCGCAAAAATTCGGTAAACAAAAAGCAGCGCAGACAATAACAAATGAACCCGAGGGTTTGTTGACTTCTTTGGCTGACTGCTTACGTAACAATCATTCTCGCTCCTGATTGGTCAATAGCATACTACAAGGCGGAGTCCATAGCATTGTAAACACAAAATCAACACAAAGAAAAGAACTTTTACCGGTCGTCGACAGGTGGCGACTGTGGTTCGTGGATGATAAAAATTGAAAATATATATATACTAGTTCCTAATGCCATCACTGGCTGTTTACATCAAAGAGTCAAGAATTGATAACTTTTTTGAACGTATCACATCTCTGTTATAATTTAAGTGAGTAAATAAATAGGCTACACTTCTTTTTGGCCAAACATTCTAATTCAAATTCTGTACGCTTCTGTACGTTTTGCAGTTATTTTAAATAAAAACATGTTATTTATAAGTAAATGGATATCGCTTTTCATATTTTGTATATTTGAAAATCTCGTAATTCTTCACTTTGTAATTTTGTTTTTGATAAATGAAAATATAAGACATCCCCCGAAAATAAGCCCAAGTGTTATTTTTCGGAAGAAAATTGAAATAAGACCCTGTACATACGCGCATGCCTTCTGATTTTTTTTTTGAATCCATAAATCATCTTCCAACGGGGACAAGAAAAAATGGAATGTAGGACTTCCTTATTTGGTTGAGAAAGGAACGATACGGCCATTAACGTTGGATTCAAGTTGCGCATCCCATAAGACGCCTCAACAACGAACGGCAAAAAATTGCACCAAATAAAAACAATAACAACGATTCAGAAAAAACGATCGCTGGTTAGTGTGTTACCGGATACTGCAAATATGTCTTCATTCAGAACAAATTCAGCGAAGTTTTCTGGCAAGCACCGTTGCTACGTGAAACCAAAATCCGCTTACCGTGAAACTGCTTCTTGGTACGCGGCGTTGGTCCACTTCTATGTCTTGTTAACTATATTCTGGAAGATCTTATTCAAAGATGCGGGGACTGTTGGTATTAATCTTAGCTATTACGTAGTGTATAGTTGCGATAATAATAGTAGTAACGTCAGGCTAAAAATTTAAACACTTACTTACTTGTTGATGCCAACTCACGTAGAATTTTATTGTTTTTGTATTTTTGTTTTCGCACAAGACTAGTTTATTCTACCGGCACCCCACATGAATGATAAGCAATAAATCATCACGTGACAACTTTTCCACTACAAAGATGTCATCCTATCCAAGGAATAATACTTCGGGAATACTTCCATTGTTAACCCCTGACAGGAAGAAACTAAAAGTTTGTGCGAATTATTATTCGATTTGGAAAGTTCAGTCACTTATCCACTGTTTCAATGCTTTAGAACCAGAAGAAACATGCAATAGCAAAGCAAAGTCGGATGAATGAACGAGGGCTGGTTACCTTCAACAAAATATACTAAAACAACATATTTCAACAGGGGTTAGTTAAAATTTCGTCTCGAATCCAAACTTATTGGGGGAAGTAATTATTCAAAGAATTTGGTACGCGAAATAATATGCTATCTATACAGTAGTAGGCTACATTCGACAAAATATGGCTGCACTTTTTTGTTATTGTGCGCTTGGTAAGCGATTCTTGATGATATAAAAACTTTAAATTTTTTCTTCAACAGGAAAAATATACCCTAAATACTGTAGGATAGGATAGGATTTACATATTTATCCCGGGGGAGAGGAAAGCCGATAAGACGGCTTATCCATATGGCGAACCACGGCCTCTCGTCCGGTTACCATTCCAAGTCGGGTATGGGATTAGTTATATTGTTTGTTTTCGGAAGCATGGACTTGGTGGTGGAGGAAGCCGTAACCGACCACCATAACTTATTATTTAATAACCCAAATTCACAACGAAAATGTTGAATTTTATATCACCTTAAAATGAAATGACTCATTTGCATTACGTAGATCTCATCACGTAAGCCTATACATATAATCCAAAAAAGATTCTGAATAAAATAAGATTAACTGGATAATTAGCGAAGTTCGGCAGCATTGTATTGCAATTAAAACACATCGATTCATAAATAGTCTAATTTTCTGCAGATGAATTAACTGAAGAGATGAATGCAAATCCCATCCAGCAGGTAAAAAATGGTGAATTAGAGACCGACGATGAACAAGAGAGCAGTGACGGGAAAATAATCCATTTTAATACGGAATTAGATTAAATTACCTGAAAAAGAAACGATCACAGAAAATCGAAATTCTGAAATATCTGATAAAGATGCGGAAAATTCCGGAGAAAAAGAAGACGAAAAATCCGGCTCTTCTTTTTCAGTGGAGCTAAAAATATTAAATGAGGTAAATCAGATGAGAATAATTTTTTTAATCACGCTTTCGTAGCGTGAATTAATTTTTTATGTACATTCATAAGAAAATTTACATGATAATTTTTCTTGTTAAAGACTCGCATTGAAAAGGCTGCAGATGGTAAGGAATCTAGACAAATTGGTGATATAACCACCTCCGTGGAAATATCATTTTTAAAAATATCGCACGGCCCCACTGTTTCTCTCTCCGTCAACTCAAGTTCGACGTTGAAAGATCCTTATTTTCAATTCGAAGAAGATTCGGTAATTCTTTTTTTTAATTTACTTTTTCATTTTACTCCGCCAAGTATATTATCTACCAACTAACATATTCTGTATGTATGTATCTGTACCAGCGTTGTTCCAGATGTTGGACATTAATAAGAATGGCATTTTGTCAACCCCAATGCCGGCGTTTATTACACGTTCATGGAAAGTTTTGTTAGTTTTAGACGCAATATGGGTGGATTGTGATCATTGCGTACTTTGTTCAGGTACGTTTAAATCCGCGGACACTTTGGAAGGTGAATGACTTACATATTCTGTGTTATTGTTTGTAAACCTTGCCATTAAACATATATATTTGATGGAGTTGGCGGGTGTAATTCAAATGCGCTTTGATCGCTGATCGATAATTTTAAGACTTTCTCTTTGTTTCTAACAACAGGAATCGAATCAATAAAAACTGTAACAAAAAACATAAATGGGTTTGTAGTATCGAAAAATATGAAGAAGAATATCCAGCTTTCAAAATCCGAAAACTGTTTGAATTGGTATAATACTCTGTATCAAGATGTACTATATCAAAAGCCTGTACATGCATACTTTATTCTGACAATCGAATGGTTTTTATTTTTCAGTCTTCAACACGATTGGGCACCGAGAAAAAATCCGGTTCTTTACTACAATGACGCAATTTTATCGGAGATGCTTCGATGTTCCGTTGCAATTCGAATTGGAATCATGCTTGTTCAGATGGGTCTCACGGGAGATGCAATAAATACGTTTCCTGTGCATGTCTTATAGAGGTCGCACATTTTCAGAAGAAAAATACCGCAAACGATACTTATAATATTATTTGCCGAATGAGTCGTTTGGAGCGATCATATATTTTTATTAAAATGGAGATAGAGACAGAAAATGTAAGTTATAATTTAGTGATATTGATATTTAACGTGATGGACACATAGTTATGTCTTTGGCATAAAATTTATCATTAAGGTCTTTTTTGTATATTACATAGTGAAAATAATGAATTCATAGCAAGGTATGAACTTGATATAACCAATATAAATGGTGTCTTATCCCTTTTTTGATTATTTAAACTTTGAATTATTTCACCATTTATTATCTGTCAGGCTTTGCTTGAAAAAGAAACAACAGAAAGAAAAATTATTGACGAAAATTCAGAAGAAGCAATCAAGAAAAAAAATGTGTTTCCCAAAATTAGAAAATTGTTTGTTCCTGATTGCTGTCGTTCTACGACATCTATCAACTTACGTCTACTGGAAGAAAAACTTACAGATATCAGAGAACAACTTGAAGGTCTACGTGAATTGTGACTCTTATATAGGATTTTTCTTAATAAACTTGGAGAAGAAATGTGCCAAAAGGAAAATATGCCTTATAGTGATGAGCATTTCATGTCTGACTCTGTGGTTTTGCAAGAATCAAGTTTTTCTTTGTGATTTTAAATACATTTATTTACATAAATACGTGTGTTTGTGAAATGATTACAAGAAACCCCGTAGGTAAGAATACCGACAGGGAGATACTGGAATAATAATCAAGAAAATATGACAAAAAGAAAAACTATATATAAATGTGGCGAAATAGTGCGAGTTTGAAAATATTAGTAACAGGAGGTCATCAATTGGTTATAGTTAGAGGCGAAAAGCACAAAATACAACATTTTTTAATCAATACCTGTACCTCGCCATTGCTAGTAGGCTATTGGAAATGAATTAGTAAAAAGTCGATAATGTGACATATTTATGACATTTGAAAAGATGGTTGGTCGCTGAGCATTGCTTACTTGTTTTATATGACAAAGATTCATAGTTATGCACGTCCTGTTTGTGTCGAATCCTTACTCCGGTTGACATTAATAGACGAACGGACGGAATAAAAAAAGACTGTACCGGTACGGACCAGCAGTCTATCGTAAACGTTATTTATAGGTGCGTCAAATTGACATAAGTACAATGGCATTTATCAAAATTCGTGTAAGCAATATTGTAAAAGTAATGTACTGTGTACTATCTTCATCATAAAACATTTACGAAAAATAATCGAATACAGTATTAATCGTCCGTTTCTCCAAAACATTTATACAGAAAGCAAGCAATAAAGCCTTGAAATGTATCTACCGAAGTTCCCAACCCAAAATGAAGGAGTTGCCGATACTGAGGACAGCTACAACACAAGCCAGTGCGAAACTGTATCCAAATGTAACTCCTTGTTCGAATGCATGTGTGTGAGCAAGATATGCCACAAAAGATCCAAATCCTATGACGTTAAAAACACCTTAAAACATGAAAACTAATTAATGACAACGATAAAAAACGGCTCAAGTGCGATTGCAAAGTGTAGCGATTTTCAAAAGTTTATGGGACACATGTTTTGACATAAATTCAATCACATTAATGGAAATACACGCAACTAACGCTTCCATTTATTCACTTTTGGATGAAAAATTTATATCAGAATTTATGACTCATAAACATACCTGAAATAAAACTCAGTTTGGCACTTTGTGGATATGCTCGGATCTTCTTCAACATCGTTAATATGACAAGTGCAATACATGTACATCTCATAAATAATGCCATTATAACAAAAGCAGCAGCCGTTCTAGCGCCTCTGGTCGGATCTAAATTACATCCAGTCTAACTACAAAGCAGCATCAATCAGTGTTTGACGTTAATGATATGATATTGACATATTTCAGAGAAATGACAATGCAGACAAATGCTATGTTAAAATAATTTTTTACACAGCCATATATTTTGATATCAAACGATGGTCAATTTAGATTATTAGACACGGAGTGTGCAAATGAATTGTTCTGCTAATTGTTGTTGTTGGGGAATATGTGTTTTGGAAAACATTCGATTTTCTACGAAACTAATCGCCCAATCGTTTTCAAATTTTCAGTTCTCAAAGTTGGTTGAAGTAGATAGACGTTTATCAAATATAGTGCAATGATTGTTATCTGTACAAAACAATAATATTCGATTCTGATAAGCATATTTTAGAAAAGAATTGCAACAATTGACTATATCAGCAGATTATTCAAATTACTCACTCATATTTGCGCAACGGTCTGGACCACAAGCTCTGAATAATCCACCGTGATAATGTATTGTGGTCTCATTTTGTCCATCGTATACTTGAACTGTTCTGATCATCCAGCCTGTCGTTCCCAGCACCACAATATCAAGTATAATGTTTAATGACGTCACAATGATGAAAGTAATAGCAACTTTTTTGTATAATTTGCCTTCCACATTATTAAACATTACGTCAGTACGAGTTGGCGAGCGGTTGGTGGTCAACTCTTTTTGATGATATTAAGCGATAAGGTTACAAATTGAATTTAATAGTTTACATTTGATCTGACAACGTGGTTCACACATGTTCACAAAATGGTACTGATATGTAGGTAAGCTATACCATATTTTGAACTTTTTGCAAAACTAAGATTATCTATGACTGAATCAGGCATTTTAACAAGCCAACTATAGCAGGGGGTGCGCTAATCAACCGATTTCTTTGTCAGTTAACTCATGATGCACAGCTGCGGTGTGTGAATGATTAAATTGCAGATTTAAAATATGATGGAAATTTCCCAATATTTCTCCATGACACAGAGTCTATATTATTACTGAGAATAACCAGTTAAATGTTATTAGAATTTACTCTAGCTGAAGTCTAACTGAACTGCCTTAATATATGAAATACTTCAGTGCTTCAACGTATATTTCTTCAACTAAATAAATTTTCTCGCTTTTCATTAGGTGAGCATGTTATTTTATTTTAGCTAATTTGAATATGATTGGATGTACATTTATTGACGTAATTTGATAATTCAAATTAATATTTCTATTATACACGAAATTGGTTAGCTGATCTAATCAAAAACTATCTATCCAACCGGTTAATATAAGTTTGACATCAATGTCAGGGTGACTTCTCCACTTGTCCGCACCCCATCCAGGCATAAATGTTTCGAAAATCTTGCTATACTATTCATATGATCGCACCAAGATCATTTCTGTCTATGGCCATAACTCATCCGCGTATATTGGCTGAACAATACATCAGTTTACATGATAGTATTGATTTTGCAAAACATATTAAGGTATTTGATTGATTTTTCTGAAAACGATAAATACATAAATGGGTACTAAATTGTGACACGATATGCGTATGAGATCGATGAACTTTTGCAGGTCTGTCTGTAATCAAGGACTATAGTTGAGTCCAAATTTTGACGCGAATCAATAAACTTCTCCCGCTTGACAGAGAATAATTAGCAGTGCGTTTAACCACTAGCAATGCTGCCTGGCCCGATTTATAAACTTATCCAATATCCAGTCGAACTATTATGAATGCGTCGGGTGTTCGATTTATTTCATTTCAAATTGAAATAAAAAGGAAAATGCCAACCAGACTGAAATAAAGGTAGCATATTAAATGTTTCTAATCTCGGCAATGGATGACTTTGTCGGCAGAATGCACCGTTTTTTTTTATTTCTATTTTCCTAGAAAGCCCAAAGTACGACTCTACCTCAACGGTCACATATGATATTAGGAAAATAATCTTAATATGATGGCTTAATTAATCATATGGTAAATCACGACTCTTCGCCAATAGACCTGGCATCAGTGGTTCAATTAAGACTACTCGTGGCGACGTTCCCAACCAAGTAAGAAAGAAATTCCGATGCTAAGAATCGCTACAACACAAGTCAGTGCAAAGCTGTATCCAAATGAAACTCCATGTTCAAATGCATGTGTGTGCAAGAGATATGCTCCGAACCATCCGACTGTTATAACGTTGAAAATACCTAAAATATGAACAATGAACTAATTAAACAATTAAAATAACGATTGGATTATTTAACTTGGGTGACTTAAGCTTCATGCACATATAAAGCAAAGCTGTTTTAAATTCAATAATTTTTCTTTTTCAGTTGGAACACAGACTCAGTAGAGAAACGTACAGCATTGGTGTTTTATATTTAAAGAGTAAGAATGTATCCGGTACACAACGATACCATGCATAGAAAAAATACTTGAGCGTTGCTGGCAAACAAACATATATATTATTTAAAAAAAATACACGATAAAGTTCGTATATATATATTGAGAATTGTCAACTCTAAAAATTCAGTTGGTCTTGTACTTCTTCCAACTTCGTCAAATGGATGACAACTTGCATTTAAAATGTGGGTAGAGGGTTCATATTGAATTGAACATGGTTGCGTTAAAGATTACTCGTTTGCTGACAAGAGATGAATTACAGAATAAATTTCAACCTAACTCATTTAGACTTATATGTACCTGAAATGAAACTGAGTTTGGCAGTTTGTGGATTTGCTTGAATCTGTTTTAACATTGTCAACAGGGCTAGAATGAAGCAGGAGCACCTTGTAATCATCCCCATAATCAACATGGCAGCAGCTACCATAGCACCTTCGTTCAGTACTGAAAGTTGAAAATAGAATGAGTTATTGCTGTTTGTTTCGCTGTGCAAAATTCACGATAAAAATATTAAACGTGACAAAAGCGGTTCCATTACATTTGAACCCACGTACATTTGAACCCATGACAATTGCACCTGTATGCTATTGCACCTATGGATTTTTTTTTGTTTCACGGATAGTTAAACCCATACTAACCCTAACCCATGGGTTTTAGCACCCACATATAGATTGAACCCGTGGATATACGCATGGGTTCAAATGTACATGGGTTCAAATGTACGGTCACCGACAAAAGCAATTATTGTACACAAAGATGACTTATAGATCGTTTTTACCAGGGTTGAGATTTTTATTGTTTAAAAATCACTCATTATCTAATAACTAAAGTTCCATTACAATGTTATAAATTAGTGTTAAATGTACATGGTGAAGTATAGGTAGGGTTACCATATTTTTTTCACTTCAAAGCGGGACGCCTCCTGTAACTTTACAGTTTCCGATTTTACTACATAGGCCTATATTTAAGCCATCCCGGCTGTCTCCATTGACCATATTGTCATCTAGAGCAGTGATTCCCAAAGTGGGCGATATCGCCCCCCGGTGGGCGAAAACGATACAAAGGGGGGCGAAAAAGTCGAAGGGGGCGATAGGGGGGCGATTTCGCGAAACCTGTTTTTGGTCGGCGCATCGTGCGCTTGATTACTGTACTCTGCGTGCTTTCGTAGGTTTGAATCACGTGGGCGATTATCACACGCGAAAGGATTGCTGGACTCGTCTTCGCAGTAAGGTACGGTAGTTTGCGTATCCCATTGGTCGGGAAATCTGTAGTAATCTGGCCCGGGACGCTTCACTGAATGAATCTTTTCCCGACCTTTGACCCCGGAAAATTTTTCCCATACTTTACCATTCTAAAATTTTCGGTGTTCATTTTGAGAGTGGTTTCGCGAGTTGTTGCATATGAAATGAAGTATTTGTTTCAAACTATCATTCTAATTGATACCATCCAAAAATCTGTTTCAATGTGTCTAGTGTAGTCTATCACAGCTATTTCTACACTAATTTTTGATCACTGTAATTGAAGTGAAACTCTTAGGAGGACAAGGTGATCATTGACTTATTTCATTTAAATTTTCGAAAAACAACTAAAAACTAACGAATATAATTCAAAATTGCGAAAATGAGGTAATGTTCACGACCACGCCTGAAAGTCTGTCTGAGTGAGGAATGCTTCTGAGCGGATGCGAAAGGGGGCATTATTACGTTAATATTTGCATCTTCCTGATTGGCCAATGTCACGAAGTAAACAAGAAAGTCTTTGCCAGGAGAAACACCCAAACGGAGGTTTTAACGATGAATTAACTTTATTTCTTATCTACGCTCGAGGAGTAAATTACATTTTTTTTACGTAACAGAATTTATCGTGAGACACGTTTAGACTAAATTTAATTATATCCTAAAAATTATATTGAACAACTACTCGTTTAACGAGCCTACAATTCAATTATAATTAGACAAATGCAAACACGCAGAAAAGTTGATGTTGAGTGCAGGGGTTCAATAGCGCAGTAAATATTCGAATATATTGCAATGCAATAAGGAAATCAAATTCATATTCTATTCGAGAGATTCATCACAGCTTCATTTTTGTAAGAATGTATCTTCTCAAAGAAAATCTTTATCAAATTTTCACAAGCCATGCGAAAATATTCACTTCAATGTTTCGAAGTACATATTTGTGCGAACAAATATTTTTGAAAATGAACATTACAAAGAACTAGGATTAGTGATGCCCATTTAGAAAATCTTCCGATCTTGGCGTCGTAAAGCTATCAAGCGTGATGCAGCAACAAGACAGTGTCACATCAAATGTCATTGTAATAATTTTTTAATAAGACGACTGAGTTGAGTTCACGAATTGACGTAAAATTTGCTGACCCCTGAGCCATCCGAATCCACGAATTCAAAACAAATGGCTGATTAATTCTATGGACTGGTGATCGGACTGGAGGACGTGGTAGGATGAGGAATGGGGGATGAATTTCACCGAAGACCGTTATGTATCATGTATTTTGATGAAGGTTATAAGGCTGTAGAGATGAATGAGATGTACCTAAATCATTAGTATAAAATTTAGAAAAATCATCTTGTTTTCATTATTTCAATGTAAAACGGGGTGTGAATGAGAGTTAAATGCTATAAGGCAATAGTACACTGCGGTTTTTGAGGAGGTAGAACCCTGGATTCTTTCATTTCCGACCTCTGATATGGTGAAAAACGGGTTTTCAGCAGTGACACTATTGCTATCAAAACAACCAAATCGCCTTTCCATCAGTAAACGGGGTAATTTTAGATATGATAAAAAAAACTCGCTGAAGAACACCAAGCTCATCCATCTCATTAAAAAACACTATGTATAAACTATGATTTGTCTCCTTATTTGGTATGTAATATATTCGTTTAAGACTTCCAATTTTTTTTTGCAGTGCCGGGGGGCGATGAAGTTGCATAAACTACTGTAGGGGGGCGATGGTACAAAAAGTTTGGGAACCAATGATCTAGAGTTCATGCGCATATTCACTGTCTAAATATCGGGTTTAGTTCGAAAAATAGAAAGAAATAGACGCTAGCGATACAAATGATCCGAATTTAGATTTTTTATGTACAGCAAAGGGAATAAAGATTAATAAAATAGTCTCCCGTTTTCAAGCATTGAGAATTTACTTATTCGCCCAAGCATGCTTCTCTATAGATAACATCTTTAAAAAAAACATTCAATGTTACATTCCCGTGAACGTCCGACCAGGACGAAGTAGAATTGATTTTACATGTGATACGTTCGCTAACAATGTTAGCGGGAAACAACGAAACAAACAAAATAACGCATTCACCTTCAGTAAGTACCCAAGTACGCTAGCGTTGCGCTATACCCGCAACAACAGTAACGAGAACGAGTTCGTATTATGCTGGATGGCTGAACTCAAAAGCGGGACTTTTGGCTGACTTGTCGGGACGGCGGGACAAGACGCTAAAAATCGGGACTTTCCCGCCTAAAGCGGGACATATGGTAAGCCTAAGTATAGGAGTATATGCAAACAAAACTCACTCATGTTTGCGCAGCTGTCAGGACCACATGCAACAAAAATTCCGCTTTGATAACGTATTGTGGTTTCATTTGTATTATTCAAAGCTCGAACACTTCTGACCATCCACCCTGTTGACCCAAACGCTATAATATCCAGTACTATATTAAATAACGTCACTGTGAGAAAAGCGATAACAACTTTTCTGTATGTTTTTTCTTCGTAACCATCAAACATTTTTGCTGTGCCGAATTTGCTAGAAAAAAAAAATAAGGATAATAATTATTTATTCCCATAACAAGTTTCAGTGGGGTAGTCACTCTCGTGTCTCGTCGTCATCTCGAACAATACTCTGTTGGACAATCAGCCATACAAGGCTATACCGAGTAGAAAGACTGAATCTATCCGCGAGTACTGACTACAAAATATATATATATAATTATAAATGACCAAAGATGGCTGCTAGACAAAAGCATCGAGGTTTTCTATCAGCAATGGTTTATACATTTCAACTACTCCCTAATATATTATCTATACTCCGCCATCAAGTCTTCATAGTAGTTTCCAATTAGCAATTGCAGCTTAAGTTTAATGTCCATAGAACGCTAACGTAAATTCATGATGCAGTTTAAAAACTATAGATTTTTTGAATTTGAAGTAGTAGGCTAGTGTGGTTAAGAATTCGTCAGATGTAAACTAACTCGGCTCGGCTGTTTAGCGTTAGGAATATGTTTCTCATCGCACCTCTGATTAATAAAACACTCAGACAAACAAACGAGCAACCTGAGGCACGAAGTTGCAAATTTAACTGACTATGTATCAGCTGCTATCTCGAAACTAAAAAGCAATATGTTTGGTGATTAGTAGGTAAATGTATTTAACATTTGTTTGTATTTGAAATATAATGATTTCATTGCACGTGTCTTCATGTTTTTATATATACGTTAATTCATACATTGATTGCTAACTTGACTTTTTCTGTGAACGAAAACGTGGCTTCGTTGGACGGAAAGAGTGATCGGCAGGTCTACTGGTATTTAAAGTGTATAATGTGAGAATTGATTTTAAATAAAAACTTAAATATAACTGATTTCTTTGCCGATATTTGTAATTTACATCAGTCTATTGTAATGAATAAAATCATCCACTTAAAATATATTAAATTGCCGTATTCGTTTATGTTAGGAAATTAGAACAAGATGATGATTAACAACAACATAATAACGAAACGATCCATATATACATTTCGTGTCCAACAAGAGAGCGATGCTCAAATATATAGACACAAGCATTTTTTCGCGACAGCAACAAGCACTCAACAACAACAATATACGAAACGATTCTTATGTACACTCCGTATCCAATTAATATTATTATAGGACGAACGCTCTTTCCATATATGTCACGGAAAGAGTTAAACTTTCAACACATTCTTCAGTGTCCAATTAATATGAAACAAAGTTTGACATGTCATGGCGTTTTAATACCAGGAATTTTGTATTCCATATACAGTATTCGCTCGACTTTCGCGTCGACGAAGAATGGCAGTTACGCAATGTAATTAGTCGAAGTTACATCACATTAATGCGGCATCAAGAATGACAAACTTACTAACGGTTACTTTTATTATCCAAGCAACAACACTTTCCGTAATTGTCGCTGGTAAGTTTTTTTCATTATTTAATAAAAAAAAATGGGATTTGCATTTGAATATGCAAAATCTGCTTGTAACGTAATTTTCTTTTATTTGTGTAATCGGTATATGGGTTCAAATGTGCGATATATATAATGCAAATTGTGCTATGTGGTTGCGGATAAAATAGTCCGTACCATAACCTAAATCTGGAATGCTATTACCATAAAACCAGCCGAAAACAGTCTCATGAAACAGTATAATCGTTAGTGCAATGTACATCAATAACAGGCACGTTTGAACAACATATGAAGTTTGACTTGAAACTAGATTTGTCAGTAATTCTGCACCCAATTCTATATCTTGTCCTCGGCTACTGTGAGACGAAATTGTTTCACCCCAAACAACAGCACGATTTGCGCAGGCTAAATATGAGCAGATATTCTAGGAAATTTATCTCAATAAGATGACGTTTTCGTGAGTTTTCTAATGCCCCAGTATCATCAAATTAAAAATTAATTGGGCGAATAAACACATTACGTGAGACGGCCTGCATATTGTATTTTTAATGCCTCACTCTGTTCGTTGGATGGAAATCTATTAGTTGGATTTGATTGCATCACAACTCACTGTGAAGTTCTTGTAAGTCCCGCCATTGTGTGAAATCTTCACAGATGCAAATGTACGCAGGGTCATACTTCACCGGGTGCTATTCATTATTTCTTTCTGATGTTTGTGTACAAACGTACCCAGGCGAGGAGAATAGATGTTGCGTTGTAACTTGTATGGGCTATTCAGTCGTTGATAAGATGACATTTGGTTTGTCATATTTGCGATTTATATTTTTATGTGCCAAGGAACTGTAGTAGAAACCAAGTAACTCGAGAAACGATAAAAGTGCTACAGACTTGAAGACAATAATATACCTCATTTTACAGATATTTCTTGCTCTAATTACCCTACAATTCCGGAAAATGGACATATATTTTGCACTAATGGAACGTCGGTTGGTTCAGAATGTGTTTTTACATGCGAGCCTCATTTCTCTTTGGTGGGACCGAGAAAAATTGAATGCGCTCAAAATTTTTCAGGAACGAATTGGACCAACTCAACTACATCGAAATGCATAGGTAAATAGTATCGAAATCCAAGTGAAAATTTTTGCTTTAAGACTAAGCTAAGTGTAACTGAAGCTATATCTGAATTGTAACCTTTTTTATATATAAAAAAAAGTCTGCAATACCTGTTGTATATCTTCTTCAATTAATTACTAAAATATCAAAATAAGCATGACTTTCTGTTTATTTTGAAAGCCGATCGCTGCGAATCAATCAATGAAACAGTTCCGAACAGATATGTTACTTGTACAAGAGAAAACCAAGTGACGTCAGTATGTCATTTTAAATGTCTGCAACAGAATTATGCATTGCATCCAACGGGGAGCAAGACTATCAAATGTATGAGAAATAAACAATGGAATGGAGAAATACCTTGTTGTGCACGTAAGTTATTTCAATAACTTCAGCTTTGTATATTTTAAACGCTTGCTTGCTATTTCATTATATTTTGTTGATAAAGAGTAAAACAAGAAACCGAATATCGTAAACTCATTTTTACAAGTGTGCAGAAGTCGTGTTAGGCTTTCTACTCCTGGGATTTTCCTAAAAAATTTCTATAGTATTTTAAATTTTAATATTGGTGACATGTGTATATCAATCAGCGACATATTTTTTTACAATTCGGGGTGCTCCCGAGGTATGCGAACCAAGAGGGCGGACATCGGAACGTAACATGGGTAACAGCACAGGTTAGGGTTAGGCGATAATTTTTTTCCAATTTTCCTTATTTTAGTCCTATTATCAGTTCGAAGACTAGCCAAGAGCCTCCCGTAGTATTTATACCTAAAATTATGGCCTAACCCTAACCTAGTACACATATTACATTCCGATGTCCGCCATATTGGTTCGCATACTTCGGGAGCCCCCAATTCGGCATATTTCGCAGATGGCACTGGAAATTCAAATTTTCATGTCATTTCTAATCCTAACTGGATAATTACTAGTTTTGCGTTAGTGGCGGGGGATTAGTAAAAAATATCCTAACGTATATAAAAAAGCGTGGCCTATCTAAGCTGGTAGAAAACGATTTCTGGAAATCTCTACCACCTTGCAGCATGCTTGTTTCAAGTTTCAGTTTAAACCATTTTTACAAAATAATAAATCAATTATATATATTGTTTTGTTATTCAAGCTCCCTGTCCTCCTCACAATGTCATCGATGCGTATGTTTTGCTGGATTCATCCGATTCTGTCGGAGCGAAAGACTGGATTTTGCAGAAAAAGCTTGTCAAACACATTTTAGGGTAAAATTGTTTTTATTTTTTTCATATAATTTAAAGTTCATAGAACAGCTCTTGTCATTGCAAACATGGAAGACTTGAAAAAACTGATTAGCAATTTATTGCTGGAAATTTTAAATTTATTCCTAATTTTTGTATTTTTAGGCATTTTTCCTTATCAGCAGATTCTACAAAAATTTCTATAATGCGTTACAACAGTATAGTTGACAAGAAAAATCTGATTTATTTGAATGATTATCTAGAAGACAGACATTCGGAATTTTGGCATGCTGTTGATTTACTACCATATGACGGCACGGGTGAGTGGAGTTAATGAGAGAAGAAACGAAAGGTATACATCTAGTAGAAAATGCTTTTTTTTTAATAAATTTTATTATCTTACCAATCATCAGGTTCAAATATTGGCCAAGCAATTAGGTATCTCATTAGCAACATGATGTTGCCTGAAGTAGGAAATCGCCTGAACGTACAAGATTTAATTATCATTTTTACATCTGGCAAATCGGACGATAATTATCTGAACGCCATAGCAGCTCTTCAAGCAACCGGAGCCACAGTAAGTATGATTTGCTTTTCCAGATCGCATATGTGATGTGAATATTATTAAATTCTAGCCGACAATGAATTTCTAATCATACTTTGCACGCAAAACATATTTATTACAGCAGTTTTTTATTTCTTCCATCTCACTTCCAAGTGGCATTTTGATTCAAGTCCGTTGAGATGTGTATATATAACACCTCAATGTTTAAGTCACACGAACTGATCTTGGCCGGTAGGCTATTGTTTTGTCATTGTGGCAATTAATTTGCTGTTATTACATCATGAATGCACGCAGCAAACAATGGGGTTCTAATATCATTTCTAGCAAATCAACCATAATAAATCATCAATCTAAGTGCCCGGTATGAGAACCTCTACCCCTAAGGACATTTCCTAGAAATAATGACAAAAACATTTCCTAAGACAAAGACCTTCAAAATAAGGACAAATCTTAGTAATAAGGACGTTATGGCAGTCCTGTGTATAGTGGACAAAATTACAATAAAGTTGTTCTGTATACGTTTGTGGCTTATGTTAATCATCATTATTAATATATTTCAACACAGGTCTTGATCATCGTTGTTTCAAAATCTAATTTGTCGAACTTGGATCTACTACGCCTTTTTCATCTATCTAGAAATACAGCTTTACAATTGGTGTTTAAAGAAAGTTATGAAGAATGTTTAGATGTATTAACTGAAGACAAGATTAACCTTAACCTTTTTTGCTTTAGTTCTTGTTTAGAAAAAATAGAACTATAAAAAACGAACTTTAAGTGAAATGGTAACATCATTAAATCGAATATAGATCAGATATACCCAAACACTTATATTTATAAAACTGAATGTTGTTATCTCAGTTACTATGTGGGTATATAATGAATATTGCAATGTATTCGTTTTCAACCAAAAAAAGAAAAGTGAAATACTTTTAAAATCATTGTTTATTTTTTACGTCATCGACAGAACAAAAATAGTTGGCATTTTAAGTTTACTTTGTCTGATTTGCCGGTCTCTTAGAAAAAAAAAATCATTTGCAGTTATACAGAGTAGAATAATCATCCTCGACTGAATGTACAATTATGAACTTTTTCCATGGAAGACATTCTACGCTTTGTAAATGGGAAAAGATGAAAACGCAACAAATTTCAGACCATATTTTCTTAAAAAAACATATAATATCTTAAAAGTAATCCGAGGTTAAATCTAACATATATATATTCAGTCCTAACCTTTTTTTTGAAGTGTATCAAAAAAAGATCTCGAGAATCCATAAACACTGAAAATCGTTTTTATTCGTTGACCGTCATTATCCATTGAAAAGAATGACCACCACCAAATAGAGGCATGTACTCGTATAGCCTAACACACCTTATTAATTTTAGAACATTGGAATTTTAACAGGAAAAACTAGGTCCAAAGATATGACACATCAGTTGGAAAATATAAAAACCACCTAGGCGTTTTTCCCCGAAAATAAGACAGTGTCTTATTTGAGTTTTCTTTCGAAAAATAACTCCAGGGCTTATTTGGGGGAGGACGTCTTTTATTTTCATTTAGAGAATTACAAGATTTTCAAATATACAAAATATGAAAACCGGTATCCATTTACTTATAAATAACACATTTCAATATAAAACAAGAGAGCTATGCTCAAATATATGGACACGTAGCGCCACCCAATGGCAATAATTTTGATGACGTCATAGCGAAAAAAAGGTAATAGCCTTCTGGAGAAAATTTTTATCTTTAACCACTGAAAATTTCAAAGCAATTGGTCCAGTATTCGAAGAGAAAAGCGACTTTTTAAAAACGTGTCAAAGAACAAGAACAAGATCAACAACAACAAGAGAGCTATGCTCAAATATATGGACACGTAGAGTCACATAATTTTGATGACGTCATAGCGAAAAAAGAAGTAATAGCCTTCTGGAGAAAATTTTTATCTTTAACCACTAAAAATTTCAAAGCAATTGGTCCAGTATTCGAAGAGAAAAGCGACTTTTTAAAAACGTGTCAAGCGGTACTGAGTTAGCAGTCAGGCAGCATCTTACCTGTACACTGTAGGCCATATACGGTAATTGATCACAGAACAGTTGTTCCCTTGCAAATTTTATGTTGTTTACACTTTAGGACAGATAATTGATCACAGAACAATTCTTCCCTTTCAAATTTTATGTTGTTTCCAGTAGACTCTCATCAAAATAAACAAATATAGTAGGCTACAAGTGCTACAACGCTTGCATTACTGCACTGGTAGGACCGTGAAAGAATAAGTTACGGTAATTTCATTGTGGTAAGACACCGGTACCGGCACCAGTACCAGTATCGTACTTACGTACTGAGCTACCAGTACCGGTACCGAACCTGTAGGTCTGATATTCCGTTCCGCATACGATAGGCTATAAAACTTGCATTGCAGCATTAGTAATACCGCGGAAGGAATAAGTCAATTTCACTGCGTTACGGCACCGGTATGGCAACTTACCAGTACCGACCTACAGTAGCTGTAGTACTGAGCAAGACAATCGATCGCGAAACCGCTTGAAATAAGTGTAAAACAGTGTTCCCATGAGTAAAAATAAATACCGCGAAATTTTGTATGAAATATCATATCTCATAGGATTCATATAAAATTTAAGAATAAACAAAAGTAATAGCCTTCTAGCGAAAAAATTAATCTTCAACCACTGAAAATTTCAAAGCAATTGGTCCAGTATTCGAAGAGAAAAGCGACTTTTTAAAAACGTGTCAAAGAACAAGAACAACAACAAGAACAACAAGAACAACAACAACATAATATTGAAACGATCGTTATGTCCACTACGTGTCCAACAACAACATAATATTGAAACGATCGTTATGTCCACTACGTGTCCAATAACTACTAAACCTAAATTATTAATCCTTAAAAACGAGTAGGATTTTTTGCCATCGACTAGACCTTATTTTAAGTGGAAGGCTTATATTAAAATCATTTTTAAAATTCATGCTGGGTCTTATTTTCAGGGTAGGTCTTATTTTCGGGGAAACACGGAGGAAACACGGATACTCGAAATCAATGGCCGGCACCGAATAGAGGCTTATCGAACACGCCTTATTAATTAATTTAATATATATATTTGAAGTTATAAAACGCAAAGCTTATCTCAAATAAAAAACGCAAATACAAAATTTATATTTGAGAAAAAAATTGTTGAACTAAAATAAAATAAATTTTGTATTGCTGTTTGGCATTCAATTTTAAATTTGATAAGAAGCGACTTTTCTTTCCCCGAGATAAATATGAAAATGTTATCCTATCTTAATCTAACTAAGCGTTTACCGCGTGTTGTCGTTAGAGAGCAGCTGTTTAGGATGATCAGCTGATCAAATAAAATACTTAAAATTTATATTCTGACTGCTTTCTGTTTTGGGAAGGTTAACTGTATGCTTGAGGGACTCTAAATTCAGACATTATATAGAATGCAAAGTACTGAAGTACATATTTGGATACTACATGAATTTATTGGATTTAATTTTCACTGAGATACACAGCTGTAGAAATGGGGGAGAGGAATAAGAAAATTCTTTTGGAACAATTGCAAATAGGCAAGAACAAATATTGTGCAGATTGCAATGCGGCAGGTAATCATAGGAAAAGGCAGTAATATGAATGCTGATGTGGTATTTTTTCAATGAATGTATTTTAAGGTGTCTAGAAAGTGCTTTCATTTTACGTTTAAATAAACTACAATGCTGCAATGAATTCGACCTGTAAAATAACTTGCAATGAGCAGGTCTGCTGGTGCGATAAATATTTTTCAGATTACAATATTCAGATATTATTGGCAAACTTCTTTAAAAATTACAAGTTGGATGCTAATTTCTATCTGTATATTGGTAGTTGTAGTTCAAACTAATTTACAGGGAGTCCTCGACTTACGACGTTGTTCCCTTCTCGAGACGCGGTGTAACCCGAATTTCAGTGTAAGTCGGAACATTATACTGTACAGCACATATATTACTCTACACATATCGTACTGTATTGTAAAGTATGGTACTGTAATAAAATGTACAAATAATGCAAAGAAGTACTTTATTAAAAAAACAGAAAACAATTTCATATCACATGAATAAAAGCAAATACTGTACAGTACAGTATTATCATTTATATTTTTTATAGAGTGCGTTTGTAACCTCAAAACAGCATTATGGAGTGCGTGTTCCTAACCTCGAAACAGCGTTAGTCGTAACTTGAGGACTCCCTGTATTGTTATTAAAATTTAAATACTTTTTATTCATATTTATCCCGGGGTAAGAGAGACGATGGCATATTTCAAATATTTATATGTGAACTATAGTCTCTCGTCTGGTTACTAATGCAAGTTGGTATGCGGTTAGCTGAACATTTAATCATTGTAGATGCACAAATTCACTTTCGTTAGCCACCCTGCTATATAATGGTGAAAAAAATCAGCAGAACTGTATCACCCAATCACGGGTCTTACTACTTACTGAATACAGCGCGAAACACCACAAAGAGCGCGAATCAGAGGGAAACAAGGTATTACAGAGGAAAACATCGCGAAACAGAGGAAACCAGTGCCAAACAGGGGTGCAGTTATTACCACTTCATGACGGCTCCTGCCACGAAAGAATCACGGCGCCTCTCGTCTCGGCACGTTTACCGGTATATTCACAAGGTTATTTACCAGATTTGGGGTCATCATGTGAAATTTTATCTTTTTTTTTTATCTAACCCTAAAGCCAAATCAATCAAAACTGTATCCATATGGAAAATGTTCCAAATTACGGTACCCAAAATGTGTCACCAGCAGGCACCACCCCGACTCATTGCAGAATTTTTCTCTGTTTTGCGTGCTGTTTTGCACTGTCTTCCTCCTGTTTCGCGCTGTTTGCGGTGTTTTGCGATGTATTCAGTAAGTAGTAGGACCGTCCAATTACCCTCCAAGAATTCAAACTTGTATTGTGGTGGCAAGAATATTACCATCGATTGATCAGCTGTGACAACCGTGAATACCACCAAACAATTTTTTTTTGTTATTTCCAATTATTTTTTTTTATGTGCGGCTTGATTTGTCTTTTTATTTAAAGTGAAGGAATATTTAGTCTTAACAATAATATAATATTTTTGAAATCAAATCAATCAATATTTATTGAAATTAAATTATTATGTTTATTTTAATTAAAAACATATCGAAATTCTATTTGGAATGATTCTGTGGGTAGGCTTAAGTTTATCTGTCAGATTGAACATTGATTATATTAAAAAGTCAAGTTTGCTATTTTAAGTTTTTATTACCTAATATCCATCATTTTGTTAATTACCATAATTGCATGATTGCTTATTATAAACCAATGTTTAATTTTTTTTATTTTTCATAACATTAACATTATTTTCTAGTATCCCAGTCAAAAATATTTTGAAAATCAATTTTTCACCGTTCATATAATGATATAATATTACAATAATATGACATACTAATATATTAATAACATATATATATAAAATTTGCAAAGCGTATATCAACTGCTTTTAATTATGTATATTTACTGCTGCTAATTTGCTTTTAACCTTCGCTCCCCCTATTTTCTATTACCAATCACCAATATAATAGTTTTTCATAGCTTGAGGTTATTAATTTTAGAAATTAGTTTTAGGATATATTCAAATTCTGTTTATTTAAATTCTCTTTGATTGAAATTGTAACTTGACTGTAACTCTGCTCAGTGATCAATCGCATTTAAATTTAAATTAAAGAATTAAAAAAATATGTCTACATCAAAATAATGACATATCAAAGAATTTCATAATTTTACTGGAATCAGAATAAATTTACACAAACGGTTTTGTTTCCCATGGCTCTGTGGTTAAGGACCTTTCTGTTTTTACCGGCTTTTTTGTTGTTCAACCCAAGACACTTAAGGAAGGTATAATGAACTAGCCTATACCAAATTATAGCTATTCCAGTCCTTTCATTCAAAGTCATATTCACATTTTGCCACTATTTTTGACTGAGATAAGTTTATTTTGTTCTTAGTTTAGAATCAATCATTTGTGTAAGGTGAAATAGCAATTCCAGCATCTCACTGATTCATTTTCATTTCTGTTTTTTGGTAAGTACAAATTATTTTACTAATTTAAAAAAATTTTCTGTTGAAAATTTTATAATACGCAATATTATTTTTGTGTTCGTATCTGCATGAATTTTAAACAATTTTTTGTTATTACAATCCATTGTGCTATTTAAGTTGAGATTAATTTCTGATTAATTTAACAGGTTTATAGGTATAATTTCCATGGTATTAGGGGGGCACATTATTTTTGTTTCTCCCAATATCAGAGCATTAAAGTTTTGAAAACTGAAAGTTGCTCTTTGATAATGAGATGGTGACCATACATTTGAACCCACGTACATTTGAACCCATACATTTGCATCTGTATATCCGCGGGTTCAATCTATATGTGGGTGCTGAAATCCATGGGTTGGGGTTAGTATGGGTTCAAATATCCGCAGGTCCATAGGTTGCGATAGTATGCAGGTGCAATTGTCGTTGGTTCAAATTATGGGTTCAAATGTACGTGGGTTCAAATGTAATGGAACCGAATGAGACAAATGGTACAGCAAACAAAATCAATTTTTTTTTTTTTTCGATTTTCACGAATTGATGTACTATATTGACCATATTTGTATTTTGTAAATTTTCAAGTTTTGAATGATCGCATCCAAAAAGTATAGAATGAGAAAATGGGTTGAATAGGCTACCGACAATTTAATGTTTCTTTTAAATAGCAAACTCGGCTTTTACAAGTTTGAAGATTTGAAGAAAAGCTGAATAAGTTTACTATAAAAATGATAAATTCAATACCTCCATAAGATAATCCTCTCATCTATTTTATGTAATTTTGAATGTTTTTTGATTTTCATACAATAGATCCAGAATGGGCATCGAGCAATGTTGGCGTGTTTGTTTGTGTGAATTGTTCAGGAATTCATCGAATGTTGGGAACACATATAAGTCGAGTTAAATCATGTAAACTTGATCAATGGGATGATGACTCCGTTGCGGTGAGTATTTTCCACTGATATCACAGTTTTCTTGTTATTTTATAAGTGAATCTAATATTCGAATCGATTCGAGATTACCGTAATTGTATGTAGTGTTTCAAATTCTTGAGGGAATAGGATAGGATTTTCATATTTATCCAGGGGAGAGGAAAGCCGATAAGATGGCTCCAGGTTCATGCTGAGAAGGGATTAGTCAGCCAGTTATTTGTTTTCAGGATCATGGACTTGAGTTGGATGTAATTTTAAAATAGTTTTATTTGAATTAGCTCAAACAATTTCAATAAGTCCCACCGTAAGATAAAAAATGCTTTCATCCAATTCTTAAGAACTGTAAAAATATAAAACAAATCAAATCATTATTTGTCGTCGCTTCATTGCATAGCCAAATTCAAACTCGTTGCATAAACATTATCTTTTATATGTTGTTTGCCGAACATGACTCAATATTCAAAAATGTTATTTTAAAATATTTTTAGAACGATAGTTTGTTTGGTTTTGTACATCTTTGAGATTTAAATTTATCCCATGAAATATGAATACAGTCTGTAACATATGAGCCAAGCTCCTATGCAATCTCGTCTGTGAACTGCGAATGGTATATTAGAATAGATTGTGTTTGTTCCATACTATATATATAATATACCACAGATTCATATACTGCACATTGCCTCAAAAAATTTATATTTATAAACTATGTACCTACCTAAAAATGGCACTGGTAATGTAAACATAAATGATATGCAATAGAATTGTGAAATTAGGGGATATAGATTGTTTGATGAACTTGCTTAACTAATAATCAAATACAAAATTTGTATAATTATCGAAAATTATTAGAAAAATCTTGTCATAATGCAACTAATCGAATGGTAACAAATCCACTTGTTTTCAGTTCATGTGTGAGCGAGGAAATGAAGTTGTGAATGACGAATTAGAAAAATATTTACCTGTGTATTATCATAAACCAGTATCAAGTGATCCACAGTAAGTGTTTTGAATTAAGAACTTTTTTTAAGAATGAATGAGGCTCTAGGTAAGATACAACTTTGCATCAAGTAAGATAGAAATCTTTTTAAATTATTAAAACATAGATATATCTAAGATGCAATTACAATAATTGGAAAGGTTTTTTAAGTACCGTAATTCCAAAGATGCTTTCTTATTATCTCACTTGATAATAGCACAACTGGTTGTTATTTTTTTCTAATTAATAATTAGACACGTAAGTTATTTATCTGAACTGCATGTTATTGATGGGTTAGATTTTTGTGGATTGATTAACAGCAATATATGTTTATCTTCAGCTCTTTGTTCAGCTCAAGCTAGGCAACACATTCCCCATCTATCCAATGATTAGCTTGCTTGTGTCCGCAGGTTCCAACCCTGTTTAATGTAATTATGTTGAAACAGGAGGTTAGCTATTTCCACCGGGATCCGGAAATGATTTTGGTTTGACTGTGGCTTCTGACTCCAGATTGATAGAAATTTTGACTCCAGCTCCTACCTCCCATAGAAATACAATTTTGTGTTAAAAACATGGGCTTATCTAGACCTTCTGTAATAGGCTGGTAGGATTGGTCAACTTAGATTTTAATCGAAATTGAATTACATTGGAATAAAATTATGTCTTCAATTGAAAATATGTCAAACTCCGACTTCTGACTCTACAGCCCTAATTATTCACCTGCGATCTTTAGCCTCTCGTCTGAATGAATACCAATCCATGCCATGTTTTGGAATAGTTGACGAGTTATTATTTTTCGAGGTATTGTACTGATATTTTAGTAAGCTCTTTATTATTTAATCCCACCCCTGTGACGAATTTGTGTTCCATTATTCTCAAATTAACTTTTATTTTACCAGAGTGTACAAAGAGCAATTTATTCAATCAAAATACAACAGAAAAGAATTCAAGCAACCTGGTGGCCCAGCACATTATGAAAAAGGCAGATTAGTCGGTAATTTGCATAAACGGGGAAAAGAAGATAAACAGTACAGAGTTCGGAAATTTGTTCTCGATGCTAATGAGGGAACGTTAAAATATTATATAAAACAAGAAGTAAGTATGAAGAGTTAGGATTGAGAAACAAAAAAAGTTGCTGTTTTTTTAAAACTATCATTTGTGAATTTCTCTCTGAACATGGCACTGTGCGAGTCACTGATATTTAAGAATATTGCTAGCTGTCAGAAGAATTATGATTTTGAAAAATGATAAATTCCAAAATATAATTATTGCCAAAATCAAATAAGATACTTTTTCAAATACATTCTGGAATAACCTTTTTCGAATAATGCGAAATTTTCACATTGCACTACACAAGATATTGTGATTATTATCTTCACATAAAAATATTGTCACATAAAAACACACTAGCTCTTGTCAAATCGTCACACGTAGCAAATTGTAATATTTAAATGTATAGATAGCGACATATTTTGAAACACATGATATTAACACATTACAAACATGTAAGATATTGACGCAGAAAAAACACACATAATATAATAGTATCGCATCACAGAATAATATGAGGCTTTGAATAAATATGAGTTATTACTATCAATTTCTCGTCTGTTACAACTTACAGGATAACACACTTACAAGATTCACACACACAGGGAGATAAAGGCGTTTAACACATAAGATTAAATTTTTGAATGAAAATACAACTTGCTATTAGTAAAACACACATAAGTGTTTTATGCAGATACGTGACGGTATATTTTTTTTACGTTGAGTATGTACCATGACTAACCATTATGCATTAAATGTAATATATTAGACGTATATATGACTCAATAGATGAGTCGTAGTAAATTGAACAAAAAATTTGAATGAGCTTAAACATCGGTCATGCTTGGTAACATATGTTATCTAAGGCCCATATCTGGCTATGATAGGGTTACAATCGATGCTGCTTTAAAGGAAAACAAATCTAAGGATTTTGGTTTGGCAAAATATTTGAATATCCTACTATACAGCTGTAATGGCATCTTATTAAAACAATTGCGACTGGTTATTGAAAATAGATTGAGGACTGTAATATGTTCCATACAGCATTAATAAAATATATTTATGTAATGTTTCGTCTGACCAAAGTCAATTGATAAATAATTGTAGAAGGAAGACCTTGGTCAGACGAAACGTTACAGAAATATATTTGTGTTAGTGTGCAACAAGACTCTTGAATCACTTAGGATAGTTATCTTTACTCTTGCTACAGCATCCTTGCATTATATGCATACTGCTCCATCGAAAGCATAGAAGACGGATAAGTAGTTAGTCTTGCAGAAACCCAATCGATAGCAAAATAAAAGTCAGTTAGGAAAATACTTTTTCATTATGGCATACTAAGCAGAATGCAAAATGGCCTTTTAGCAATCTTGTAAGTTGTAATCATGTGCAATATTATGTTTGTTGCGACGTGATATGAAAATAGTATGTGCAATTCTTGCGTGTATGATGCAATAATATTCTGTGTAAAGCTACAATGATATTTTCACAATTCAAAAGTCTTTTACTCTAAATAAAGATATATTGAATACAAAATTATGTGCAATGATATTGCAATATCTTGTGTGTTGTGATCTTTTGATGTGACATTTAATAATAAAGAAACAATAAGATATCAAATTTAATCACATGGCGAACCACTGCCTGGAAACCCACACATGGTAATCAGAGGTACGACCACAAGTGTATTCCTAATGCTTAGCACGATGCACCACCCGGCGCACCAGTATTGGAAAACAGTGAAATTCTACAATAATAGTAAAGCTCCCACTATATTACGTAGTTTGGATTTCTCATTCTTTATTTTGGTCTGTTGTGAATAGCGTTAATATGAATTTACAGATTTACAGTAATATGATCTTGTATTTACAGGCCAAAGAACCAAAGCAGTCTATACCATTAACAACATTACATGCAACTTTATCTCCAGAAATTATCGACCATCCGAATGGTTTACAATTATCGTTTCTCGTTAATGGTGTTACTAGACATATTTATCTTTATGCTGACAATGGAAAGGTATGTGCATTGTTGTCTTTTACTAAGCCTTATTATTCTGATGGATATTCGTGGGCGTTGTTTAACCTTTTACTGATATTTGTAGCCTGTCATTGCGCTATACTGACACTTCATTTACTGTATAATAAGTATTCAAAGTAAATATGGTGATGATAATTTTTGATATTTTGTTTGCTAATAATTTGTCACTGCTGTTATTTTTGGTATATTTATGCCTTACAATAAGCATGATTTAAAAAGAGACTTTTGTTCCATTTGATACTGCCATATATTATATAGCAGTTGCCTTTTATTTTTAGGTATTGAAATTTTTTACTCATCCCAGCTTATTCTGATTTGGCCTAATTCTACACTATAATTTTAAATAGTCCCCGACTCTCAGTACCTCTTGGCACCTCAGTGGTGGCACGAACTTCGCTTTGAGATCAGTCACCTCTATTTTTGAGTGAGTGATGAAACTATGACCTTAGAGGGGCCATTCCAAGCAAAAGTTCAATTTCATCAATTTTATTATTGAAAGTGTAGTGAAAGTAATTTTTTTGTATTTTTTATATCAAAAGACATTAGAATTTTAGTGGACTGCATCCATTTCACCGAAAAAGTTAAAATTTCACCCAAGTTTTTGATGGTTTTTAGAGAATGTCCTGAAATGTAGAAATTTTTGTGTAATTGACATATTATTTTGTGATGATTCGTGACACAAAGTGTTTGATTGTGTGATACAGTTATTTCATATGAAATCGACACACTCGATTTAAGTTAATAAAGTTTAAATGTTTCAAGTGCTGTAGGACATGTCTTCACCCATTTAACGATTTATTACCATAATTTTAAGAGATGACAGAGGCCGCTGTTCCGAAGTTGAAAATGTCTTATAGTGTCACATTCGATATGCACATTATTGAGATGGATTTACAGTGTTACATTAAGTAACTTGAGCAACACTTAGAGGGGTCCTTCAGCTACTGCACCAGAAAATATTATGGGGTCCTGCAGCCTGCTGTACCATCGCAAAAATTCACAGCACAACACAATGTAACGTTAATGCATGGTGGATTTGCTGTCCTGTATTGTCACGCTATATTTTACACTATTTTTTATATCCACTAAGTAAGTCTTGTGTGTAACTTTTGTGCAATTTTTTCCATATTCAATAAAGCAATTGATTGGACAATGAAACATAACATGTAGCTGAAATATAAAAATATATTGCATCTAACAACATGCAAAATTTCTGGAATTCTCCTGTAGTGTCACTTACAATAGCCCAGAGAATATTTATTTTAATTGATTAATTAATGTTAGCGTAATTTTACTCTATGATTCCTTATAGTCTCAGAGCTCAGAGTGTGTGCAGATGAGAGATGACGTTGGTTTGAGCGAATTTCCTTAAATATTTGAAAAAAATATTATTTATAATTAATTATTTAATTAATAATTTTTATTAATCACATCCCCAATTATCAACATTTATACATACCTTTGGAATATCCATTTTTAACTGCGACTCATTAATCTGTTGATTGCACACTTATTGCTTCCGTGTTTACTGAACAATAAAAATATGATAAGATTACGCAGATTAAGGAAGTGAATCCAATAATGCTGCTAAGTACAAAGCAATTCATTTCTTCTTTTCGTCAAGCTTGCATGAAACGTTTATTCGTTTCAAAATTTGTATTTGTGGCAATTTATTTAATATTTGAATCTGTAATGATGACGAAATAATTTGATGATATGTTTTGAGCAGTGATTCTGAAAACTTCATGATTAGTGGTCCTTGGCTCCCTTCTAAAGACTATCAACGCTTGTGACTCCCTGCTCTTCTCTAAAAAAAATTAGTTTTGTCTTTAACAGGTTTCCATCTGTTATTTCATGCGGCAAGTTTAATAATAAAAAAGCCGATAAACCAAAGCGAAAGAATGCATTATGATGAAAGAATTGGAAATATTTATTTAAATTTAATGCACCGTAGTTATCGCAAATGGTATTTAGGCCTATTTTCTTAACCACCAGAAAACCGCTCTGTGGCCAGGCAATTTGAGAAACCCAGTTCTAGAGAATAGTTATTCAACAATTCAAACATTAGGCGATACATTTGTATATTTATAAATAAGAATAGATCATAATTTTGCTTGAATGAGGTCTATTTATATTGTTTAAAATCAAAATTATATTAAGGTAAAATCATAGAATAGCTGTTTGTATGAAAACATTTTAATTAGTGTGACAAAATTTAAAAAATGTGGTCTTTTTAATAAATATTTTGTCATCAATGATTGGTATGGCTAACGAAAATGGGCATCATTTCAAACTGAACAAATTCTAGTAGAATGCAGCATGCCAAAGGCCTACCCAAAAATATGACAATTGAAAATTCATGCTCAAAACCAGCTATGTAGCGTCGTTCTCACGATATTGCAGCATGTCTGCATTGGAAGTAATGATTCGTGTCACGTGCAGGAAGCTTTTCATTTCATTTCGAAATACAATTGACCTTTTAAAAAATTAATGTTTGAAAATTTATGATTTTAATAAAATTGTAATAAAATAATATCAAATTTTCAAATATGAGTTTATGTTGACTCCATAATCAGCATAACAGATTATAAAATATTCAATAAAAATGAATTATGAAATCAGGAGAGCCAACCAAACTTTAGGTAACGGCTAAAACATTCTATTTTCAAATAATAATGTGTTACCAAAAGAAGTGGTATATGTGTTCACTCATCTCAAAGTATAATATTAATTCATACACACACACACAAACACAGAAATATAATAAAATAAATAAATAAAAATTATAGAATCTTAGGATAAATCACTTGTTAAACAAAAGAAAAAAACGGAAAAAATTTTTTTTCAAGCTCTAATAATCTTTTGTAAGAAGCAGTCAGCTATAATAGCAACCTTTGTGAGTCGTGTGTTTTTCATACACACACACACACAAACACAGAAATATAATAAAATAAATAAAAAAATTATAGAATCTTAGGATAAATCACTTGTTAAACAAAAAAAAAAACACCGAAAAAAATTTTTTTTTAAGCTCTAATAATCTTTTGTAAGAAGCAGTCAGCTATAATAGCAACCTTTGTGAGTCATCTAATCCATGTTGCTTTATCAGCAAAATATATTGATGTTATTTCTATGACAAATTTTCCAAACGTAAAACGGTCCTGCTACTGCTATTGAATTGACGCAGTCTTTGCGCTTGAAATTTAAGAGCAAAATTCCAAAAGTAAGTCAATTGTAAAGAAGTTGCAAATCAAAAAATCTTGTCAGGGATTTAGAGTCATTAGAGTTTTAAAGTTCTTTTATTTTTTAAATTCCCTCTTAGTTTTTTTTTAAATAAATTTGTATGCTATTTAATATTTCCAACTTTTCAGTATATAGCTAAACATGAAATAATGTATTTTTGGGTGACTTATGACCTATGAGGCGGGTCAAAAAATTTCTTCTGCGATCCCATTCACGTTTATTTCTTAACAAGACTCTATAAGAATGGCCACTGGTAATTGACAGGTGATTTCCTTCATTGGAATCATTACAGCTATGCTATTTCACTTTTGTACCATTTGGAAATTACAAAATAATCTTGTGATTATGATGAATTTAATATCATAATTGATAATTATAATATCGTGTGTCTGCGGCATTAAAAATAAGTTTAAATGGTTATTGATCACCTTCAAAATATTTTTTATGCAAAGTGAACTTTGGATTTTATTAATCAATATATACTTTCGAATGGAGTTTACCTAATATTTATTTTACTATTTATATATTTTAATATTTATATATTATATCTGGATGCGAAATTTTAATTAGACATGCTATTAGATTTGAAATATTCATAATTTATATAATATTTACCGTCAATGATGACAATATTAGCCTGTGTGCATTTTCTGCTACTATTAGTTTTTGAATATTGAAATAATCTTTTCGATTTAGTATAGCAACCCAATTTATAAGGTACACTCATAACCAGGTTAAGATTGGGCTATAATTTTATTCTGAATTTCCTCATTTAGCCTATTCGAGTTCGGAGACTGTCTGTTAGCCAAGTGAATATACCCCCTGCCCATAGGTTTCAATCCCTTTATACAACTTGATGTAGAATAGGCGAACAAAATTAGTTACCTCCATATTGGTACACATAATGCTTAATGTGAGATGAGGTATATAAATTGATATCTTTAAAGTTACTGAACTGATAATCCAGGATGCCTGATACAAATTGAATTTTTGAGTGCATTTGGAATTGTTTATATTCAATTTTTGTGTTTGTTTGACAGGAAGCAGTTGATTGGTACATCACAATCCGTGCAACAGTTTATTCTAATTTAAAAGAACAATATTCTGAACTTTCAAATGACGAAGTAAGAATTTTTTTATGTAAATATGAAATATAAGTAGTTTATTTGGGGTTTCTCAAAATGTCAAGTTGAACACTTGTACCATTTGCCCTTCACTTCATATGAATACTAACCTTTTACCAAACAATTATATCTGTTGTGACCAGAAAACATAGCATGAATATCACTTCATATGCTTACTTCATCCATTTCGTCACAATGTATATCTACCCTGACTCAGAACAATGGGACAACCGTGCGACAATTGTAAGACATGTGTGGTCAATGTTTATATAGGTAGTGCAAATGTTCAGACTTTGATTCTGGATTTGACGTGATACTTGTTAATATAACTCCGCCATGCCAGGTATGGCAATAGTTGACAATCTTAATACTGCCTCGATTGGCAATTAGCAGTTATATAAACCACCCTGACACAGAGAGAGAGAAAGCCCAACAATGCTCCAGAAGTATGTGTACTAATATGAAAGTAACTAAGTTTGTTCGCCTATTCTACATCAAGTTGTGAAAATGGACTGAAACATATGGGCATGGGGTATATTCACTTGCCTAAAACTGATAGTCCTCGCACTCATAATAGAACTAAAATATGGAAAATTGGAACAAAATTATGGCTTAACCCTAAGCTGGTACACACACTACAGGAGTACCCAATGCTCCATCGATCGAGTCACATATCATTTCAAGTAGTAATGTAAGGTTATGACACGTACTTACACAATCCATCAATATTTTTTTCCTTTTAAAGATAATAAAAAGAATGGCCAGGAATCAACAAAAACAAGGTTGGATGTCGAAAACTGGACCAAAAGTAAGTACATAATGAACTTATTGCATTCGTTCGTTGTAAATTTCAAATCATAAGAAGTGCTTTTGCGGAAATTCAATATATGTTAGCCCCATAGAATTTTAAAATATGTGGTTGACACATGAATAAATAATCAGATAATGAAAGAAATGAGCGGATTTACAAAAGAAGTAGTCAGAATCTTCAATTCTCAGCATTCACTGTTATCTTGCATTCCAATTTGTTTTCAGAAAACTGAACCGTATAGGAAACGATGGTTTGTTTTAGATGACAGAAGATTATTATATTTTACTCAACCACTGGTAAGCTTTTCCTTCCATTTATATGTATTATCATTACCTATTTTGATTTTAATCTAAAATTTGTCGGGACTTTGGACTATGTGGAGTTAACAAATTACGAACCTAGCTTCATCTCCGTAGCCCCACTTGTCATATTTGATTTCTGACATCAGACATTTGGTGGTCCATATTCTTTAAACATCCATGTTAAATACAGGAAGCGTATCCTAAAGGAGCCATCTACTTAGGCAACAGACAAGATGGTTATATAGTTCGAGATGGTCTACCAGCCGGTCAGCAAGAATCTGGGTATGGGATAACTGTCACAACGCCTGAAAGGTCAGTATTCAAATAATATAACAATATAAATCTTCAGTATCACAGGATACATTTGTATCGAAATCAATTGATACCTTTGACTCCAAATATAGCTCTGATCAAGTAGCGTCTTGGATTTAGGTGGCATGATTGGTAATAAACAAGGTTGAAGCAAGGAGAGTCCAGCAATCCTCTCGCACATAACTATCCTCGCATGGGATTAGAACCTGCGAACCGATGCAAGGTTATCAGAGGTGCGGTGGTGATCATATTCCTAACGCTTAGCATGATGCGCTACACCGCCGTGCTGAGGGTTCATCGGTTCCATACTAGATGGCAGATAGTAATGTGCAATACATAACTTGTTATATATGAATGTAATGTTTGATAGTAAAATACAGCCCACTCTAGATTTTAGAAGTTCTGGATTGTTTTTGATGCATCTCTATTATGATGAATTTTGTCACAGCGATTCCAATTTATTACAGAGATTTCTTGTTACTATGTGAAGACCAAGAAGAACAAAGATCATGGATCGCAGAAATTAAAAATGTTTTGACGAGACCTTTATCAGAACAAGATAATAAAGGTACTTACTTTATTTATTTAATTGCTTCGACTGTACTGATTGGTAGGATTCTTTGAAACTTCAAATAGTATGAATATACAAATCCAACTCCATTTGGCTGCGTATTTATCACCAATTCCATCCTTACATTTGGAATGTTTAACTGGTTTGCTAATACTGTGTATGTGACCTGAACAAGGTGTTTCCTCATAAATTCTGTTAGAATAAACTCCAAATGTATTATCTGGACTAGCTTTTTAATATCAAATTTAACCAATTTGGTATGAAAACTGCTAGTTTTATTCTAAATTACCATAAACTCAAAATCGATCAAATGTAATATAATAAATTTTAACTAGATTTGACGATTACTTATTTATTTAATAATAAATTCAAGGGAATAGCATGTTATGTGTGTTTCAAATTTCATATCATTGATTATTTTCAATACATCGTTTTGTTAAAATTACATGTCGGATTTGTTTATGCATGCAATAGTGATTTAGTTGTTGTGTCATCTAAAATGTTTTTAACCATTCGTGAAGTTAATTCTTATTTGTGAACGATCATCACTTCATGAATTTACTCATTCTGTTAAATAAATAATCTAAAAGTAGAATAAGATTGGCTGTTAATCGAATTAATCTTGTCAAATCAATACTCCGCTACTGATAATAAATATTGGTGATGACCAGTTTTGGAAAGATTCAAGTCCAGTTTTGCAACGACTCTATCGAACTCATCAACTCAGCGAAAAGACTTGTTATTTGTGTCACTTTGACCTCTATTTTCGATAATTATTCTTGCTGATTTAACTTGGCATGGGAGATTTAAAAATGGTAACCGTGTAACATACCGTAGGTTTCATAAGATATAAGTGACAAATCTTTGAAGAATGCTTCATACTCATCATGCCAGTCGAATCTTCATGTAAAATAAATACATTCCAGATTTAATAAATCATAAACAAACATATGAAAAACGAAGAAAATCAGTAGCACGATTGGCGAGCACTTCTTTGAGTGCTGTTGTACCGACATCTCCTAAGGTAAGAAAGGTGATCTGGATTATTTTTTGAAATGACGAATTTGAGAACAAATTCATCAAAAAAAATTTTTCAATATTTTGAACAATGATTTTGGATATTCCAGTCATAATGAAACAACTTCAGCATTGATTTTTGATTGCATTCAGAAACTGATTATTTCTTGTGTATGAATCGTGTTACAATTAATGAAAAGTGGTTCACTCATCAATGAGACACGACTTGCATATATCGTGTCGAACCCTAAAATGATTACGGTACATGATTTTAGGCGATAAATTCTGTTGGAATTCGCAAATTAGATATCAATATAACCTGTTATAACAATTACTGTATTTACTTCCAACTCCGTGTTCCCATATTCACTCTTGTGTACAAGGATAGTAAGGTAATTCACCGTAGGTTTAGAACCAGAGCTCCTGACCACACAATGTTATAAGTTTTTGTCCATTATGCTAACCATCAGGCCATTGCATCTACTAAACTGAACAATTGATTTTTTTGATCTAAATAAATATGCTAGATATCTTTTATCTAGCAATTATATTGTAAATTTTTGTTCACTAATAACCCATGACATTTCTAATAACTTACTAACAGCATGTTGGTTACGTAATGGTACTTACTACAAGGATTGTAACTCGTTAAAATTACCTCTCCTCTTCTATTTTGTAGCAGAAACAGCATTTTTAAAAAAGAAGAAAAAGAAATGGTTTTGGTAATGACTCTTCACAATATTATCAAACTCACCGCCAATAAATTGTTTCTGAACGTTGCGTTTTTTATGGAAATGGAAGACAGAATCATTGTGCTACTATGCAATTCCCCAAAATGGGCTCACCTGACTGGCAGGATCATCTCCAAATAACATATTACCTTGCTCACTACAGTAATATCCCTAGCAGTTATCTACGGCTTCCTTCACCATTAAGTCCATGCTTCCGAAATCGAATGACTGATCACATACTCGACATGGAGAGGCAGTGCAGTGTTTCGCCATATGCTTAAGCTGTCTTATCGACTTTCCTCCCCCCGGGATAAATATGAAAATCCTATCTTAATATTTGTTTGACTATGCTACTTGTAATAGTAAATTTCCAATCGATTAATTGTGTTTCATCAGGTAAGTAGTTTTTTAATTTCAGTTAGGTAGAATTGTGATCCATGCATTTGTACCTTTGTGTAATAACTCAATATTCGTAATCCCAATGGGGGATGGAAGTGGTCTTTGACGTGGAAAGACCACTTGGTAAAAGGCATGAACGTGTTATATTTTTGACTTTCATGATGTTATGTATTCATTCTTCGGCGCACCAATATGGAGGTAACTAATTTTGTTCGCCTACTTTACATCAAGTTGTGTAAAGGAACTAAAACCTATGGGCAGGAGGTATATTTACTTGGCTTCACAAACAGTCCCCAAACTCGTAATAGAGAACTAAAATAAGGAAAATAGGAATAAAAATTATGGCCTAACCCTAACATGGTACACTTACTACGGGAGTACCCATTATTCTCATATAAACAAAACAAGTTTCATTTTTATGGCCTTACTGATATGTGTGATAAAAACAATTTCATATTGCATTATCTATCATTATTTCTTCCAAGTGGATATTCAGAGTCAATAATTTTTCCACCTTGGGGTTATATAGGAGTCTAGGGCATACGTATATTTGCTATTATCATCATTCAAATCTGGGAAAGCAAAGCAGTATTAGTTCTTTGCTACAGAAAACTTTAATTATTATCAAAATCATTTAGTGGTTTTGCTTTCTTCTTTTGATATTTTATACATTATTCAAAGTGATCAGATAGATAAGCTGTTGTAATCAGGGTGAGTTCTGTACTTCTCTTCGTATGTGCTTGCTTTTATCTAAAACTTTATATCTGGTCGTAGAGGCTGTAGCAAACAGTTCACATTTTCTTTGATGTAAACATTTTTTATTTTAATATACGCAGGTATTTCATTTTATATTATGTATCGTATCTGTATGTAACCTTGCTTGTGCAATTTATTATATATATTTGTATTTTACACTGATTAATGGCCACTAATGCCTTGTCTGTCATGTATCAGGGTATATTCTTTATCACACAATTTTCACCACTATCGCTTTGGCTCATCTATGTTTTATGTTTCATAAATAAAATTCATTCTTTTTTTTAACATATCACTATAAAAATATGGTGTTCTATTAAAGGCTTTCGGCAGAAAATCACTTTATTCCTTGCCTCCTTTATCAACCAGAATAGAAGAGGCCATGGTGTTTAGTCGAAAGGGATTATGGGAATGTAAATTTGTGGACTTATTCACCAGTCCAAAATATGCTTAGTGAAAACTAATCTGTGCTTCGTTGAAGTCCCATACTGGTTAACGTTGTTATGGAAATGAAAGAAAACCATATAATTGTTTGTGGACTGCAATATTGGATATTATTGTATAGACCAGAGTGCTGACGAAAATGTGTAATTTTTCCTATACCAACATTCTAGTTCGCGCTGTTAGAAATTGATGCTTTTAATTTTTTGAATGGAGTACACCTACAACATAAACTACCTATGCCATTGCCTTGTCCCATACACATCTATATATTAGGTATATAACGCATTTACTACTCTCAGCACTGTATTGCAATAAAAATGACTTATTTCGAACTTGTCTGTGTTGTATTTCATGAACTGTTAATTTAGATAGTGATTTTTGATGGAAAGGAGAAATTTGGAACCATATTCAAGTCTGAGAGAGAGGGAATGTCCTCTACTATCTTTCCATCCAGATGTTGACTGACTCAACAGCCCATGAAAGTAAAAAATAACAAAGTAGCTGCCTTGTAACACATTGTCTATCACATGACAGTGATGTAATGAAGTCCAGTAAATTTCCCTAATGTGAAATCAATCCATTCTTGCTTTCAACTTTCTTGAGGTGATCTTTCCCTTTTCAATGATATGCACGACAGCTCCCCAACCAGAACATGCATCTCTATCGACAGCGTTCAACAAGGATTGTGATATACATTCAAATAATTGATCTGCATCCATATCAGGTTGCCAAAGTGCTTCACACATACCATACATTTGCTCAGAGCTTGTGCCGCTCACAACAAAATCTTCTGGTTCCATTGGGCAACCTATGACGTCCAGCGAACAAATGAAAGGTTCGTACGTTTTTGGATTAAGTCCAGCGATAACTGGTTCTACAAAATACGGACCAAATCGTCGCTCGTACAACAAATTTGAAACCATGCTCATGAAAGTTTTTGGAGTTATGGAACGGTTTTCACGTAATTCGTACAACTTTCTTCTAAAATTAAGCCTCTGTGAGACCGTTTGCACATCAGTAGCGAGGCCAGCAAGCCCGATAAATAATCTATCTCCCATTGGAAAGACTTTTTCAAAGTCCATGTGGATAGTTTGAGCTTGAACACCGAATCTAAGATCAGAAGCAATGGCAACACAGTCTTTGCCCTTCATGGCAATGACTGACCCACCATTATATTCCAAGATTGACATATTTCAGGTAGTCTGTATAAAGATAGTACAAGATTATTAATATTTACCGTAAATTATTAAGCTTTCCAAATAAATAAAAGCATATATTGGTTTTCAGAAGAACATTGTATTAAAAATATACAGCTAGACTCCAAGGAGTGATTGCTTCGATGACAGGAATTTGAAGTTAATTTTTGCTCTGGAATATTATTACATTGTCTGAAGCACTTACTTCATTACCTACAATTATCTTGATGGTCAGACCTTCTCTCATTGGCGCAATTACCGTCATCCGTATGCATAACCTAGCTTCCTTTAATTGTTTATTCAATATATATATGCTACTACACAAAAAACATAAATTTGTACAATCTCTTCTATCTAATATATCATTTTACAGTTGTGTAGAGTTTCTGTCTGACTTTTTTTAAATTTTGCCACATGTTGCCACATCCTATGTTTTCAGGTTATTGAATATTCTTGTATTTATGAAGTTTTGAATCACAAATTTCTCAAATCAGGGGTCTGAATGTTGTGTGTTGGTTAACAGCAAAAATAGTAGGATTGTAGCACAGTGTTTCCCAACAAAAACTGTTACTGCTTTCATTTTCTAGTAAATTTTATTGTTTATTTTATATTTGCATTGAACTGTTGCTCAATGGTAATTGTATGTGGGAAGTATCAAAGCGTACAAACTTGGCATCTGTTATTAGTCAGTCAGCTTGTTTTGTGACCATTTACAGATTAAAGGTATGAGCATTAGGCCTACATACCGCCTAGTATTTGAGCATTTACAGATTTACAAAATTTGTTATTCGAAAAATTTCGGGTCTCATGAAAAAACGGTTGTGAACCACTGTTGTCACCTATGAACAGTGAAAAACCTTTAAACTGACAGGCTATTTATCGACTAGGCTACAATACAATATATTTTGGCATTCTTAAAACCCAGTGCTCAATAAAACGAAAGAATAAACTAAGTTGTGTGTTGCTGATGTCAATTATTCTAAAAACTGAAAAAGCACTGCTATGTGTTAATTTATTCTAGACTTCCTCAATAATCAAACTCCAAAATCCAACCTCAGTATCCATCAGTTTACTAAGCAACCGTCAGAACTTTGAACTGCTGAACCACTGACATATCCACCCAACTACCGGTATATCAGAATATTATAACTTTTTACCCAAAACAGATAACAAAATAGGTCAGGCATGGAGCATAGGCAGGAGTAAAATCTCGTACTTGAAAACATGATAAAATCACATTCACTAACGTCGTAAAAAAAATAATAGCAGACTGCGGCAGGCATTGCATTACGAATACAACGACACTACCACTCAAAAGCATGACAATGCGTTTTATTTGTGACTAAACAATTTTCCAATTGTGCCCGAGGATGGGCGACCTTTGACATCCAACTACTTATTCATGTTTTTCGAGTCTGTCTCGGCATCTCGATTTAGAACACGAATGTTCTTGCTGTTTATTTATCGACAGTAATTTTAAAGAATTAAAAAGTAGGTCTGTTTCATTGTTGTACTAAATTTGCGTTATCGTCTGGTTAGGGACGACATCTATGAACAATCTTTAGTGAGGTGATATGATTTGTTTCTTGCCAGTCCGCGAACAACACGTAGGTAATAGGTATGTCTATTCACGTGATATACTTTGATGTTGTTGCATAGTTCTTGTATGTTCAAGCGCACATGCGAGGACACAGTGCGCGCCAAAAAATTCACGCAAGCGATAAGGATGAGAATTTTTATTATTTATCGATCGCGATCGGTAAGTATGTTGATAGGTATCTGTCTGTTGGACACTTTCGTATGTTACGCGATATCTCACGAAAGCGAAGTTGAATCTGCTCCAAATTGTGTATGTAGATTCATCATATCTCGGACCAGAAGCCTATAGATTTTGGATGAAGTATGTCGTATAATTAGCGAGTTATTTTTTAATTAGTAATGGGACGCGCGGTTTCGCTATTGAGTCAAAGCGAAGTTTTAGGGATTCCCTTTTTTTATTATTTTTCTAGATTTTTTTACCTACGCAGATCAAAAATTTTTGCGAACAATTGTGTGCGTAACAATGCCTTGTCTGCAATGTGAAGCTTTTAGGTTACATGCCGTTTCGATTTTGTGGGGCTGGTCGGGTAAAATATTCAACACGAGTAAGATCGATAAGTCGGGGGTCTCCGATCGCTATCTAGTTTATTTATTTGGTCAGCTAGAGTAGATATTCAGTCAAACGTACGATGCACGAACACGTCTGGGCAAGCGTAATCTAATTAGGGTTTTCATAAACCACTGAATTCAATGATCTTCTTTCTCACAATCATTATCAGAAGATTCGATCATTGACGGGGTTATGTGCGGTACAATGCCAAGCGAGTTAACCAAGTTAAGAATACGATCTTACAAATATGAAAGAAACGCCTCATTCTCATTTGCTGACGATTCTCGGACGATGGACTATTTATATGGTGCCAGTTGATATAGTATGAATCATTAAGATGTCCTATCATCTTTATTTGTGCTTTAGACGAAAATTCGACCTGGTACTTTATTTGTGCTAATGCTATCTAGATTTCCGCAAACGTTGTATTAACGCCATATATATTACTATAAGAGGTTAATGAGCAAATATATAAAATAAATTTAAGAACATCCCGGTGTAGCTCATCCTGCTCAGCGTTGGGAATACCCTCGCCACCACACCTCTGATTACTCTGCGTGAGTTCGTAGGTTCGAATCCCATGCAGGGATGGTTATGTGCGAGAGGATTGCTGGACCCCTCGCCGCCGTTGGGTGGTTCATGTAATTGCTGGTTGGTTGCGGCTTCCTCCAACATCAAGTCTATGTTCCGAAAACAAGTAACTAACTAATCCCATACCCCAGTGGTCGGCAACCTTTTTTCGGTGACGGACCGGTAAAGCCTGACCAAAATTTTGGCGGACCACGTTGTACAGACGGAATAAGCTTATGTAATAAATTATATGTGTTAGGATAAATCGGTTGATATTAATTTCAGAGAATAAAGGTGATGTTATTCAAGTTCTTACGTTCAGCCTACTGCGATTTTGTAGTTGTCAATTTTAAAAACCCGACTTCACATAGATGTAAAAATGCCTGTAAAGTTTTTTTGCAATGCCGGGGTATTCAGTTAGTAGTATTGCCCAAAAGACTGCCGAAGTACCCTATAAATCGCAAAGACTCTTTTCAACTAATTATTGTTTGAGTTGTTAATCAACTAAACATGTTATTAGGACATTGTCCGTCTTTTGTTCCACGTTTCTGCGGACCGGTAGTAACCTTTCCGCGGACCGGCGATGGGCCGCGGCCCGGTGGTTGCCGACCACTGCCATCCCCGACATAGAATGGTAGCCCGACGAGAGGTCGTGGTTCGCCATATGGGGAAATAATATGTAAATCCTATCCTACATCCATGCTTTATTATTATATTAATAACAATAAGTATATTACATATATCCAACAATTGTCGACAAAAAAGGAAGTTTGAACGGAATGTTGGAAATTGTTTTTTTGCACTTCTCGTATATTTTGTTTGGAACATTTTACTCAACCACTTTCAATAGCATATTTTTCAAGTTTTACGAACGAAAATGCTTTATCAGAAACATGACATATTAAAATTACCAGAAAAGCCATTTGTTGTAAGGGCAGGAATCACTGACCATAGATAGCGTTTCTCGCGTGCATAAAATATTTCATGCATGTTGTTATGTGTGAAAAATTAGTGAAAATATAGTTCTTTCTCCACTGCTGCTAGTATTGTCCGATCTGAATCTGCCACATTGGAATAATTGCATTTCATATATGGATAAACAATGTCTGTCTTGAACAATGCATCGTCCTCTAGTATAAGGACTTTCATTTTACTACCATATCTTCGTGATTATTGTAATCATTTATGAACATTCAACGGAAAAATTTTAATTGACTTTGAATGAAACGACGTAAGAGATCTCGTCATTGAAAATCTCCGTTGTCGGGGTCGCGCTTTTTCACAGAGGGTGGTAAATTTTCGTTTGGTGTTGAGAGTAGTCAAGTTAGTTTCAGAACAATATCCTCGTAACTCTTTGATTTTGTCACCATGACGACATTGCGACGTTCGTCGACTCGGTTTCTTTTTCTCTAATTGCTTTGATATTATTGAAGCTGCTCTTTGCGAACTCGGCAATTCGATAGTTGAAAATCGATTCCTGATGTCCGTGAACGGCCACCAATTTTCAACTATATCTTGTTTTAGTCGTTGACGCCGGATACGAAGAGCTTCCTTTATTGTTTGAGGTGCCCTATAATCGTTTTTATTAACATCGAAAAACGAGGAATGTACCCATTCGAATGCAAGTACAATCAAACCCATTATCATCGCGAAGAGAACTAAATAAAACACACCCGCTAAATTTTGATACGTAAGTGGTTTGACCGTCGTATTCTCATCAGTTTGTGCGTTGTCCAGTAGATAACACTTTTCCAATTCACCAAAGTATCTTTTCCATAACGTGGAAAGATAGCCTGACTCTTCGAGTCGTAAAATATGCCTTGATAGAATTGAAGTGAGCATTGATCGTTTTGGTAATGCAAGAGCATAATCGACGCCTCCAAATCCAACATCAACCGTTTTGAGTCGGCAATCTGATTTTGCCGCCTCGAAGTCGAGAACTAATGAATCCCATAACAGGGCGAATATGCCTTTTTTAACCCTTTCAAGTCCGACAGTAGACGTGGGAACTAGGAATTTATCCGGATCGGTCATGATATAATTATACACACTTTTTCCCAATTTCATTTCTGACGATTTCAATATATATTTCACAGAACTGTCAGATACAGTTCCAAACGGAATTTCAGTTTGTGAAACAAGTTCGGAAACGGATTTTAGATTGTTCACCACTCTCGTTTTAGAAGAGACAAAAGCGACCATATTCGCGGTATAGGCTGCTACAAATACAACAGCCGAAAGGTACCATATAACAGTAACAAAACGCGCCGAAGGCGCACGAGGCACTCTCTCTGGCGTCTGCCAAAACAACGATGCCCATACAAAATATAGAGCGTTGTTAAATCCCATTGCTCTGTCGGCGTCTTCTCTGCTCGATTTTAAGCGTTTCAGTTTCACAGAATCCTTTCCTATATGGTAGCCTGGGTTCGAATATCCAGTTTGTATAGTCGTAGAGCTTTTGCGAAGAAATTCATCTATTCTGGGCCCTAAAAAGAAATGCCCCCTCGCTCCATACGGACTTACGTGAGCGACCAGGCACAAAAAGCAGGCTAAGCACACCATGCAAATTCCGATCGCTAAATATAAACTACCATGAAATGGAAGTAAAAACGCAAAGGCTCCTTTTTCAGTTTTAGGGACAAGTCCGTCAGCTGCACGCCTGTCTACAATAAATTTCAGTCCTACATGCATGAATGCGGTAGAGAAATCAACAACTTCTGATCTCTGCTGTGTGACTGTAATAGGTGCTACCGCAATATGTACACGGCCGTTTTTGACGTCGCCAATCATGCCGCTCCAACGACCAGTTTCTTGGTCGAGTCCGCCGTAATTGGAGTCAGAAACCAATCGTAAAGTGTACCTTATTCCTGCGTTTTCGCTAAGTTTTTGTAGCATATCTATACAATATCCATGCAAAGATACATTCATTCCGGGTTTTCGTTGATCTGGAGGTAAATCTCCGGGTGAAACTCTATTGGCCTGTTTTTCCTGTGCGTCGCCACCTTTGCCTTCAATGACAAATGGAGATTCTATGATTGTAACAACGTGGACTATAGGCCTATCTTCTCCAACAGCAGATGCAGCGTGGACAATTCTTCCAGCCCTCCGAGAATTTAGATCGAAAAACGACGCCCTTGCGCTTCTAAGACCCCTCGAGTAATTCATAGATAGCGCATAACTCATATTTAATTTTCCAGACTCCGACCACTCTCCTATAGGTTTCCAAGTCCCTTTATCGGACATAAATATATCATACTCGGTTGATTTTGTTTTGCCATACGAATCATACGCAATCTTAGTAGTCAGTCCTTCTTCTTTCACTCGCAAGATGGCATCGAAGAGCATGGTTCCGTTGATTTGGTCTGGGCTATCCAACATACCCTGAATCAGCAAGAAAGTTTTGAAAAGAGCGACAGTTAGATACTACTTATACAACGTATGACAAACATAGTAAAGATGGAAAATATGAGGACTGTGAACTCCGACTCCAGATTATAAAAAAATTTGACTCTGACTCCGGCTCTGAATCGCTATAAAACCAAATTTTTGAAAACAAAAACTTCAGTAAATGCAAATCTTCTTTTATATGCAGTCTAGAACGCTTAGTAAATTTCATTCTTTTTAAGTTTTCGCGAAAATTTTGACTTATTTTATCACCATTAAAAGTGTAAATTTCAAATTCCGGGAAGTTCAGAATTTCGACATCGACTCCAATAAAAACATGATAAAATCCAACGTCACAGTTGGAAACATGAAAACTCGATTCCCACAAAAGAGCCGATTAAAATACTAGCTAACATGTTAATCCCGACTCGAAAGTATGGATAGCTTCATGCATCTATGACTTTATGAGTTGAGTTAATTCATAGGCATAACACAACACAAATACAAACGACGCTATTACACAATCAAGCATAGCATACAATTTTACCACAGTCTAATAACGTTAAAATACCATCCATTTCAACCTACTTTTTGATAATATAGACGAAATCCATGAGCCACGCTTAAAATAGCATCAAGTGGTTTTTCTAAATCGTATCCCAATCCGTGTTTCCAGGGAAATGGTTCTGTGTGATGTTCTTCCCAGAATTTTACCAACGAATGTATTAAAACGCCCTCAGACATCACAGGTCTCGTGCCAACAAGGCCTGGAAGAGAAAATACGAGAAAAATAAAATAGTTATTAGGATGAACAGTTCGCCACTAAAAAAAGAGTCAATTTGCTCGATAACACACAATAAATCAAACATACGGGATAACTCCAAAAACATATCATAGATCATTTAAAACCTATTCTAGAGCAGGGATGGGCGAATTACGGCCCGCGAGCCGGATCTGGCCCATCAAAGTGTTTCATCTGGCCCACTTGTGTCTGCTGAAATTACGACTATAGTTTTTATGAATATAAATTTCGGTTGAAAGCATTGATAAAAATAACGTCATAATGACCCCGATTGTTACATTGTGCTTTTTATTATTATTTAAACGTTAGCCTAGCTGTTGTGAATATTTTGTTTTTCATTCATAGGTTTTAATTTTAAGTTTTGAGCTTCCGGCCCAGTAACCAACTCTATTATCTGTAACTGGCCCACTAGGAAAAGTAATTGGCCACTTCTGTTCTAGAGAAAAGATAACTTCCGCGCAAATCGTCCTAGATCATGTGACTTTGGGGTAAAATCATACGCATACAGAAGTTCAAGTGTTAAATTTTCGTAGAAATAATTAGAAAATACATGACCACCGTGCAAAATATGAACTATATATCAACATCTTGAAGCCCCACGAGTGAAACACGTGACAACCACCTTTCTACAGATTTTTATGATTACTTCATGAAAAAGGCATTCGTGGTCATTGGTATTTTCTTGGTATTTCACGTTCGGTCACGTAAGTGTTTTACGTTAGTTAATGATAGCATTGGAACATGAAAACAATTACGTATTACCCTGGAGCTAATTTCTACGTTTATGTACTTGGAATTCGAAACCACAAAATTTGCGTCAACGTAGGCGTTTAATTTATTCCTAATATATACGTAAAGCCTAAATATTTCAGTGGAATGTAATGAAACCATATATAGACATATATTCCAAAAAATTCATATTGAGATTATAGCTGAATTGTAATCTTTTAATTCGTGTGGTTATTTTACACAAATGTATCTCTGTTAAAAAGTTTATTTATTAGGTTAATGCTGTTACATTTTGAGGCAATTTAACATGAATAGATACGTATACAAAAGGAAGAGACTCATACCATTCAAACTGACTTTTGGGCAAAAACAAAAATTAGTACAAATTATGAATTATGACACTGGCAGTTGGTCAAGTAAAATATTTATCCATAAGAGATTATCTTAACAAACACAATAAGATAGCAATACTAAAATATGTGGATACGACAACCACAATACCAGCAAAATATCAAAATAATTATACCGAATGTCATATTAAATGTGTGCGGGTGAAATATAAAAATAAAAAAAATTGGGGTAAAATGTCAGTTTCCGTACGATTAAATAAAAAAATAAATCGAATCACTGAATCTTTGCACTGGAATAGAATATTACAGTTTCGGCGAATAAAAAACGATTATTTCACAACAACAACAGTGCTCTCTATAGATTTTTAACTCATGATTACCGGTACTTCATGAAATTAGCATTCAAGGCCATTGGTATTTTTTTTGTTATTCACGTTCGGTCACGTAAGCGTTTCACGTTAGTTAATGATAGCATTGAAACATGAAAACAATTACGTATTACCCTGGAGCTAATTTCTACGTTTATGTACTTGGAATTCGAAACCACAAAATTTGCGTCAACGTAGGTGTTTAATTTATTCCTAATATATACGTAAAGCCTAAATATTTCAGTGGAATGTAATGAAACCATATATAGACATATATTCCAAAAAATTCATATTGAGATTATAGCTGAATTGTAATCTTTTAATTCGTGTGGTTATTTTACACAAATGTATCTCTGTTAAAAAGTTTATTTATTAGGTTAATGCTGTTACATTTTGAGGCAATTTAACATGAATAGATACGTATACAAAAGGAAGAGACTCATATCATTCAAACTGACTTTTGGGCAAAAACAAACAATTAGTACAAATTATGAATTATGACACTGGCAGTTGGTCAAGTAAAATATTTATCCATAAGAGATTATCTTAACAAACACAATAAGATAGCAATACTAAAATATGTGGATACGACAACCACAATACCAGCAAAATATCAAAATAATTGTACCGAATGTCATATTAAATGTGTGCGGGTGAAATATAAAAATAAAAAAAATTGGGGTAAAATGTCAGTTTCCGTACGATTCAGAAAAAAAAATGGAAAAAAAAAATGAATCACTGAATCTTTGCACTGGAATTGTGAAATCACAATTTTTTTGAAGAAAACAACAACAATTTAACAAAACGAGCCATCCGATTTTGAACTTTAATAATATATTACCATCAAAATAGCTGATCGTGATTTTTGAATTCTCATCCTCATATTCAACGAGTAATACTTCGTCAACGGCAACACCGTCCATCAAAATCCATAACCAATTTTTTTCGACCGTCATATCACGAAGATGAGCTTCTTTCAACACAGCTTTCCCATACCCACCTCCAGCTACTAAAACCACTGGATGGGGCCGCAGAGCTTGAATTTGGTCGAGTATTTCAGTTGTTGGAACTTCATCGATATTTTTTGTAATCTGAATCAAAAATTGAATAAAATTAGATTAGATATGGTCATCCGCGTAGCAAACAATCACGAAAATGCGACAGGGGGGTAAGACTATATCTGATATCGGAAATTTACTGGAACTATATTTGATCGTATGTAAATAGGTTTTAAACGTATGCTTATTTACAGATTTTCTCGATGGGTTTGCCTGCAAATTAGCAATACTGATTGAAACAAATAAATTTTCGGCTCGTTTCGAAGTTTAAAATCTCAGGATACAATTGCCACATTCAACGATATAGTAAAAACCAAACAATTTGTTTATTATTTCGTACATTTAGATGGGATGGTTTATAATGGCTGTTAAATCCAGGTGACACGTTTTATGGCCGTTAAAACACACCACGTGAACGTTTAGCTATTGTATTTATTTGTGCTATGCAAAAACTACTTAGCGAGCAATCTAGTCGTTATACGATACAATGATAATTGACAGTGGCATATACCTGTAATCACGATACATTAAAGTAATAGATACCAATGGATTAATACTAACTCTAACGAAATTTGTAGTTAATGAGCTACTGTAAATCGCTTTAAGCTATTTAAGGAAATACATATTAATGTCGCTTATGCTGTCGTTAAAATTACATCACTCGATTTGATTACTTTTATTCAACTATGGCCCAAATATCACGACTTCGAAGCATCGATAGGTTATGCTTGGTTCTGAGAAAAGAATTGCTCACAATTAGAATACATAATAGCCCAATTTAGGCTATAAATTTTGTTTTTCGACGACAAGCGTGCCATTTGAGAAGGGTACATTGTGTTACATAACATTTACTAATGTATTAGAATGCGTAGTTCAGCTTTTTTGCTGAATGTGTAAATGCTATTAATATTTTGCATGTATGATTTATTTGAGATCATAAAGAGGTATTGTACTAAGGTTTTCTGGCGCCAGTAAACCAGTTCAAACGAATACATATGATGGAATGAAAACTAACAAACCACATTATTGCAGTGGGTTATTGAATCGGAAACGAAATCATGCATTTCACATAGAAATATGAAATTAACAATAAACCTTAGTCATTAAAACCCATCCTACGCGGGAAAAATAAAAGTGACCTAACAAAAACACTTTAACATTAGCTCTTGTGAGGAATGATGGTCACAAGTGGGTTGCATTACTAACATAAGAAATAAGTCCCATTTGAAATACATTGTCAGTCACAGAATCAAACGATGGAAAAATTTAAAAAAAAAAGTTTGGTTAATTGGATATACATATAGGCCGGAATTAATAATGCTGTAAGTGTATTCTAAGGGTCAAATCAATTTTTTTTTGTTCTGGACTGCAACTAATAATAAATTTTACGGCTACCAAATTATCGACACACCAGTCAGCAGATTATGGTGAAATATGAATACTCTCTCATTATAAAACAATTTATTTTATACCGACCCCGTTACCCGACAGCACGAAACATATAATCGATATCTGAGAATAAAATTTGAATGTTTTCGCCATTATGTGTTTGCCTTTGCCCTGCCACGGTTAAAACAAGCGCATTCTAAAAGAATCGCACATCGATTGCCTCGTATTTAGATGAAAATACGAACATTTAAATTACAGAACGGTACAAAAATTGTTGCTATTCGTGTCACTGGCATGTCTTGCAATCGGTTGAAATTACCAAGATTTTAATTACAGTACAATTCTAGTTAATTGGTCGCAATTTATCGAAATAATATGACTCATAATCGCACTAAATACATGTGAATCGAAGCATTCGGAATGTCTTGAGTCACCAAACACTGTTCAAATAAAGACCGCGATCTTTTAGTTGGACACATGCTGATATTTGATAATACCCCACGCAAACCAGCGATGCGTTAAGAATTCTTCTTTTTCAGTCAGTATACTAAAATCCAATTATTCAATTAAACTGAACATTTCTAGGCCAACGAGATCGAAAATTTCCGTTGCGCACTGTATATAGGACATAGGTCTACTCTTGAAAAATCTTTTATATATGTCCGGGTCTAATCCATCGACTGAGCGCGTAGTTCAGATGTGGCTTTTCTATCAATCGAGCTTAGCAGATGTATAGTTCAAGTAATGGTGTGATTTGAATTGATTAGGTTTTTCGATGAACGATTTGCATTTTCAAACCACAAACCAAAGTCAAAGGGGTACATAGCGCAAAATCCGTGATGCGATGTAAAATGCCAAAGTGTACCCGACCTCGCGTTCTAACAAATTCCCGTGCAAACATTATGGTCCTACCAAGTCGTATTTATCTTCGTTATTCACCATTATTTGACTGAGAATATGTCTACGCTGTAATAAATACGACAAAACACATCTCCAAGAGACATTATGACGTCAAAAACACGCACTCGAAAGGCGGAAAAATTCAACCGTTGACGAACACTCGAAAGATAACGAAAAGCCGGTGAAATTGAAAATACTCAAAATTGCTTTGTTTTTTGATAAATATTTCAATTTTCGTAACAAAATATAGATCTATGTCTATTATTGAATGCAGAATTCTCGATTACCAAGCGGTTATTTTTGTAGCAAAATACAGATCTATCTTCATTATATATTTTGTCTATATATAATTATTTGAATGCAGAATTCTTAATAACCAGACGGTTCAAGTTCCGAAGAAGGTCTCATTTTACAGTCGAGATAGGACTGTCAAGTTCAAGTAGAAAAAAAATCTCGAATCAAAATCAAACTATAATATTGAAATCTTCTCACTTTTAAATTCGTGACGTGCTCAATTTTACATCCCCGTGTTCGAGCTATATTTACGATTTCACTTTTCACACCAAATCCGTAATCATTGTCCATTGTGATTAAAGATAATCTTTCCCATCCGTAGAACTGAAGGATATCAAAAACCGCCTACAAAAAAGAATGTAGAAATAGAAAAACTTCTCCATTTTTAAACATACAACCTGAAATTATAGGAATTTTGTTTGTTTTTACATCAAATTTACACGACCAAAGATCAAATATATACAAACTCCTTCATAACCGCAACGACTCTTGAGGGCTGATGTATTAGTTTATCAATTGTTTGTCCCATTGCGGCCATTACCGTACTTCCAAAATTTGTTGGACATTTTGCATTGAAAGAGCATTTATATATGTGGTAAAATAAAAGGAATTTTGCGAATTTGAATTATATGTGATAGTTAAACGGGTTTGATTAGATCAGAAAATAATTTCATACGTCTCCGTCAGATTATGCATTTAAAAAAAAAGTTTAAAAATGATGACCCGAATTTAGTTTACTATACTCTCTTGCATAAATGAAAATCAGCAAATTCCAGTAAAATGAATTTGCCCTCAAACGCCACGAAGAAAACGTGGTCTCAAAATAGCATCGAATTTCAAAATTCGATGATGTATACATACTTACTAGAAAACATTTTAGCGAATATGTAATAATATCCCCCAGGCGTGTATACCAACAAATGAAAGCTATCATTATGTCCAATCGCCGGAATGTTACGAATTTTTATTGATAAGATATCAATGAAATTGCCGAAAATTATAGTAGTAATTTCTTCAAACCGATTTTGCGTGATAGGGCATACTCAGTGGTGTTTCCTTACTTCTCAGTAATCTCGTCTTCGTTTTTTTGCTAGATATAATTTACATTCAATGTGGCCAAGCTTAATACGGCATTTTGCGGGTCTATAATCGCCCTATTCATTTTTGTAAATTATGTCAACAAATCCGACTCGCTTGGTTGGTCAAGTATACGATAGGGCAGTACTTTCAGGGCTTGGAATGTCAGTAGACTATGTTTTGTCTAAAAACATAGTATCAATTTGATACAAGGCAATTCTTAATGCTCAATAAACTTCTATTAACTTTTACATATAATACACCTGGCAAAATAGCCTTTTTCTCAAAAATTCACTATTTGAAATTTAAACGGAAAAGAATTTTTTAAGTTTGATTTAAAATCTGAAAATCAGTAGATATATATATACATTTCATCAAATCGCAGTCAGGAACGAGGTATTTTTGTAAGTCGATCGTAAATGGACAATTTTCATAAGAAAGTATCTCCTAACTGTGTAAAATAAAAAAACATATATCACGATGTAACAGTAATAAAACATGAATGTATTTGCTCTCGACGTAAAAACATATATTACCACTAATACGTTACGTAAAAGCAAACAAGAATGTTTTGTATTTCTCTGTCTGATATGGGCCACACCTAAATATCACAATTAACTTACACTTCAAGTTTGAATGAATATAATTTACCTTAGTTTGAAATGTGTCGGGTGGTGAAAGTCTGATCAACATCGGGAAACGAGAACTCTGTCCCAGTGCCGGATCAGTTGAAAATGGCGATAGATGTGGTAAATTGCGACTTACCGCAAAAGCATGAATCTATAATATGTATGCGATTTAATGATTTTTAGTACAATTATAAAAAAAAAAAACTAAAATTAAATGTTCGTCGCATGATATGTGGTTGCTCATTAATATGGCCTAATTAAAATGGCACTGTTTAGCATGCTTACATATCTAGTAAAAATCCAGGATTAATCTATATTTTCCACAGAAATATCATATTTCCGTATGCAAAAATTGCAAAAAGCAATTTACGAACGAATATCTGTAAGAGTATTCAAACTAAAAACCTTGACTCTTTTCAAATTTTTCATGTTTTTTTTTGAAAAAAAAAACGGTATGAAACCCCTGGGTGAAATTAAGGTAAAAATTTAAATACAGTACTAAAAGGGGATCCAAATAGAAAGATATTCTGCACTATGTATTACTATGATTATTTCAAATTTCAGATTTTTGAACTTTTTCCATAAAGAAAGCAAACAGCAAAGCTATGTAATTTTCCATCCGGGAATGCTATTGTTGATTATGAGATAATTCCAGTTGAAATGAAATTCCTATCGTCTTCTGTGGCAAATTAATTTTATTTTCGTGTACAGCTAACCTACCAATTTGGTGTTAGTACTGGACCCAGGTCCGATAAAAGAAGATACATTTGCTTTTTCAAGACTGTCAGCTATGAGATACAGTCCTGCCCCTGTCACATCTCGCAAGCGTTGCTGATTTTCTACCGATGGGAAAAATCTGTTATAAATGTAAATAACCTGGATCAATTTGCATTAATTTTTTTTGGAGAAATTTCTTCTATAGAGAAGAATGTATAAATGGCATATATTGAAAAATTAGTATATTTGGATCAAATTTATTACCGTCGATTCATATACTGTATTTCCAAAACCATGCGCAAAACATAGTACCGGTACGTTAAAATCGGAACATAGGATACCAAGGTTTCAGCCATAGCATTGGGTCAACTTTTCGGAATATCTATTTTGTTTACTTTGATCAATGGGTCGCTACTAGTCGTTGTTAGTAATACAAAGCCGTGTTTAGATAGCTGAACAACTTACTTGTATTCAAGGCTCCACTTATCCGGCATTATATTTTCATTGACGAAATCTCGAACAAAAGACAGAGCTAGCTGTGTGTTATTGTCCACTGGGCTACTTATTATACCAACCAATAACGGAAAATTATCCATTGTCGAATACGTTCCGAGATAAGTTAGTTTCAAGAAGAAATACAGTATACAAAAATACAAACTTCGCGACATTTTGACATGTAATAATAAAACTTGGGTGTTTTCCAACTTTCAAGGAAATACTCTATGACGCCATAATAACATTGAATGTGATGTCACAAATGACTATTAAACCAGGGTGATAGGAGTCAGTCTTACCGAAAGAACTAACGAAGATAGTAAAACGTTCAATGTAAAGAGTATGAACCTATGAACATTGTTCATCCTAATATATTTAAACAAATTGCTAAAATTTAGAAGTTGGCGGTAACTTAGATAATTCAGCATGATGTACCTTATGAAGTTTGAATCGTTGAGCCTAACATCTTGTTGGATATAGGCTATGTGTTAATGAATATATCCGTGTCATGTTTGAGTATTTGACCACCATTAACTGTCGAAGGGAATAATGAGACACAATGATCATGTTTCAACTTTTTTATTCAAAGTCTTATTTAGCGAACCAGCAAAACGCTAATATCAAAATAGCAATGTACATACAAATCATATTGCTTCCGGCTGAGCAAAATTATAATATAAATCAATCAACAAAATGATGAATCAGTCATTATTAAAAACAAACAAATCAAATATATATGATACACTTGCTAATTTAAATGTGTGCCATATAATGAATAAAAATATGATAAACTTCTGGTTTCTCAACTATAGATTTTTGAATGTTTTTGAGTCTCATGTTACAAAAAAAGGAATCACAAATGCCATCTCAAAATCGCCAAATTTAACTCATAATATTTTTCATTTTCGATCGCATTTGTAAGTGCATGTAAAGCACAATTCACCATGGCTGTTGTCGAATAATTGGGCGCATTTGAGTGCGTGAATTTCAGGTGCAATTTAGTATCATGTTACAAGAATGCAAGCAAATATTACATTTTGTCGCAATAATGCACGCGTATTTATCATAATTGGATAAGTAAGTCAAGCTCGGGTTGCAGCAAGGCAAGTATATTTGTGTACAACGGCGATGTACAAAATTGCACAATATCAGTTGATTGGAATGTATATGGGGAACACTGCATATGGTATGAAATAGCTCTACGTGGTGTCAAATGGCTACAACAGTTCCAAATCAAACAAGCTAATAGATCACATACCCTTGTCTAATAGAGAACATTCGTTATCTAAACGCATATATCTAAAAACGACTACAATGAAAAAGTACTCCACTTTGTAATAATGAACCAAACTCACACTTCAATAGAAGGCGCACAAGAAAAATCATAAAAATAATGCAGTAATCACAATTGGTTAAAATTTGAAGCAAGAATCATTCTGGGAACCAATTAGGAATACAGTAACGCTGGTAACTGACGGATATAAGGATATTTCGCGATAGAAATGAAGCATAAAAGTTAGAGCGGGATATTGCAGACAAATAACGACTGGTGTACTTTATATTTTTTGGAGAAAAGGATGGATTTGTTTAGAAGAAATTTTTTATTTTGAAACTAAGTAGGTGCTAACGATGCTCTACGCAATTTGAAGCCTTTTCTGATGTCATTCAATAAATTATCAATGATACATCCTCCCGCTTGCTCTTCTTCAACCTTTTTAAGAGTATTTTTCTTTCCACTCTCGCCGGATTCGGCCTTAGCTTGTTTCTGTTTTGCCAATTGTTCCTGGCGTTTTCGACGTTTTTCTTCTTGAATTGCACGTTCTTTATTCTCTTTAATAGCTGAAGATACTTGTGTGACAAATTTCACACAAGTTTGTAAACATTCTTCTAATTTGAACTTTTTTATATCTTCAACAAAATAGTTTGCAAGTTGCTCACGCATATTTTCGAGTTCTGCAACATCTTTGTTTGCTCTTTCCATTTCATTTACCGAATTATTTATAAATGGCAGAAAAGTTTGTTTCAAGTCTTCGGATGATTTATCAATCTTATTTCTCAAAGTTTCTAGACTTTTGTTCAATTTATTACAGTCTTGAAGCATAGGTTCGATGGCTATGGTTTGGCACTTCAAAACAACAGCTAATTCCTTAGGAAGATCCAATAAATGTGGATGGTTCTTCTCTGCCTCTTCTACGACGTAATGAAGCAACGTCATCCTTGGTTTATTAGATTTCGTTTCCGTTAATCTCAATAAAGAAGAGAATGTAAAAGCGTCTGCGTTTCCAGAGTGTCCCCCAAAGTTAAGGAAATTACCCATTTTTAAAATGAGAACTAAGAAAGTTTCTAGATTTTTGGACCCTTTCATCGCTTTCGTTGCTTCAATTACTTTCGTTAAGTCAGAAGTGAGGTTGCTGAAAGCTTCGCTGAATTCCTGTTGCATTATCATGGCATCAATACGTAGCATATTATGCGACACGGAAATAAGTCGTAGTAAAAAGTCTTCAGCATTTGCTAGTTTTGATTTATCCCCTTTAAATGACTTCAATGTATCAGCTTCGAATGTATCTGGATAGAATTTTTTTAAATTTCTTAGTCTTTCTTCTGTCATGGCCACAGAAGGCTTTCCGTTAACCAGCAGGGCAATGATTTCCGTGTTTGGCATTCTGAACTGCTTCAAAAATATATTGATATTTAAACTTCTTTTTCCGTCAATCAAAGTAATTTCAGAAGATTCTACTTTTTTGGCTGGAGATTTAGCCTTCTTTTCAATGACTTTTTGAGCAAACAATTCTTCTATTGTTTTGTAATTAGGTTCAAGTTCTGTCGGATCTACGTCGGGGCTGTTTAAAGAACTCCAGACACATTCCACTTTACCTTGCACGCGCGAAGACGGTATTTTTTGCCAGTTAAACTTTCGAAGTTTTGCATTTGGCTTTGGGACACTCACCGATCTACGAACCGGGGCTGCTGCTGCACCGAAAAAAGACGGCGGAGGAGGGATACCCGGTGCACCGGGTGGAGGAGGAGGCGGGGGTGGAGCACCCGGGGCTGGTGGTGGAGGAGGCGGGGGTGGAATGCCCGGTACTGGTGGGGGAGGCGGCGGGGGTGGAATACCTGGTGCTGGTGGGGGAGGAGGCGGAGGTGGAATGCCTGGTGCTGGTGGGGGAGGCGGCGGGGGTGGAATACCTGGTGCTGGTGGGGGAGGCGGCGGGGGTGGAATACCTGGTACTGGTGGGGGAGGCGGCGGGGATGGAATACCTGGTGCTGGTGGGGGAGGAGGCGGGGGTGGAATGCCTGGTGCTGGTGGGGGAGGAGGCGGCGGTGTGGGGATTGACGAACCATTGCCAGGCGGTGGTGGTGGAGTCGGGATTTGTACACTGTTTCCAATTACTGGTGGTGGAGGAGGCGGCGGTGGTGGTACAGGAGTTGCATTCATATTAGAACTTTTAGGTATAAGTGATTCATCTGTAGACGAGTCAGAAGACATAGAACTCTTGATTTCAGATCCTGCGACTGGTTTATGATCAGAATAGCCATTCACCAAAGATGATGCAACGGGAGAAGATCGTCGAGGAGAGGTTTGAGTTGACGACTCTTCCGACGAGCAAGAGTGAAATGAATCACTTGATGAGTTGGACGAGCAATAGTTAGGATTGTGTACTTTGATCTCAGAACTCATTAATTTTAGAAGTTCTTTCTCTGTACGCGATGCACTTACTTTTTGTGCAAATGTATCAATTGCTCTCCAGATCATATCTGACTCTACTTCGTTTGGTTCAAGTTGAAGCAAACATTGCAAAATATTTAAAAAATATCCCGCTTGTGCACAGTTAGATGTTTTGTTGTAAATTGTTTCAAATATGTCTTTGTGATCGTTTAAATTGACGTTTTTATCTCCAGCGAGTGCACTGTACTCATCTTCGTCTTCGAGTTTACTCTCTTCAAAAACTTCAATTTGAATGAGTAAGTCTTCTACGTCTTCACTTCTCAGTCTTGCTAGGATGTCAAGAAGATCCAATGCAATAAATTCGTTGCGAATCTGCATTCTTTTCGTCAAGGAATCACTTGAAATTATCACAGCATTGATAAAAGATAAAACGGATATCTGATACGGATTATTCTCAGCTTCTTTCAATTCATTGACAACGATACTAAATCGGTAACGTTGCATTTTCGTTTTCATGAAGTTTTCCATAGAATCGATCGCACGACGTTTTCCCTTTTCGGAGTATAGAGATAACGCCGCCATGAGCTCAAAAACTTGCTTCTTGATCATGATATTAGGAGTGTCAATTGCGGCGGATAACTTTCTGGTATATTCTTCATGTTTTATAATGAAGTCCAGCCCGGTTTTAGAATTCATTACTGCTTTTACGCATTCAACGCATTGCAGCAACTCCATTGAACGATTCCATGAAAACTTTTTGGATTGAGCAGTTTGTTTCGATAATCGACCCAGAGTTTCAAAGAGTACATCTAACCCATCTTGTTCCAAAAAAGATAGCATCCATTCAACAGAAGCCGATTGAATTTTATGTTTTAATCCGGAAAAGTTCTGCATTGAAGGATAATGTAAGAGCTTGATGCAAAGTTCGGGATCTGCATTTTCCAAATTGCTAACTTTCTCCTCGATTTCTTCTTTTTCTTGATGAGCCTTTTGAATCACGGATGTCCAAATCCGTTTCATTGCCATTGTGGCTTTTATGAGATGATGATATAATACGACACAGATATGATTAAATTAAAGACACATGGTGCTGAAAAATAAGTTTGCAGCTCTGGTAACTTTAACAATAATACTATTCGTCATCTAAGCAATACGCAGACATTTGGATACACTTATATATAGTATTTTTGCGGAATTGTATAGAAATTTACGTAACTGCCTGGCTACGATATTTACTGAATATCCATCTCTCTTTTGAACGACTCAGAACGAATATAACAAATGACTGAAAAACGTGATAAACTTGAATGATGACACTCGGGTTAAAATTCTATGATAAATCGACATATCAATTAAACTTCTGAATTGTATATCATACATAAACTTCACTCTTGTGAGCTTATTACGCAACACCAATTTTCGTCAGTAATACCAATTGCGAATGGTTTATCACGCTCTTACCGACGTTTTAACACATGTTTGTCAAAACCAAATCAATTATGCTAATTTTCTTTCGCTGCTAACGCTAATAGGAACGAACCACTGCGTCACGAAGTAGCCTATTACCATTGTATATAGATGTTTTATGTACACAAGAGTCCAGTATATATAATTAAAAATATATCACAAAGACCTATTATATTGTGTGGAAGTTTGTAGTATAAATATCATCTTGAAATCCATTTCAGTAATTCAGTAAATTGCCAACAAAAATATGTATAATACCCATACACAGGATCAATAAATTAATTTATTAGCCCCAAATACAACATATAAAATATAAATCAGAAGTTTTAGCAGCATGATCTGCAAAGAAGTTGTAAATAACAATAATGGAATTGCACTTTAGAAATTGACTGATGACATTGACACGCAAAGTATATCATATTTCACTCGGAAAGTTGAAGCTGATAAATTGTCTCATTAAATTTTTATGCGATCAATAAACGCAAAGAGGTTGACTGCCAAAGCTGATTTAATTGTTCTGTTTTTTTTATCAAAAATCGAAATTTTCTATTTCATTGAAAATACTAGCGGAAAATTTGGCAAGAAGAAAAATAAATCAAAATTTAGATCGTAAGATACTACAACAAAAATAAAAGGCTAAGCCTAAGTTCGAAAGGTTACATAATGAATTTTGCGAAGTGCCATCCATAACGTTTGAACCACCGAAAAACAACCTGCAAGAATTCCATCAAGGTAGCCATAATAAATGGCTAAAGTTACATGCATAGTAACTACAATCGATTTTTCGTCTAAATGCCACCTACAAACTCAATTCTGATTGCTGATCTGTACATACGCTTGTCCCAAAAAAAAAAATCAGCATCGAATTATATTACTACCTAAACTTCCTATGTTGCGCACTTGATTGATAACTGCATTAAAATAGCGTATTTCCGTAAAAACATCGGTAAACCGGACGTGGGTTAGCACTTGTCGAATTCAAATCAGACGTCTCTAAATCATCATTGCCTTGATAATTCTCACGCCACCGCCTTGCACAAATACCCGCTAGGTACGCTTCACCGCACTAAAGTTAACTTCATTACCTATTTCTACTTTCTTGCTGGGGCTGTTATCGGTTAGTTAATTAGAGTAGACCAACGCAGGCGGATTTGAAAGAATTACAAAATGCTGACTGTGCTACAAATAAACTTGTCGTGTTCAACTGCGCTGATGTCGAATCACACACGCTAATAAATGTGATAGGTCGCAACACGGGGTTCGTTCGCTCTGAGGGCTCTTTGTTTGCTTAGTGTCGAGTTCGGAATTCTGAAATTAGAATTATACTTATTTCATCAGTTACAATATCTCAGCTGTACCCTAACTTTTAAACCGAATTGGCGTTAAAATTCTTCCAAAATCCTATTTTTTAACCTGAATAGCTAAATTGCTCAAATAGCCCAATATGAAGGCTCTAACTGACCAATTTATGACTGACCAGGTACCAGATACAACTGCTGGGTATCATTACATAGTAAATTCTGACACACTCTTCACAAGATATACAGTTGTTCAGTTTAGCTAGCGACAGCAGACAGAATGCGATCTTACCCTAAAGGGCACTCGACACTTTATAGTAGGCATAACATATTTTACAGTTGTAATATACCTCACTCTCGTTATGTAATGAAATTGTTGTTGTCTTTCACTATGTAGGGAGAACCGCGTCTTGTGTGAACGAATTTCGCTATGAGCTCATAGCGCGACTAGTTACAGAACTGTTGTTTGACCCCAAAACACTAATCTCAACAATATCCCGAGCAAACGTAAATATATGACGTAATCGCAACGAAAACGCCGCAGATCGACCAACATCGCAGTTGCAGAATAGTAACTTCATTTATGACTGACTAGGACCGCATACTGTCTATTTGAAAACCTTGTCATTCACGAAAAGTAATTTGAACGTCGTTTTGTTTTTTCACCTCGGGCTTAGAAGACTTCAAGAAAAGACAAAGCGACGTACGCGCGTTTCGACATTTTAGGAAATAAGTGGTCATTTTTGGCAATTATGTTCTGTAATGACGGAAATAGATACAAAGAAAAATAAAAGAGTTGGTGAAGGTCACGCGTTATAAGGTTCATAGTATAAACTAATAATATTTTACCAAGATTTCGAAATGGTATAAGGAATTTTTTTAATACTGTATTATCAGCGTCTATCCTAAAGTTGTGAAAACTCGTTTCATAATCATTCCGTCATTCATAAGAAATATCATGAAATGATAGACACATTTGATGGTTTTTAAATCTATATTAGAAGCAGTGTTTAGTCACTTATAGAAAACAGAGCCAGTAACTGATCGTCTCCAAAGCGCACAAATCGATATTTTAGGTACCGAATTGGTATTTCGATCAAGAATAACATGTAAAAGGAAAAATTGAATAATTGTGATTAAAACAGCGTGAGGCAGGGGTGGTCAAACGATGGTCCACGGCTCTTCAAGGCATTTTGTGCGGCCCCTGCTCTCGGAGAAAGTTTTTTTAAAAATAAATGCAATATTTACATTTAAACTTAATTTAAAATATCTCACTATAAATTGTTAAATTAATATTAATTCTTTCATTATTACTTATAACTCATCAAATGCATCAGTCGCATTGAGATAACTTCGTTCATGAACATTGACTGATAATGAGTTATTTTGCTTTGTCCAATAACTTGAGTCAGTTGATGATTTCACTTTCTCATCTGTATATTTCTTAATAATCTTTAATTTGGGATGTTTCACTTATTAGATTTTAACTACCGGTAAATGTGACTATATGATAGGGTCTCTTGAAAAAATTAAATACTTGCGGCCTTTTACAAAGAAGAATTTCTGAATGCGGCCCTTGCATAAAACTTTGTCCATTCCTTGTATAGAGAATGTCTCTCGTGCCCTGTAGTGGATTAAAGACGCTTAAAAACGTTCGTTAGATTCGTTTCTTTCGTTGGACTTTGTTTTTGAACACAAAGTACCTACTTTTTGTTTCAGGGATGATCGAATTTTGGTGTTGTCGTGGACAATTCTCATTTCTATGAAGAACGTAATAATTAAAAGAAAGATTAAGCTCGATATGGAAGACAGATATTCAAATCTTAACGATGACAATATCTTGGGAATAACTTTAAAAAATTTAAATGAATTCTTGACTATGTTGGAAAAGAATTTCAAAAACCTCCGGGTATTCGGACTAGTGGCCAACTGGAAACAGATATTAAATGGATATGCAATTAATCAATAAGAACATGCCATTTAGTAACAAAAAATGAATAAATAAACATGACGTCCTACCCTTAGCCCCCATAAAAGGGAGCATAAACGAGCCAATACCATCTTTATACCTACACGGAAATGATGAATCGGAAGCTTCACGGTGGATGTCATGCTGTGTGCGTGTCTACACGTACACACAGTTATGTACGGAAGCCGGGGAGACGGAAGTTGTACTGTGCCTTGCAGGACATGGACGGAAGCCCTGGGCGGAAGTTATGCTGTGACATACAGCATATACCGAATCCCGGGGTGGATCTCTGTGTCTTGCAATGGCACGGCTAATACCGAAACCTCCATAGTCGTATGACTGCTGCTTACGCAGTGGCATGCTTATGAAGCGTTATACCGATAGGACTCGGATATACCGTGTCTTTAAGACACTGATCCGAGAGTAGAAAAACTCTGATCCGTAACAAGACAAAAAAAAATAAATAAAAATAAAAAAATAAAATAAAAAAAAGAGTAATATGAGACTTTATTCCTGTGGCAAAACAGGCAGTAAATAAAAAGAATCTTTATTTTGATTATTCCGATTTAGATAACAAAATCATTGACACACACACAAAAAAAAAAACATCATGAACTAGCAAAAAAGCTATAATATGATCAAACAAAAAACTCAAAAAAGATCCGGCACATCTTCCTAGTTTTTGATCTCCCGCATAGATATATCTCAGCAGTCGTATTGAAATTTATGATGAGATGCTCAATCATTTATTTGTACTAAAACCTGTACAATTTACGAACTTTGTGTGACAGAAGTCACAAGCGGAGTCGATAGGTCTCTGAGCAGCGTCGCCTTACCGGGCCAGATTGACTAGATTAATAAAAAAAATATGAAAAGATAACAGTAAAGCTAACTAAAGCAATTTTTATTCATTTCAGATAAGTTACCACATATGAAATTTGGATTCACATACGGAACAGAAAATAAAAAAGTAAAATAGAAAGAGTGTGACACGCAAGCAATTTTGTATTATATCGTATTGCCGCCGAATCGAATAACTTCGGATGCTTCTTAACTTCTTGATGGAAATTTCAAGTCGACGTTTCTTGACTAAAATGCATATTTTACTTATTTCTATTTCCATAGAATGAAAAAAAATGCTAAGTACAAAATAAATGATCAGTTAAATGACTCATTGGGAAAAATTTGGGGTCAACTTGACTTGACATGTGGACGATATATGGCATAGTTATCGCTGAAAATAGTATAATTTTATTTCAAGTTTGCTACACCCTCTACAACAAACACAGAGCGTTTGGCCTTGATTAAGATGTCCCACTGGGTAAATTCAGCACATAGACCAAGTTTCATAGAGTAAATTTGGTGTCACATGAGCTATTTGAACAAAGATTGAGTTACTGTCGAAAATATAGTAGCTTGGTTATATCTGAAAGTAGGTTGTTTGGTGTGATCCTTGGACTTTTGTGCCCATATAAATTAGTATTGTTTTCTCGTTACGGTTATGTAACTGTATTATATTATCTATTATTATAAATGTTCCTACCCCTTCTTGTAACAATGACTAATCATAGACAAGAGAGCTATGCTCAAATATGTGGACACGGAGTACAAACTGGAATATTTTCCCCGAAAATTCTATGCAGTAAGCCGGTAACTTACTAGACCGATGGTACAGAACTTTCATAGATTTTCCGAGTCTTGTGACGATGATCCATTCTTCTAATTTTATGTTTCAGCGTGAATTGAAAAACCGTGTGGTCCGAGTCACTTCTGTACTACCAGATGAGATATCGCAGTCTACCATTCCCCATAAAAAACTTTTTATAAAATTATATGCAGTAACTTAACAGTACGACAATTGTATCGAGGTAGCGTTAGCGCTTCAAGGACTATCATAGCTATCCAAGGTTATGTGACGATGATCCATTATTCTTGATTCAGTTTCAACGTGAATGGAAATACCAACTGATCCGAGTAACTTACGTATTACTAGATCAGGTAGGCTACCGCAGTCTATCATTCCCCATAAAAAATATCGACGTTACCGTAACTTACCAGTACCTGTATCGGGGTACCGACAACGGCGCAGGGACTGTCATAGCTTTTCCATGTCCTGTGGCGATAATATATTCTTCTTAATTCAGTTTCAACGTGAATTGAAATACCAACTGATCACTTCTGTATTACCAGTTCAGGTCTTACAGTTTACGATCACGATAGTTCGTGATAATAAAATATGATGTGGTTCGGCGAAAAACAGAAACGGATTTTAACGGCCATGTGAAGGGCAAATTTAAGTTATATCTTCATTTGTTTTGCCATAAATATAAGTAACAGACGATACGATAGCTACAATTGTAGTATGTTTTGTACAACTAAATGTTTATTACAAATGGCAAAAAGTTAGATCATATATCAATGCTATTTGTGTTGTCAAACAATTACCAGTGTGTAAAATTCCATCAGTTGCGGGGGCTTAATGGAAATACTCGAATTGAACACGCTACAAAATTAATTCGGGATCGGATACTCATTAACTATGCTTAAAATGGGTATCAAAGATAACAAGTAAAACATTTTTTAGTGGGTTAACTTGAATAAAAATTGAACTACACGGATTATTGCTGTTTGATTGGGATGCGGTGGTATTTTTAGTATGGTAAGTTTTTTGTGGAAATGTAACAAAATTATAATAACAGCGATTTGCTGTTGATTAATGCAAGCGTAGTTGGCACCGTATCTATTGTGACTCGTATCAGTTGGTACCGGTATCCATTTCGAACCCATGGTTGCGGCTGGGAATTTCAGAAGAAAAGTCAAAAGCAGAAATGAAGGATTGTACAAGGGATATCTTCAGCAAAGCATTGGGTCTAAATTTAAATGAATTCAACAGAAGAAATATTTACATTTCAAGAAAAAGTAGACGTTATATATAGTCGATTTTATGGCAATCACTCGATAGTTCTTTCTTTATTCTTAAGCGCGAAACGCCGGCATAAGTTTGCACATTTTTATCTAGAAATAATTTGTTTGATTGTTTGTTTACATGCCGTCTCACGCATCAAACGCACAGCCGCTATTCAGATCATTATTTTGTTTGTAAATAATTGCACGTAATTTGATTATGAAGTTAGACGCTTGAATATTGTTTATATAACCGTTTATATTCATGTTTATTGTGATTTGTTTTCTTATTCCTTCGGTGGGTGAACGCGTTTAATATGTTATAAACTTAGTTTTAGGTGTTGTTCACTTTCCAGATTTTTCGCCGTTCACTTTTTTGTGTATTGTTTTATCTTTTGCGAATGAATCAAAATAAAATCTGTCCATCTAATTATCACCAGCGTGAAGATTCTGCATGCTTATTCTGTATTCAGTTGAAGGTACGTCAAACGTTTTTGCAGGTTCTGAAAATCAATTCGCTCTTTATAAACTACCGAGCCATTGAAAAGGAAACAATAGTATATATTTATTACACGTCTGATCGATATAAGAAGGCTTATTAACGGCATGTGATTTGATATTATTCTCATATTAATGTTTTTTGAAAAGCGATGCGCGCTTGAGTTGCCAAAATGAAATTGAGGGTATTTGCAACTGCTGTAATTTTCTGCCTGGGCACGGAATGTATTCATTGTTGTGAATTAGCCGAGCCCGGAATTGAGATTGATTGGAATAGTTTTGGAAGTGATTGGTATGAAATACTGAATGCCAATTTGACATTTGATCACATTCCCAAGTGTTTTGTACTCAGTGATTTCAAAGCTTATGCTGAACGCGGTGCAGGATTCATTGTAGACTATCACTTAAACACCAAAACTTATAATAAAATTCCAACGGACTTCGTCTTACAGCGTGGAAATTATTACAAGATTGGAGGAAATGATGTTGACAGCTATTGGAAAGCTAATTTAAACAAAGACGTTGAAAATCTTACACCCTATGCTGCAAAGTTGGACAATGAAATTGCTAAAGCTGTACCCCAGCACCCCTATTACATCGCTACAGATTACGAAAATTACGTCATATTTACAAGGTGCATGAATGAGAAACTCCAAGAAGGAAACAGGGGTATTTGGGTTCACGCTCGTAATCCAAACCCCACCGCGGAAGATATATTACGCATAGTAAACAGGCTGATCGAGATGGGAAGTCATTGGAGCTCAGTTCCCTTGTTCCTGTCAAAATGCGTTACTGTGGGCGATTTCGACCAGTTTGTTGAAGACCAACACTAAACGACACTACGCTCCGTTAATGGTTAATCGGAAAAATTTGTATTTAGGATTTTAATTGCTAACTATAACGTGTTCATTTTATTCAGAAGCAGTTTATGAATCTTTGCTCGAAATTGCCCAACTAACAGAATTGTCAATGTGCAAAATAAATTACACTCAGATGACTAAGATTGTGTTTTAATTTCAGGTCTCATACCCGCTTGCAGAATTCTCTTTTGCGTCTATTTCGCAATACTGAGCCGCGAGTGGGAATATTATATATATATATATATATATGAACTTTGCGTGTTAAATGGCAGATGACAGATCTAAGTTGACACTCCCAAGTAGATAGCAGAACTTCAGGTATCCTGAAGATTCGGACAATGAATGTTCATTGTAATATTTAAAATTTACCCAAGCGCAGAATATTTATTCAATGAAAAAGATTCTGCAACCCTGTCGTGTGTTTTAGAATAATTTCCTCTGTAATATATGCGGTATATGTGGCTGTTTGTCCACCACCCAGATAGTTTAATGGATGTACGTAACGCACCTGATGGTATTTACCATGCAACAGTCTCATGAGGGGTTGAATACCCTTGGATAATTTCTTTTAAATAAATGAAACGTAAACAGCACTGCCGGTTTATTTAAACAAATAGTGTCAGATGGCACATATTTCAAAACCTAACATGATATAAAAATAAAGAAAAGCCATTGGTGTTACAACGCTGCATCTCTCCGGTTCTATTCGCAAAATTTCAAAACAATTGTCTATTTATGTAAAAGTATATTATATGGATAATTCCACACAAAATATGTTTTCATGATTATTTGAATTAAATTTGAGCTACAGCACTAATCATCAAATTTTCAATATAAATAAAAGAATTTGTATTTTTCCTAGCAATTTTCTGTAATCCATGAGATCGTTGTTTTTCATGGGGATCTAATCCTTCTGCATTTGGAAAAAAAGCTCAACTCGAGTTGAATCGGGGAGTGTAAAATCTACATAATGATTTTAATCCTATATCAGGTCTGTCCAACCTTTTTCGTCTCGCGGGCCACGTTCACATGACGAAATTCGTTTCGGGCCACAGACGTTTGTACCAAATTTTAATACCATCCAAGTCCTGATTTCGTTAGAATTTACATAATACATGAAGGGCAAGTTTATTAACATGAATTCATTCAAGTTAATAATTATTTACTGGTTACTGAGTAAGGCTGTCATAATTTTCGAATATCGAGGAGAATATTACAATAGCAGTTTACTATTCGAATATCTGGTAACACGGCTCATGGACATGTAACGCGCGAGCCACTGAATCAAAGAATCAATCATTACGCAGCGGACTTGTGGATTTCTCACGACCACACGGTATTCTGCACACAGTTTTCACTGACAAACAAGGACGTCAAAATTGAGTGTTATATTTGAGTTATGGTATTTATTATTTATTCATTTCCAGTGGCTATGTCGGATTGGGCAGCCTTGGCATATATCTTTTATCTTTATAGTTTTGATTAGATATTTTTTCTGAAAACACAGTGAGAGAGAGAGAGAGAGAGAGTTTATTTCGTTTTGTCAAACCAAGAAAACAATATTTACATACATACATATATAAATATTAAATAAACAGATGTTCTCGGTATATGACTGGGAAGCAACGATACGACCTTCATCAAAGTCAGTTGCCACCCAATTCAGTTCAATTAAATAAGCATAAAAATAAATAACAGATTCAGTGTCAATATATCAATACCTCTCATTTTTGTTTACTATATACAATATTTACATGTAATTACCATTTTTTAGTATCAATTGAACTCCAAAAATATAAAAATGATCGAAACAAAATAGATTGGAGCTCAGGCACTCAGATACAAATTATTTGGCATATTAGCCTTATGGAATAAAAAAATGAAGAATGCAACATTTTATAACATGATTTGGGACACTTTAAATATGAGCATTTAATAATACTGTAGTAATCAATTATAAAAATAGAGAGTTAAAGTTGCTTATGAAATATCATGGATGGGATATAAGGTGAAATTTTTGTTTAGAGCAGCAAAGTACAACACACGATATGTAACATTGGTGAATATAGCCAATGATTGCAAACGAAAAAAAAAACACTAATCTCCAAATTCACAATGAGAAAACAATAACAATTCACTTGGAATGTACAAGTCAAGCATATTGGAATTGCAAGTGTATATGGATTCAAGGATACAGACACAGTATATATTATATATTTACACCTGACTAGGCTAAAACCAAATATATAAATATCATACAACAACAATTGTTTTATATGATGGTATTCAATTTCAAGCGTTAAAAGAATATCATTTTAGATGACAGAGCAAATACCCTATTAAATTAAAAAAATGAAGAATGTAACTTTTTATAACATGATTTGGGACACTTTAAATATGAACATTTAATAATAGTAATCAAATTTAAAAATAGAGAGTTAAAGTTGCTTAGGAAAATCACAATGAGAAAACAGTAACAATTCACTGTGAATGCACAAGTCAAGCATATTGGAATTGCAAGTGTATATGGATTCAAGGATACAGGCACAGTATATATTTTATATTTACACCTGACTAGGCACGTGTGCACGTTTTACATAAAAGGGAATTACACCAATTCACACACAATTTCAATATATAAAAAAAATGACTAAAACATTGTTCTCGAAAATAAAAGTTGATGCAGTGAAATTTTGGTTGAAATATTAAAAGATCTCATAGGATTCATAGAAAATTTAGGAATAAACAAAATTAATAGCCTTCTATCGAAAAATACAACTTTGCCCTCTGAAAATTTCGAAGCAATTGGTCCAGTAATCAAGTAGTAACGCGATTTTTTTCATACCGATAGGAAGAAGAATAACATGATAAAGAACAACAACGACAACAAAAATACCAAAACGATCCATCGGTCCACTACGTGTCGGAAATCATGCGGCCGCTCAGTCACTTGTCTCACTCAGACATATATCCAAGCATGGTTGTGAACACTGCCTCGTTTTTGTTGTTTTGCGTGTTATTTGCCAGTTTTCAGTTGTCTATAGGAAGGTAGTTGTAAATTAAATACCTTATTTGTCATTATATTTTCCAGGGAGCTTTAGATTAGTTGCAATAATCAAAAATTTACCCCGCAAATACTGCGATAGACAAGGCTAAAATTAGCTGTCAGTACCTGCAGGCGGCACGCGGTTGAACACTTTTAATAAAAATAATGATTTCGAACATGTAGGCCGTGAGCCGAGGCCATGAAAAACGCCTAGAAAGTGAGTTTCGTAGCGCACATCAGGTAACTACCTGAAAATGATTTAAAAATGTTCCTTAAAAATGTAGTAACAAATATTGCCTTGTTCCCACTTCCAAAAGTTGCACGTTTTACGGAAAAGACGCTTTTACTACAATAAATCTGTGCTACGATCTGTCCTATATTCTCTACATTTTCGACAATGAACAATGACTTCTGCATGACGTAACAATTGAATCGAATCAGCTGTTAGCGAGCGGATGAATATTAGTTATTACTGCTCGACCTTGCGTTGAGTTGGGCAGCCTTTCCATAGCCCTGTTTAGTTATTATTAGTTAAGTTATGCTAAGACGTTGTTGAAAAATGTATAAGTAAGTTATTAAACTCTTGTAGATCCTTACAACGGATATGGGCCGTGAGACGAAGCCTTGAAAACGCCCAGAAAATGAGTTTCGTAGCGCACATCTGGTAACTAAATAAATCCTTCAGTTTAGTGTGAAAATGAACATACTGAACGCATTACAGCTTGTTCCACAATCCTGATGCGAAATTGAATATAAGAGGTTCCCGGAAATTCAATAACCATAAGTTCACAACACATACATAAGAACTATGCAATTCGAGAGCCCTACAGCACACTAACACAAATGTATTCCTGTAATGTTTTGCCTGACCAAAATCGGACTTCCTCAGTCAATCATAATTTATTAGGTAGATTATGAAAAATATGACATATAAATATGAAATACTTTAATTGTGTGACAGGAGTGGCGAGTGACCTCGAAAGCAGCGACACCAACAACGCTGATTCACATTAGCGAATAAATTTTATGTAATAACCACAAGCAGTTTACAACAAGAAGAGCATAAAAAGCTACATCCATTTTATAGAAGCTATCAAACGTATTTATTTTTAAGCAATGAAGTCACAAATTAACATCGTGAGCACGAAAACACAAATAAATCAGTTATTTCTCACTTAGAAATTTACCAGAAAAGTCAAGAAAATTGTACAATATGTACATAACATAGTGAACAGAAATATTACAATAAGTCTTTTTTTAGTTTATGTGGTTATGTATTTGAACAAAGGCAATATTATTTCTAGAAACAGGACTACGACACTAACAAATGTTCGAAAAAAAAAAAAATAAATGATACTACTGATAAATGATAAAAATCAACTGCAATATCTAATTCACTTTCTTCTGAATTGTTTTCGAAATCCACTATCTTGAAAATCGACTTTTCCTCTATAAGTGTACTGTGATTTTGCAGTCAATACAAAAACAAAAATCTGTGCAATTTAAGTTGATTTTGGCACACTTGCATAAATTATTTTGACTATTTTTTTTACACTTGCAGTTTGCCAACTCAAGAACTGATTTGAGGGCCACATGCTTCTTCAGTGAATCATTGTTGGGTATAATCCTTATGTTTGCCAGTGTTAAATAGACGTGCCCTGGTATCATTTACATTCTTCATATCCTCTTCATACAGTGAACAAACAAATTCCTCAGCTTTATTTATTAATGCCTCGTTAACCTCAAAAGATCTTCATAGTTGAGAAAATATGAATTGAAAACCACAATGAAGTCTCCAACATGAGTTTAATGGGCAGTTCCAATTGCAGAAAAGTGCTAAAGTATTTCAATATGAATAGCCCATCTAAGCTGTTTGCAACTATTATGATTCTCATATACCTTTACGCTTCAAGACTTCTTGTTTAATCCATTTTATAGCAGCAGGGATTAGAGCCTGCATTAGGTCGGATTGGTGGAACATTGCCGTCTTCTTTTGTCGTACAGTATCTAAAATGAGGAAGAAAATCATATTTGGAACAGCATGAGTGTAAAAATACCACTAAATACTAACTAATACCTTGAATAAATAATGCATTTTATCTGATGTACTAAATGAGCGTATGTACTACAGTCCAGCAGTGTTTGCATACCATTACTAGACTATATCTACACTAAATTTTGATATATCACAGTCTGAAATGCCCTATGACAGTATGAGTATGGACTATAGGCCTAGACTATATTTTAAAACATCAACTGTCTGTCTACAACTCGATTTCTCACCTCTCAATCGTTTCCAATGCTACTTTCTTTCCACTCCGGCATAACTTACCGTATCATTGCTTCCCAGGTTCTTGTCGACTCTATGAATTTAGATTTAGACCAACCGACATTAGTAAAATTGATTATTTTCTTCTCTTTCACACAACCGTGCATTACAGAAACAGCCATTAATTTCTATTTCCAAATATGCTGTGGCCTATATAGTAGTATAAGTCTGCTGAATAGTCAAGAAGAGTCATTAAATTAATCATAAACAAAATATCGTTGTTTGTGACATATTATTCTAAGTCTAGCCTTCCTTGGAATTACCGCACCGTACCTATTCAACAACGTCTTATGAGCTAGTGCTCAACTAAAATTGCTATTTATGGTAAGAATATACAAGTGTTTAATATCTTACTTATACTTTTCAACACCTCCTTAGAATAACTGAACTAATAATAACTGAAAAAACTATGGAAAGGCTACTCAACGCAAAAGCAAGCAGTAGTAGTACATCTGATATTCATCCGACCACTGGGTTTTCACCTACAGCTGACTAATTCGATTGTTACGTCATGCAGATGTCTGCGTTCATTGGCCCATGATACCGAATAAGCAGAGAAAGTAGGACAGATGGTAACACATATTTATTGTGGTAAAAGTGTATTTTCTGTAAAACGTGCAACTTTTGTAAGTGGGAACAAGGCAATATTTGTTACTAAATTTCTAAGGAACATTTTAAAATCATTTTCAGGTAGTTACCTTATGTGCGCTACGAAACTGAAAGATAAATGGCCTCGGCTCGCGGCCTAATGTACACCAGTTCATAAGCGGAAACTCTCTAAAATACTCTCAAAATATGCGTACAAAATTTTGCAAGAATTTTTCTTCAAGGGTCTGGGAAACATCCATATTAGCTTGATTGTTATAAAACAACAATGTTATCCTGAAAATGTAAACGTCAAGTTGAAATTTCTTAAATAATAGTCATCAGATATTTGCGATGGACGTTTTTTGGGGGCCAACGTTCGGTGAAATTGTCTCCGACTAACGCCACTTGGTGGTAGACGGAAGAGCATTGTGCTTCGCATGACTGACTTTGACAACAACAACTCGAGAAATGTTGGCGCGCTGCTTCGGAAATCGGATGCGTGTGACTGGATGCGGTCTGTCTTGCATTTTTTTATATTCAGAATAGAGTTATATCAGTGGTGGGATTCAGCCGATTCGCACCGGTTCTATAGAACCCTCTCACGTAATTTTATGAGATCAGCGAACCGGTTAGCATTACTGGTTACTGTCAATGGATTTTAAGTTCATTATCAACGAGTACCGGTACCGTACCGGTTGGGTACAGCAATATAGACAATCCTCAACAAAGTCAAAAATTTCAATGCTAATTTTGACATAATGATGCTTACTTTAAACCAATATTTTGAAATGTTAATCAGGAAGTAATTGAAAATAATCAGTTCATTTGCTAAAAAATAGTCCATGACATTTCTGCATTTCGTAACAGAACCCGCTGACAAATACGGTAGACTACCGTACCGTATGACTTTTGTAATGGAACCGGCTGACAAAAAATTTAAATCCCACCACTGGTTATCTTATGCTATGCTAATATTGCATCGGGGTCGTTGATAAACCAGAGGAAAAAATCTCAACCATCGGAATACCGGTAGCCTACATGCCAGTCTGGATTTCATGGTCTTTTTGAATGAGATACAGTATTGGGAGTGCAATCAGAAATTCCCGCGTGCAAATCAGAGTTCCCGCCGTGCAATTATAGCTCACGGCATGCAAAACGAATGCCCTCAGGTGCAACTAACTTTGACTTTAGATACTGTTCAATACATCCGCTTAAAATTATTGGATGAAAATATGTTGAATCAGATTAAAAATGAACGTTTGACCTTTGACCCCCAAAGATTTTTTTTCCATACTTTGTCATTAATTTTGAGAGTGTTTGTGCGACTTTAGATACCAGTACTGTTCAGTACATTCGCGTAAAATTATTGGATAAAAAACACTTTGAATCAGAGCAAAATTGGATGTTTGATTTCGACCCCCAAACATTATTTTTTATACATTGATAATGATTTTGGGAGTGTTTTTGCGTAGAATTATTGAATAAAAAATAAGCTTAATCAGAGCCGTACCGTAACCGACCAGCGTCGGCGAGGAGTCTGGCGATTTTTTTGCTTATGACTACTCTCACGGGATTCCTATCATTCAACACAATGCGCCATACCGCCAAGCAATTATAAAATGTGGTCTTTTTTGCTTCGCGTTTTTCGATCAGACCAAATCTTGCAAGCTAGTACTGTAGTATGGAGTCGACAATTATGAAGCAACATTTTTTTGACTTCTTTATATTACTGTACTGGATAATATATAAAAACCATCACAACTGATTTTCATTGGTGAGCGATTGCAAATTTTTCACGTGCAAAATTGAATTCTTTTGTGTGAATATTTGTGGAGCGCTGGCCCCCTTGGGTGTCAGGGCGTGCACCTGCCATGGATTCCAGTCTGGGGTACATGTATTAAATTGCGAAAAACTGGAAAACCATGCGTTCAACCAAATCTTTGGCTGTCGTTGCCGTACCGGTTAAGGTAATCTCATTTGTATAAAATTTAGGGTTATGCTAATTCTAGTTTTTATTTGTCAGTTAAACTAGATTCTGAAATTTCATTACTGCATTAGGCTTAACTGCTGAACTGGCATAAATATAGCATTACTGCATTGAGACACGAAACAGATGGCTTTGATGAAAGATACGAGTTTGGCAATGTGGCTGGATCCACCCGTTGATTTCAGTCAGAGTTTGCAGGAAATTGAAAAGTTGGAAAAACAATTGTCATGCAATTCATGGTGAATTTTAAAATTCTGTAATTAAATATTACTAAAATATCATTAGTTTAATATTTATACTTCCACTATGGTATATTCTGCATTGTGAAAAAATGATGTTTCATAAATATGAATGTATGATCACAATCTATTTTGGTATTTGTAGTATCTCAATAGTCTCAACCTTGAAGCATGTTGTTCTATCCGTCTATAGTGTTTTTGATATGACATTATAAGCTATTATATTTTATGATGCACCAATAATATGGATATACTTTGCTTTTTTCAGCAACAAATATATGACGGAGCCAATAACGTTATGGAGTTGCGATCACATATTTTGTCAGTAAGAATTTTTTTTTCAAAAGTTTTTTTTTATAATTTCACCATTTTTGAATAATTATTATCGATTTTTACAACTCAACCTTTCTTGCATATTCATAGGGATTGTATAGAAACAATGAATGACAAATGTAAGGTCTGTAATCTCCCATGTTGGCCTGAAGATCAAACAGAAAATAAAGCTATAATGGATATTGCTAGATTAACAACTTCATTGAAAGAATTATTGGAAGGTAAATTGAAAATTTCATTTCATTTGAGAAAGTCTCTAAACAAGCAACTCAGCCACTTGTATTGAATGATAGACAAGAATCTCATATTAGAAATTTTTTTTATAACAATTTTGAATTTTAACTTTTTTTAGCATACATCGTTATAGATTGAATACAGAAATAAATTAATAGCCTTGTTTTTGAGTAATTGCTGGGATTGCTGGTAATTGACTTTCAAAGAACGGATTTGCAAAAAAAATTTTAGACTGGTGAATTGGTTGAACGAGAATTACTATTAAATTTACCAGTATTACTTTGGTTTTCATGTTTATACTTTGTTTAATTTATATTTTTAGGTTATATGCTTGAAACAAACCAAGTCTCTCGTTTATCGAGGAAAAACAATGAAAAACATCCTGAGGAAAAATCTAAATCTGATAAACGAAATACAGCCGAAAGTACAAAATCTAAGAAATCAACAAATACCCGAGCAGTATCAAAAAAACGTTCAAAATTCAAAATAACGCCATCAAAACCATTTCCTGAAATTACATCGGGTATATTTTCTACAGATCATTTTATACTCTTTTAATTTTTATATGTTCACACACATTCACATTCATCCTTTTTTTTTCTATGGATTCTTCAAAAAAATAAAACCAAGGACCATGGGTGTGGAGTTGGGTCCTGTTTTCTTTGGGGTCAAATTCACAAATTTCTCAAGGCATTGAAATTTAGAATTTCCTGAAGTCGGAATTTGAGAAATTAACTGAGGATAATCGAGTTTGAATATTTTCTACAGAAAAATTAAGCTGACAAAATATTAAAATTTCCATTAACCTGTAGCTGTGAACCGAAGTCTAAGTCAGAATTTGCTTCGACTCAGAGTAAGGAGTATGAGTCGATCGTAAATTTTCCCAGACTCCCTTGAGTCCACAGCACTGATCTAAATAAAAAATTTCTAACATATGAATTTATTTCATCCAATAAACTATTCAATTAAAAAAGTATTTGTCATATATCATGTCAATGTTATCATTTGATCTAAACCTATTAACAGATTTCCATCATTTTTATGATCTTTGACTTCCTATATAAATAACCAGATTCAGAAGACTCACAACCAACTGAAAACAACAACAAAAATACAGCGATAATAGATGATGCTAATAGGAGTCCTGCTAAGAAGCCAAAAGCAAATGATGATACTGATTCTCACTTGAAAGAAGCCTTAAATAATAATGTATTTGTAAGATTTATTTTTATTCAATCAAATTCAGTGCGATTAACTAGCGACATCCACTAATGGTCAACCCTCCAGCTATTCAATATCCAGTCTGGGCTGTTAACCTAATGATATGGTTCACAATTGATTAAGCTGTTGTATATTGACTTTTATCTTCTGAGATAAAATGAGAATCATTTTCTGTGTTTCACATACTTTTATGTTTATAAAACTCTATAATATAACTGTAGAAAACTGGATGCTACTTTACCGTGAGATCTACCTCAAGTTAGTACCATAATGTGAGGTGCATTTCCATCTTTATTAAATATAACTTACTTCTACACATCTAATCTAGTAATTTATGGCATAGAAATGACCTTAAGCATGGTATGGTAAACTGGGTAGGTGACAGTTTGCTCACACACTATGATTGCACCAAAAGCTGTATTTCTTCTTATCATATATACGAAACATGTTTTACTATTATTTCTCGTTATTTGCATTCCTCTATTATATAGAATTTTGCGACCCCATCTCCTCCGCCCAAACGAAAGCGGGCATTAATTCGAACTCCTCGCACACCACTATACACTCCAAATCGGAATGTATCTTCCCCATCTGGAATGAAAACACCAAAAACTCCGAGATCAACAAAGAAGAATAAAAGGGGAGAGACCTTGCTCCACATAGCTGCTATGAAGGTAATATTCCTGTCGTAAAGATTATTTTTGTATTTCTCTGTTTATTTAGTCTTCCATAGTTTTTTAAGATCGTTAAATTCACTATCAGTAGGCTTCCTTTTTTTTTTTAATTTTAATACATGTGGAAATTATTTGGTAATTATGGTACAATATGCCATATTTTATTATTGGACAAGAAGTGTACATATTGGATCATTTTGATAAGTTATTGTTCCTCATCCTAACCTTTGGAACTGTTATTTTCCAATTTTTACCACTTAGAGCAAGAGAATGGAATAAGTCGCCTGAAGTATATTGTTTAATTTTTTCAAATTCTGTGTGCTTGATATTTGATCTAAATTTTGCTGTTTTATTCTGATTCATGGAAAAACCTATTTGAGCATTGTTCTGCTGTTAATTATACACGCCCAACTAAAAACAGTTCAATTACTGATTCTTATTATGGGTAAAATTTGTTCAGGGTAAAATTGATGACATGAAGAAATTAATAGAGGAGGGAGCTGATCTCAATGCTAAAGACAATGCTGGATGGACTCCTTTGGTGAGTTTCATTCAATAGGGTTTTAGAGTGGGGCACACCAACCTTTATATTAATTATATTAAGCATTAATGATTTCTCTGGCTCTGCGTGGTACCGCAGATTCGAATCCTATGTGGGGACTGGGGATAGTTATGTGTGAGAGGATTGCTGGACTCCTCGCTGCCATAGGGTGGTTCACGTGACCGCTGATTGATTACGGCTTCCTTCACCATCAAGTTCATGCTTCCTATAACAAATAACTAAAACTAATCTCATATCCGAAATCGACTTTTAACCGGAGAGGCAGTGTTTCCCCATATGATTAAGCTGTCTTATTGACTTTCCTCTCCCCCGGGATAAAATTGTAAATCCTATCCTTCTAGCACGAGGCTTGCAATCATGGGCACATTGATGCAGTTCGGCAGCTTCTTGAATCTGGAGTTTTAGTCAATACACCTGGTTATGAAGATGAAACTGCCTTGATGGATGCTGTGTTAAATAGACATCTGGCAATAGTTGAATTACTTTTACAATATGGTGCAGACACGTCTTTGAGGTATTTATTGAATTTGACTTTTACCTTTTTTGATGTTATGTAAATGCTTATTTCAGCCTGTTAAGTTCTTTCTGAAAAAGTCTTATAAAGCCTGTTAATAAGCCCTAGCCATTGACTTTTTTTTACCCAGTGATTTGTAAATAATTTTAGTAATTTTGCTGGTATAAAAGGCGCTGCTAAAGGTGATTATTCAGTTTCCCATTGATTCTGCTGATTCAGATGTAGTTTGGGAGTCTACGGCAAACTGACCAAAATATATTGATGAAATTTTTGTCAGCCCAAAGTAGGATTTAAAATTGCTCTCACTTCGAATGAGTTAATCGTGTCACAGACTAAATAGTTAACAATCATGAGTTTAATTTGGTGCTCCAGAAGTGTGCGTACCAACATGAAGGTACGGTAACTAATTTTGTTCGCCTACATTACATCAAGTTGTGTATGTGGATTGAAACATATTGGCAGGGGGTTTATATACTTTGCTAACGGTCCCCGACTCGTACTAAAAATCAAAATTATGGCTTAACCCTAAGTCCCTAACCAGGTACACATACTACGGGAATACCGTTAATTTTTATCAAATTTTCTCGCTCTAAGAATTCTGTTACAGCCTATTCCATCTATCCTACATTTGAAAACCCTAAGTTGGGCTGTCAGTTCGAGTTAACGTTTTGATGTGATGTTGAATTCACTAATGCCCACTATTATAAAAATAATTGTTCTCAAAATTCTCTGGTCTATGCTCATAACTTTTTGTGCTTTTGCATTTATCAGAAACTCTCATGGTCAAACAGCATTTGACCTTGCGATTGATCGAAATATAAAAGATTTAGTAGTGGAACATAAATATGATAGTCTGGATAATACAAGTTCAGAAACTGAACAATTGCCGGTGAGTTATCATGAGTATATATATGTTCATTGTGTTTTGAATTTGATGAATACCGTACTGTAAAATATATTGTATGTTATTTTCGAGACAACTTTCAGTGCGAACTCAAATTCAATTTTTTATAAAATTTTGCTAGAAATCCACTGTGTAGAAAAACTTATATAAAAACTTCCTCACTCTGAATAAGGTTTTGAACAAGCTATCTAAATCATATTGCAAGAAAAACTCAGTTATAATGGGTAGTATGCTCACATGGAGAAGACTATGAAGTAAAATTTTTTAATTTTCAGGATTTTGCTCCAGAAGAAATAATTATCAGTTATTCAAATTCAGTGAGATTTGATAAAGTAAAAACTTGTGCGGAGATATTGAAAGCGATTGTTAATACCAAAGATGCGGTTTCAGGTAAGTTTTATCTGTACTCCCGTAGTGTTTGTACCAGGTTAGGGTTAGGCCATATTTTTATTCCGATTTTTCTCATTTTAGTTCCATTATGAGTTCGGGGACTGTCTGTGTTAACCAAGTGAATATAACCCCCTGCCCATAGGTTTAGGTTCTCTTTAAACAACTTGATGTTGAGTAGGCGAACAAAATTAGTTTCTTCCATATTGGTACACGCACTTCTGAAGCGCTGTTTTATTGTTGATCATAACCTTATACTTGATCATGTATGCTTTTGGTGATGCATCGTTTCCATTTTCTACAGCTACTCATTATATTGTTCCGAGCTATGAAGATGGAAAAGCTCCACGAACCATCAAGTACATGCAAGCTGTTGCAAAAGGAATATGGATTGTTAAATGTGACTGTAAGCACAATACTTGTCTCAATTTGCTTCCTTAACATAGTATTGTGATCTTTTGTATTCATTCATACTATTTTTCCCGCATCTTTAAATAAGCAAAGAAACGAAGCATTCCAATGGTATTGAATCAGCCGTTCTGTCATATTAAGTATGAAAGTTAGGTTACTTAGAAAATGTATTTTCATCAAAATGTATGTATTTTTCTCTACCATTTTAAAAATATTTTTACTGGAGTTGTATTTTCAAACTCCCTAGGCCCAGATTCCAAATTTTTAGATTTTTAGGAGTAATGGTGATAAGAAGTCTGCAATTTGAACAAGGAGTCAAAATATGAAAATCCTATATTATATAACTGTGCTTTTTCAATCCAGGGTTGGAAGCTTGTACTGTAACTGGAGGATGGGTGGCAGAAAATAGTTTTGAAATATTGGGATCAAGAGAAGATATTTTGATTGGTGGACCTAAGAAATCACGTTTGAATAAAGCAGCACAGGTATAGTGTGATACATGTACCCTATGCGACTCGAAAAAGAAAATTCTGTTTGCTGAATTTTTGTTCTTAATGACAATCATTAGACAACATTCTCAAGAATGATAATTTCTGACAAAATTTGCACCTGGAAACCCTTGCAGGTTATTCTTCATATAACCATGTTAAAATTCTTTCTTTATTTCAGTGTCCTGCAGTATTTCACGGATGCCATTTTTATTTGTCTGGTAATTTCAAACCACCAAATGCAACCAAACAACAATTAGGTGAATTATTACAATCAGCAGGTATTATATATCTTATCACCGAGTTCTCATTTTCACTTAGTTAATTCATAGATTCTTTTAAAAGGATATTGCCAATCGGATGTGATAAGCAATATCATTGTGGGTGTTGGGCAGGGGTGGGCAAGGTGTTTGGACCAGGGGCCAAAAATTTGGCCCACCTGGATTGGCGGGACATGTAAGTGTGACTAGAAAAGTTTAATTTTATGAAAAAAATAAGCCACATGCCAAAACTAATTTTAATCGCAATCTCAACAAATTCATTGAGCTATTTTGTAGCTGAATCATCAAAATTTGGTTGTGGCAGCTTAAGGCGGACCTGATTGAATTACCCAACGGGTCGTAGTTTGCACATGTCAGATGTGGGGTATCTTTATCAAATGTTGCAAAAAATGCCTTGTGAACTCCACAGTGACATTTCCTGGACAGTGATGACTTCGATGTGATCTCGGGCTAATGAATATTATATGTTTTTATCTAGCTCTTAATGCAATGGTGATATGTGGCTGTGTTTTGCAAGTTAACTGCCAGTATCTCTGTTATTTGCTATTATTCATTACTGAGCATGAGCAATGCTACTTTTAAATGTGCAGTTTATTTGCAGATACCTGATTTTACTCCTGTATTTTGCCAGGTGGGATCCTACTGTCACGAGAACCTAAACCTGATAGTGATAGCATTCAATTATGCACAAAAGTACCATACCATGCACAAAAAGATTCTGCACAATATTTTTATACATATTATATAGTGTATGACGGCAATCAAGGTAAGTCTACGTCGTCCGTCAGTATGTCATGCATGTGCGAGATTTCTTTAAAAAATTCACAATGCCTTTGAACATATATGTATTGTATATTGAAGCAATTACTGTACTTTTCTTGAGACACTGGCATACTTTGAGAAGATATTGGTTATTACTTATCGATCTTGATCGGTAAGCATGTTGATAGGTATTTGTCTGTCTGTTAGATACAGCGAGGTTGAATTTGCTGCAAATTTTGCATGTGCATTCATCGAATCTCAGACCAGGAGCCTATTGATTTTGGAAGAATTATGTCGTATAATTAGCGAGTAATTAATTAGTGATTGGACACGCGGTGTCGCTATTGAGTCAGAGCGAAGGATACACACCGCTAGATCGATAAGTCAGCGGTCTCTGATCACTATCTCGTTGGCTGTATTGCTGCCTCATTTGGGTTAATGTCTGTTTATGTTCTTTACCTGCCTGCTTTGCCAAATTCAAGAGAAATGTATTTATATGATTGGTTTTATGGCATGCAAAATTTTTAATTTTCAAGCGAAATTTTTAATAGTCAAGTTTCAGTTACTAACTCATAATCAATCCTAGCTGATGATTAATCATTAATTCAAACCAGTGTCTCTTTGATTTGTGATATCTTGATTTCTTTATCTTACATTAAAATAAATACATACATTTTGTTTCCATGTAGTGAAACATGGAGGTTCTACATTGAAGAATTAGTTCTCAAATTTGTAAGCATTGTGGCAACGGTTTCATAATAATATCATTTCTTGTTTATAAGGTAAACCATCAAGACTGGTTCGTCGTGGAAAAGTATGCAGTGTTCCTCTCAGTTGGATATTCGATTGCATATCTCAATTCTGCCTGTGTGAAATTCCAGGATAAAAAGTTATATACATCCTTTTTCATACCAAATTAGAGTTTTCGTTTTTCGCCTTCTATTTTATATTTTCGAGGTATTAGGTTGATTTCAAAATGCAAAATATATTTGGGTAATAGTATTTAGATAGAAAACAGCAAGTCTGTCTCAGTATAAAAATATTTGTATCAAATCAACTTTTTACATTTTCATTCTACACACATGCAAACAATTAGACAACAAATTTGTCCACTGGAATATTTTATACAAAATCTTGTGAACTCTTGAGATCACACCTGTTGTATACATACATATATATATATAAATACACACTTTTTAGATAAAATAATTCCAATTTGGAGGCAAATAATTTACTAATATCTAGTGTTATGTTATGTAAGAGCTGCTATTTTGGGTTCAGCATTGCCTACACAATTTATTCTACACTGGGTTTAAAATATTCGGCCTGATCTTAGTGATATAGTCCAGGGGTGTGCAATCTTTATTACAGGCGGGCCAGATACAAGTAACTGGGTGATGCCACGGGCCACGCCTTCGTTTAGGATATCCTTTTTAGTAGTTGCAGACACAAAAAGTTGTTTTTTTTGGTTATCGATCTTACGGCATTGTTAGTGGTCCTTGCAAAAATAGTGAGTAAACGCATGAATTTCTGAAGAAACTGCTATTCAAATTTATTGCTACACCGACTTTAAACGAATTCAGTGGAAAATACGTTTTTATAACATTGTGTATTTTGCTAGCTAGTTTTGGAATTACCCTTGCACATACCAGATTAATTGACTAAAAATCATTTCGTGGGCACGCCATTCAAAATTGACACAATTTTTCCTTGCAGGCCGCAGTTTGCACACTTCTGATGTAGTCTATTAGCACAAATAAAACATGACATTTGCTTGCAGTACTGTATATAAATCCTATGTGATGCATTCTTTTTACTCAAATACCTAGGACTATAATATTGAATCAGATTGTTTTGACATATTAGATAGTAATGTTTTTGATATATGCTTTTATAACCTGTGCCATTTCAGCAAACAAAGAGTCATGTGATATATTTTGATTAGAATATTTTTGAGACAATAGAGTTACCTTGTCTTGACAACGTTTTATCAATCATATAAATTTTCCTTGCCATACCTATATTTGTAAATGGGTAAACTTTGTTCTATGATTCGTTCTATGCCAAGTTAACTTCATTAACTGAAAATTTATACAAAAATTTGGTTTGCTGCTTTTGTTATTCTTTTACTCTTAATGAAATTGTTGGTTTTTGCACTTTTTACTTTTTCCAAATTTGATAATTAAACAGGTGTAATGGTATTTTCTTTATTTCATATATATCCAGCTAGAATAAGCTTTATTACAGATATATAAATTGAGGATGATTTCTAATGCTGACCTTGAGTATATGGTTAATGCCAGGGTGGTCCAAGGTTGCAAGATTGAAGGGTAAAAAAAATGGCGCTCCCGTAATATGTGCAACAAGATGGCGGACACCTGAATATAGTGTGTGTATCAGGTTAGGGTTAGGCCATAATTTTATTGTATACTTATTTTAGTTCTAATATGATTTTGGGGACTAGCCAAGTAACTTGCGTAGTATTTGTACCTGAAATTATGGCCTAACCTTAACCTGCTGATACACATACTACATTCCGGTTTCCGCCATCTTGTTGCATATACTACAGGAGTACCAAAAAAATTGAGGAGTCCTTGTGGGCCGAAGTCGGGAAAACCCAGAAATGATCAAAATACTGGAAGTTTACTTAATTTAGATGTATTAAAAAATATCCTGCCCGCGTGCCAGGGTTTGGACCACCTCGGTATATGCCATCAAGTCCGATTACACTGAATTCAATTCGCAGGTTGTTATCTTGTGGGTCTTGATTGTGTGTGCATTATTGATTCCCAAAGCGGCAATCTAGTCATTAACGCATTAGTTTCTCACCCATGACATGTATCGCTGTATAATTAGATATGAACGGGGCATTTTTGAATGCTGAATTAAGTTATTGTTGAATATCCACACCCAGCCAGTGTTTGTATTCCGAATGAGTTGCCTTCACACGGTCCTATGATTTCCACTTATGTGGATTTCATATTCAAAAAAATATATATATATTTCGACTATGCAGGTGTACTTTATCACATGTGTATGGCAGGCCATTCGTCGGATTTGTCCTGCGAAGGATATGACTTATATTTATCCTATGGTATGAAATTAGTTAGCCAGGTATTTTTTGTTTTCAGATGCATGGACTTGTCCGAATGCTCAGCGGGTGCGCAAAACGATCAGTGTTTGGCTCAGTATGTTCCCCAGCTCATTTTAGGGAGGCTAAATGCCCCTCGCGGGTGGATTATAAACGCCATTCCATGTTAGTTTCATGTTACATACCCCGAGTCCCGCGTTTTGTACGTATCATATAACTTACTTGCCCGGGGCGATTTCGATGCTAACCGATGATGTATATAAAATCTGCTTCCCAACAGTTCGTGTTAATTTCTTTGTAAATCAGACAGAACTTTAGCAGTCCGTCAAAATCTGCCAGCAACTCGTAGAATTTCAGTTGCCAGAAATTACTAGTTAGGCTAATTAATTCAAGTCTATGATGTATCGAATCTACATGGCAGATTTACAATATACTGTACTTATCGAGCGAATACCAAAACTGAAAACTGGCTTAATCATTGATTATCTATCTTCATGTATTCTGTCAATACAGATGACAATAGTAAGACTAAAGTACAGTAGTGGCGTAATTTCAGCTTTAGCCATTACGTTGGGAATGATGTCTTTGGCTTTTTTGTATTGGAGCATCACATCAGATTCTCATCGTAATCGGCGATTAGAACATGATTATGATCATTTATTTACCTCGGAAAACAAGAGAGCTATTTTCGTTCCAACTTCCATGGAAACAATACACATCGCAGAAATTTTGTATAAAATGGCAACAGTAAGAAAACTTATAACGTTCGTTAAATCGTTGTTGCTCTATCGAACGAATCCGATTCATTTGCACGCAATTACGAATGTTAACACAGCACCTACTTTAAGAGAGCTATTTGGTACGTGGGACATTCCACATTTTCAACTAACTTTATATGTTCGTCCTGACATCGAAGAGGCTACAAGCTGGATACCGTATATGCACCCAGCTGGAGGTTACGCCTTCAAAAAACTCATGATGGATCAAATCTTGTTGAAATTAAGACGGGTAATATTTTACGATTCTGATATCGTGCTCACAGCAGATATTTATAAGCTATGGAAAGAGTTTGATAACTTTGATTATAGACAAGCTATTGGAATGGGTTATGAAACTCAATATTGGTATAAGACGGCAGATGGAGGTAAATTCGACGGTGCTTGGCAGGCAATAGATTGGGGATTTAACACAGGGATGATATTATACGATCTTGAAAGATTAAGACGAATGAATTGGACATCGATGTGGAACAGAGAAGCAAGAAAAGAACTCAAAGTGGAAGGATACGCCTTGCTTGCGGAACAAGACGTTTTTAATGTCTTATTTGTACACCATCCTGAAATTCTTTACCAAGTTCCGTGCAAATGGAATATGCAGTTCGGAGAACGTGCTAATATACAAAGTTGTCCTAACTTAAACGAATATGTAGGGCTGCACACTACTTTAGTAAAGTTGTCAGAAACAAATCCAGATCACGTGCCTATGCTTCCAATTTTTTGGGATATTGTCAAATCTTTTGACAACATGAATGGTGGACGTTTCAGTGAAAATAAAAACAACCTACATCGAGTTCTTCCGTACGCTGTTGATATCAATCGTTTGTTGATTGAAAATACTGACGATGTTACACTAGTGTTGTTTATGAAATCAAACGAGATGAAATTTTTTAAAAGAATTGTTGACGAATGGCCAGGACCAATGAGTGTTGCCATATCCGGAACAGATGAGGAATTTTCATTTCTGAATAAATTATCGTTAAGGGGAAACATAGGTTATCATTATTTATTCTTAAATGAAAACGAAAACCAAGTATCAGATTATTTGTTGAAAACAATCGCCTTAAGGCAAGTACTCACATCGCATTTTATAATCGGGGATATTCGATATCATTTGCGTAATGGGACCTACGAGATCCTAAAGGAAATGGTGATAAATAAGAAAACACATCATGTAGCCATTCCATCCTTTGAAAGCAAGTGTTACATTTTCAGAAAATTTAATGGAAAAAGTGATATTTGGCGAAGGGTGAATAATAAACAAATTATAACTAACCCCGAATTAAATCAAGGACTATTTGTAAGATGGGGTATCGAAGAAGAACCTTTTAACATTGGATGGAAAACAAAATTTGACAAATATATAACACTCGAAACAACATCCCATCCACTATTTCAAAGTAAAAATAATGAACTTGATTACGAAGAAATGACTTTTTCAAACGATTGGTTGGTACATTTGAATGTAACCGTGCTTCCAAGTTTGTTGGCAATAAAAATTCCATTTTTAGAAGAAGCAATGGATGATCCAAAGTTTTCAGTCAATTGTTGAAAAAAGTTTTTTTTTTATGTCTATATGTAATTTACGAATTATTTTTCGATTAACTTTTTGAAACCTCAAAATGGCAGGCATCAAAAATGACTTTCAGATAAATTTAAAATGTCGTTTGTGTTGGAATGTTTTATGTTCCGGGGCAACCACTATTCTGCAAAAAGCTTCAAGCTGCAGTACTGTGACAGACAGATATCGCAGTTTCTGGTAGGATTATTGATCGTCGTTTTGTAGTGAAACTTTATAATTGAACATAAAGTTGACCTATGGATCGATTTGTTACGATGTTGTTGGCGGTATTTTTTTTCTTGTTGTTGTGAAAAAAAATCGCTTTTCTGTGGGATTCTTGTTTTGTGTACAATGACGTCATCAAAATAAAAATTGTGGTGGTTCCTCGTTGTTCCTATCCGGTGGTCAAGCGAAGTCGTGAAGATTGTGGTACCGGTAGTCTACTGTGAAATATTGCATACTTTTGGCTTTCGTGTCCATATATTTAGGCATTGTTTTATATAAATTTTACTTCAGTCAATATTTGAATTGGATTTGTTAAAAATTGTTAAAAATTGCATTGATTTGTTCAGTTCACTTCGATCGTATTGAATTGACTTTTGTCCTATGAGTAGTCGAATTCACGCGATGTCGCTAAAGACTGGCTCGTAGTATTCTTGATATAACAGCGTACCCGACAAATAGTTTCCCTTGATCAATTTACACATACGCATTGAGTCAGCCTCATGCTTCCTCACACATAAATAATTTTAAGCTATGTGTAGGAAATTATCTGCTACCCTTTCTATTTCTTTGAAATAAAACTACCTCGAAGAATATTTCGCATTCACCAGATAGTCAAGTGGGATTGCAACTGTTATCAAAACCGACAGACAAAAGTAACTGGTCGAGTCAAATTGGTACGGCATACGTTTAATGGGTCAATTTTCTATGCAAAAAATATGAAATTTTTATTTGAGTCCATTGTATTACCTTATGTAGTAAGTTAGTTACGACCTAATTGTAAAGTACTGCTAATATTAAAACAGCTGATTTTAGATAGACCATCGTATATAAAGCAACGCAGAGATTATATATATATATTATATATGTTGTTGAATAAGATTGCAAAATTCACGAGTTGAATACAAAAAGCAGTAGTATATTGAAATAATATATTATCAATTCAACTAAACTCTAAATTTACGGATTGAAAAGTGTGACATGAGATTAGTTTAAACCACTGGGTAAAATAAAGGGGTTAAATTATCATCACCTAGCGGAACTTAACATTGCAATTTCATGGGATGAATTCGTGGGTAGTCACCCCATAACTAATAAGCATAAAATACGTGTTCACTTTGGTACACAACTCATAATTGTGCTTGGTGGGAGGTTCAGCAAAATTGATATCATAGTAAAAACTACATAAATATATATAAGAATATATCTTGTAATCAAGATAATAAAATATTTTTAGTATACTGATAGGTGTCTGTGTTGATCTATATTATAGGGGGAACACTCTACGACCTAATAAATAATGATTGGGATTGGGTTTGCACGCAATCAGATTTCCAGGTGGGTGAGTGATGATGGGACTCATAATTGAGGGATTAAGAAAATATTTCATCGTAAAATTTCGTGAATCGTGATTTATCACAAATTTCACTAAATAGCGGGATTCGTTTTAGCTGACACATAGCGGAAAATCTCATAATAACAGTATTTAATAGTTGTCAAACTTAATGAATTTTTTTTACAAAATCATTTTTACAGTCAATTGATGCAGGCCTACACCGATCTGGCTTGCTAATAGATTTCGACTGATTAAATGTGTCAAATTAATAATCATTCGTCTCAGTTGATATACTTGACTGATAACTTTGTTGATGTCGAAAAGTTGTTGTCAAATGTCACGTTATTTCTGGTATTATGTGTCAATGTAAGAGACTGGAATCATGAAACATTGCAACTTTGTCGCACATCGAGTAAATGCTAGTAGTACTTTACATGTTGTAAAATATTTCATCTACAGTATTCATACTTGACCTTCGTCAACTAATAACTTTAGACTGAATTTTATGGTCGGTCTGTTGTCCTGAAACGTAGTTCAGCCTCAAATGCCGGTAGCGATGCTACCAGAGTTTTAAACCGGACAATTTAACAACCTAAAGTCGAATCAATACTGAATACAAACATTTATACAGCAGTTTCTTATTGTATTCCATATATTTATTTAATAAAGTCGGTAGGCTATTTGCGATAGAAGAAGACATTACATTGACGGCGCCATGTAGAAGCCAAATGCTTGATCATATACTGCCTACACAATAGGCTACAATACACCCAAACAACAGATCCAATATACCTGAAATAGGCGAATTCATGAAATTGAACGCTGAAAAAGTATATGCCTACATGGGATGATAATGCCATTCCGCATTACTGGTGCTTTGAAGTGATCACTCACGGTTGGTTCAGGCTTGAAGAGTCACACAATTGGACAGGGCATCACGGTTCTTATTGTTTTCCCTCCAGGAAACGGAAGCTAATTTTCTTGTCAATTACGTCCCTAAAATGAATTAATGAAATACATTTGCATCCAATGAACTTGGAAACTAATTTAAGATTCCGGAAATTAAAAAAATTGTTCTGACAGGTCGTACCTTCATGTTTATTTTATGTATTTTGAAATAATTTGGTTCCCGCAAATTAAATTTTAATGGCGGATTTTGCACAATTCTTCAGGCTGATAAATTGCAATATAAAAACAAAGATATTTTTAGGCAATTAATACTGCGATTGGATAACGGAAGTTGGGTCGGGAAAGTAATTTTATTCGAATTGATGGATGGAGCCCATAGTGTGAAACAAAAACTCAACTTATAGTACCAAAAGCCGTTGCCATACAAAATGATATTGTTAGATGATTATACTGTAATAAACAATTTGACTGAGCTTAAAATAAAAGCAGTAATAAATTTCACTTGCCAACATAAATCATTGATCAATATTGTTGAAAATATATCATACCCATGACGATACTCAGTGAACAGAATGTACGAAAGGTTCAAACCTGAGAAGTTATTACGTAACAGTAGATTTTATCCCCCAAATGAAGATACTAAAATTGTCACCAGGTGGCAGCATCGCATTAAATTTAGTTCAAGTATTTGGCCCGCCATATTGTGAAAACTGTGGCGGGCCACGTACTTTTAATCTTCTGGTACAGCTTACATAACTGATATCTTTGTTGCTTGATTTATCTTGTATTTAATATTCATGGCTGACTTAAAAGCGCGTCATAACTAATAACATACTGATATCGGTTTATCATGAATTCTTCTGTATTAGAACACTTGCTTACATAATGTTCGTTATTGAAACTGCTCTAATTGCAGATATTATTTTTATAAAGTAGGAGTAACCGGAAAGACTCAAACACGTTTTGCTATCAATTTTAAATATCCATATAATTCTAGATTAAAATTTGCAACAAAATAAAAACACCACTATTTTCAGTGACTAAAAATTTGAAACGTTAACATTAATTTCAACTTCATTCTAACTTGGACATTTGGGTAAACTTCTGTGTATAATCTTTTATGTAAAATACTTCGTATTCAACAGTATTGAATGGAGGTATCAAATAGGATTCAAAAATAGTCCCAATGGCCTGATACTTACCGAGCACCTTAGTTTGAACTGTTTATCTTAAGAACAATTTTATTTAGGTATTGGCAAATTAAATCAATAAAATATCAAAATCTATTGTATTACCGAGTAAAATAAACATTTATCCATTAATTGTCTTTAAATTTTGACCCTTTCTCGGTAGTGACGTACGGGTTAAATTCAATTTTAGTCCGATTTCCAGACGCATCGTTGACATTCCTCGTTGTAATTAAATTTATTTGCCCCCCACGTCGTTTATTAATCGTTTCAATTCTAATTAAATATCAACCAGAAGGCATTGAATTAATCTAAACAATAATTTACTAATAAGTTTCATCAAGTATGGTAGAAGGATAAATCGTACAAAATAATCCGATTTAGGTATATACCATCTTTGATTAAGAGTGGTTCGATGATAAATTTCCCACGCTAAAAATCCAATTGAACCGTGTGAATTGGGTTTTTGAGCAAGTACTCGAAGGCTCCTATTATTGCCAATTCAAATCTTTAATTACCCTGCCAGATTAAAATCTCCAGGCTTCCAGAAGGTCCTTTTAACCCGTTGTTTTAAATTTTCAATTTTCTTTCATATTGTATAATAATATTAACCCACGTTGGGATAAAGGGTCAATATTCTGATTTGAAGTATAATTTGTGATCAAGGAAATATTTTTCAGCCGTTTCTCTTTGGTTGTTGAAACAGTTGTTGGCCTTTTGATTTACATTTTCAAGTTGAAGGTTATATGTTAATACACTATTGTCCTGAGATCAGCACTTCATTAGGAAGTTAGCAATTTTCAAAATGATTTTGGACTAATCTTTTGATAAAATGCCCAAATTTGCGCTTTTTTTTGTTTTGGAATAATGTACAAAATGGCGCTCAATAGGCCTTCAGAATAAATTTTTGAATCGATATCGTTTTTTTTGCATAGTACCGAACAAAATTATTTTTTCAATTAAAATTGGATGACTTCGATGCTAGAATACTATACATATCAACAAACCGTTCGTGTTTATGTCGTAACTTCTCAGGAGGGTCACAATATATTTCAATTTACTCGCATGACAAATGCAATGACTGAACGAATGGTGCTTTTCAGTAGAGTTTGTAATTATTAATAGGTTGTATATATATGAATAATATTGGAGACTAAAAAATGATGCAAAATTGTAGATGCGCCTAAATGCATTACATAGTTTCGTTGGTAACTTGGAACAAACGAGTCCTCAATTTTCCCCTTTACGACTAAAGACGAGTTAAAAAATTCTACTATTTCCCACATAAATTGTGAATGTCGACCTAGCATTGAAAAATACTGCAGCAAAACAGAAAAAGTAGCGTAGTTTTGAACGTTATTTAGTTTTCAAAGTATTGTATTTCGAAATAAATTTCCTCACGTGGATAAATCACCACTGCTGGCCATTTGAATCTTTTTATCGTGACATTTTGGTGAACTTCGATGTACCTATGGAATTGGATTATTGTTCCATTTTCAGAAAAATTATGACTTTTCCGATATGTTATCTGTCTCAGGTCATCAGCAAATTTGGAGCCAAAATCACAGAATGAAAATGAGTAATATTTGTCAAAATTTGATATCTAATTATTCCCATCAAATATTGTTTTTAAATCATCATCGCTGACATTTTCTCAGACAGTAATGTTGGTTTGATATCAATTGAAAACCGGTCCTAAATAATCTGTCAGAAAACTGCAATTTTATTTATGATCACGCCAATTGCTTAACGATACTTTCTTTAATGCTTGATTATTACACTGCGCCAAAAAGCTTTAAACATACCTGACACAACTTTCAACATGAAAATTATTATCAATTATGTAACTCTTGCTTTTTCCTATATTTCATGCGGAACAAATTAGAACTGGATTATGAGCATTTTGCATTCTATTAAAACTCAAGATCAAGTAAGGTCCTGATGTAAAAATGTGCGTTCATGTTTGGATTACGTTTGACTATTTATTTATAAATAATCTGTTAGTGAAGGGTATAATATAGGGCAGCACTCTGCTGGATTTTTAGGATTAAACGTTTATTGCTTTAACAAAAACTAAAACAACATTTAAATTATCCTAGTTCTAAAGAGTCGATTTTCATTCATATGGCCCAATGTTGGGCAGTACATATAAGAGTTACTCTATCAAGCCTACATACTTGATAGAATATAATACATCACATGTTTCTTTATCCCGGTTTAACAAAAATATTACGATCATTAATGAAGCCACCTAGTTAAATTAAGTAATATTTATGAAATTTATGTTAATTAGATATATTTTTATACGGAAATATCACGCGGTAATGCGTTTAATTCATTTTGATAAAATAGACTAAAATAGTCAGTCCTGAGTCTTTCTGTATCCGTCCCACCCAGGCTGTAATTTGTAAGCTTTGTGAACTCAAAAATACTTCGAGAAGTCCAAGATCTAGTTGCTCTCAAGTATGTGCTTGTCCAGATACCAGTTCCGAGCGACGGTTGTACTCACTTAACATGTCAAAATAAGATGAATGGAAGTATTTGAAAAATTTTTTTTTTGTCATTTTGTTGATATCGCTCGTGTTCATTCAACTCGAGCAAGGATCGATTACTCAAGTCAGTAATCTGGTTCGCTGAACCAATCAGTTTTTGCAATCATTGTCTCGATTAATATGATGAACACCATTTCAGTGCAATTTCAATTATTAAAATCAGTGCCGTAAACTGATCAACTGACTGCAGATCTCAAAACAAAAGGAGGGAGAAAGCATTTTAGTCAGGTGCATGCGTAATTAGAGTGTCAACCCTTGAAGTAATTGTCTCACCGCGGTGTGACGTAGACGCAAGTTCGGGCCAATTAACTTCTCACGCCAACCGTGTCCTTAATGATAGGCTTTAGGTAAAATAAGCCCCAGCAAGTTAGTTAGTAAGGTTAGAACAACATTGAGAAAAGGGACTTTGTTTGTGTCGTTGATAGCGTGATGACTTGTATAGCAGTTTTGATTTAATTTTCGGCAAGGGAACATATTGGGGATCGCTCGACTGATTTTTTTATAATGTATAATGTACATGATATATTGAAACGATGAGTTTTCAGCTTTTATTATGGGAGTTACATTGCAAGTTTCTAGTAATGCATTCCAATTTTTGAGGTTCATCGACTTGTCTTAATTTTACCTTGCTGTGCAATAATTTTGGATTCGGGGTTTATAGCTTTGGTTAGAGCAAGTTTTTCTTGTTCGAAATATGCACCATCAAAACTGGTAAAAATTCCTTGGTCAACTTTGGGTAAATGCCATTGTATAGGATTTGTTACAAATTAGCAATATATGGCACCAAGGTAATGACTTATATACGGAAAGATTCAGTGCGTTAAGATTGTCTGAAATCCGGATTTATTCCTGGGTAGAATGGTGGAATTTAACTGCGCGATTTCAACATAGCTTGTTCTTTCTATTGCTATTTTTTGTTGCATTGCAAGATGTGTTATATGCATTATTGCGAGATTCATTGATTTTTAGTCATCAGACGATAGGCGTCTTTCGTAATCTTTTCTGTCGTAAGCGACATCAAACTTATGTTCATTCATGAAAAATAAATTACGCGTGCGCGCCCAGGTTGACCACGTGACCAGGTTGGCCACGTTGAATAAAGGAACCCTAGAGGCGTTGTTTCAATATCGAATCACGACTTTCATCAAAAAAAAAAATCGAGTTAATCAAGTATAGGACTTTAACCCGACATGTAAACTCCAGTAGAATCACGGATGTACTATATTACATGTATAGCAATACCCTATGGTAATTTTCTCATATTATTTTTTGGTTTCACTACATATAATTCAGGAATAAACCCCTTTTAGGGTTCCAATGTATGTATATAACTCGCTTATCTAAACTGTTGAACAGTTAGCAGGAGCTACATCAAATGTTCATAAACGACATAAAACTCCGCCTCCAAACTTATTTGACAAAAGATCATTTTACTCTAATTTACGGCAAATTATATATTTGACCTTTTCGAACTCAGATTTATATTTTGCGCGGGGTCACTGTCATATTAACTTTCACAAATTAACACATTCTTGCGAGAAAATTTAATAATTCGATCCACGTGGATTTAATTTCAAGGTAAACTAATTGAAAATCTCTCCTTTGTTGAGATTTTATCAAGTTTATAAATATATTAAAATTTAACGGCAAAAATCGATACGATACAGATAGTTGATGCAACGTCCTAATTTACTCTGTAGTCAAGTTCATATACCTGAAAATATAAATAATGAGTTGTTTCGAATAAAAATTTCGCTCACTGAAATATTGTATTTCAATATCAATTCAAATATTTTGACACTCGTTATGAGGTTTTGCACATCTTTCTTCGAACAAATCTCTAGATGAGTAGTCACTCAGACTGAGTTGGAAAGATCCGGAACCTCCTTGATTCCGTATGGCTTGCCCAATTTATAACTTTTGATCTTAAGGGTGAATTTATTTATATTTTGGATAACATTTCTAATTGTCCACGAGACTAGTCTAATTGTTAGAAAGGTTTTCTCTAGAAGATATTAATAATATTTTGTTGGGGCAACCTTATGCAAGACCGTGTCATTTTTCAACGTGCGTGGCCTTAATACTTGGTCAAATGAAAATAAATGATCACGAAGTCCGCACATCAGTACCGGTAAGACTTCATAGCACCGTAGTTTGTTGCCAGATTCTCAAAAATCGTGACGAAATGTCACGTGGTGGCGCAATATACGCAAAACAAGCTAAATTTTCGATGATTTTGAGTGAAAGATCGGGCCCATAGTACCGAAAAATTAAAATAATTGTATCTTTGATCACTCAAAAGTTGAAATCGATTGGTATTGCAGTTTTGTAAAAAAGCGATTTATTTTCAATAAAAACCCAACCCTAATTAGAACAACAATTTTGCGAAAAGATCCACTTTTACTTGTACTACAACAAAAAGTACAAAATCCTACATTACTGTTTGTGTTTTGTTTCAATTTTACAATAGAAAGATATCGTATTGTGATTGGCCATGTGACATTCCACGTTGAAGATTAACCCATTATAGTAAATTAAGTATAGAAATATGAACTTATTGGATCATATTTCATGGATATTATTTTCCTGTCAAAAATTTTAATCGAACATCAATTTTTATAAATTACATACGGAATTATTTGACTTGAGATTTTATTGCGTTATATTTTATTAGCGTTTTTCTATGACCAGAGATTTTCAAGCAATCGAAAATATACTTTGTTTTGTTTTATTTTTACATCTATCCTGACCCAGATCACGCCGTAATATTTACGACAAGCATTATGATTTATTCAATTGTTCGCACAAACAGTTTTCGCGCAAATGGACCAGTCTCGTTCCCGCCAAAATCAGGGAAACACATCGTAGGCCTCATTTTGTATTTTATTTAACCAACTGTGACAAATTTCACCTAGTAAGAGTTACAAGTATTTTGTAGTAAATACCGTGAGCTGAATTTTTCTGATAGTAATACCAAATCGCCATTTAGCAAATCATTATAAATTAGTTGAATTATGTTATTAAATTTCACAACCAATTTGAAGAGTCGGATAGAAATTTATCTAAAATGAAAGAAATTATAATTTGAACAAATAATTTTTGTCGATATTTATAATTTAGAACAAAGGATACCGCCATTTATTCAAATTATCATTCCAAATTAAACTGATCCATTTTCGCTTGCTTTTATTTTTAAAAGGCTTTTCGCAGCGCGAACGTCTTTATTATTGGTTGCGTGATCTGTATATATAAAAAATCGAAGTTGTGTGTCGAGCTGGGCTTTTCGGGTTCGCGCTTTATTTTGAAAAAGCAAATAAATGAATTTTTAATGTCGTAAGAAATATCAAATTGGTGTCAAATATGACAATTTATATTTTAAATTTGGAATATTCCAGTTTTTAAACAAATTTCAAAGCACCAAACAAAGAATTCGTATTCAGGAAGAAACGAATTCGATTTGGTCCCCCAGAAAAAAAACTAATTTTGTTTTTAATCCTACTACATCATAAATTGTTTTTGTGAAATCCCATCTATAACTGTTTTTATATCGCTCTCTATGGTTTACTCGTTATGATGGTGGTGTTCTCGTTACTGGAAACGTCGCGGTTTCAAATTTTGTGGCTGATGATATTATGTGAAACAATGGCACCGCTGAATTATCATGGCTTCTTGTGCAATTCTTCTTAATTCACACCGGAAGTTGAAACTCGTCAAGAGGAACTGCGATTAATTGGACCTGGATTGATATGAAAATTTAAATTACTCGTGTATATATGATATTTTTTGTATATTTTTACAATTAAAAATCATGTTCAAACTGCACGAGTTATCCCAATTCTTTTTATTAAATATTTATCTCGCGCTCTTAGTATAGAAATATTTCATGTTTAAGACGGCTTTAATGGAAAATTAATTGCAACCCCCCCCCTCTTTTTTTGTCTTTACCCAATGCCTCCTTCCCCCTTTCCTCTTCCCTGAACCCCCACTCATTCGACAAAAAAACTGTGACTATACTGAACTGTAAACATCACAACGAATACAATTATAATAATAACAAAAGAGCAATGCTCAAATAAGTGGACACGCAGGTGGCGCACAGGCACGGTAAGACATTGGTTGTAACCGAGCACCGAGTTGATCGAAGAGATCGGTGGACAAGCGTGGCGGAATAAAGTATTCCGGTTTTTCAATGAAAATAAAAATTATTCGCGAAATGTCAAACTCCACAGGGCCCAGAGGGTATTTTTGTGTCCAATGAAATGATAGCAGTCAAACAAACTTGATAATCTTATTAATGTTCTGCGATATTGCTTGACTTTCCCAGTTGATATATCCATGCTGTTATCAATAAATATAAATGGTTTTTCATTTTATTTTAGTTTCAACGTCATACAATGAGGTTCGATATGCGATATGTATTTTAGGAATCGGGTATCGGTAGATGTAGATAAAGTTTCTGTCGTGCAATCTTACTTTTAGGAATCCATCTTATTTCCGTATAACGATTTTTCTCGTGTTTTATTTACAAACAGAAAACGTTCTAAAATTAATTTAGGCTTTTTTATTAAAATTTATTATTTTTAGAATCATATTTTATTGGAATTGCATATAGCCTCATTGTTTTTAATGACATTTTTTGAGGTTTTCGGCTTGTTGGCCATTCGAGTGCTGCGTGCTTGCTCGTTTGAAAATATCAAAAAAAAATGCATTTGCGTGCAAAATTGTAACATCGTAATTCCACTTTATCCAATGTTCATAATGGCAATTAAGAATCGTCTATTTACGGGTCACAGTTTTCATATTTTCCCACGTTTCGCGGATATTCACCCATATACAACGTCGGGTTTAGTGCGTTTGTGGTTTGATTAACGAGACTAATTATATGAGTAAAGGGTTAACATATGGCATCAACTAATAGAGTAATTGTGATCAGTATGCGACACGCTTGTATGAGCACACCCTCTTGCGTAAATTGTTGACAGCGAGGTTTCGTTAATAAGGTGGAAATTCAAAAAGTTTTCAAAACAAAGCAGCCCGAAATGATTACATGCAGTGTCATATTGCAAATCACAAGGTGCGCCTTAATTGTGTCAACTTTACTCGTTTCCCTTCTTCTTTGAGCACATTTTATTAAACGAAAACAAGGATCGTGAAGTTCGTGAACACTAAAACTAGGCTAAACGTTTCGCTAACGTTACCGTTACTGAACTTGTCCTCAAAGTCAAGTGCTCTCTTTTTCGTACGTTCTCTCTTACTCATTCTATCGTCAAATTATGATTTATAGCCGTTTTGTTATTTTCCCTTCTCAATTACATACCCCAATATTATAAACCCGTATTTATGCTAATCAAGGATTTACCGGTAGGACTGGGTAAATCCATTTGACCCCAAAATTATGTGATTATTGCTCTTGAACGCGCAAATTAGATACTGCCACCCCACGTTATTGTCCTATGAACTAATAAGACTCCCCTATCGCATGAAATCACTCACAGTCAGTGGTACAAATGTATTAGCTAAAGCAAGAGTTTGAATTCCTAAAATTGCCATGTGGCGAAGTTTACATTGCAAAGTTTATGATTGGACACAAGTGTTCCTATCGATCGTTTTATTGCTATACTTTTGTGAAAAAAGCGTTTTTGTCCTCAACAAATGGAATAACCAATTTCAAATTTTTAGTACTTGGGATCGCTAGAAGCCTGTTCCTTCAACTTTTTTTCTGAATCACTCGGGGGCCCTATATTTCACAAAAAAAATAGATAGAAAATGAATGGAACACTTTTTATGACATCTGAAAAGACTTTAAACGACATATCACATGGGAACACCTTTACATGATTTCGTGTCTATATAATTCAGCATCGGTTTTGTTAGCGTATCAAATTGCTTGTTCATTCTTTTTTACAATTTCTACAAAATATGAATCTTGGTGAACGTGTTGTAGGGATTGGTGAAATGAGGGTCAATTTTGGATCTGATAATATAGTATTTTCTATGATAAAGATGTCGTTTCCTAATTCTAAACCCTTGTTTTTGTATTTTTATTTGTCTTCATGCGTGAAATTGAGTTTTCCAGATCAAAAATTGAGTTAATTTTGGGTTTTGTTGTACAAATACAAACCTGTCATTTTCATATGCCAGATTCGCCACTCCTTTCTTCAAAAACTTTTCAACTTTTCAATCAAGGCAAGCAATTAATTTTCTCGCTATTTTTGCCCCAGACGAGGTATAATTTGATTGTGATGCTGTGCCCCGTGAAGTTAGGTCAACAAAACTGATTATTTTGATTATTTCTTGCCGCTAAATTCCTCGGATGCATCATTTATCCGTCTTCGTTGATGCACTTGAAGCAACGAGCGTGATTTTTTGCCAATCAGTACACTTTTGAAAATGACTAGTACATTTTACTCTCATATTTCCGTATTTTAAAAATGTATTTATGCATTGTGAGCATGATAAAATGCGAGCAAGAATGTAAAGGATATATTATTCCTTGCCGTGTATATATAAGTCCAGTTAAAAGAATAAATTTAGAATATTAAACACAAGAATAGAAAACCATTTTTTATGATATTTTTTTCTAAAATGATGATTTTTGATCACAGAAGTTTTGCAGCGCGTTTAAATTATGTGTAGATCTAATTTTCTTATATGCTTGCCTATATTAGATTCACACGGGCAATAGCGACAAAAGTTTTGTAATTTTTATATTGCAAGCATGTACGGATATAGAAGTTCACGTTCGCGCTAATTTGTATACAATTAGGAATGATGAAATTTAATCAGCAAGTGTCAAGTAAAGTTGTACAATCATTGTGTAAGACTTTGCATGGCTCGCATTTTATACAATTGTCATTGTCTGATGTGTTTTGCATTTAGGTAATGTCTATATGGAAAGATACCCGTTGTTTTATTTGATCTCGATTCTAGAAGATAGAGGCATACTGTAGTTGTTTGAAATCTTACCTATACCGTATTCACTCAGTAGCCAAGATTTGATTCATAATTTGGGTTTTACATGGCCTCAAAGCTGAAAGTGTGTGTCTTTCAGTATTTCTGTCTAGCGTTTATCATGCACTATTGTTTTTTAAATCGAAAATGCTATTTTTGTGAAATCTTTCGCTCATTAATTTAAACTTAGCTGTACTGGAATTTTTAAATTCTTTTCAATTCGGTTAGAGCAATTAGCTGTGCTTTGTCCGGGGTGCTGAACCTGGACTAACCTGGATTTGAAACCGATATCACCCACATGGTATTTCAACTACTAGACGCATAATTTTTCATCATTTTTTTTTGCTCAATTTTTTCTTTATTAAAAATACTACCGGCCGGCCTGTCGTACTAGGATTAAATCCCCCTGTCTAAAAAGCATTAAAATTGACCCATTTTGCCTTAATTTTATTTGCTTTACTTATTGTTGTAGCTCTTTATTCTATAATTATTTAATAATCTATATTTAATTTTGTAATTTTTGTACGCATACAGATTAATCTAACAAGCTTAGCATAATTTTACCAACGCAAGAAAGAAATTTTGGTTTTTAAATAGGTTGTCTATCGGGTATTTAGTATGTAAGTATTTTTTTGCAATTACCAGAAAGAAGGACAGTACGTGAGTAGACAAATTTTTTCTATATTTTTTACCTTTGTGTGACAGGAAGTCTACATGTGGTTTATTTTGTTAAATTCTTGTAGTTTCGAATATAAGTGACCAATCAATTTCAAATTTTCACTACTTGCCAGAAATGACCGAAGACTACAGTCGCTACATTTCCCTGAGTTTTATGGTATGCGATTCGTCACAAAACAATTTTCTGTTTTATTTTAATTAAAGGGGAATACTTTTATTGCTCCAACCCCACGGTATTGCTTGTCCGTCGATCTCACGGTAAGGCCTAAGAGCACCTAGTTTAATGAAAAAAACGAAAGTGGACAAATAATTACTTGATATATTGAAAAGGCTAGCTCATCATATTGTGTGTAATATCATTCAATCACGACGAAAAGTAATTTACGTAAGTTGTACAAAATAATGTACGTAAGACTTTGGTTGAACAAAAGTATACCTTGTCCAACGTCCGTCACAAATATCTTCGGTATGAACGAAATGACTATTTCATAACCCTGATATTATCTGGAAGAGTTAATTGTTGTGATGTTATCTCTGTTCTTTTCGTCAGTATGGGCTCCATGATGCGTGTGGGTATTTATTTTTAAGTTGGGCGCCAAACGTGCAATTTCCAACCTCTTCCGCATACTGTCAATTACATATATCTATGTGTCATTTGTAAATAGCAATTTTCATTCTCAGAAATGCAAAAGAAAATTTAATTTTTTGTTATATAAAATTTTGTCATATGTTAAGAGAATTCTCCTGTCGCGGCAGAAACGTAGGTAGATGTTCACCATGATGACGTCAGTCTTAATGACGTCACATCTGTTCGTTTTTCATACTTATTAACATAATCTTATTTTATGCTGCAACTATATAAATTTTACTCCTTTACCTAATTTTACTTATTTTTTTATCTCAAGTTTTCTTTATTTAAAGTAAAAATTGGATTTTTTATTTTCAATATACTTCGAAGTAGAATATTTCCACGCGTGAAAGTTTTGCTTAATTAAAATTTTATTGATTAGAAACGGTGATTGGGTAAATTCATAAATTTTAGATACGTAAATAATCCATTGGTAACTAGACAATGGTATTGAGTATTGATAAGAAAGCCAATGTCAAGGCGTGGCACGTTTATAGCCCAAGTATAGAAAGTTTGATTATCACAATTTTTAAAGTTGAGATTTAGATTTCGCATTTTACGAACGGTATCTTTACACAGCGGAAATTAGTAGTCTTTAGTTTTAAGAATATTTTGTTTTTAAAACCACAATAAAGATGAAAAGATATCACTTCTCGGCACATAAAAGGCTCAGCACATTAATTGGCGGTCGTCTCAATATTATGGTAGAAAATCATTGATAATAAACGCCGCTGTTAGACGGAAAACAAATAAATACAGCCATCGGAATCTGATTAAAGTGTCGTTCCGAGCAAGACTTTAATTACTATTCTTGTTATTTATTTATGAATAAATCACGTTAAGGTTAACACTTCTCATTTACACTTTCCGGAATGCGACATATCAAGTTTTTGATCGAAAAGAAAGCATTACGTATTAAATTGGTACGTGCACTGTCTACGTGAATAATATATATACAATTTTACAAAATACCATAATTTGGGTATTTGAGTTCAAACAGATTTGAGTTCAAACAGACAGCAATGAAAAAAATATAACACGAACGTGCACGCGTAAGTATATGCATCAAGAACGTAACTGAACTATTCCCATATCCGATCTGGACTGGCAATTAGATGCGAGGCCGTGGTTCGTCATATGGTTGGGTCGTGTAATCAGATTTCCTATCTCCCGAATTAATATGACAATTTTATATTCCGCCTTTCAGTCCGCGAACTCGTGGAAATCAATCTGCGAAAAATCCGCGCGGTGGCGCAATATTTTGAATGAAAAAAATTATGGGGTAAATGAAGGCCCCCCCCGGAGAATAGTGTCAGAAAAAGTGTGATAAATATGAAAGTAATGGCCATTCAGGCGATATTTCCAAAATTAATTACTACAAGCTTGAAACCTATTGGTCTGGTATTTCAAAATAAAATCGGTTTTTCTCAATAACAACAACAACAACATGAACAACAAAAATGATTCAGCATAGCAATTCACCATTATGTGTCCAAAAATAGGAAATAGGAGCAGAAAATAACATCACACTGAATTTTCAGTCATACTATTTGACGAGTATATGCTCGACCGGCCTCAAGCACTTAAATTTCAATTAGGCACTGTCAAAAGTGTACACTTTACGGATAATTACCTATCTTGCGTTAATTGCAAGGGTAACCTCATAAGGTCTTGTCCTAATGACGACGTAGGATCACCTGCGACCCTCCAAATTGGATTTTGGGGTCACGCGGTAAACAAACACACGTACTATTCTCTCTCACAAAAACCAAATGCGACAGAGATAATTGCTTGTCGTTAATTTTTTGGTTTCCGGCCGTCTGCTGTGTAAAAGCGTGAAATATTTTCAAACAAGCAAGATTGCTTAATAACCCTTGCTTTTGTTAGAGGGTTGTTTTATAGTGATTAAGTTTGTACCGATGATTTTAAAATTTTAGTGACGTTTTTAATTGCACTCATCCATCTCACAATGTATTTGCATCAGGTAATCAACTTCTGCTTGAATAATTCAGGAAGGTTTTCTGAAAATTTATCTCATTATGTCTGCAGAGGCTCTTTTTTGCATATATGCTATTCTTACTGACGACATTCCTTACACACTTTAAAGCTGAACTGTTTTGCTTATAATCTATTCTAAATTGGAGATGTAACGATCGATATCATATTTTTGTCCGATACGATATCACCGATGCCGATAGTTCGATACTCTCTATATAAATTGACGATATTGCCGATTTAAAAAAAAATAAATTCCCACATTTAAAAAAAATATGACGTAACTTGTTCTGATGACGTCATACATCTGATTTCTACAATTATAATATTCGTTCATTTCTTTGATTACAAAAATAATAATACATGATTAGAGCTGATATGTATTTACATAGATCAGTTTTGGGGGGATAATTTTGATTTCATGATTTCCGGTGATATCGGGTAAATCGTTCTCAAAAATCCGATGCCGATATTGCTAAATTAGCCGATATTATGAATAACGAAAATAGGTATCAATATCAACTCATCAATATTGAGAAATAAACCCAGCTTTACGATAATAAAGTTAAACAATGGATAACTTGTTACGTCTTATGACGTTTCTCATTTTCCCGCCAAAACTCGTTTAACCTTTAACCTAATGTATCCATTTTTCTCGCGCCGTCTTATCGAAAAGCCACACTTGTTGAATCACTTCAAACGAAAGTTCAATTTGAGTTCAATAGTTCATCAATAAACGAAAATTCTCTTGTATGAAAATATTTTTAATTTGAGTAATTTGTTCTTATTTTTGGCTCTGATCAAATAAATGTTCCGAGAAGGAGGAATGATATTCATCTTAAAATTTCTTGAATGCAATTTGCAAGTTTAATTGAGCGAAGAATGAAAGATAATGGGCACATGTACCAGAGTCGTTTATCAAAAGCTAAGAACAGTCGATGATTAATAGTCGCTTGTATATTTTTACTAAGGAATCGATTACAAGAACAATGCATGGAAGAAAAATCATAAATCATGAACGTTTGCCCAATTATATACGCTTTGGTACATGTGCCGTTACAGCAAGCTTTTCATTGCGATAGACATTGTGGTAGTTTGCATCAAATATTTTAAATACAGATAGTAATCACAAGCTCTCAAACACAATAAACGTTATTTAATTGGTTTGGTTGTTTCGACTTTACTTCAAAGTTTCAAATTTTTCTCTTTCGTACGTAAAATGCGAGCCCACAAAATAGGTATACAACACGGTAGTAACGCGCTGTCTGCACAGTTTTTTATAGGCGATAAATAATTGTGATTAGACAAAGAATCAGAAGAAATTATATATAAATTTGCAAAATTTCAATTTTCAAGTTTAAATATCAATCTGAAAAATTTTGTAAAACTCATTTCATTTCCCGGAAGAACACCGCTTAGTAAAGCATATGCAGGTGGAATTATTTTCCCCTTAAAACATCTTACATAAGATTTTGTTAAAAATAAAATTAACCCAATTTATACAAAAATATGAATTAAACAACGGAACAAAGTTGTCTTAAAAGCATCCATCTTACACAATTAGACCGTGGCGTTTGGGATCACTTGCAATCAAATAAGCGAGTCGACATTGGCCTTCAGCACTTAGAATAAACTCAAATCTAGTTTACAGAACTGTTTTATAAACTTAAAGGCGTAATTAAAAAACTATTCATTCATGTATACTCTTCAAAGCTTCCAGGTTTGATCAAGAATATAAGATATTTAAAAACGTTCTTTAAACGAGGGATATACTTGGCAGAAGATGTTCTTATGCGTAATAAACACCGTAAACTAGAAAATGTTGAACCTGTTAGTTAATATGGTACCCAGGTGTGACTTCACTAACTTGATTACATCATTTTTGAACAAGTATAATTTCAAAAATTCGATAATTGTGAAAAAAAGAAAACCCATAACGAATTCATGATCTAGTATTCAAATAATAGAACCGAACAATTGAATAAATTTTTATCTGCATATGAATTTTATGAAAATGATAATGTAATCACGCCACAAATATTTGAATTATTTCATACAATGATAATTATTGTTGTTGTTGACCAAAAAATACGTACTCTGAGCCTTTCCCTAACTAGATAGCAGTAATAATAGGTACCAGTGGCAGTACAATACTGACCAAAAAACTAGCTTTGATCGAATTGGCTTGACGATTCAAGTATTTGGGTTATTAATGACCACTTTTATACATATACGCATATGTTTTTATATGCAACTTTGAATAAACTATAATAATATGTAGTTCTATACTTATCTCAAAACTAGAGAGTAGGCTTGGGAGTTGAAAAAGAACAAGTTTAAACAAGACGGTCGCTGCAGAATCTCATAAAATGATGCTTCCAAATCTTTAAATGAAATTGTATTTCCGAAAAATATGGTTTTATTTGCCAATTATGGACTTTGGGTGACCTAACATTTGACTACATTGATGATCCATTCTCGGACAAGGATTTATGTGCAATGCAAGGTTGTGTAAGGTGTCGTATTTTCTTCGTTCGCAGTATGAAACAGAGAATTCTACCCTGTGTATAGATGGTCTGACGCGTCAACCACAGTGCCACGACGGTCGTCTGCCTAATCGAACCACATAGATCGTTAAGTGGGCGTTTTAGCATTGTTACCTCAAGTCACAAATATGAGAAAAAAATCGACTCAGTATGCTAATTTTACACGATTACACCTATTTATTTGCGACGCTATTCGATATTTTGATGTTGGCATTAAATACCGGACACATAATACCCCGCTATCAAGTCCAATTATATTTTCCCGGATATTGTGAACTTTGTGTGTCACGACTGAGATAAATGTCAAGAACAAAAATCTTTTTGAGCGCATTTTGTTCTCAAAAAATCACGTGCTATTTCGATTAACCAATAAAAATCTTCCAAATAAAGCTTTTACGTAGAATCCTTTATCTGCGGTTTTCTATGTTGTTCCAAAATGGATTAACGACGCACCGTGGGTGCAATTATGAAATATTTTTGTGATCTAGATTCGACATTCTATACTTTAATTGTGAAATTATAATCACCAAAACTATTTCGTTTTAGTAGCTTGCGCCATTAGAGGCACCGCGGAGATGGATATCTTTCTGACTTTCGTACATGAATTGTCACGATCTTGTTTATCAAACGAAATTAAACCCAAAGAAATTAAATCGCTGTGCCCGGATTGTAATTTGAATAAAGCACTTATTTTGTGCTGACAGGCATTAATTATGTGATCCGATTTCAAATATTTTTGATGTTAAGACATTAAAACCCTTTATTCTTAAAGGTGGGACAAAAATTACCAACAATATTATATTTTTATAATGTCGACTTTGAAAACAATTTACTTCACGCATTCAAATATTACATGTTGAATATGGAAATACCAATTTTCCCTCGGTGATATAACGTAAGATAGATTATTTTTTTGGTCGTTATTATGGTTCGAAATTGACTTTCGTTGTTAAGATTGAAACTTTCTATTTCATTGAATATTTAATTCGGTTTTTCAAATATTCCCATGAACAAAACAAATAGGATTTCCATGCGTTTCAACATTCTGTTTTACGCCAATCTAAATTCGCTTGAATTTCTTTTGTCACCTGACTGAAGAATTCGAGATTTCTTTCGGCCCTATACCTACTTCATTCAAATAATGTTACGAATTATATTTTAATTGGGAGTAAACGCCCTTCCGTGTCTATCACATCTCGTTCGAGACCCAATCCAGCGTCGAGTTACACTTGGCGGCGCAAGGGAGCACGAGGTTGGAACACAATGATCTCCGATGAGATCGACAACCGACTTTATATTTCGGAACACTCCCATTATATTTTTTTGTGCAAAATTATGAATTTTTGTGTGTATTTTGATTTTGTCAAATCGCGTGATATTCTACTTTGTTCGCAATGGATGTTTTTATGGAATGAGTGCTTTATTTTCTTCTGTAGGTATTCATTTTATCTAAAATATTTTTCACGAAAGATGTTTACTTTAGTCTAATGGATGTGGTCAAGATTCTTGATCATATTTAACTCTTTGTCAACAAAACTAATTCTCATTGTTTCAGTTTCATTCTTGATATTTGGCACAATCTTTTAGCTCCTAAATCAAAAGTATACTATTTTCTAAATTACGGTTGTGATTGTTCTGGGTGTAACTCTTGTCAGTTGCAAGTTTTGGGCTCGTACCAAATTTTTGATTTTCATTTTGAGTGGGGTCAAGTCGTTTCTGCCAATTTTCATATCGCGACGTGGACATGTCTGAGGTGATGTTTTACCTCATACAGTTTCATATACAACAGAAAAAAAAAACTTTGAAATTGAAAAAAAAAATTGTATTCTTTTTGTTAATTGTGTTATCTTCTTCAAACAAAAGAGCAAATTTATGACGAGATAATTGCACAAGACATTTTGTGAATTTTCTATGCATTAGCAGATCAGCTTCAATAAACACAGTAATTGTGATCAATGTAATGGCTCGATGAAAAGCATCTATAATTTCTAATTTATGGAGATTACACATAAGCTAAAATAAGGTATCTTTACTCGTTCTCTCAAGACTTAGTTTTTTTTCGGTGAAATTTTATCAAACATGGTCATCGTTTAAAGCGCGCTTACAACGGCGCGGTTTAAACGTTGGCCATATTTGATGCGTTTTAAAGATAAACAAAAACATTTTTTTTGTAATGAGGTTGAAAATATTCCGATACAAATTAATAACAATATTTAACGGTCCGACAGTGTGGCGCCAATGACTATTGACCCGGCTAATAATGGGATTCGTTTTCTCTTTTTGGGGTTTGCGCAAAAAATAATCTCGAAAGTGGAATTTGTGTCTTTTGTTCCTAGCTATTTGCCATCATCATCCCTCTTTCATATCTTTTTTGTTCAACGCGCTTCGTTAATGACGCGATTATGATGAATTCAAGCTAATAACCATGGGAAAGACGACGATGTCTATCGGGAGATTAATCCACAATTCTTTTTTGTAGATTGTCTAAATTTGGACATTAGTTACCATAAAGTATTTAATATTCAAAAAAATGTAAATGTTAGGTTAGGAATCTTCTATCAATTTTTAGTTATCAAAAAAAAAAATGACGAAATATTTATAATCCTCTACTTTACGGTCTAGGACAGGGTAGGAGCTGACGTTCTGTAGTTATATTTAATGCATTGTTCTAACACATACCTAACTTGGATTATCTTTCGGTTCGAGCCAATTACACGTTACTCGTGTCCTATGAAATTTTTAGGCCATGCCAAACTAGAAACTTTTCATTTATCCCGACCTCTCCTACTTTATTCTATATGATTACTTGTAAAGATCCCTGTTTGGGAGAGAATATACCCTAACCCTTTTCAGGGATGATGTTGAACACTTCATAAAACTAACATCAAGCAGCTATGTTAAGTTGTGTTTATAGTCCACCAAGAATGCTTGTACTTCTATCACAATTTATTGTATTGAAAGATATGGCAGCCATCGGGATAAATCAACTCCAACTAAATTACACTTTTCATGTTATATTCTATAAATTCAACCACTGAAGCAACACAAAGAATTAAGTCTTTCATTTAATAAAGACACTTTCAACTGAAACTTCCAAGTACAACAAAACAATGGTTTTACGTTGAGAGCTTGTTGTGATTTCACTTCAAAGAGTTCCGGGGTTCTGATATTAATTCGTAAGGGTTTAAAAGTGGAACTATTCAGACTCTTATCTATTGTAAATACAATTCAATCATTCGTTCAATCTAATTTAGTAACGGAATAACTTAATATTTTAAAATTTTGTCCCAGAGTGGTTTTAACAATTTTGTGGTCTAGTCTTATTTTGAGAGATTCGTGGTTAGAACACCGTCAATGTAGTAACTAAGTCTTTTCAATTATAGCAGGGCGGGATTGGACGAAGAAAATTATTTAAGCAGAAGATAATTATATCCATCATAAAATTCTGGAAAGCCACAAACCCCTTGTCTAAAACCCAATTCGAAGAGATAGCGGTTAAGTGAACATGATTCTTGTCTTTTTTTTTAAATATTTGGTATTTTATCAAAAGTGTCGACCTAACGCTGATAGTGCTAAAACGTCGTTGCCTTCAAATCGATATATTTCCATTTGATATATATATAAGAATTATAAATTTGCTTCAATAATACTTCACTGACGTAAATATTTCCAAATTTTTCTTTAATAAAAATACTTAAAACCGACGCGTAATGCAATTGTATAAAGGACTTATTATAACAAATTTCACCCAGTACGTATATGCATTATTCGCATTCTCAGATTCTGGTAGCGCCCACAAAAGTAATCTATCTTTGAAAATCAGTTTGGACTTTTCAACTGCACTATTTACTTAACGTGCCCGCAAATAATGACCATATATTATGAATTAACAAAGTTAAAAATTCTTTCAGTATTTTTTTGTTAAAATCTCTTATCTTTAAAAGAAAGATCACGACTACGGTTAATTAATCACGAATAGTTTGAACGGGACGTACAAACAACTCAGAGCGACGTTACTCCCGTGATTGTCTAACATAAATATTGGTTCATTTGGTCCCTTTGTCCATATTCAATTGTTCGATGTGTCTTGAGACGAATGTCTAGATTACCATTTTCTATTCAATGCGGAGCTACCGAAATTTCAAGAGGAAAGTTTACTTATTGATCATTATTTAATTTGCTCTCCTAAAATATCGCGGTTTTGTGATTTCAATGGGAAACTCAATCAAAAATGACTGATTTATTCAGTTGTGCGGGGGTGATATATAAACTAATTTTAAAATGGAACAAAAATGGCAATTTTTAGGATAGTGTTTGAATGTGCGCCATGTGTTAATCGCGCCCTAAGGTTTTCATCCATCCATCAAGCATGTGTAAATTACAATAAAAATACAATAAAATTAATAAATTTAAAATTTTATAAAAAAAAACGCACCTATTAGTCATCACGAAAAAAAATACCTGACCTAAGTTTGAATATAGAAAATTATTTTTAAGTGAAACGTTTTAACATTTTTACAATGGTCTTATCACAATCAATATTAAGACTACGAAATTGTTTCAAAGTATTTTTCATAATGTGTCTTCGAACTTTGCTGCTGACCAAACTCAGACGTATCTACTAGATTCGAAGGAATATTTCACCTTTCCGTTCTGATTTGGCCACCTCGATTTGTCCCAAAATACAGATACAAACCAACGAATCATTCGTTTTTTTCTGTGAACCCATAAATATCTTACCACATGACGGATTACGATGTGTATTGTAATACGAGAAAAGAAAGAAACACATAACAATAATTTTTGTGAACGCTATTCCTCAATTTTCCGCGTAGCTCGGGTAATCAAATCCTTATATTTATCGTAATTACCGTTGCATTGAAGGCCAAGTTTATTTCTCGATGGTTAAGGTCATTACTGGGCCACTGGTTACCACCTGCCTCTGGTATTAATTTGAATCTTTCCCACAAACTTGGCAATGACTTCAAAAATATTTTCAATTATGTTGCAACAACAATAGTAATCAACCCTGAAATAAATTTGAGTGTTTGTAAATACTGTAAATTCTAAATTTAAACTAGAGGGAAGACGTTAAATTTAATTGTATTTTGCAGTATATTAGTTAGTAACTAGACCATCATAGTCAACTCTTTGTTTCTATTATCGTGCGTGACAATTTAGTGACCACGTCGGATTAAATCAACTTCCAGGTGTGGGGGTTGTCGTGTTAATTCAACAAGTACCTTGCCAAGTTTCAACAATGTAATTTGGCTTAGATCTCTGTAGAAACACTTGGCAAACTTCCAGAGTCTGACTTAGTAAATAAAGTAAGTCACCTGCGTATTTTACGTAGATGTTGACGGTGTGATTCTGTGTTCTTTTTTACTCAAATTTAGGAATATTAAATGTTATTGGCCTAAAGTTAGCTTCTGGCTCGCAAAGCCTTTTTATTAATGAAATCCTACTACCAACTCTTTTTGACTTTCCGGACTGATAACAAGCTATCATTATATTTTACAACGATTCTAGTATTTTATATGTTGTAGTATTTTTACGCTGGAAGTATCGAGAATACACTCACTCACTGCTCAATTTTGATAGTAAATTTCCTACAACATAAATTATTGGGAGGTTCCAAAAAATGTTTATATTTATGTTGTTATTTTTTCATTCGGAACAAGAACTAGTAATTTTAGCATTTAGGAATAAGAACCATTCGCTTCATCAGTGATAATTAAAAATATATCAGCCATCCATTTCGCGACAAAGATAAACAAAGAAAAAATGGATGCAAAATAAGGCAATATATTCAGATGAAATACTTGTTGGCGAATGAATTTGAATTCTGGTATTAACAAATTCAATTCCTAAAAATCGACATATATGCGTTTCAAAACTTCAAAGTGAAAAAGTTCACAAACAATGATCAATACTTAAAATCTTGGACTTCGTCCCCTTCCATCAACCACAATTATGTTGCATTTGACATTTTTGTTGATTTCTATGTTTTTTGGCAATTAAACAACCCCAAATTGAGCGTTCGGTGCGTCAAATCAGCAATTTTGTGCGTCATAAGACAAATGCACGCTTCCTATTCGCCATTTTGGCCGGGTCACGCAACATGCTTATTCGCTTATCAAAAATTGCGATCAGAATTAATGGAATTTGAATCAATTGTGAGACGCCATACCCCAAGTAATCCACGGCGTCTTGGAGCCGTCGATACTTGAAAAGACTTAACAAAAATTCCACGAAAGTTCATCAGAAAATCAATCAAATTTTCTAATCTATTATTATTATCACTATTTAATACGTTGGCCAAGTGTAAGTAACCGATAATTAGGAATCATGCTTCTTAGATCGACGACCTATACATTTTTCGATAGGAGGCTGGGTGACTTCTAGTCTGAAATAGATCATTGACAAACATAAGCCAGGGATGTTTCATGCACATTCTTACATACATTACTATATATATTTACTATAGTAGGGTGCAGCGTCTAATGCACAACCTAAAAATAGTATTTATTGAAATATTACGACATGTTTCAAGTGACTTCATTTTTATAATTTATCAGTTTACCAGGAGATAAATGAGAAAAGTAAGACCTTATCCGAACTCTTTCTACTGTTGTACACAGAAAAAGTTTTCATTCATTTTGATATTATTATTTAAAAAAGGACGGGTTATCTCGTCTGTTTTCAATTTAGGTCTTCATCTGACCAGTGGCGGCCTGCTGGGCCGAATGAAATTATCATATTACGTTATAATCGCCATTTTTGATACATTCATTTTGCGGCTCATTAGGCATATAGTTCTTTCCTAATCTGGTCGAGATTAAGGGCACTGAGACTGAATAATGACAATCAAACTTGGTAGACTGGGACTTAAAAATTAAGCTATGACGGTAAAAAAAATTCTTTAAACTTTGACCACAGATGTTTGCATATGGACTCAATTTTCATACAAGGTCCATAGTAAGATGTGAATAAGAAGATTTTTGCGAATGTCGGCCAGTTTGCTTGAGTGTACTTTTAAATGACTAATAGAAAACCAAAGGCGACCTCAATTGGTCTCTTCGAAACAAAAAGTATTGGTTTGATTGAGCGGGAATTTTGATAGGAAGGTTGATTAAAATAAATTTGCTCAGCTTTTTCGTCGTTTGTATGTCAATTCATCACGGCGTATGTAAGTCTGTAGGATCGAGATTTTTGAAGTCTAAGAAAAGCTGAAGAAAGAAATGAGTTATTGATTATGTTACCTTATTCGGTCGGCACGATGTTTCAAAATTTACATTTATTTTTCAATGTAACTTAAATTACTAATGCTGTTCAGTCTCTCCAGTCAGTAAAGACGAAGAATTAAGAAAGTGAGTGGGAGAAACAGTGAGTGAAAGAATTACAAAGGGGAAAAATTTCGGAGGGAGTATCGCAATGTGCAATAATAACTTCAAAATTTATACACAGGGAAAAAATATTTGGAAAAAAAACAAAATTCACTTGAAAATTATTAACTCGATATAGGACATATTTTAAGTCGAGGACATCTCTTGAAACTAAATTTTCGTTCGGCCAATTTAAATATTTCTTATAGGTTGAATTGGAGGTCATAAGAATATTATTGAGTACGGAATAAATTAAAATCGATGTTTGTCGTAGAACAATTTTCCCAAGATCTTAAAAACACAATTTCTAGAACAATATGCGAAAGAATAACATAGAAAAAAGTTTTTTCTTTTGTTAAAGGCAAATTAAACGTCTCACGAAGATAAAGGGTCCCGGCAATGAAGCCGTTATTAATGAAAGCCTAAAACCATGACAAGTCGGCTATTATCTAATTTTGGGAAAACAAACACACTTATTATGGATTGGTATCCAACACAAAGAACAAAATTCTGATCTCTTAATGGATATTAACTCGTTCAAAAATCCGGGTATAATTAGCTATGGCCATCCAAGGATTTGATATTTACAAATGCATGATCCATTTATGGCCAGTGATGATTTAATTTAGTATAATCCTAATCTACGCGAATACATTATATTTTATTGTCAATATTATTTTTAATGTCATGGGGGAGTGCTCACCTAGACGTATAAAGTTTTTGACAATATTTACTGATTTCGTGCACAATTATAGCGTTAAAAACAACAATTATACAATTTAGTAATAATCAGACTTGGCGTTTTATCAAAAATATGAGGATATTTTGAAATTTTAAACCAACAGTATATAGCATAGAATGGATATAATCTCTTGTTTGTTACGTGAAGTTTTCGGGTTAGCCTTTGTTCTACGAAAACACGATTCATCATAACTTTTATCCAAACAAACCACACAATTAAATGTAGCTCGTGAAACATTCGGTTATTACACCCGCTGACGAATTATTACGCGCGGGGGCCTCACGAACAATAGAGCTCCCAAAAAGCGCCTTGACAGGGAAACAATAGGCGACTCGTACGAAAATCTTGATTGCTAACGTACATTATAACGATAATATTCAATGTTCCCGTCTAATATAAGCTTGAAACATTATAAAATCAGCAAACTTCATCTATAAAATACCACTACTTAACAATTTGACTAAATTTCAGTTATGACGTAACAAAATTGATGACGTCATTTATTATAAAAAATTCGGCTTGGAATAAGTTTGTTTGTCCGTGATTGGGAACACAGGTCTATAACATTAATATCACTCTTAATATCTATCTTTCATCGTAGGGCGCTTTTGTTCTCTAATTTTCTTTCCCGATCAAGAAATTGTATTCGATCATGCACGATTATGAATAAAAAACATACATAATCCTGAATCATTGATATCTCATTCATGATCATAAACTGAATTTAGGTAATGTTTTCATCTGCCGGAAAGAAATAATTCTCTTCATTACGGTGTTAAAATTTTAATAACCAGTCTCCTCTCTTTGTTATGATCTTCCTTAGAAGTCGTTGGTCATCTCACCAGAAAGCAAATATAGAAATACGAGTTTAATTATGCGATTCATTATGTCAGAAAGGAATGTCCTAAATCTAACGTTAGATTGAAATTTTATTATCATATCCAATCAAAAAATGCAATTGCAATTTACACGTTTTGGATGTGGATATATTTTTTGTGCATATCTTCAATAATTTTTGTGCAAAGACGCACAGAAAATGGAAAGTACTATCAAGGTATAGAGGAAGGAATGTTGTCAATTCTTTATATATTTCTTGTCGAAAGCCTTGTTACGGGAGGATATGTATATAATTTTCAAAACGGTTGAGTGACAAGGTTCATATCGGTATAGGGATATTATGTTACAGCGAAATGAGTAAATGGTGACACACGTCGTATGATAAAAATATTTTTGGGTTCGAATTAATTATATATATTGTATCTAAATTTATAGAATCCCGATATTTTACGCAAGTATAATCACGAAAAATCGTGGGTTTCCGTTCTGTTCAATCTCCTACGAAGAAGGGTGATATTAATTTTGGCAGCTGGAATTGACGGTTATACTAATTCATGTTTTTGCCAAATCTGAACCAGGTGGCTTATATCTGTTATACGCAAAACCACCAAAAATTACTTTTTTATATAAAATATCGTGCGGTTACATTGCGATAACTAATCTGAGAGAGAGAGAGAGATTTACAGTATCATCATTTTGTTATTGGCAGTACAGATTCATTTATCGTCAAAATATTTAGTTTATCCATATACACGTAATAGAGAACAATCGCAGGAGATGCAGACAACAACGATAGATTGTGTTTTCACCGAAAGGCCTCCAATTCTTTAAATAGCATAATTTTCAAACAATTAATTCGTAATAACTAAATATAGTGACTTTTATACAACACGTTTATCAATTGCTGATTATTTTGGGTATCAAAATAGTTACAGCGATATAAAATTGAAGCAAGAAGGCCTATTTCATTCAACAATAAACAGTAATCAGAGCCGCGCTGAGTTATGGTTGAATGGAGACTAAAATAGTTCTTCTTAATTTGTATCAACGGACCGTATTAAAATAACAAACCACACTAGATAATGAACATCGTGTATATTGTGGTATATTACCTTGCTTGGTCAATGTAAAATTTCTCATATTTTAATGAAAAATGCACATGGCCCATGTGAGACTAATTACAAAAGGATAAATTAGAATAATAATAATACCAATAGAATAAAAATTGTATAACGAATTGTTCTGGTATCGTGCAATGTGTGGTATTAGTCAATCGTCGCCTCGACATGGTCTTCATCAGTCCAAACAACCGATCGTGCAAAGAGCGCTAAATCTACATTAATTAACGTTAACTCGGTTAACCCGTAAGGAGCAATAACTGGGTAAATTGTGTAAATATATTGGCATACAATGTCGATATTTTAAAAAATGTCAATAAGCATTGTTATTATATGACACTGATTTCTCCTATTTTGAGACATCTACCAGTATGGACAAGAATAATTTTTCGGTTTCTTTTTGCAAATTTAATTTTTGAATAATATTTCCTTTCCAAATGCCGTATGGTTTTACTGAGTGTCTCCCTATCTTCTGTCTCCACCTTTAAGGAATGTTTTCAAACCAAGTTTGTGTGAGCAATAATCACCCAATTCTAGTAATCGTAATTACGAATTGAAAAATCATTCAACATGTTTTTCACAGCGTGGGCGGCGCCACCGGATATAAAATCTCGAGATTTATTATTAGGACGAAATACATGTTAATGATGGAAGGCACATTAAAAGCTAGGAGACATTTCCCGTTATCAATAAAGTATGACTATACACACACACACAATACAATAATTGCTACCGCATTGGAGAGCGTGTTTGTGAAAAAGGGTACGAAATTTTCTGGTCTAAATGAAAAGAAAAATTGCTATTTTACGACTCGTCGTTAAAAATCAAACGAATTATATTTAAACAAGCCTTCTTCCAGCCGCGACAGGTCTTATTTGCTTCGCTCAATCGCCAAAATGAGTTATTCAATTAACCTGCTCTTCTCTCTCTTTTACTTGCACCCAGTTTGAATATATGTCATAAATACTTTATATTCGATCAGGTATGGGCCATAACATTTAATTATGGACCATGTGTAAAAACGCGAGATGATGTGATTAATTTTTAAGTGGGTATGTGTGCCGAGCGTCGTAATCAGGCACCAAGCAGTAATGAGCCTTATTTGATTTGTACGGTCTGTGCCTCTGTGGTTTGCCAACTGGAATTCGCTGCTTTCTAGCTATCTCGATTGTTAACATCACAGAAGACGTTATGTCGTATCGCATTCAATGCGATGCCAAATGTACCGGTAGTCGCTAATTTGAGTCTTTCAATACAGAATATGTTAATTAGTGCGGTTAATATGAAAGGTAGGATAGGATTTTATACGCAATATACATTTTCTTGCATATATTAAAGTAGTACTTAGAATAGAGCATGGTGAATTTAGCTGTATGTGAGGTGTGCCGTAGACCCATACTAGGAAGAACAGTGCGAGATAACGTTAGCTCAGATATATCACAGTAAGATTAAGATTTCGATAACTTCTGTAAGTCAAATAAAACTCTACTAATTTACAAAAAAGCCAAATATTCAATTCGGGCATCCCGAATAATTCAGACGTCTAAATCTGATCCTGCAATTTCCAAACCTAGATTCTCCCCTATACCTGAATGCCAATAACTTTCCGCCAAAAGTCGTCTGCTAAACCTGTCACGTGATTCTGTAGTGAGTGATGCATAACATCGAAACTTTCATTCAAGAAAAGATCCAGCATTGAACTATTGATATTTTGTGAAATTTTTTGCTTACTGTTACTACCAGAACGTTCGTTACAAAACACCTTTTTGATATTATTATTCATACATACTTAGCCTATTCTTAGAAATGTCATTTTGATAATTTTTGAGCGTACCAACGATGTAACGCACATCAAGTGTGCCAAGATGTCGTCACCTGTTAACGCCAATGACGAGGTGGAAGGAGAATCGAAAGATTTCGGAGTAACACCATCGACAGTGGGAGGCGAAAAAGAAGATAAGTCAAATGGGGTGAAAACTCAAATTATTATGACTAATACTTCTTCACTGGTTCCGGACCAAACAACAGAAAAATTTGAAGTCGAAAAAATCGGTCAAGCAAAATACTCTGTACAGTTAACAGCCTCATCTAATAATGACTCACAAACGTACCAAGTCCACAGCTTTAGAGAAGAAGAAGTATCAACAAATATCAATAATTGTAACAACACGAAAGACACAGATTCGATTTTCAAGCGAATAAAACAAATTGCGACACGTGACTTAGAAATGGCGGAATCTAATCCTAACCCTAGCAGGTAATAAAACAAAGTAGGATCTGCTTTTTTATTCAGTGGTGTTTTGTATGTTCGGTCTCCCGCGGCCTTTAGAGTTCCTCAGATTGCATGTCTATTGTTTTTGCAGGTTTAAGTCGATTTTGATGTGCATTCCTTGTCGCATCACTTTCAATGATTCTTGTCTACTTGTTTCGCATGGTTCGACCGTCCATGGTGTACAATTGAACAAAATGGAAAAAGAGTTAGTGGAATGCAAGTTTGTTAACAGCATAATTCAAGTTAGTATTACCGCTTTATCGCCCCATCTTTGCAGATTGTTGTCATTCAAGCTTTCTCTTCCCTATTTTACCCCCCACTTTCAGTATATATCTGTTATAGAACCAGCTCGTATGAAACAAAATTGTTTTGTTTGATTTCTGGCATCTATAAATAATTAGGGTATGGACATATTGCTGGTGAGTCGCAATTTATCTAATCATCCATAGGCGCCTGGGAGAAACTAGCAACCTAGACAAGATATAAATAATTTAGTCACAGTGTCTGTTCAAATTACCGAGTTCAAAATTAGAACTGTATTTTGTTTAAATAATAAAATTATTTTACTTATATTATACAAGATTTTATCGGAGATTAACTTTTCTGATAACGTTGACGTAACTAGTCTTAGGATATCGCATTTCAACCGTTTACAAAAATATTGTTCGCAATTAACCCAGCACACGATATATGTTTTAGCTTCATCTTCATTTTCATCACGCCGATGGTGGATTTTTTATTCGTTTTGGGGGCATAAAAACAATCAGTAAATTGAACGGAAATTTAGTGAATAAATTGGTGTTAACAACTATTTAGTTTGATATCATACTTTTCTATTTAATACCACACTAACTGTTGAAATACACGACAAAAAAAGATGTATAATTTAGAATGTCCGAACTCTATCAATTATTTTAAAACAGATTTATACATGTACTATTTCTAATATCGTATAGAATATGATATTTTACGAAACTGAAATTTTGTCAATATCTTGATTATATATAATTAAGTTACTTTCAGTTTATTTGTGTTTCACAAACTAGGCAGGGTTTTTGAGTGGAGAGAAACCGTATATTCATCTATTATTAACGTCTATCAAAGATGATAATTCTCTTGCACACTCATAGGGAGATAGATGTACATTATTTCTGCCAGACAAAGTATTATGCGTTATGTTCATATCTTCAGAATTTAGATTAATAAAATCTTCATTGCATCATTGGGAAAAATATTATTTACAGTGACTACAAAATAATTATTCATACATGAATCACTGATTTGAATTAAAGTTCAAATTCTGTATTCCTTTTTTTAAAACCAAAGTCAATCCTGTGGATCTCTCAGCTATATTGCAATCACTATAATGAAAATATGTATATTAAAAATGTTTACTGCATGCAGAACCCATGAAATGATAATAAATGAATTCAAATTCATATATAGTAATAGACTGAATCGGCTTGAAACATGGACTGACTTGAATATAATATACCAGACTAATTTTTTTCATCAATACAAATCAGAAAAATATCGAAGTCCATTGATATATACTAAAAAAGCAGGCGAAATTAGATACGAAAAGTAAAAAAAACAGTCTTTTCTTCTATTGCTGACACCTAACCCTGAATATGACCGGGAAACATGAATATTCGATGACAATATATATTCTTGTTATACAACCGTATCCATCCAGGCTATCAAAATTTCATCGGATGATCCGATGCTGAAAAATGAACTTTGTTCGAAAATGCTTTCCACAATATATGATACAATATTATATTTTTTCAGATTCTGTGTATTATGGTAGAATTTGTACACTCAAAATAGCCCATAATCGACAAAACACGAAATTTAAGCTTCCCAACATATTTGTCACAATTGGGGATGTAAGTTTTGAATATTTTATGTTCGAATAAAATTTCGAATCCCAAATTTTCCGTGTTGAATATATCCGAATCTGATTCTATTCAGTATAACATCATACTATCATTAACTTTGTTTAGATTCGAAATAATGACAGGATAAATTGTGACTAGGTAATATTACTGAAATAATATTGAAAAAATTTAGTGGAAAAAATGCATCAGTCCATGCATCAAATACCCAATATATTAGGGCTGAAAAAGTTATTTTCTGTGACACAGATCTGCAATTCGTTTAATATCTATTTTTTATTACAATTTCGGTTTGCAGACGGAACGATATTGTACGGTTTGCAAACAATACCAGACGAACAGTTGTAATCTTCCAAAATTGCCCTCCAGAATTAATCCCAATAATAAACTCTAGTTGACTGCGCTCTTTAGTGACGTTTGCGGGAAACAGATCTATGTTTTTGAGAAGGAATAATGCAATGATGTTGTTATTCAAATGATTTTTGGGCCTGTTGGTACTCCAAATAACCATTCATAAAATGACATATTTGTAAAACTTCTTACGTTTTAAATAGTCCAACTAAATTAAGAGAATCCACTGATTCTTTTAAAACTGTAACCCATATGAAATATAGCAACCCCAGGAGTGGGGGAGGCTGTGAACACAATGAAGAAAAATAAACAAAGGGACTTTTTTGTCGATGTCAAGATAGCGCTGCGTCGTACAATCGCCTCGTGTCATCTGGAATTTTAAATAGAATCAAGCCGTTTTCCGGAAAGTGCTTCGAATCGATATGAATTAATGTTGATTCGAAATTCTGAAACTACATAGACAATCAATTTTTTTTCCATGATGCCAGTTCTGTATTAAAGACCTGATCACACACGCACAATCAGACAGTAAAACTATTTTGCGGCAGAACAAAACAACAATTAAAATAAAATAAATTTTACAATCTTTGGAACTCCTGTTTGTCGTTTATTTTATTATTATTTTTCGTAAATTTAAAACCGTATTTGCGGTACGCCAAAATGAAAGAGCCAATTTGTATTACGAATTGAAAAACATTCATTTTCATTTGAAAGTTGTAAAATATAATTGGTTTGGAAAAGTCCATATTCGTCAGTTGACCTTTGTGTTAATGGCACCAAATGAAAGCTGAACTTTATAGCCAAATTATCTTTGATCATACAAGGAATGTAAATAAGCCAATCTACAAATGTGCGGCGTTACTATTCCCCATGTTTAATATGATATTACTAAATCAAAACAACTAACCTTTGTAAGATTTTATAGAATTCTGATAGCACGGGCTAAACGATGTCTGTGGATCCAATTAAAATTCTAATTACGTTTAGAATCAACAGATTTATGGCCATCGTTAAAAGCTAGACAAAAGGAATCGGCTTTTCAAAGGGTTCCTGTTAGCCTGTACCGGATAGATAATGGCACAATTAAAGAAAAAATTCCTTTTATCTCCTCCCGGAATATGTTTCGCGATATCGCACTCGACAGTGCAAACAAATCAAAAATTTACGTCAACTGTCGTTTACTTCTCTACATGTAAAAATTAGCGAAATTTTTATTGTCTGGGGTTCAAATAAATGACTCAGTTTTATGTGTATAATTTGATGTTGTTGTCCCGGGATATATTATATTGTGTTGGCGTTGTTTTTCACATTTTTGAATCATAGATATCGCTGTTTATACCAGAGTTATCAACGAACTCGATATAATTTAATATTGAACCTGTCACAGCCTAAAATACAAGCCTGAATCCGAGATTAACAGACGAAACTAACAAAACAAAAATTATAATTAAGCCAGAGACAGACCCCAATATTATGCCCAAGTCGTAGTTTATTCTTTATCAAATGTTCATATAGCCTTGCAGTATAGTTCTAAACAACCAAAAGCGGCTTTTTAACTCAAAGTCCGATACCTACCCAAAATGTACATGAGAAAAATCGAATCAAATCTAATATAAAAGCCCTGTCCAATAAGTATTATTTTCAATATCCAGCTATATGCACAAAGAAGTAGTGATACAAATTAATCATTTTTTATGACATGTTTCAACCACCCATTGTTTGATCATTAAACCATCTCCCTCATTCCACGGTCCAAAATAGTCGATTTATTTATGTTTATCAGATATTGTCTATATATATATATTTTTACTTCCTGTGTGTGTTCTCACGCTGGTTTATAATTATTCTACAAAGACTGTGCATATGACTCAAGAAGGGGGTATCCTCCAGTACATTTGAGAACTGACTTTGATGATGGTAAAAGTATTTGTTTTCGCTGACACTACACTTTAATGAACGACCACAGAAAAAGTTAAAATTCAGAATTGAAATCACCATGTTTGTTTTCCATCTGAAACCCGGATGCAATTTTAATCTGTTGATATAATTTGCAAAAATTTCCTTGGCACGAACGATTAAGTTTATTATGAATATACTATCCATCTACAAATAGCAAGGTTTTATTCGGCTTCAATCATTTTCCTCTCAAACGAATCTTCCCATCCTGCACTGCATTATATCACGAATTATTTCACTAATTCACGATTTTTTAGGAACCATCTGATGGAAAATCCGCCATTTGTTTTCTTGAGCTTGTGGATCAACAAGAAAATCCGGAGTCTGCACTTGAAAAAGATGAGAAAAATCATTCTGAAACGGAAAAGAAAGGAGATGACGAAGGGCGCCATCTAGAGGTTAGAAATTTAAATATTTAACATCCAATTAACAAGATACCACACAATTTAGTTTTGAAAGTTTTATTTTCCTACCTGTGTAGCAGTGTATAGTTTTATTTATAATTTAGTTCACAGACAGTTTATCTAATATTCAGTTGATTACATGTAAAATGGCGATGATCCCGGTTTTTTAATATGGATGAACAATTCTCGGGAACCTCGTCTGTCATGTCAGACATAAATACCGTTTTAAAATCACACGTTGTACAGTTTCCTTTGGCGATGAATTTTAAAATACGAATACTAAAAGCTTGTATCAACCAGTTATATTCATTGTCAAATAACATAAAATGAAATAATTGAAATAAATAATTTTCAATTTATATAAATAAGTAACAAATGAATATAATTTGCCGGTTATTCGAATCGTTGTAACACGAAGCAAAAATCATTTTCGATTCGATGAAGTAAGATCATACATGTATTTATTGCTGCTTTTAGAGCAAAAAATCTCTTCATTTTAACAGTTGGTTCTACTGCTACTATATTAAATAATCGAGTAAGATTGGTAATTTTGCTGATTTTTTGATTAGCATAACATCTTTGTCCCGTTTCGATTTGTTGCTAATCGCGTCAATTCTTTTTGTGAAATTCTGGCCGAATAAAATGAATAATCGCCGACCCCAATATCTAATCATTATTCATCGAAATTCCGGTCTCACGGTCATATAGAGACAAACGTTTTGAGCTTATTTTCAAGTTAACCCTGTGGCTGCCAAGTTGGAGTTATCGCTGGATTGTTCTCGATTAGCCGTCAAATTTATGGTGGGTTTCTCATAGTAATTGGCTGAATTTATTGAGGTACTAAATGGAATGAAAAACATCATTGCTTCAACTGAATTTGTTGCTTTAAACGAATAATTTTGTCATAAGGACTATAAATTTGTATTTAAGGATTTTTTGGGAAAGATATTATTTAATTTTTATGATGCATGTCGCTATGATAAGAGCGCGCATGATCATTTATAATAAAATATTCAGGATATTTAGATAATCGAATCAACATGGCAGTTAATTTTGTCGACACAAAAGGGTTAATGAGTTTACATCATCAGCTAAGATGTTTACTGTCCAATTACATATTCTACAAATGATGATAAATATTGACCTAAAATTGCCTAAATTTTCCTTTCTTTATTCTAATATTTAAATACTGGGAGTATATTTTTGTCGTTTTGTTATTGTGGCACATAATAACAGTAATTGGTTGTTTTGCATTGTGTATCCGCTTTACTTGATTAGTTCGTGGAAGCTACACTGCCATACAGTAAAAATGCAAAGTCGGTATGAAAAACTAATATATCTAAGTGCTAATTGATTATACATGGCAGTGTATCCATAATACTTGCAGCTAACAAGAAAAGCTTTGGAAGCTAGGACTTTAAATATTGTTTAATTAACCGGATGTTAGTCTTATAAGTTATAGGAAAACGAACGGTTTTACAAATTTAGGTAAAAAAAAATAGGGTTGAGGATGGTACTATTGGGATTATATGATTGAAAATGTTCTTAAATAAGTTCGGACTATATTCGGTCATGACGGCGAATAATTGTTGAGTCTTCGGATTTTTAACAAGCTCACCATAACTTACATTTCAATCAACAATATTCATCAAGTGAAATATTGAAATATCATTTCGATTTGTAATTTACTGTAAGAAATTTTACTGTAATAGTTTGAATTTAAAATACATTTGAAAGTATTCTGTCACGCTTATGTTGAACAGAACTCAATTACATTTGTTTTATATGATTATGGTGAATAGATCTTCAGTTTACAGCTGTCGTACTTCTTGAATTGTCCATTTGTAGGAAAAATACTTGGGCAATTTTTGTAGATAACTAAATTGAAGAACTTGATGATTGCAAGGGCATCACATAAAAAGTTGACAAATTTTGAATTCATTATGAAATATAGAGGTTTGTTTATTAAAAGTTTATTTATCTGGGAGACGCATATATCATATATTAATTCATATTATTTGTTATATCAAATAATAATTCATATTATTTGTGGTTAATTTTTCTTAGATTTTCTCATTACCTCATTCCATTGCTATAATCCTTGTGCATCGATAAATTTTGTCTTATTATTTTGCAATTATCAACGCTTATCCTAAAACACGCATGGTCATGAATTGGATAGAAGTCTGCCAAGCGGAATACAGTATATATGCAGTTGATATAAGATATAATCAGCTTGAATTCGAATTTTGACTTTTGATGAAGTAATCGAATACCATAGAATTATAGATAAACTATGATAATTGCAGTCATCAGTTTGAAAGTGCGGTGTTTTCTACCCCAAGGCACACCTTGTTTTGTTGTGTTAATTTGACTTTTTATTTTCGTCAATGTAAGACATTGCGTTAAATATAAACTTACAACAGATCGTTCACTAGGTTTGATGTGAAATTACCGAACTTGTAATAGGTGTGATTTATGCTGTTCAGTCAATTTTTTGACCACAACAACTTGATGTTGTGATAACTCAAACGAAATTTACATTCGACAAGTCGATACACTTCTGTCAAAATGCATTTTGGCATTGTCATTCTCAAATAGAAAAGTTAGTTGGGCGGTTTTCTGTCTTTTACATACGAATAATGTGTTTTTGTGCGTTAAATCAACTCAAATTAACCATTTACACATGTAATAGGCAAGTAACAAATATAAGACTAGAACAAAAAGAAATCTGGAATAATAAATTGAAGTGAAGTTGTAATTTTTTTCGAGAGGGTCGGATGGGTGACACCGGACTTGAAACATTTGTGATATTTCCGGTTATGGAAACGTTTTGACAGATGGAAGTTGTTTCATTTTTTTCTGTATGCAATCAGAATGTAGTAGAAACATGGATAGGGTATGCTGGCAAAATAAAAATCATGCTCTCTAAAGATTTTGATTTAACGACACATAAACATGTTTAATCGTATTATGCGCTATTCAACGTTGGGGCCGAAAGTGAGAATACCCACTAGCTAAGTAAGAAGACTTGTAGAGAGACCTCAATACGGTTTTATCTTATACGGTTTTATAAATACCTCATAAACGTCGACTAAATTGTACTAGGGCACACTTTCTCAGTACAGCGTATGCGAAAATCAATTATTTGTTGAGGAATGTAAATTACTAACATTAACACCAACTTTCCGCCATTTTGGATCCAAAATGACGAAGGATTTTATTCTGTGCAAAGTACTGATTAAGTCAAACCACACAAAATGGAGGAAATTACTTATTTGCCACTTACTGCTACAAACAACAAATGTGAATGAGTGATACAATTAGCAGAGAGACTAGCTACCAGGCTAGTCACTCGAAGCCAACTTATTAACTTTTCTATTCGATTTCATTTACTGATACCGCAAAAAAACGGTTATTATATCAACCTAATATATTTATCATCGTTCTTTTATTCCGATTTCTTTTGCTAAACAACTGTTTAAAATAAACTTAAAGAAATAGCACCGCAAACAATTTACATATTGTAAACTTTTTTCGGAAAACTTTTTAGCTGACAATTGTTTTAACATATTTTCGCCGACGCCCATCCTAAAATTTTGTCATTTTTTTGGTTTACTTTATAAGAAGAATCAAAGACATTAGAATAAAACCCGAAATATCGTGATATATATATTAATAGCAATCGCGAAAAAACTAATTTTTGTGTTTAAATGAGTCACGTATCCAACCAGATTTTTAGTACGATATGACAATTTTTATAGATTTTGTAAGATAAAATTTGTCTAGACAAATGATATTTACACGATATTGGGTTATAATTATTTTTCATGAACTATGCACTATTGAAAATAGACCCTTTGCGGCACCTGAAATAAAATTTAGATTAAAATTGATATAAAATACATGCCTCGGTCATAATTTAATTGCGTAACCCGGTCTCATAATTAAGTCCGTGTGGGCACGAATCGACTTTGAAAATTTAATATTCAACTTTTATGCGACTTAGTCATAAAAAATTACGGAATTTCAATTATTATTCCCGCTTTGTCACTCTGTATATAATACACTTTAATAGGCTTTCACAATATGTTTCATCGGAACATTTCGTAACAATAAAGAAAGGCACATATGGCTTATAATTGTGTTGTTTTGAATAACAAAGAACTCGACGGGGTATCAAGGAAATGTTTTCAAAAGTTGGTCAACCACCGTAATGAAGTCTTAATTTTCGAAACCGTGTATGACTTTTCATATCTATGACGTCACATACATGGTCTACTTAGTGATTTATTACTTCACAATATACTGCATAGCGGTTTATGACGTCACACACGATATTTACTTTATCATTACATCAAACAATCACCTTCACTCTACTTCGATTATTAAGCAAATTTTAAAACATTAAGAAAAGCAACTATCAGCTCATTTCGTATTTAAAGTTACGCCTCAAATTTTTGCTGAAAAAATATTGTCACACAATTTGATACGTCTGAACCGTCGTTATCATTATTAAATTACAAAAGATTTATTTCCTTTACATTCTGTAAAATTCCATTGTTGTAAATTTGATATTCATGCGCTCTGGTGACCTGTTTATTATTCTCATTTTCAAAATGTATTATAATATTTAAATTAGAATTGAAATAACTGGCGCGAATATAATTTACGAAATTACTCGGCACCGTAATTTTTATTTTATTTTAAATTAAAATTTTCCTTTTATATTTTTCTAATTTATTTTTCATTATTCAATCGAGAGCATTCATTATGCGCGTCTTGCCTATTACGGGCAATTTTCCAGTCGACGATCGTTCGCTCTCACCCATTTTTGTCTAATCTCCAAGAATATAATTGCCATTACAAAGGCAGAAAGACCCCAATAACAAAGGGTCGCCGGGATAACCGGATTTAATTTCTTTGCAATTAGCCCGATTTTTTGACTTTCGTCTCATTTTATCGTTCCGGTCACTCGGCCCCTCCCGGCATGAAATTAAAATACTTTTATTTCTTTTTTTAAGCTTAACTCTGCGCCCAAACGCGTTTGATTATGCGCGACTTACTTGTGGGCCACATTTGGCCGTATGTATCTAATTCTACCCGCAAGTTTATACTCATTCTCACTTAATCTTGCTCCGCCCACTAAGATCCGAGCGATTTATGCTATTTACAATTTTGGGTCTTTTATGAACTATTGGGGCGTTAATTTTTGCGTAATTACGGCAGAAATATTTTAATACAATGTAATCATCACCAGCGAAGCGAAAATAACAAATGTGTCGAGAACCAATCATTAGTTAAAATAGGAAAACACAAAAATCGCAATATATTTTCCAATAAACATAAACCTTACCCCCCAGAACCCCCATCCGCCAATTAAACAATAACGAAGTTACTTTTATGTAAGTAAGATATTTGTATTTTATTTATTTTTACTGAACAACTGTACCAACCTCTGGATACCAATCAACGTATTTATATCAAAAATACAATCTTGTGTCGCTTAGATAAATAATGAATAAGCATATATTTGGAGTTAAATTAGTGATTCGAATAAGATATAATTCGCCCATAAAATATTCTATGAAATGTAAAAAAATAATATTTCATTTGCATTTTTTTATCCATATGATAAAATGAATACTGATTACTGCTGATGATACAGTCAATAGTGCTTGTCATTTCTTGCGGGAATTGTCTCTCGGCTCACGCAGTTTGAGTTGTGCGTTTCTATGTTTTCACGTTCCGTACCGACAGTCGTTTATCGATTTTTTTTCGGTTTTGCGTAACGTCTTCGCATTGTCTATTTGTTTTCCGATGTAAAAATTTGCAGATGACAGTGACGGTATGTGATTTCGTTCAGATTTTTACTTTTACTTCACCCAGCCTAATAAAACTGTATTTTTCATGTCTTATGACATAACTACACTCGCATAAATTTCCCTGTATAATTGTTAAAATATGTATTTCCCTGCATACAAAAAGTCACGATCTTATATCAGGTAGTGTTAAATTGAACAAAAATCACATTGTAACGTTATCGTTGTGCGTTGCTCTGTGTTTCATCCATATTTAAAAAACGATTAATTTAGACTCGGGCCTTCTTCGTTCGTCGTTTAAAAAATTTCTCTCAGTTGTGCAGTCTAGCGCTGGAGAGTGTCCAGCTTACTACTATGTCTTTCGAAGTGACCCCCTTGACCGTCGTATATATATATACAAACGTTACGCGTCAAAACGAGAGTTTCCTATTTGCGTACATTTTGTTCTCTATTATTTTTCGTCACATTGTTTTCTTGAAATTCCTATTGTCGGCCATGTTTCCTGGTGCGGCCGTTTTGACAGCGTTTCGGGATGTTTATCTTTTTTCACGGGAGTTGAACCTCATCATTGTCGGTGAATATGTAATTTGGCACCGATGTCAAGGAATTTAGCGTTTTGCGGTCCGGCTAATTTATTCAAAATAGGATTCCACGCTAAGGTAGTCTACTCTCAGTAGTGGTGTGACATGGGACCTGTGAACAGGACAATGGTTTATCAGGATAAGATCTAAGTTTTCCTCGGAGTGAGAAGAAAATATTAGGATATTGAGTACGGTCTGTTATTTAATATAGGTTTATAATAGTTACAGACTAAACGTACTTTGTGCTTACCTCATCGTCTAAGATTAGCTTACTATTCGTGAAAAAAAGTTAACATATTTGAAACTTGGCGGCACAAGTCAGCAAGTAATGAAATGTGGCAAGTTTCGGGCGGTCACTATAACGTCGTATATATATCATTTTCGAGACACGAAAAGTCTGATTTGGACGTATATAGTCAGAACCTACATCAGACAAATATATTGTGTTCGTTGTTTATGTGGATTAGCTCCTATTAATCTTACTATTCGCGGACGTATTGTAGCCCAGTGTTTGCTTGTATCTTCTCTGACTGGTTGCTCGCTCTGAATGAGTTGAATGTCCATAAAAAGTTTTTCGGGTGCCTTTTCAGACACCGGTACATGACAGAAACAACCACGAGATCGCCTTTTCAGACACCGGTACATGACAGAAACAACCACGAGATCTGAATTAACAGAGTATTTTTGTAAACGTTAAAGAAAGATACTTTTAATGGCAATGTCTAGGCTCTTGTCATATCTTTATCGCAATAACTGCATAGGACCTTGTTCAAAGCAGAGGCGTTGCTGCACACGTTACAAAATCCCCATCATTTGCAACTGGTTCTCATCCAATTCTAGACGAAATTATTTCAATTGAAGAGACATAAAGCGAAGGTATAGCGATTATGCTGTGTTGTTATGGTAAGCTAGTTTAAAAGCATTTTAAAGTGAATACTATTAGACGGTAGTTTTGAGTTCACTTATGTTTTGTTGTAAACTTTCGAGCAAAGAAGTAAGTTTTTGTTTCATTTTAATTTGATTTCTGTCGCCAAAACTGCGACGATGTAGGATTATTTCACCTCTGTATTGTCCTAATTTATTCTTAACGATTGGAAAATGGCGGTCATTGACCTAGTTATTATTGGCGGAATATTTTCAAATCTGTCTGCAAGTTAATTTTGAGTTGAAATTCGTAAAGAATCTTACTTGATAGAGCACTGATCGTAGATAAATTGAATTTTGTACGTCATTTCATATGTGAATTATACTTGCTGAACTCCCTATTTGACCCTTTCCAGTTTTCTTTGTTTATAAACAAGTTTTAAAAATTGGAACATTGTGTCAGAAATGCAAGCGCATGCAATTCATTTTAATGTTACAATCGCAAGTGAATATTTTGTGCGTATTTGACTTTATATTCATGATAATTGAGAACGAAAATTCGGAATTGAATATTTCTCACGTTATAAACAACACCCTACAAAGGACTTGCTTTGTTAAATAGACGGTGCTAAAATGAAGGGCGCATGACATCGTTTTTGAACGATTTCACAAACTGATGAAAACATTTGCACGAGGTTAATTTGTTTTTCGTGATTTGTATCATAATTTGATGATAATGCCATTTACCTACAAAATTGCTCACTTGTGTATGTTCGGCGTTTGATCATTTGAAATATGAACGTGTCAGAACGGTGAACGTAGATTTCAGGGAAATGACGTAAAATCGCTGAATTTGCTAATGATTCCCGGTGTGCAACCCGACTCAGCGATCCTCATATTTACAACCTTTTACCGTATGACCGACAATGACTCACGAAGTCAGAACAATTCAAAAGTATAATTAGTCAAAAGGACAGCGAAGAAATATGAAATTCGCTCTATAAATGATTCAATAATTTGCATACCGAACAAACACCGCTATCTTAATTTCGAACAGACAGAACCCGGCCAGCAAAGGGTATTTTATTTTCTGTCAGGAACCTCTTCCAAAGCAGTCGTGTCTTCATGTAATTACGAGTTTACCTGGGCCGAAAATGTTGAATTATTTATGTGGAGTGTTAAAGCGTTAAGCTGGACTTTTCACATTTTCTGGTGTAGCTGAAAGAGTTTATTTTCTTTTATGTTTGAACGGCAGTAATTAGTAATTTGTGTCAAAAAGAATAAACATGCTCGCCATGTGGTTATAAATATACTTCGTAAGCTCATAAAAAGCATTTTGCTGTTAGCACGATAATTTTAATCTTCAACAGCATAAAGTTACTCGGGAAAAATATTTTAGAAGGGAAAATTAATTTTTTGAAACAAATATTGTATAAAATTATGTATCATTTGACGCATTCTTCATGGTTCAATTATTAATACTGCTAAGCTAAAATTGAATAAATTTGCATTTTTGTTATATGAGCAACATTGAAACAAACGATCTCAATTATATTCATTTAAAATATTTAATTGTTTAAAAAAAATTAGCATGCGTTTAACACCTTTTATCCTCCGGTCGAGTGATGTGACAAAGGATAAAGTGATCATGCATCTGATCTGAGATTTCTATGCCAACATAGTTAAGCAATTGTCAATCTTGTTCATCCTCCATTCTATTCATCAGGCCATCCTTCCGTCCGGGTTTGATTTATAAAATTGATTTTAAACTCCACATATAGGAATGAGTATGCCTATTCACTTAAATTTGATTCAAAAGGTAGTGCTTAAGGTACAACTACATACAACTGAGGGTTCTCCATACAAGTATTCATTTCTGATAAACGGATGTGACGATTTCAGGTCGTCAGCGATTTTAAGATACAATTATTGTTTACTATCATTTGGGAATCACCCTGCTTAGTAAGATCTTTCAAACAACAATTTGCATAGAATTTATATACCTTGTGCTCAACAAATAATAAATATAAAAAGTTCAGCAAATTCACTAATATTACACACTATACTTTCTTTTTCAGCCAATGCTTACCGTAGTGTATTTGATTGGGGTGAGACGATAAAAAATAATGTTTACTATTTTTCACATATGTATTGCCAACAGTTGATTCAGATACTTCTCGATAAATAAGGCGCTTTGCGCGAAAAATGGCTCATGTTCCTGGCTAATGTTTTGTATAATTCTCGGCAATAGCTTCTATAAGTACATTTATAATCGGAGTTGAGTGAGTATAAACGGATGATGGCTTGGCTGTTCCGTACAGTTTAACAATTTTCTTTTGAATTAATTATTAGTATATCCTTAACTGTAGCCTCAACCTATTTTTCAAACACAGATCAGGAATGTATTTATGAAGGAACAATGAAAAATATATATTGATGATTGCTAACCGCCTCATATTCCTTTACAATAGGCTATACGGAATCTTATATCGCATGATTTGAATCAGTCTTTTTCGGCAGTTGATTAAACTGTTATTGTATGCCTTATCAAAATAAATAAAGTTTATAATTGGGCGAAGGAAACAGGTCCAGAAAGCGACGGTTCACGGAAACGCAAACGGCGTTTATGTAAGCAATTAATTGCAATATAGGTTACATAAACGAATCTTTTTGTCCCTTGTTATGCATTCTCGCCAATTGCTCAAAGGTTAATATATTTACAAAGTTGAGATTAGACCCTGGGCGGGAAATTCGGTAATATTGTACTTTGAGTTAGGTAAAGGCTTTACGCAATATCGACGAGATTACGAGTTCTGATTTTATAGTAAAAGCATCGCTATTAGAGCTTAGCGGAGTTTCAACCCGAATCCGTTACATTCCATCAATTTCTAGCCTTGTTATGTTCAATAATATGGGTCAATTTGTCGCAAAAATTTTATTTTTTCCTATTCAAATGTAGTTTGATTTTTTTACGCTTTTAATTGCTCCAACCAGCGAAACCAGGCTGTGTCACTCTATGCTATTAATTAATCTCTTATCTTGATATCATCATGGTATGTCGTCATAGTCGTAACCGTGACATACCAGCCGGTGTATTGATAATATCAGCTTCATATTTAAGATTTTTTATATTAAAATTAAATCGGCCGTGCAAAGGATGCGTATATTTTAAATTTAAAACGATGATTATTCAAGTATCATGCTCTATCGAGCGCGACAAGATCGTGAAAACTAGATATGATTGTTTTGAGTTACAAGGATCCTTTTATCTATTCGTGTTGGACCTCTCTCATGGGAGTATTGCTTTTAATTGGAAGACAATTTGTGAGTCGTGGCATAGTCACTTAACAGCGTGATAATTGGTTGTTCTTAGATGGCGCTAATTGCCGCCTCTACGGCCAATGTTTTTACTGAGTACTCTGCCAGGTTTTAAGAACCCAGGTAATTAGCAAGACATACAACAATGCGCTCGTGTCGGTCGCGGAAACGTTTAACACTGCACTTGAATACGGACAATGTTGGTCTAATTTAGTTTAGTATGGTTTGGCATGGAATCGTTTCAGTTTTAAGAATTATTTTGACAGAGCAGCGCTAGGTCTTTTTGTTGGTGTACCAATCCCAACTTTTTGTTTGTTTAATTCCGTAATTTTAGTTTAGTTCGTTTATTCGTTTCGGATCAATTAGGTATAGATTTGATGATATCCAAATTATTAGCACAGTTTATTGAGTGTAGACCGCATCCAAATTTCTAGGATATATTATTTTACTTTTTGTTGTCTGAAACTTCGAGATTGAAGCATTTAATGTAAAAATATGGCGAACATTAGCACGAGTAATATAATTTCTATTTTAAAAGTTATTGGAAGTTACTTCCGATTTCTGTTATTCGTTTCCGGTTGACTATATCCTGACCGTATCAACTCGAAGTTCTTTAAATTTTGCGTCAACTCATATTGGCTAGTATCGTTGCTGTAAACAGAAAACTAAGCTTAAGTAGTTGCCAGCAGATTACGTGGATTGCAACACAAAATTTTGGATTATCCGGTAACTTTATTTTTTATGCAACGTGCTTTTTGTTAGGATAAGTGTGGGACCTATTGGGCTTCATCAGTTTCCCGCATTTACTCAATAACAAACTGACGATGTAATAACCATATTTTATAAAAATAGCACTAATAGGGAAAGTCATTAATTATCACCGAAACGCAACGCAATTAGCAATCAGAGATTAATTACATGTAGACTGGGCACAATTAGTTAATGTTTTAATTGGATTTCCGTTAAATATAGGCTATTAATGGATTGAACTTAATGGCCCGACACGCGCGCGCTCCAGGTGTTTTCTTAATCAGATATTACTAGAGTAGAAAGGGATTTAGTTGGTTGTCAGAAGGAATGCATTTATTTTTTTTTAATTTGATAACTTTGTTGGTTCTGGTAGTTAATGATCGTTAACGGAGCCTTAATAAAGCAGGTAGAAGTATTTTGTTTTTGGGTGTTTCTCGTATTCTCTCTCAAAAGGTCCTTATACGAGTTTGTTTCAAGACTTCTGCGATTGAAAATATAATCTAGTTGAATTTGATTTGTTGTATTCAATGTTTGTTTTCCGTATTGAGAAATAGGAAATCTGGTAATGTCACACATCCTTTTTTCTAGTATGCGCTCCAGGATAGCTCATGAGAGTGAGTGTACAGAAAAGGCGAATTATACTTGCTTCATTATATTGTGGTTCATCCCATACATTTGTTATTTGAGGACCTTTCTTGTTAGTCTTTCGGTTCATTTTTTGCCATTCGATCGTAGCAATCTGTTAGCTCTTTTATACATTATGTACACAAAATATTGATTTATGATGTCACCAACAAGAGAACGCTAATAGCATTTTAATCAGCGACGGTAATTAGTCAGCTTCTCCGTAATAACATTTCCCTAATGGGTTGTGCCGTTACCGTGACTGTCTTTTGTTATATTACAAAATTTTATGATTAATAATTCGAAATACAAATAGGAACAACGTTGTTATATGTTCACGTAGGACCGGGTTTTTATCGACCAAATGGAAGTTGCGGATGGGACGCACCGTTTAGATATAATCATATTGTTCTCGTATATCTTAGATAGATATTTTGTACAACTGTTTACCATACAGTCAATTTTTTGAATCATTTTCTACATACATAGTACTATTTTATGTTTTCCACGAGTTAAGAAATATTGTGATTGGATTTGATGACATTAGCATATAGTAAAGAAACTCCTTATGTCGTGTAAACTTCGAACAAGTCCACATACACACTATCATACTTCGATTGGTAAAGAAAGAATTCCACCACGTAATATTTTACGTACAATTGAATATGGTGTCATACCTAATTTCCCCCACAATCTATCATTTATATCTCTTTGGTCATCTTCCGGTGATTGCTGACAAGTCATCTTGCTGTATATAATTACTCGGAGAAACTGACACTATAATTGCACACGAGTTTTGCTTTGATGTTCAGGTTAGAAATGATACCCACATTATATATAAACAAGGACATTTGAAACGGCTAAATTGGGCAGGGAATCGTTTTTGTTCTTTGGGGAAAAATTAAGCATTTTATCTTTGATCTTCGTCGGAGCTTGTCTTCGAAAAGGCCACGTCTAAAGCTCTACATGTAACAGTTTTGAGCCTGTTTGAGAGATTTTTACTTGATCCCATAGTTGATTGTATATATATTTCTATAAAAATTGTTAAAAAAGTTTTCTTGCACAGTTTTTTTTTTTCTATTATCAATATATGTTTTGATAATATTTGCTAAAAAACTTAACTGTAAACATGTTTTTGGTTGTCCTATTTTTATTCATTTATTTATGGTCTCGTGATCTTGGTTTGCGCAATACTATTGTTAAAAAACTTCACACATAAGCATAGTATAAACACAGATTCGCAAAAAAAGATAACTCAGTTGGGCATATTTTAACCTCACGAACAAATAATTTTACAGCAACGAAATCATTGTTTGGCGATATCGTAGCTGATGACATTTGGGTCACATGAGCGAATTGGTTCAGATTGGATGCAATGCCCTCTTCTTGTAATTTGATTACATCAGTATAATTGAATTTTGTCCCAACACATTTCCCCCCGACTAATTACTTAGTAAAATAAGCCTATGTTATCATATTGATTGCTTTCTACTGAGAAACAAGGTACATGGGTAAAAATACATCGTAGCAATATGAAAATGGGAACATTGTGGTACGGTTTTCTCACAGTCGTGATTGCATGGACGGTTAGGTGCATGAAACCTAAGTACGCTCTACAAACGCATATTCACCGCCAAAACCTGCATGATGAAGAAGAAACAAGTTTTGAAATAGTCCAAATTATTGCTTATTTCAGACCACTTTAGTTTAATACATGTAAGGTCTGGTAAACTGCAAAGGACTTTTTGTGGTGTCGTCATAAATTCAGGGAAGTATTGAGCTCGAGGGGTCATATGGGGTGGATGAGTGAGTCAAAAATTTGTATAGTTTGACTACAGACAGATCCGGAAAGACGAGCGTTGCGATGTATTTTTCAGAATCTCCTGTAACCGAAGTTTGGTCATCGGCGTCCTCCAACCCAAAGATGAAGTACAATATGCAAAATGCACCTAGGACTAGAGAAATACCAATTGTATTGCAATTTAAAGTTTAGTCTTAGTTCGTTCTGATCTGTTTCTGCTGATTGATTAACGAATCTTGAAAAAATGAGAAGTTTTCTCAAAAGAAAAATATGCAGACACCGTGAAACATGAAGTCATCAAAGAAGTTATAATATTTAGAATACTCAATTAACCATAAATGATTTTTTTCGAGCTTAGTACTCGCAGGATATACAAGGTAGGATTTAGGATTCGGACCACCCACTTTCGATATTTCTTTGCTCTTCAAAACATGGGGTATACATGGACCGTTCTTTTGAAGTATGGTTTATGTTTAGCGTATGCTTGGCAGAGTAAGAACATGCTTTTAAAGTAAGCCGGGATTAGCCTCTTATTTGGGATACCAACGCGTAGCTGTAAATGCGAAGGATTTCATCCTAATGGTATATAAAGGAGTGTTAGACAAAATTAAAATCCCCAATTCGTCAATTGTGTTTTTAATTACTCTTTACAATAGCACGTAAATTTTTTCTTTGATGAATACGATTCGTACAACATGAAACGAACTACGTTTTGATCTTAAGTACGAGTCTTCTGGATTGGACCAAATCCCTAAGCTCTGTGGTGACCGATCCGTTTGAGTGCTTAAATGAGGTTGGGTATTCAATTTAATAGTGTGGTCGTCTTAGAGCTATAATTTGTAAAGGAATTTAAAATAAAAATATAATAAATACTCTTTTATTTGTATATATAAATTAGTATGTATTTATTACCATAACACAAATTTTCTGTTTATTTTCGGTCAGGCTAGGTTAAGTCGTTTATTCCATCAACTTTTTTTTGTTTATCTTGGGTAAAGGTGGGGCAATAACCTAATTTATCCTAACGTAATCTAAGATAGTGAGCAAGATAATACCAAGCTAGGAATATAGCATGACTTCTAGTATGATTTATCCATTCGAAAACTGAGCGACTGACGAGTGAAATTACTATAATTTATACGCACGAATTATATAACACATTTTCAGTATAACGAGTAAAGGGTTAAATTTCTAGATGCATTTATGTAGGCCCGGGTGCGTGGTAAGAGAATCATTGACCCTAATTTCTGACGGGAATGAAGCTTTCTATGCATCCATAGTAGTGTTTTATGCGTGATACAAGTTATTTTTGAAATACTCTTCTGATTGGACAATCGTGTGAGTTCCCTTAGTTTTGAATTTGCTCCTGTTTGTATCCGTGTAATTAGCATAATTACGTTGGTTTGAAATTTGATATTACGTAATTTTTGTTGCGGTATTTTGCGCAACGTTCAAAAGATGTTTTATAACTGCATTGGATTATGTTACCTCTTCTTCTAATCGACGTGATTGTAATTTAGAAATCATTTCTCAAGGTCAATCAATGTCAAACGAATTCGGTCACAGTTAAATCGTTAGTAAAATTGAGTGAGATTGAGAATTAGGTGTGCGAATCAAACCTATAACTCACTCTACTTTATTCCGTCATTGTCGTCGTGATGAACTCGTAACACTGTTAGTGTATTCTTCAATATTGGTTTAATATGGGTTAAAAATCGAACGCATTACAAAAGGGCCACATCTGTGAACATTACTTGGCTGAAGTAGCGAATTCCTATCCATGATTTAATTAATCTTCTATTACTCTTGGTGACGTCATTAGCAGATGACACTCAAGAATAGTAGAACAGTGATGGGAATAACCTAATTACTTTGTTTATTTTTCCCTTGACTTCATTTGGTCCCATCTCTGGTAAGTATCAATCCACATTAAGTTTTCTCGCGTATAATTTTTATCTCGTTGATAAATGCCTTGAATATCCAGGTTACGCCAAACTTCTACTAACGTCTCCTATCCACGTTAGCGTTTTCTGACAATTATGATTGTATTTTTCATATGATTTTGTATAATTGGGCAAAATTCTTCAATGTCACGTGAGTGACTCTCGGTTTGCTGTCGTGCTAGCTCGGCTAGAAACCCGATATGAATTTGCAATGGTTAATTAGCTAATCACGTAGCGCCACGATTTTTCGTGATTAATTTAGTCTCAAAATATGAAAATTGATATACAAAATGAGTGCAATTAATTAAATACTTCCAAATAAACCACAATTTGAGGTTATACTGAAATCTTTGGAATACGTATCAACGCTTGAAAGTCAAATATTTCATCACTTCAGCAGGATTATATGTCAAATGTGCAGTGAAATTGAAGTGTTTCAACTTTGGATTAGAAACCAACATGAATATCCGCTATTTTACGCGACGGTAGTGCAAATTAAACCGTATTTGCAAGTGTTTGCCCCAGCGAATGTTAGTTTTATTGAAATTTTACCATGCGCTCATATAACTGAATCGTTTTTTTTTTATTAAAATCGACTATCAATTCGATCGATTCAATCTCAAGTCCGGCCATAATTAGTTAAGATGCAGTAGTGCTTAAATTACAAATTATATTTATTTTTCTAAAGTATTATTATACGAGCAATTAATAAAATCTCAATAATCCTCGTTCAAACTAGAGACATATATAACAACTCGTGTTTGAAAACGTGACTCATCTATGGCACTCCTTCGATCAAGGGTACTACAAATTCACAAGCTATATTCGTGGTGTATTATACAATATACCACAATAGCTCATTAGTCTTCGACAATCAGCAAGCCCATTAGTGGCGTAGGACGGCAATTAAAAGCTGTTCAAATGCTAATACTGCCTGGCAGACTGCGCATTCTCATTATAAAGAATATAGTTTATGAACTGGTAAACTGACAGCCAGCGGAAAACGTAATTAGCAAGCGTAGGCTTGTTAGTCGTTAGTACTTTGTCGTCTTGCATTAATTGACTTCTTACCATACATACAAGGTCTATAAGGCTTCTTCTGTTTTGTCATATACGGTTCTTAACAACAAGGACGTTTATCGGATGATGTGCAGTACGTTATTATCTGCTTGGCAAGTCTTATTTCTTCTTTTGTTTTTGTATCTTTAGTATAGGTAAACTGTGTTTTACTCGTTAATTAAAGAGAGAATGGCAAGACATGTAAATAGAAGACAAACTTAAAATATAATCACATGGAGCATTTATTCTTATATAATTTACCGAATACCTTATCTACTTGAAAGTTGCTAATTTGAAAGAATCTGACTCTAGTAAGACGAAAAGTTTGAGAATTGAATTCGTAAGTTGGATGTACAGATTTTATACGGAGTTTGACAGAGTTTTGGTGTTCACTGAAAAAGATGATGTACCGAACATCTTGTAGACAGAGCTCAAGACGCGAGTGGTTGGCTACATGAAATAGACGGAAATAAATAAAATAGGGTACCGACGTACCGTTGTTATTAAATTTACAGCTCTGGAAACACTGGACAGGTAATATTAGAATTTAGGATACGTCTGTAACCGGAAAAGAACTAGGGCGTTTGGAGTATATTTCAGGTCCGAATAGGATCATTAAACAAATTTTGCTAACTACAAGTCATCCGTATTTCATAGAAGATCACACTCACTACCAAATATGGTAGACGTTTATTGTTCAATTGAGCGAGTTCATTTATCAAACCACTTAGGGGGCCTGAATAAATAATTTTCCGGTCGGTGTCTTGCACTTCCGGGTTATGACCAGTTTCGGTATCCGGGAAAAGTGAGTCCGTGTCTCATGTCCAACGTCCATGTGAACTCTAACGTATGTGTTCTATCATTAGTTTATTTAAACATTAGCTCAGCTGATGGATATTACTAACTAAACTTAATCAATTTAGTCACCAAGGCAAGGTCTTAGTTCGGTCTCGTACGCTCTCTCGCTTTTCAATATAATATATTCGACTGCCAAGTACGCTTGCAATTAATATATATAAATATATATCAGTATGAATGCTAAATTATTAATATATATGACAGTCATATTTTATTCTTAAATTATTGAATTATGTCCATATCTCCATTGTTAATTATAAAGGCTTTCAATGTCGACGTCTTTAGTTTAATTTATTGAAAGTCCAAGTCTTTGCGAAGCGCAACCCCCAATTTATATGAATTGTTACTTAATCGCTTTTACGTCGGGCAAGCAAGTTTAATCAAGTATAGCTCATTCTTGTGTGATCACTTCATTTTATACGTCCACCCTCCCTTAAATTTCAATTATGAATTTCGATTGAAAATTTTGTCATAACTGAATGCATTATCTTCAATTTGTAATGAGGTTTTATGATTAAATCAAAATCAAATGCGTTTTTTTTTAATTTAAATGTATTTATTGCTGAATTAAATAAAAAATTCATCAACTTATGATGCAAGATCATGAATATATGGAAATTTTTTTTATGAATAAACTCGAAATCATATTTAAGAAAAAGAAGTCATTTTAACTAAATTTTATGATAATGTAATTTCTCATATCAATTTTGAAAGCAACTGTATGGCTGGGTAACTCCATTATTTTTAACTAATTTTATTCAGGATTTATTATAAAAATAGCCAGTTGGTCATTTACCGTGTGTAAACGATTATTTTCGTTTCAATTTTGTAAATAACTCGTATTTGCAATTAAATTGATATAATTTTTTAAAATATATATTAAAATATTAAACGTCAAAATCGAGATATGGATAATATAATCCAACAAATTTGTTTCAATTTATTAATCTAGAGCCCATTTACCTGATTGTGTTCTTTTCACTAAATTGACGAGCTGTCGGAAGTTATTATTTAACATTGATCACACTTGATCAAACATAAACGATTCAAACACGTGACAAAGGTCGTATAAAAGGACAGGATGTGTGGAGTGGAGTTTAGTTTGATTGAGGTGATGAACCAGTATTTGTTCCTCGTTTTGGTTATTCGAGAGTTGAATAATTTGGATTTTTTCCTCCATTTACTTTTCATCAACAGTTTGAAGAGTGCTTTTGATTACTAAGTAAAAGGTATGGAATTGTTGCTTCCATTTTTATTTTTGTGACAATAAGCATACTAAGCATTTTGGGTAATATGTAGACATTATTAGTCGTTCTCAATATATTGGTATCGCATCGGCGATATTTCGAAGTGGAAGTAAAAATTGAAACTAGAGGGAAGGAGTTCAGCATATGACGTCATCGATATGAATTGCGTCATATTTGTTTAAATCTGATAGCCTACTTCGCTTATCGTATCGCTACCAACAATAATTTATAGAAGAGCACTTCTTTGACCACGACACCGAACCCTTCAGGTGAAAACGGGATTTGCAAACCATGAAGGTAACGTCGTTTGGATTTTTCATCGGTGGCTATTACTTTGCTGTTTCTCAACAAGTACTCTATTTTGCAGTGAGTTCTTTACGTAACGGTCGAAAGGTGTTTTGTAGTTGATAGATCAATTAACATAAAAATAGTGGACCTGGGATTTACTTTTCTACTTGCATGTCAAGAAATTTAACACCATCTTACCGTAATAAATTTATTATTTAATCGTGTAATAGTTTTTTGAACGCCGGATGCGCTTGTACTTCCACGTTTAGAATTTCTCAGCACACTTCCAATCAAAGCGAAATGAATTGGGTGCATTTTTAATCGCATTCAAGTGATACCCTTGTATTAAATGTTCTTTCGCGCGTAATTAAATTAACACACAATATCATGCTTTTAGCATAACACGGGTTGTGAATAAACCTTACCAACCAGGATTGATTTATTTGGATCCAATCTGGCCAAAAGTTTGAAATATTTTTCGGATTTTATTTTCAAGTTTTTTATGGGAACATAGTAATGAAAGTCATTCAACGCGTCGTTACATACTTATTTTTAGCGTAATTGCAAATGAAAATATGGGACCTATACAAATTATATAGAGTTCATTGGCAGAGAGCAATCATACAGCCAAACGTTAGTTACTTTCGTATTTTATAGGATAAAGGCACAGATGTGTATATATAATTGAAAGATGTAGCAGAATTGTCTAGAAATTAAAATTAAATATAATTCCAAGTTGTGCAACTGCGTTTCCATAAGATGTGTTGAACCATACTTATAAAGGTATGGGTTTCTTCACACTCATGATCTTTTTCCGCTCTCATATGCCGTTTTTATCTTTGAGAAGAAGATACATACTTATTTTAATTTCAGTCGATGTTTTGAATTAAAAATTACAATAAATAGTGTACGATTTTTCAATATCTATGAAGGACTTTATATTTCTTTCCTGCACAGGTATTTAGCTGGGGAACTAGCCAATACCCATTAATGTAAAATGTGTTTAACTTGAATATTACGGATAAATTACGGATAATGTCACGGTGATAATCCCGCCTCGTTTCAATCCATTAATTATTTTCATATGTTAACCTAGCGACCTAATTTTGTCCATGTTTCGTGTTAAATTACGGCAACACCCAATTAAGGATATGTGCCTGGTCTTGTCTTGTTAATGGATCGTTGTAATATACAAGTTACATGTATTGGAATACATGGTATCTTTAATGACTTAGTTAGTTATCTCTTTGGCGTCTTTTGCTACATATTAACGTAAAACTTTGTACAAATATTTAATTAGTTTTCCTTCATTAATCTGTCAATAACTCATCAGTGCGTTCCTTGTAATCTACTAAATAAAATAGTTACGTTGATCAATCACGGGAACGAGATAAATATTGAATTTTAAAGCATGGCCGTTTGAATTCGAGCAAAAGTTTTTAAAATTTGCTGGCATGCTGCCCTTCGCCTCTTATACTAATTTAAACATAAACTATATATCGTAATATATGAATACATCGCCATGATATCTTTTTATAGTTAAGTATTTGTGTAGCCTGATTAGGATTTCTTGTTAACCGCTGGGTAGGACGTTGCAAGGGCATTAAACGTGATATTTGATGGGGCGTTTCAACAGATTTATCTTATTTATTAGAAAGGCAATAGAATATGGTAGATTGAGATGTATTTTATTCAATCAATTCGGTAATTTCTAGTTTTTAATATACATTGAGATTCAACTGATAAGATCTTGACGTGTATTTCAAATGGCATATTTAATTGGAAAATTAATTGTCATTGTTCGAAAAATATTCACAGATATATTTCTATTGGAAGGTAAAAATATTACAGGACTCCGCGGGTGGTCGATTGATGAAAGCCTGCGTTCATTTAATTGGTTTTGTCAAACATATACTTATTCATTTTAAACAATATTTTGAAATGCTCATTGTATCAAGAATCACTTAATATATAAGAGACCCATACAAAGGTTTACTATGGCTCGCTCTTAACGTTGTCTAATAAGTACAAAGGTCCTGTAATTTGTGAGTTTATAATCTTGGTATTCTTTTTACAGAAAATTAGCACACTAATTGTAAAAGGATCGATAGATGTATCAGAAGACTCAACTAAATCAAAAAGTATTCCTGCTGCATCGTTGCATGTTGATCATGGTACAACAAAACTTTTTGATGACGTGAATATGGATGAGAATAAGAAAGAAGACAGTGAGATCACGACTATCACGCACACCGACAAAGACGTCACGGACAGTCAAGCTCCACAAAACCAGATAGACGAAAAGACAGAAAACACATGCACAGTATCCGAGACTTTGGATGCTAACGGTAGGTCTTTTGTAAAGTTTTGGTAAGAAGATAAAATTCAGATCGTTGGGATTTTCGATTCATTCGTTGAAATCCTATTTACGATTTCACTCACCAATCAACAGAGCATGTGAATAAAGTTCCAATGCTAAAATTAGATTTTCAATCAACATCAAAAATCTATTTACCAGTCTTATTATAAAATTAATTTACCAATATTCAATGCGAATTCTCATGTAACAGTATAATGTAGTGTTATCAACATTCTCCTATTTTTATTTCAGAATCCGAGTCTCAGCTTAAAAGCTCTTCAGAAAAAAAACAAAAGAATACAGAAATAATAAATTCCCCTCCGTCAACAACAGTAAATTTTCTAGGGAAGTACATTTCTGTCTCTGAACAGACACGGATTCTTCATCCAAATCGACAAATCAGAACGATGGCCACTACATCAGAAAACATCACCAGAACATCTCCGTTATCTTCAGCGCACAATGTGAAGGCAAATAAAATTATTTATACAATTTTGTAATTAGAGGAGACAAGATTACAAAGAATTAAATGAATACGGGACGGGTGCCAAAAAAATTTAATTCATTTCAACTCGCGTGATCATTTTTTCTAGTATATAGTGGAGTATGATATTATAAGTACAAACACGGATATAATTCACTAATCTGATTAAATATTTTTCAATTTTCAGACTCCATCGTCGATGAGCGACAATATATTTGCATCGTCAGGAGGCGGGGTTGCAAATATTGACCCATTGTTTCAGATGTCATTGTTCCAATCGAGAAACTCATGCAAGACTTTGAAGTGTCCAAGATGCAATTGGCACTATAAGTACAGGTAAAATTTTACTAAATAATAAACGACAAAAAGTGTGCTGCGGATAATATGCCGGCCGAATTTTAACCATATATATATTTTGTCTAGGCGATATGAGGTGTGTATACCAGGTTAGGGTTAGGCCAAAAATTTATTCCGATTTTGGTTATAATACGAGTTCGGGGACTTTCTGTGTTAGGCAAGCGAATATACTCCTTGCCCACGGACTTCAGTTCCTTTACACAACTTGATGTTAAAGTAGGCGAACAAAATTAGTTACCTCAATATTGGTACATACACTTCTGAAGCGCCATATGAAGTGTATTCATAAATATAAAAAAAAAATTTTCATTTTCATTTTCTGATTACGTTATAACCAGGCAAACCCTCGATGCACATATGAAAGAAAAGCATTCAGAAGACACAAGCGATTGCCTTTACTGCAATGCAAATCAGCCCCATCCGAGATTGTCAAGAGGAGAAAGCTATGCATGCGGTTATAAGGTAGGCGAAACAGAAATGAACAAGTATCTTTTAATGCAAACTGTAGGATCGCAATTTGAATGTAATAAAGTTTGATGGTCCGTCGCGGACTCCGTCCTATTGGAAAGGTACCCCGGTTTATCTATTATTCTAATTGTGACTTGGTCTAAATATTTAGCTACGATATTGAAGATGGTTCTTCTTTGTTTCTAGTTGTAAAATCGTAAACTAGTTATTAGCACTCCTTTGTTTTACCCACATGATACTTAATCACAGTGAACTCGTATAATTCACAATACAGTTCTCGGTAATTCATTACAAAGCTTGCCCCCCACAATGAAACATACGGAGTCAATGCAATCACGACATCGAGCAAAGAATTTAGAAAGATCAGATTTCATGCTATTAACTAAAAATGATTGCTAACGCTCTGCCCATTCCAACTTCCGCTCATTTAACACAGTCATTTGAAACAGCAGTTTGTTGATTATGCCAATATCATTTTCTGATTTTGAAGTTAATGCGATTCCAATCACAGTTCCCGGAGGCACTTCCTCGCCATATTTAGCTGGGAGCGTAGCATCACGTACGTGCATTGTGTGTTTAATGAACTATTCATTAAAAGTGGGAAAGTTCTGATTATTGCGAGTCTGAGGAAAATTTTCTGTTAAAATCCCCAAATTTGCGACAAAATATAATTCAATTATTCTGTGTATCGTGCCATTGTTATGATGGATGCGGTGATTAGTCGTGGTACACTTTTAACAAATTTCCATTACAAAGAACTCCTATTCTACCTATACTTTCCCAAACGACTCTAATCGAATATGTTATTAACATTCAGCCTTTCAAGTGCGAAGTTTGCAATTATTCTACAACCACGAAGGGAAATTTAAGTATTCACATGCAATCAGATAAGCATTTGTATAACGTCAAAACAATCCAACATCATCAACAACAAAAGGATAAAATCAACGGGCAATCTGGCAACGCCTCTAATCAACCAGGTGGAAGTGCGATTCCTGCTAGATTGCTCGCTGAAAAGCAGGAACAACTGCAGAATTTAATTCAGCAGGTAAATTCACTATACATGTTACTACATGTAACAAATACACATTTTCCATGAAATTTGTTTCAAGCTGGGCCAAACGCGCCCACTCAAATGTAGGAAACTTCATAATACAACTGAAACTGCCATTCAGCGAAATGATCTGGGGTGACAAATCCTTGACATATGCCAGGGTAGGTTTTCGGTATCTAAAATCCTATAATTTCATTAATTGATGACCTGAATTGAGTTTTTATCATTTCTTTTCCACACTCTAATTCACTTATATATTCAGGCTCGGAAGAGGTCTTCTCCTGACGCCAGTGCATCCAAGAGAACGATGTTGCAACGTTCACCACCAAAATCACGCAAAGGAAACAGAGAATTTAATTCTTCTCCAACTAGTACAACTAACAGACGAGCGATGTGGAGATGCGAAGTATGTAATTACGAAACCGACAATAATCGCAACCTAAGAATCCACATGCAGAGTGAAAAACATGCACACAATGTAACATCCGCGGGGAATGCAACACTCAAATGCCTTGAAAACCTGCAAAACACATCCCTTCCGGATTCACCGACCGAGGAAACTGAAAACAACGGAGCTGATGAGTCACTTGACATTAAAAGCAAAGAATCCACCTCTTCGGCAAATCCCCTTGCATCATTATCAGGAACAGATCAAAACTCTCCGAATCCTATGACAATGTACTATTATTTAGCTGCATTGCAGGCATCTATGCAAGGCGGACAACAAAGTGATTTGCAAGCGCCATCTAGTCCAGAAAGAGACGATGGAAGAGAAATGCAACAGAAGCAGTTAATCGCACAGCAACAACAGCTTCTCCTTGCCCAACAGTATCAGCAGATGCTCGCTCAATTGTCAGGACAAGGAGGAGACTCATCTACAACAACACCAAATCTTCTATCAAATCCATCCGCTGCTTTACTTCAGCAACAAATGTTGCTTCAACAGCAAATACAAATGTGGAGACAGCTTCTTGCACAAGGAGATGGATCTCGCGCTTCACCAGCAGGCCTTCCTCAATTGAAAACCGAATTGGATGGAAGCATGCCAGATTTAAACGTAAGAACCTAATTTGTATAAATAGATGATCCACTGAGCATAGAGCCTATTTTTAAAATATTGTCGCAACTGGCGAGTAAAGGAAAAACGCATTAGGTTATCACGTTTGCCATGTTCCTCTTGGAGAGTATATATTCGCCCAATTTGCGCCGCGGTGTGCATATCTAGATTGCTGAACTGGTTCGGTTTCGAAATTAAAATATCAAATTTGGGACAGACCTATAAAAGGGAAAAACATTATCTGTACATCACGACGGATGTAATCTGTATTTCGCGGAAAATTGGAGCATGTTTTCTACTTACCCTGTTTCCCGTGAACGTATGGAATCATCACGAACATGATAATCAAATCATGCACTAAAGAGATAGAATTTCAGGCCACGATTAATTCATACAGAGCTTTGAAATCACAATTGTTCAGCTCGTTGATGACTTTTGATGTGATTTCTGATTGACACTTCCTCATGAGTTATTTTAGTTATTACATGTGAGACTCACTGCCGAAGCTATGCTTAGTCATGTACGAACGAGCAAACTAGATTGACTTGTATTTGTGTTACAGAATTCGGGTTCAACGTCAACAAAGTTTCTTTTCACTTGTGGAATATGCTGTAATTTCTCATGCAACGATCTCGAATCCTTGTGCTCCCACGTTCGAACAACTAGATTTCCCAGGGACCCGATGGAAAAAAGTGAATGGGTCACTAAAACACCAGGAGATGGATATCGGTGTAGAATATGCAATTATACAACACAGGTAGGACCACACCAGCCACTTTAAGGCTTTTATACCTACCATAAATAATTCGATTATATTCGTTTGTGGTTACATGGACTTCCTGTGCCATATTGATAGTTATTAACTTAAATTTGTTTTTGAGCATGGGCCACTAATCAGAGAAGATTGCAAATTTCATTTCACACGGATATCTAATTGTTTTCAAAACGGAATTGGTTTTTAATGAGTTAGTTGCAGTTTTGTTGATAAATGGGTCTTGTTTTTTGAAATTATTTCTTTTGAAGGTTTAACATAGACCTTGAGGTCATTCGTTTTTCGGTTGTTATATAAATGGGTTAATTATGCTTTTGAAGAAAGGGGCAATTATGTTGCGTTTCTGCAGACACTTTTATCGCCCAATTATGCTGTTTGTTTACTCGTCGCTTTCAAAATAAACTAATAGGTAAAAGAAGTTTTGGGTCAAAGTTAATAGAGTCGGCACCACAACAGAGCCCTGGGGCGCTTAAATTGGTAATTTGTCGGTTTTTGCCATGTACTATTATTTATGTAGCAGGCAAAGTATCTCATACTCAGTAACGACGAATCGAGGAAAAAATTTGTACACGGATCACTTATTAGAGACACTTTAATTATTGTCAGTAATATCGCGTAGTCACGCCACTCAGCGTTTCTGTCATTACCAGAAACAAACTAGGCCTCACGCACGGATGACTTTATATTGGCTGTGACTGAGCACGATTAGTTGATGGCTCTGAGTTGTGTTAATTGCGTATGCATATGAATAACTGACAAAAGAGTGTCAAAATTTTGTAGAAACGCCCAACGGATATTTCGTGATTTCATCGCAAATATTTTGCCAGTTGATTGAGTGAACACACTATTCTGCTACATTGGTGGTCGTACTGAATCCTTTTAGTTCTCGATAAATGATTGTAAACATATTGTTTGAAAAGGAAATGGATAAAGAGAACAATGTTAGGCTTTTATATTCGGTAATATGGATTTGGTTCTTACGCTTGATCTTGAAAAGTCACTGAAAGTAGAAATATGGAATCATTGCGTAAACGGAAAGAAAAACCTCATTTTAATGTCACTTATTTCTGGAGGCTGCCTTTATTTTTTGGTACCTAATTTATAATCTCCTATAGATATGTAACGAAAGACACAGAAAATTCCTGAATTTTACAACAAATAATGGGTATTAATCGGAGGGTATATTTTACCTTCTCATTTCTCGAGTATGGGGACTGGGAAGCATAGCTACCTCACTCCAAATTCAAGAATGACCTTGATACCGAGTACATCTTTTTAGTGTTCGAATATTCGTTTAGTTTTTAATTTTAGATACCCCAGTTTGCAAACATCAAATCCCATATTAATTCATCCATAACCTTTCCCTAATTTGAACTAATAAGTCTCATTTTGAAATGCCTTGGGAATGCGCGAATAAATAACTGGAGCCGTAAGGAGTCGTGCATGTTGAATAAATTTTGTCATTTTCAAATGAATCGACGTATAATTGGCAAATGTTTACCAAAATTTGCTTGTTGGTGGTCGCGCTTAATACGCTCTAGTTTTTCTCTTGCTATAATATCCCGGTTGAGCTACTGGTCTGTTTGTTTTATATAATCGTTCGACACCCGTATTTCATACACAGTCTAAATAAAAGTCTCTAATACGATTTTGTGCAAATTATCACAAAAAATTGTTTATCTTTTAAGCTTTCTTTATAATCATATCGCGGGACCTTCTCATTGTATTTATATTTTGTGCTTTTTCAACGCACCATCAGCCAAATGCACCACCTAATTGTATTAAAACGCCTAATCGAGAGCATCCCGCGGCGTCGCGGCCCTTTGTGTTGCTTATTAGAGAACGTTTTCTCATTATTAGCGCCGACATAATTCATAATTCCCGTTGTCGAGGCCCGGGAGTCTTGAATAATTCAGAAGAGCAGCGTAATAAGTTTTCTAATTTGGAACCGTCACAGCCGTGTGCTAATGAATGAATGAATATACGAGCAGAATTTAACCTCGGTACGAGATAATTTACTTGGAGTTTTGAATATACCCTCAAAATTGGCCAGTGCGTAATTTAACCCTTTCATGACACGATGCTGCCCCATGACACACTTTTCATCAAACTGTAAACACCCATAATAGAGTTAATCAGTCAGTTGTTATGATATCCTTGATAGATGCGTTCCTGTATGTCGCATCCAGGCATTCATCTTGTGTAAACTGTATTAGATTTATTGTGACTCCCTTATGAAGATGCTGGGAACCTTAAGTTGTGCATATTGCATGTAAGGTGGGATTAGAACTCATAATTCCACTGAAAGTGGAGAAGCCAGAGGTGGTTTAACGCCTGCGTTCATACGGAGTGATTGACATTTTGAAGTTTTATGAATTTTTATCCACGAGGAGGCGAACTTGAACTGCAATAATACGAAACTAAACATACGTGTAGAGTGTTATTTTTGTTCCGTCGAACTCAACATTCTCTAAAGAATTCTGTGGCGTAAATATCGCCAGGTTTCGTATTTGTATAGACAGAAATCATTTGATAATATTAAAGCGTGATAAAGTTTATTTTTTTTTTTATTATAATGATACAGAATTTTTTTCGAGAAGCAAGTTTTACATAGGTAGAAATTAACACAATCAGTATTTCAAATTCACCCTGAAAACTTCAAGCAAAAGATATGCTCCAATTTAACGACCAAATTTAGGTGTACCTTGGGTAAAAAAAAATTTTTGTATGTTTTACTTTTGTTTGTATGTCGTATTTTCCAAAATCGGGATTTGTGGTTTTCACCGATAAGAATACGAGACATTGTTTTTTTCCCGGCTATAAGTCATCCATACGTTACATTGGCCCGTTCCTAACTCTGATTAAGTTTACATTAGATAAGGCAAACGAAACGGCGTTTCCACGAGTATTCAGGACGTTCTGGGTATCCAACATAGGTCATTTTCGATTGAATTCGTTGTTATTTTCATCAAGTGTTGTAGAATTATAAAATCATTTCATATTATTCATAGCCTCACATCAATATAAAATTATTAATTACATTCTTAATAAAATATTTTTATGGCAAATACCTTTTGTTCCACTTAACGATTTAATCAGAATTCCGTCAGACGCCTTTATTACATATGACATCCTGTTTATTAGACTCTTGACGACAATCGAAATCACTCTTTCTTATAAAAACGATAAAATCAAACCGAAATAATCAGGATGTGAATAAGAGAACGGCACGCAACGGTAATTAATAACTAGAATGAATATGAAAATGCAAATAAAGTGAGGACCGTAAAACAACACAACGCATTGAATCTCTTTTTGGCTGATAAACGTTTTTATTTATAAACCAGACGTGAAATGTGAATAACCCACGCCTGAATTGACTGAAATACTAACTTTTCATGCTTGGCCACGTGTATATTTGCTCCTCATTGGAACCAGCCAATTAGTCGCCAGCACCAATATTACTGGATTAGACATTCTCATTAACTTTCTATTTTCTGTAAGAAATTATACCCACGGAGAGCGTTTTTTAACTCTTTTCATGTGTCGTTGTGACCAAATTTAATAATAAACTGATAAGAAAAATACTTGCGTTCACGGAAAGGGTTAACGCACGCATTGTAAGCCATCAATAATGTATGGGCGCCGTTGTCATTGCTTCGCGTAAACGTTGTAAAACGATTCAGGCTTCGATCGGTTCTGGGGGTATCTTTGTCCTATACGCATACGTGAAGTCATTAGTTGAAATTGAAATATTTCAGCAACTACACTTATTTTCAAAGTTCTATTATTCACATATCATTATATTATAATTGCTATAAGAAAACAATGTGACACGCCAATCATTTTTGACATTGCACACAGATTTTTGAACTTTGTATTAATATTAAATTGTTCTGTTGTTTGTTAACTTTGGTCGTTCATTCTCCATAAACGTAATTCCAAATAGTCTCGTCATGTCTCTTGCGGATGACTCATATGTATAATAACTCCAGTCGTCTATTGTGATTAATTAATTAAATAAACAAACGAAAACGAGCCTCGAAAAGTGTACACTCGTGAACTGCTTGTTTGTAATGCGCTGTTTTTGACCTGCAAATTGGTTGGGATTAAGATCAGTGATAATTTTTTCATTTTTATGGTCAATAATGGTAAAAACTGTGGAATACTGCCGTTATTATGTTTATTTTCATCTATATATATTTACTCTGGGGAAAGTCATAACAATTCATTCAAAAGTGAACTTAAATGATCTAAAGAGTCTATGTGGTTTTGAGATTCTACAGGCCACCCTGTACATCAAGTGCCTTGATGAGTATTTGGCAACGCTAACGAATTGGGACTATGTCATCTAAAAATTACATCATGAACTCGAGGTCACGTTAAGATTAGAATTCCGTGAAATTCGTATTTTCGGATAATCCGTTGTTGGTTATATAAACCAAATAAATCTTTGCTATATGTTATCGAAAATCGGTAATCAGACAATAATGAATTGAACGTATTAAACTGGATTATTTTTGTGTTGGTATTGAAAAGCATTAATTACAGTTGAAGCATAGCGATTCAGCCGAATGAACTCGCGATGGGTACGCCTATGGTGAACAGTGACATTTTTCCTATGACCACTGTTATTTGTAATAAAATATCTTAACCATATATTGAACAGTGATGTATGAAGACAACTAGATATTTTTATTAGTTATTCTATTGCATAAATATATTTATAGCAGGGATTTCAATGCTGTCGGAGTCTAGTTTTCTGCATTTAAGTTCGTAGTGTTTTTTCAATATTTTGTAGTACCGTATTCGAAACGTGCTTTGAGGTTTTTCTTTTATTTCTGGAAGTAGAAAAATCACATTTCACAACGTTAAAAATATGTAGACAATCAAGAATTTCTCGTTCTTTCTATTTATTCGTAATGAGCCGCATGCGAAATTATCAAACGCAATCAGGGTTAAAAGAGTTAGGTAATCCTTCTTTACCTATTCAACGACCGTCACAGATACGTCTTTTGATAACAGAATCGTGATCAGCGTTTCCTGCAAAACGTTAATTATTTATGTACAAATAGATAATTTCGCTTCAAAATTTATATCTGATCAAGTGAAGGCCAATGGTTTCTATAAGTAACTATATAAAGACAGCCAATGCCCCATATATGACAATAATTTGACTGCAATTCAAAAATGTTGTCCAATTACCGAAAAAAAAAATCAGCTAGGCTAAGAGTGATGATGACATTCTATGATCCGAATTTTTTTTTAGATGAACTATTTGATTCATAAACAAAAAGATATTAAGCCACGAAACTTAACGTAATGCAAACTTTATTAAAATTGGTTATAAATACACACTGTACATATTGCGATGACCGAGCAAACAAACACTGCTTCTAGAACCGGTACAGTTTGACGTTACCGTGGCATTTGCTTACATGGCGTTTTGAGTTGTAACGGTTGCGGGCAATTGATGGAAAGGGCGTTAACTTTGATTTAATTATAGTTCGGATGAGTGACGCAAATTTATGATTCTAGCAATTTCTTAATATATCTTTAATTTGTAATTTTCAAAATCATTTTTAAATAGAAGAGTCTAATAAGGTTATTTTCTTTTTCAAATTTTTTCGTATGTGTGAAAAACCAAGTCTCTATAGGCGTAGGACACCTTTCGTTGCCACCGGTAGAGTGCTTATAACATCAGATTTTCAAAAACATGCATTCGAATGCAACGAGTAATGTGGAAATCAGGATAGTCTCTTTATATACGATTTGTAAAATACCGATAATGTAGAAATTACGTAAAAACTTTCCATATAGGATCAACGTTGAAACACTGCGAATTCTTATGCTCAAAAGCTTATAAGATGCATAGATTTTGCACGCCTCCAAGGAATGGCCGTATCACTTTATGCACAATTTTGATATTTCCCAATCAAGGCTATTTACGAAATCACGTATTCAACAGTCGCTTGTTCTTAATTTAATTGGCCTTTGTTGAATTCCGCGTGGAATAATTAAAATTTATGTGATTGGATTACCGAAGTCTTAATTTAATAAATTTTAATTAGTTTGCCGATTCCTGGCCGCGCCTCGACCTTAATGTGCGCTAATTTAAATTTAAAATTTAAATTGGGAAAAACATTAATGAATGATGATCGAAAACATTGTTTTTCGTCTGAAAATGTTAATGAGAATTGATCCGTTGAAATAAACAGACGAAAAATATTAATTTCAATTTGCGAATTGTCGTGGAAAGTATCTTACTTAAGAAAAAACGAGTTCGTATATACTGAGCATTTTCTAACGCAGATGTTATCAAGATGAATAGGTGGATACAGAGGTAGTAAGAGGGGAACAATATCTCGTCGTTAAAAATTGGGACGTATTGGTGTATACGTTCTAATATTTGTTACCTAAGCTGAACTTCATAGTGGTTTGCGGCGGGTCTAGGGTTAAGGTTATTAAATTAGTCAAGGAAAGGAGTTTTGACATGGAATTAATTAATATGTAAGATTAACGAGAATCGAATTGCAGCGGAATAATCATAGTTATATAATATTTACCGATATCATGTTGTGTTAACTTTTGATGTACCGCTCGTTTATTAGACTATTGCATTAAGATAACAATCAAGTATAAATCGGCTAGTACTGTTCACGAATTTTCGGCCACATAATTTGAATAATTTCTATAATATAGCATAAAATTATATTAAACATCGAAATTCGAGGAGTGAAATTGCAAATTTTGACGAGATTCCTATCCGAAAAACGATTAATCCCATATATTTTTTAGTATGGACTTATTTAAAATTACGTAATTTTTTGTGTTTACCTCAATTTGGTTTAACAAAATTAATTCATGAATTTGATGAAAAAATGTGGCTTTCAACATCAAATGAGTAACCTTATATTTCTAAGAATTACCGAGTTGTTGAAGAGTCCGAATGCTGATAACATCACAGGATTTGGTTTTGTTCTCAAATGCTTCAAACGATTGATATTTGCTTCTTGTTGATTACATTGTTGTGGTTCGTGCGTGAAAATAACAACTGGTAAAATAACAACTCTTTTTTAATTGAGTGGCAGTTTTGATTTAATGAATTTCGGTTTTCTGATTTTTAGGCTATGGCCAGTATATTTGTCACCATTTGTCATCTGTCAATTGTAGAAAAAGATAAAACCTAAATTAGCATTAAATTTTTACGTGAATATTAACCATTTTTCCTAGGTTCTGTTTAAAATCTTAAATAAAACACTCAACACCACTAACAATCTCAGCGCATAACATTAAATACTATTATTAATATTTAATCCAATCCAATTAGTTACTTAGTGACGTCGCCATTGATCAATGATCAGTACAAAACTGATTACAAATCGGACTAAAATTCGATCCAGGGTTGTAAGTATGTTCGATCAAACATGGCGAATTGATTATGTGTTACTTTTATACACATTTTCACCAAGGTCCATATCTGGTCAAATTTTGCTTTGTAAAATGTTTGTGCCCATAAACGAATTAGTGTATATTTATCTTGGTTGTTTCCTCATCACCGTGATTAATTATTTCTCCCGCCATCTCCCGAAAGATAAAAACGAGAGAATCTGGAGAGTAAAAAAGAGAAAAACATCGTCGCGCTTCATCAGAGTTGATTCAATGTTACATGATTGGGAATTTGGACGGCGCATGCCTATAATTAAAATTGATATTTTCTTCTGCACTCGCGGTCCTATGGGAAGATTTTTTTAATTCAATCGAACAAGAGATTTTTTTAATCAGTATTCAAAGGCAGTGTCTGTGTGCGTGCGCGCGGTATTCGTAGATCTCGGCCCTCGCAGGAATAGCTCAGATCGTAATGATTATGTCTCCTCTCATTAGTGTGGTCATTAGGTGGATAATAATATTGACAATGGAGTTGTAACTTTTGGGATTGTTTACCGAGACAGTCGAGGTGAGGCTAGCAGCTTTGCAGTGTTTAAACGGCGATGAAATGTAGTCGGTTTTTCTCGGAAGACGTATTAAGGAATGATACAAGCATTTAGATATTCGTACATGTGTTCTGCAGAATAAATGTCGATATTCGGATGGATCGCACTTGGAGGAAAGCCTTTGTGATGACGAGTAAAGATTATGTTTCACACGGCAATCTGCTTTTTTGAGAATAGCTCTAGATAGTGTATGCGTATTCATATTTTACCCTAGAATACCGATTTTTTTGTATTGGCAAAATCGCATAAACGTTTTACCATTCTCGTCTGGTGTATGGTAACATAAGGTAACAACTTGCGTCCCCAGGTATGTACTATTCAAATTTGAACCTTGTTTAGCGAGACTCGATTGGTAATATTGTTTACAAATTCTATAAAATATATTTCCCATGAAGATTTGAATATACGAAACATTTCTTTACGATGTTGTTAAAACCGATGCCAATCATATTTATCATTACAAACAAATACATTCGCCTTTCAATAGCATGTGGTCTTGCAACTATTTCGATAACCATAACAATGGTTTGTTTTCATTATTTCTAGAAATAAAGTTGATTAAATACCTACAAATACAAAATAACATTAAACTTATAATGATGCATCTCGTTAAAATAAAAAAATACCGGATTCAAATTAAAAATTTGTATCAAGCTGTGATCCAATTAATTAATGAACAACTAGTCTCTGTGGTATATCGCCCTATACAAGTTTGTTCCAGATTATGCACACATTTGTACTGATTGTCAGATGCAAGGATGTTCCAATTTCGCGGTTCCAAACTACTCGTTTATCTATCTACACGTTGTTTGGTCTAAAAGAGCTTATTTTGGGGTCAATAGGGTCAATGTTTTCAATGTCGTTCAGCTCCGTGAACTTAAATAATAAGAACTGAATATCTTGATTGGATTATTTTCATTTGAACTCGTTCCGAGAAGTTGAAAAAATAAAGCTGATTAAAATACAATTAAGAAAATTAACCCTTTGTGTGACATGTTCCGTATTTCATTTCCTCAATAGTGGTCGACGCCTTAATGTCAACCCGCCCAGCAAAATATTCGGATTTCAAGTATACACTGGGCGCCAACGGGTTATTTTCGATAATATATTAAAAATAATATAACATATCATAGTTCGATGAGTCGGAGTGGATTATTATTTCGAAATCACGTACGTCGGAACGAAAGTTTAGTTTTATTAAGACTGTATAAACATTCAGTGATTAATTAAATGAGTAACGGATAAATTGCGTCCTATTGAAAAATTATTAAGTTCAGTCGTTCTTTGGCAACGCCCAAACTAAAACAATAAATGTATTTGATGAATATGTTTTCACTCATCTTTAGGAAACGAAATATGTATCGAGTATTTATTTATTAGATATGGAAGTGTAAGATAATGAAGGCATTGCGAAACCAATTAAGGGCTTGAATCTGAATGAAAGACATGCTGGTTATTTTTTGCTTGTTCATACTAAGTATCAGAGAAAACCCCTATCATCAGGCATACCGTTCCTACCCTTAGCCTTTTTGTACAGCCAAAAAGAAGACGCAAATGGCGATTAGGAATGTTGACTACAATTATTTTAGGGACATTTCGAGTTCAATTCCTCAGCGGTTAAATGAAGTATCTTTCTTTCAGGCCGATATTTTATTTATTTACTGTTTTACTTATTTCATATATAATACAGCGTACACTAAAATAATTTTCTCTTTCATGCCCAGTTTAAACCTATATGTGCTTACTGGTATTTCATGAAATTAAATTAAGTATCCATGACGAAAGAATAATTTAATGCTTTACGCAACTTTTCCTCGCTTCCCAGTTGTCAAACATTCATTTATTTTTCGTGTTGGCTCATAATGCAGTTAAATTTTTTTTTACTATTTTGTTCGCATCATGGATTGCTTTGGGGGTTTGGATTTTATATTTACTCAGTAATCATTATCTTAATCTCATATCAGTAAAATAAAATTGTAGTTTCTGCTTCCATGTTTTTGTGTCTAGGTGAAAAAAAGTTCAATTTTGAATATAGGATTTGGTTTGGACCATTCCATGACTAAATAAATTCTATCGAAACTCGAAAGTTTATGTGTTCAATACCAACGTGATATCTATTTGAATACCTTAAATTATGTACAGCCCCATATCGCATTTAAATAAGTACACTTTATTATTTTTTACTCATAGAAGAGAAGTGACGATTCAAGTGGACTTTTATTATTACTTGAGCTTATCACGCATCAAAAAGCCTAATAAGATATTCGTAGAAAATGACGGATTCCCAAATTAAATTTTCAATTTTAATTTAGCTGATTAAATTGTCTGCCTCATAATCTCATAATTATATATAGCTGGATCATTGTCTCCACCGTACCATTATCTATTGATGACTCAATAGGATTTTGAAGTAATGTTAGTGGAATTTTCCTATTTTAATTAGAGAATAACGGCTTACATAATAGTTAACCCTTTCTTTCACCGGGTTCATAGCCAAAACTCTAATGTTATTCCAAGCAAATATATATTAAGATATAGTATGCAAAGTAGATTTTCATTTGTTTACTTGTTATTGTCACAGTTTTTAATAACGAGCGAATATACAAAGCGTAGTTGTTAGTGAGGAAATATTTTGTGGTGGATATAGATCAATTTAAAATCCAACTGTCGATATCTAACCTGATTATTATTAAATGTGGTTCTGTAGACGTCATTCAATATTGTATACATAAATGAATAAAAGCCTAAGTTTTTTTTTTATAATCCGTGATTGATGATGCTCAGTTTTAAATTAGTTCCATTGTCAAGATGATTTGAAAGTAAACGCGTCACGTGTTTGTGACACGGATGCCCATCGGAAGTATCGTTTTTATTCAACTCGCATACATGTTATATGTATCGGAAGTATCGTTTATTAATTAAACCTATTTCATATGGATGAGACAAAAATGAAGTTATTTATAGACATGGTACGCCAGGTATTTTCTTGGCGTTTTTATGGGTTTTATTTATTCTATATAAATAACTAAACCAATTATGGTAAAAATATGCGGAGGCTGATATCAAGCATGAACTATAGTATAAAAAGAAATAAGTCTAATACGCTTGTTTAAATGGCGTATGAAATTTTTTTAAATCATGAAATGCCTTTTTTATGGGTGTTTTGTTATCATTTACAGCTTAAAACGAATTTTAGTCTTCATTGCAAAACGGAGAAGCACACTTCCAAGCTGCAACTAATTAATCACATTAGGGAAGGAGGGGAAGCGAACGAATGGAAAATAAACTATGCAATTGCTGGCAACAATATGAATGTACGTATTAACAAATTTTAGCATACTATTACATTTAAATTATAAATTATTACGTTCTTTGTTGTTTTTCTCTTACACTAGGAATGCGTTCAATGAGTTCCAAGCTTTTCTCACGTACGTGTCAAATATTGCTTATATACTTTACTACATACAAATGTGAGATGTTTCAAAATCTCTTCCGAGATACTTGCTCACCAATATAATTGGAATTATTTTAATAACAAATTGATAGCAATATTGTTTTCTAAACTAACAGACCAAGTGGTTTATCGTGTTTACAGCGCTTTAAAATTTCATTATAAATGCTGCATGACGTCGCCATTACTTTTCGATTACTTCACCAGTGAATTTATATTTGAAAGACCAATGTGTTCATCCTCCCATTACCGTTACAAAGTTATTAAAAGCAATCATCAATTCCTGATTAAGACAAGAGGTCTGGTAAAAGTTAATCGTCTGAATCTGCGGTCACCAGGGAGTCGTAATTGCGCATAGTGTTGATTAGTGAACCCATGATAATCATAACATGGTGCAGTTTCCCACGGTTTCAATCCAAAACACAGCACGTGTTCAGCAACTAGTCTGGTAAACAACAGCGTATCAATTATCTAATAATAATATTTTCTCTTAATTAATTTTGACTTTTACGCCGAGTATGTTGGGCCGTAGCATGGTCGGTATATGTAAGGAGGTATTAACAACGTTGCATTTTGAAATGTGCTTAAATTGGTTGGTTAAGGTATGTTGCGCGTAGGCACTGCTTGTTCGCATATTTAAACCTGTCTAACAGATGTTAACGATATTTGGACCTTTGTACAAATGAAAACCCGTTTTACACACTGAGCAAATCTAAAATGCAAATTGCACTTCAAGTTTGTTTTTTGAATGAATTGCCGGAATGTGTAACCCACATAATTGATAATAAAAAAGTGTTTGATTTTCAATGTCATTATAGACTATGAAATCTATAGCTGGGCTTTGCATTCAACTTCAACGTACTATTTAGCATCAAAAACGTACGCCGTGCATTCAACGCGGCTATGAGTTTTCTCTGCGTCATGGGAGGCACCCAATTAAACATCGACAATGACATTACGAATATTGAACTTATTCTGTTACATTTGCAGAGAGTAACATGCAACGGATGTCGGCATTCAGCTACTAGTACCGATAAACTGAGAATCCACTGTTCCACAGACCGTCACCAAGGGACGTTAACAATGTGCCACGTACGTTTTTAATTTAATATAGCCTAAAATAAAACGGTAAAACAAAGAGACTTTCATGGAGTTACCAGGAGGTGATGATATAGACAGGTACCGGTAATATCATAATTAAAAGTTTATTCGACTCACCCTCGATCGTTTCATTTAAATTCTGAGTTTATTGTGTACATTTTCTTGTGATAGACCACATCTTGCTTGACATTTCATTGCCCTACCGACTTTACCGGCACTATGTTTTGGAAATTGAGTCGTTCGCATCTTGTGGCTTGGGCGCGCTTTTTCAGTCACGTGTTTAGGTAACTCGAGCGTGAAAGGACAAACAAAAATGTGGTAACGGCCTTTTATTACTCCTATTGCCATACCCTTATATGTTAGTATATTCAATATTATATATGCCTTCGGGCCTAAATTTCCAAGCTTGCAGAATTCCATTCACGTGGTTGTGAAATCATAGAATCAATCCTTCGAATAATAAGTTTTTTCAGTTTTATCATGCCGAAACAATTTACAAATTGCGCTTTGAGGAATATCACTAGCTTGCATATATGAATAGAATGCGTTTCTCAAAGAAAATATAATCTTTTGCAGAACAACGCAACTGGTACAAAAATAACACTCCAGTCAGAAAGTGAAACCTTTTCATGTTGTCGCGCTGATAATGCGGTTTCTCATTGCTAATTGTTTAATGAACGCTATTTAGGTATATGAATAGGGTTCACTCAATACAGACATACGTTGCCACCTCAATTCAGTATTGTTCCTAAAATATTTCTATGATGCACCAAAGTTATAACACAATGCTGGTTTCATCCGGTACTTTTCTTGATTATTATAATGCATAATCTATGTTGCCTAATTTCCGGGTGGTTCCTTACCTATGTCACATGTTGTAAATAGGCTTTTTGTATATGGAATTTCTATAGAATTTCATAATCGCACCCAAAATTGCTGATTCGTTACTTATTTTCTTCAAAAACTGACTAACTCGTGTCATATTCAATGATCGGAAACTCTGTTGTTCATTCTACTTGTTTAATATTTTGTTAGTAAGCAAATGTAACCTATTTTGCTGTGGCGTACGGTAAAAAGACGAAATGATAAGTTTACGCGACCCAGTTATCCCAATCCTTGAATGCTAATATTAATTTGAATATAATTTCACTGTATTCGAATTACAATCTAGTCATAATATCGCGTGGTCGAAATAAGATCTTAATATTACGTCAGACAGCTCACCTCGACGCTATGCATGATTTTTCTTACAAAGAGTTTTTATTGGCAACCGCAGTCGGTGATAACTACGGACGACTTCAATAAACTGCAATATATATAGGTTTGATAAGATTTTTAAGTTATTTCAAATCCAATGATAACCGGGAAGGGTCATTCAAACCACAGTAATTACAGATTGATGCCCAACATGTATTCATGTTCCAACTCTACTAGTATTCGATCCTTCATGAAGTCGTCACCTCCAAATCCCACCTTTGCCTAATTTAATAATAACAAATATTTCGTTAAATTTACCGCAAAATTTGATTGCTTTACTACGCATCACTGTTTTCAAAATTCGATAGGTCGCATTTTGGACAATTTCCGGAGCAACAATGATGCGCCCTATCATGTCACCTTCCTATGAGCCTAGCTACGAAATTGGATAAGTTGGGAATAGTCATTGTTTCAGCGACTGCGAAATCCCCATTATTGAAATTCATTTATTACTAAGCAGCTACTCATATTAAGGTCAATAAGCGATACATAATCGGGACTTCCCGATTCGTTATTATTCACGAATCTTCATCCGATGAAGCATAATTTGTCTTTAAATGAGAGAAATAAGTAAAACGTTTAATTTTCAGTTATTACTAATAGTAAAATTCAAACGCGGTGGGGGATATATATGCGTGAGCACATTCTTCTGCTCGTCAGATTGCAAACTCCGCGACAACCAGGGGATTTAATTGCCTATAGTGATTAAGGTGAAATCGGATCAGAATAGTTACGACTTCGCTTGTGAAAATTTTTTTTTGCAACCTGTGAGAATTTGATGTATGCCACACCACATGCAAGTTTTGCTGTATATCAGAGAGGAACCTGGTTATATAAAATGTTATGCATTAATTATTGTTTAACTGTGACATACTAGTGCTGATAGCAATTTTCTATGTTTTTCAGTATTTAGACACTATGCTTAAAGATGCAGAATTGGGTAAAGGCCTGCACTCTACATCAGAAGGCATCTCCTCGCACCATCTTTTATGTCACCCATGCGCCTATCAATCAAAGGTAAGTGTGATTGCTCCAATAATGCTTCCAACAAAGCTTCTGAACTAAATAATAAGGAAATCTTTCTTTTTTAGTTTGTTGTTGAGATGATACAACATATGCAGTGCCCGAAGCATCAAGTAAACGTTCATCAAGAGCAACAACGTGTTGGTGCTAATTTAGCTGATATGGTTTCTGCAGAACCTGATCATACTGATGGCGAATCTCTGCATTCGCAAAATGAAGAAGATAACATAAAGAAAGAAACAGGTTGATATTTTGAGTTTTATTGGCCAGGGATATGGGGTTTGTAAAAAAGACTATAATTTGGCGTTTTATACATATTTTAATAAACTTATCGAATTCTAGTTGTTGACACCACGCATCAAAGTATAAGTAATATACAGTGCAGAAGAATTACCTTTTTGTACAAAAATATGAGCTGTACAAAAATGGTATTTTATTACAATAATGATGACTATCTTTGCAATTCACGTGTTTTACAAACAATTAATTCCCTAATATTAAATCGATTGACCTTACCAAATCCTCATCAATTGGTTTTGCCAAAATCTAACCGTCAATCCGTTTGTTATGTATATTCTGCTTATTTTGGATTCTCATCTTATTACTGTATCACACGAAAAAGGCATATTGAAAATAATATTCTAAATGTATTTTTAGAGTCGAACGACGATCAACAAATTGGAGACAAGATCGATGAAAATATAGAGGAAATACAGGTATAGAAAAATTTATCAATAAAATCTGCTAAACAACTCAAAAACCAGACAGAAATTATACTGATTGTTTACGATTTCCCTCGTCTGCTTTAGTTTGAGATACTGCAACTCTTATATTCAAATATTAATCCATCAATTTGATTTTCCGCTGTGTACCCTTGGGCGTTTTGATTGAAGTAATTGGAATCTTTGCCATCAGAGTAAATTAATTCATTTGACCAATCAATCGTCAACTATTTATATAGCCTTTTACTAGTTATTTTTGGTAGACTGAATAAAACATTTTGGGATTGTTTTTGTGATTTCACTTTTATTGCTATCAGTAATTTCCCTTTTCTGTCGATTTTAATAAATCAGTCGGTTTCAATTTGTCTAATTTTAAATATAAATGTTAGACTGCTCCAATTTTTGTAATCTAATTTTAAATTGGGACGAGTTTTGACCAGATGGTTTTTATAAATAAACTTCAGATAAAATTAGTTTTACTTCTGCGAGTTGTTTAGCGATTTAGACTCCGCCGACTCGGAATGGTCGGAAGTTGTTCTATTTTCAATACATTTAAGTTATTTAGGGCGATTCAGTTTGTTTAGTTTGATATAAATTTTGACTGGAGTATGCGAGTAGCGCTAAAAAGTCGAAAACTGTAGATTTAAAATGGACACGGGCACGTTTTTGAAAAGTAATAATCACTTGAAATTTTAACTGCCCTTTTTACTTCTTAATATAACGAGTTGACTGAAATTATCATTGATATGCATATCGCCGACCTATATCAGAATATATTGTATTTTTTTTCAAGTACCAACAATCGTAGCCACTCATTTTAATTGCGATTTAGTGATTGTCTGATAATGGAGTGGCGTCGCAACACTTAACTTAAAAACTATTATTTTATCTATATCAATCCAACGTTCGACAGGGTATTATTTTGTGGGATTATCGACGTGGAAACCGTATATTTGCTTATCGCTAATATGCATCGTAATAAATGGGGGTTAGTAAGTCACTAAATGTGCCAAACTAATTAAACTACGACCCTAACCTATATTTTAAGACTTTGTTAGTTTGAAAATTCCAGTGAGTAATTTGCACCTGAGCAAGGCCAACTAATTTGCACTTGTCCAGTGTATTCACTAAATGGACCATTTTTTTTGCGACATTTTAACCTAATATGATATATTCACGACTTTTTTAAAGAATTTTCTTAGAAATTGTTAGCCCAGTCAGCGAATAAATAGTCAAGTTTTTTTGTGTAGAGTTTGACGATGATATAATTTTTCAAACTCGCGACAACGGCGAACGGAAGTCAAAATTTTAGAACAAATGCTCAGGTTCTATTTATTAATTCAAATTTTTAACATCATCTTTATCAAGCATTCTATTTGAGAGTCGTACATTTCGCAATAGAAATTCCCCAATTTCAGCAAAACTTCACTTCTAATTTATAGAATCACAAATGTCAGTTCTGTAACTATACAACGACAGAAGAAAATCGGCTTCAGATTCATATCATGACACAGCATAATGCTCGACCAGCGATCAAATGTCCTATGTGTACGGTAAGCTATTTTTATACCATAAGCTTTTTTTTATTGTTTAGTAGAGATTTAAAACAAAACCAGTGGTTTCGATTTTTGGTGTTCCCTTATAAAGATTCACAGTGTTCCCATACTTTTGTTTCAGGAGTTTATGCACGACACTTTACAATTTCAACTTCACTTAGTACAAGTACATAAATTAGCTTCCGGTCCATTGGAAACAACAACGGAAAATTCAACACAGAGTTCGGAAAGCAGATCACCAACAAGAACAATTGGAGGTTAGTTATGTATTGTGACGTAATTGCTACGCAATAAAGAAATAATATCAGACATTTCATTTTGGTTGTTCATATTCCAAACAGAATTTTCGTAACTTTTTCATACCGTTTAAGGAACATTGGAAGCGATTCAACTTCCTCTCAAGGTCTCAGACGAAACCATGAACACTGGTGGAGAAAGAATAGATTCGACGCAGACTTCCGGGTCAAAGGTAGTTTTGCTTAAAACAAGACTCAAAATATTGAATGAAAATTCCTAAAAATATTTTCTCAAAATAAAATATATTTACGAACTAATTGTGAACAAAGTTGACAATGCAATCGATGTTTTGTAACAATAAAATTATAATTTCGGTTTTTGTTTTCGCATTTTTATATCATATTTTTTTATTTTTTTGCCGTGAAATTTGAAACTTAAATAATTATTTACGATTCGTGAACTTACCGCAAGTTATCACCTTATATAATGTGATTAGAAATAAGATTTCCTGGTAATGACCGCAAAATGACGTTATCACTAAAATATGAATTTTCATATCAATATATTACTAATTTTAGTCAAAAATAGCATGGCAGCGTAATCAAGATCAGACTTGATAACGACAGAATCGTTTATTTGTTCTTGAACGCAGGAACGTCAAAATCACCCCGGAAGCGTCGAGTCGTCCGCTGACGCCTCCGCTTTTTATTCAGTTATTTTGTTGATCATTTTTCTTCAAAAATTAAAGATTAGCATTTAATAAATGTATATGTCAAAACATTTTTGAAGATATTTATCGTTCATTGTTGCGTTAAATTTCAATTTTTGAATATGTTTAAAAACAAGGTGGTTCTTTTACTTGTATTCATAAGTTATTGTGATTCTTGTTTGGAATAAAATAAGGTACGATTTTGGTTTTAGCCATTTATTAGTCAGTAATAAATTGGGCCTAAACAGTATATATATATATTATATCTGGCTGGTTCAATTATTTAACTTCTGAGGAAAAAAATTAACCTATTGATCTCTTATAACATTGTAGCCAATATAGACTTTCTCAAATTGAGAGCCGGATGTTTAGGCTTCCATTGAATATGACTGCCGGCTATTTGATTAGCAAACCAGGGTTAATTAAGTTGCAATCATTTTACTATCCCGTTCATTATCCCCCAACTGGCTCTGACATACGTCGATACATCATAGATAGATTCCTCACAGCTGTGCAATTTGGTTGACAAAGCTCATCTCGGCTTGTGAACAATGCACCAGAGTCGTTAGCTAATTAAGTTGAAGTCATACCGTACGACACTAATAATAAGGTGTAATGATCGCGATGGTGTTTTTTTGGTTTAGTAATACAAACTTACTTGACACGATTGCAAAAGTATAAATGTATTGACTGAACGTGGAAACTCAGCTGCCTTTACCGCTGTTCGTAATTTGCACTTTCTATTAAATTGGGATTAATATCCCACAATCTCCAAAACTATCTAGGTTTGGTGTTATTTTGTATTGTTACTTAAACCAAAACAAGATTGCATAAGCATGAATGTGTTTCCTGAATGTTAAAAACTTAGTGCTAACAGCCACATTAACCACTAATCTTAATATACACTTTCTATTAAAATGGGCTTATTGCGGACCCAAAAATATCTAGATTTTTAGTTATTTTGTATTGTGTTGCAGTCTGAAAAAGTTACAACTGCACCAAAGCAATAATTTTCATTATATAATATTTTTAAAATGTCTTGCTCTCGCATCAGGCAGGGATTTGGCGCACATGGCCTAATTTGCATACGTTTTGCATATGTGTCGATAAGCATTAGTTCCAGGAGTACACTGTTTTCTCGGAATCGAATTTTTGAATGCGAAGTCTCTTTTTGATGAACTTTTCGCCTTCTGGTATAATTTATTATATGAAAATGTTGCTTAATATTTTTTCAGGTTCATACGGGTTCTTCTATTTACGAAGAAAACAACAATCCTGATAAAACTTTTTCCGAGCAATGTCGGCAATGTGGAGACACACTGACTTCACAGGAAAAATGGCAGGTAATTATAAAATGCCAAATGATCCGTATTAAATTTATCAATTGCGTTCAAAACCACAGAACAAGATATCTGATTTAAATTTGTTATGCTTGATTATCTACAAATATACTAAAAACAAATTGAGGTAAAAAATCAACTTGCTGTACTCAGTGTAACACTTCCATTATAATGACCATAACTTTATATCAGATGAGATTAGGCTTGGAGTTATTCCACAACAGATGTTCAAGTGTGAGACTGAGAACATTCCTCAGCCATGCCTTTCAATCAGTAAATCGTAAGGTCGGTCGCTTTAGAAGGGTATATATTGTGGTGTTCTACACGTTAACCGCCGTCTTTCATTTTTGACGTTATTTTTTCTGTGATGTCATCAAATCTGTCTCAATGACGTTGCTAGAGCTGTTTTCATTACAACTTTCGCGTCTTGCGTTTGAATCCAAGGGGTATGGACCACACCAAGGGGGGTTATATTTCAATCAGTTTTACAGTGTCTGAGCTGGAGTAGTTTAAGTGAGCTCATATATCGGAGAGTGATAATCATCTGACTTTGAGATAGTCTGTTAGATGTACAAATAGTGGTCCCAATCGCCATTTTAATGTCGATGCCTCTTTTCTAGAAGGTTTGTTGCGCTGCTATTTTACAGCAATCTACACTATAAATTTATGCTGTTTGTGTCTATACACTACTACCTTGTAGCGTGTACATTAGATGGACATCAGCATGAGTTAGCTCGTTGTAAAGTGTCTAATACAATACATTTTCAGCTTCATTTGGAGATCCATCGTATCCAAGCAAGCGCTCTCGCCTCTGCATCCTCCGCGACAAGAAACGAAAAGACCTGTGAAACTTGTCGTATGACGTTTTCTTCCGTCAATCAATTCCGTCAGCATTTGCATGTATGTTTGTAGTGAATTATCTATGACGTCATTTGATGACGTAAAGTGTATATCTCGGGCACAGACTGCCATGTAGAAGCGTGAGGTTGCGTTGATCAAAGTAATTTCGAGTTGATCTTCGATTTGATCAAAATCTGACATTTTATGCAGTTTGCAAAGGGTTTTTTTCTTCATAAAATTGATTCCTAGTGCGCTTTCTCGTTTCGATCATAAAATGGCGGTTTTGGTATAGTATATTCATAGCGAAAATTCTAGAATTTCAATTTAATTTACAATAACTTATCAAGTTTTTACTCCGTGTATCGTATCTCAAACATGTTTTTTTTTTAATATAGACGAAACACGGCCAAACATGGCCCAGGAGTGATCAGCAAGAAGACAACGAAAACGAACATTCACGGAACATCATTGATGAAGGTTTGAATAAGATTAGCTAGAAATAATATAGATATGGCTCTATTGTGGACCGTGTTCCTTATATACGTGTGTTCTAAGCTGAATTTTTCTTTCGAATATAAATGAATGGTTTATCGTTGAAAAATTGTCGTAATTTGTATAATACGAAGTTGCGAAAGCGACATGTCTGTGTCATAGGGCAAGAATGCGACAATGCATTCTTATCAAATTTCTAATCTGGCAACAGAAAGGGTTCACTGTAAACAAATATTTTTTGCATGTTCTATTTATCTAATTCTATTTATAGCGGATGACACATTTCATGAGTTTAATGATACGGTTTTGACCAATTTTCTGTTTTCTCGAAGCAATAATGTGGTTCCTTAATGAAATTTTGTGGAAAAGTGTGTTTAGAAAAAAAAATAATCGTTTTTAAATTAGTTCATCAAAAAAAAATTAACATTTTTTTCTCATCTCGAAAATTTATTTTTTTAATTTTTATGCCTTTTAGATAATCCTTTATCAAATGCTCGTTCTCTCCTGAACGCCATATGTAGTGATGTTGAATTTGCCACAAAAGCAATGAAAGATCCGGGCTTCAATCGTGTTTGGGAAACACTCGAGGCTCCTTTCACGTGCAGGTAAATGCATATGGTTCACCAAAGAATATTTATGAGTATTTGAGAAAAAAGATTTTTGATCATTTTTATATTGTGGAAAAAATGCTAATTTTTGAATAAATTTATAAAATCAAAAGCCACTGGAAAGCAGAAATATGCAAAATTATAACGGGTCTATGTCGATGCATATGCTTTAATGCCTTCAGATGTTTCTCCTTACAATGTCTTGTCAGAAATTTTACTTCCTATATTGTTAACAGTAAAGCGCGTAAAGCATATTTGATAATCAACTGTTTTTCATGTGTTTATCTGACGAGAGCTGACCGTATCATTTAACCCCGTATCGTGATTTTTGCTTTTACATCCCAGCCCTTGTGAAGAGACCTTCGTATCAAAGAACGATTTATTAGACCATATTATGGCTTCCACTGTCCATATGGGTCGCAGTGAATCCAATGAGGAACGAAATAAATCAGCGGTTGACGCGGATGCGTCGGCCGAACTAAATGATCAATTCCCGCGAGATGGCGCCACGGGGAATGAGCAATCAATCAACAAAGAGAACATGGATTTTGAAGAGGAAAATGCGCGGGAAACCAGTGATAACGAAGGTAAAAGTGGCGCGCAATCGTCAAATTTCGATTTTTCTTTATTGCACGATTACAAGTGGAAACGAGGGCGTCTTCTTTATCCAGGAATTAGTAGAAGCGCCCACAAAAAAGTGCTCGTGGATGTCGGATTCAACCAAGTTGTTCATTTTGTAGAAAACCGATCTTCGGAAAATCGAGAGAAAGCGAAGAAGTGGAAAGAACAACAGAAAAATCAAGATGGAGACGAAAACGAACGAAAGCAACAAATACCAATCGACGAAAACGAAAATAATTTGGTGGTTGAGAAAAATATGGCATCTAAAGAAAACGTCCATGTAAACCACAATACAGACAAACAAACCCCGGATGAAACGGAGCAAAAAACATCCCCGTTTCATTGCGATAGTTGTGGAAAAGATTTCTCTAACATGTGGATTCTCAAAGTTCATGAGAAATCTGTCCATAACATGGAAATGTCGACTGAAATGCTGCAAGAATTTGTAGAAGGGTACTCAAATTGGTATTGGGATTGCGCAAGGAAAGATTTAGAGAACGTTAATAACACTGAATCTGACTTAAAACAATTTAGCAGTAACAACGCCGCTAAATCGAGCAGTAATAATGTTGATTCAACTGGTATGTCACCGAGACTTGTACCGTCCAGCAACCTATCCGCTCCAAATATGAGTGACATTTCACAGATAGACGACGGTAAAGATTTTCAACATAATGCTCTTCAGGCTTTGATGAAAAATTATCCGGGGATGCTTGGAGCTTTTGGCGGTGCTAATTCTACTCAAGACGCGCATACTCAATCTGCAGCAGATGACGCACAATCTAAGATTCAGCAGCAAATGCTTTTGCAAACGTTGATGACGGCACAAACCCAGGCGATGCAGCAACAACAATCTACTAATCAGACCCAGGGTTCCTCGCAAACAAATGCTTCAAACATAATGAACATGCTCGTTGATCATATATACGGAGCTGCAATGCATGGCTCAACTCCTGGTTTTATAGACCCTGTCGGTGTCATGTCTCTATTACAGCAACAACAACAAGCTCGCGTTCCAGCGGCGGGCGTGAATCCTTATCAGTGGCTAGCAATGAGGTTTATGCAACAACAACAATTACAACAACTTCTAATGTATCCTGCAATGACCGGAGGGGCGGCTGGGATGCCGTTTTTACCAAGCCTAGCTGAAAACGCGAATCAACAACAAATGCTCGCTTCTTTTGCTGCAAGTTTGCTTAATCCTAATTCATCGTCCCCTGATTTGAATAATTCAGTAGTTAATAATCCGTTGTCATCCGCTTTGCAAGCGTACCAACTTCAAGCAGCCGCTGCTGCGTCTATGACTGGTGATTCTAGACCCGGAGGAAAGGATGCTGAGCAAGATCCTAACAAAAGTACAATAGTTAATCAGAGAGAATCTTCCAATATCAGCCACTCTCCTGCATCCGCGGAACTTCCTGCGAAGAGGCCAAGAACAAGAATCACTGATGATCAGTTGAAGATTCTAAGAGCAAATTTTGACATTAACACCTCACCAAGTGAAAATCAAATTTCTGATATGGCCCACAAAACCAATTTGCCATCGAAAGTCATCAAGCATTGGTTTCGTAACACTCTTTTCAAAGAGAGGCAACGCTCAAAAGATTCTCCTTACAATTTCAATATTCCTCCCATGACGTCACTAGATGACGTCAAAAGGGAACCACTTAGTTCTAGTGACAACTCTAGCAACGAAAATGCAATCGTGGAAGAAAAATCACAAATAGTGAAAGTTGAACCAGAACAAAACGAAATTGAAGTTGAAGTTTCAAGAGAAAACGAATCTCATCAAATGTTCACAGATTCAGTCGATAAAAGGGAGGAGTTACATGGGGCCACATCGTCCGCGAATGCCCCGATTCATTCTACAATGTCGCAGAGTCAAGCAATGCAGATTTTAAAATCATTAACAGAACGAGGCAACCTTGCTAATACTGAGGCAAACAAGTCTATTTTTGCAAATGCAATGTCGTTAGTTCCCAATGTTACATCTGTAAGGGATAATCACTCCCCTGTTGGATCTACAAATTATTCTTTAGCGGCAGATCACCGTGCTTCGAGTGAGAGCAACGATCACAACAACACGTTTGCGTATCGACAGGAAACTGCAAATTCTGACGCTTATAGTTATGAACGAATTGCAAACGTGTCCACTGCAGATTTTAGTTATCCGATTGGCACACCTGGGCACGCGAATCTTGCTTCAACAATAAGTAGGCGAACACCGCGTACGCGATTCAGCGACTACCAGTTGAAAATATTGCAAGAATTTTTTGATAAAAATGCTTATCCTAAGGACGAAGACTTGGACAAGTTGTCAAGATTACTCGATCTCAGCACAAGAGTGATTGTAGTGTGGTTTCAAAACGCCCGCCAGAAGGCTAGAAAAAGTTATGAAATGCAACAAAGTGGGATATCAGCGGGTCATCATACTAACGGTATTCAGAATCAATCGAATTCGTATCTTACCCGACGCCCATCTCCACCATTGAGTTCGTCAGTCGACCAACAAATGTCTTCTATGCTTTCTACACAATCTCTTGAGATGGATTTATCGCCAACGGCTAAACATAGTCATCAGTTTTCACATGATGTCGCAACGCGTGCTTCTGTTCTGCAAGATATGAAACGAGAGACTCGTGCTGGCAGCCCAACTGAACCCAATTACAAATGCAATCAATGTGATGCGACGCTTCCTTCAGCCGTAGCTTTGTCACAACACGAAAGACTTCATGATATGAAGCCATCTGCTTACATAGAAAACGTCATCCAGCAATATAGGATGTTTTATCCATCAATAGTAGAAGGGATGTTGCAGGGAACATCTGGGAAGGATTCTCATGAAAAATTTGGAATTGAAGCAAAAAATGAATCTCGCCGGCCTTCAAATAGTCCTCCAGCTGGTTTCGAAAGCGAAAGACGGAAACTATCTTATAGTAAAGAATCTGAAACGGTTGAAATGAAGCCGCATATTAAACAAGAAACAGGCCACGGTATTGAAGATATAATAAATCGTTTTAGTTTGCCGCAGCCTCGTGGGAGTGTAAGAGAAAAGAGTCATTCGTACGAATCGAAGATGAACATACCAGCGAGCAACATGATATCTCAAAATATAATGACAGCACAGCAGTATATAACCCAGAGAGACAATGCAATGGCCGCGAAACGAAAGCTCAGTGTTTCGCCAACACTTTCAATGTCTTCATCATCGTCAACAAGTCCTAATTCAGCAAGACAAAATATGGGACGTAAAGGTGAGTTTTGTTTCGTTTGAGAATTATAATTTGTAAAAACGCTATTTTCAGTAATATTTAACATTTGTTTTCAAATTCCAGTTATCAATGATACTTCGAAAGATCCTAAACGTCTTCGCACTACAATCACTCCTGAACAGTTGGAATTTTTATACCAGCAATATCTGGTTGATTCTAGTCCAAGTAGGAAGGTGATTGAACAGATATCAGACATTGTTGGACTGAAAAAGCGGGTTGTGCAGGTATGATATACCTCAATTAAGTTTTCTTGTGATCATTCTATATTCAGAATTTGCTTTATTATCAAAGAATCTTAGTCAATTTACATGAAATTAATGTAGTTGAAAATAGTGCTTAGAGAAAGCCCCAAAGAACCGACCCGTGGTCTCCAAAGGGGTCGAGGGATGAAACCCTGGGTTTGACCCTATACTAGTTTATTTTTACGTATGATTATTATTGAAAAATAATTTTCTATTCAAGTTGGAACTTTTGGCAATTTCAGGTTTGGTTTCAAAACACGAGAGCACGAGAAAGGAAAGGCCAATTTCGATCTGTAGGCCGAATCACTTCTGTCCTGGGCATGCCTCAGATATGCCCACAATGCCGCGTCACGTTTCGAACAAAGGCGGATCTCGATGCTCATATAAGATGCAGACATATGCAGTCGCCATCTTCGATTCCAACATCGTCCGCATCTCAAATGATGACGTCACCCACAACGTCATACCCGGAATCAAAGTATGTGACGTCATTTTCCATTTAATTTGAAAATTTGTCTTTTATGTTTTTGTCTATCTGTTATCGTTTAATTCTTTCTTTGATTAGAACAACATTTGGTGCCATCTCGTCTAGCAACAGTCGTTTGTCAGCTTCCGAAATTTCTCCTGCGTCATCAACTGCTTTGTTTAGATTGAATGAAACGAAGAGAGAAATGACCCAAGAAAAAATTCAAGATTATAAAAGTATCATCAGTAATATGCAAAAGCAATTGAAAGAAAAACAGGTCGCAGGTGAGACTAGAATTCATTCATATATACCAAGGTTGGCGAGGCACGAGTCATTGACTCGACTTAAACTCTAGTCGAAACTTATCAGAAACTAAAAAGTAACTAGAGTAGGTAATTGACTTGACTCGAGAGATGGCGACCTGACTCTTTTACTCAACACAGAGTAGTATCAAAATTGAATTTGATATAGACCCGTGTTTACCATTAAAACCACTAACTACGCGAGGCTTCTGATGCTTCTTAATTTATCACATTCGTTCTCTTTTCAATATAGATCAGACTCACGTAACAACTTTGCACGGATCAACTGCTGGTAATCCAATCACATCTAATGCACACGCACCATTTGTCAATTTATCGTTTTCCGATTCAACTCCAAGAGACAAGATCAACGATTCTGCGGAAGGTCACGGAAGTAGTCCTAAACGTAGAAAATTATCTGAAGAGAATCACTCATTCGATACAACAACATTTGCATCAAAATTTGTGGCAACACCACGCACTGCTGATATATATAAAGCCGTAACTGAGCAGATTTCGAAAAGTAACAGCGTCGATGTGATAGCACAGAGACTGCAAGCTAAAACTGCTTCTCTGGCTCCCGAAGTAACAGAAAACAATGTCAAATCGTCGGAAGGGTTTGCTTTCAAAGTGAAAGATGCAATCCAAATGTCTTCTTCGCCTGTGATGATGAGTAAACAATCTATGGAAGGTCAAATGTCGTCCTCGCCGCCAGTATCGTCTCCAGGTGGGTGCAAAATATATCTCACTGGTCACGTCTTATATTGTAAATAACAGAGTTGTGGAGCCGGGGAAAACTCGTAATCGACTCCTAACGGGTTGCATAAAGTTTTGTCTCCGGAACCGACTTAAGCAAAATTTTGACTCCGACTACAGCTTCGAACTCCGGGAAGTCCGATTGTGATATCGAAAACATTGGCGTAAGCCAGCCTTCGTTACCCATTTTTGAGTTTTAGTAGGAACTAGGAAGGTTTTGCCTATTTTATGATCATTAAAGTCTACAATTTCGAATCCGGGAAATTGGGAATTTCGACTCCGATTTCCGAATCCGGATTCCGGAGACTTTAAAAATACGACTCCGACCCCACAACAACTTTATAGAAGTTTGGTGGGTGCAGTTTTTGATTTCAAACAAATAACATTTTGTTCAGAATCTCGGCCTACTGATTCCCTAAGCCCGTCGTTCATGGTTCCGTTGAAGCGTTACAGAACTCAGATGTCGTCCCTGCAAGTTCGTTCTCTCAAGCATTGTTTTTCTGAATATAAAACGCCAACTCTTCTTGAATGTGAGATGCTAGGTCAACAAATTGGACTTCCGAAGCGTGTCATCCAGGTAAGAAAGACTTGTATCACTCTACTTTTATGTTTGTTCTGTTTGTTGAATCGAAGCAGATTTTGCAAAATTGCCTTTGCTTCATAAGCAACCCAGCTAAAACATTTTATTGTATATTTCAGGTATGGTTCCAGAATGCTAGAGCAAAAGAGAAGAAAGCAATTGGAGATCAAATGGACCAGAATGACCAGGCTGAAGAGTAAGAATTTTTTTTTGTGAGAAATATCTACCAACTTTACACATACACTTATCGCTGACCTCTTTTTTTTATATATTTTCCCACTAGATCTTTGCAAATGAAAAGTTCATGTCGTCTTTGCCCTGAAATGAGATTTGGATCATTACAAGAATACAGGAATCATGTGTTTTCTAAAATACATCTCGGAAATTTTATGGCAGCTTATGACGGAGAAGGAAGCGGTAAGTGCTGTAGTAACATTTTACACTTGACGAAGTATACAATTGTGAGTGGGCTGGCTTAGAACCCGAAAAGAAACTTTTAAGCTATTCTCATACCCGACATCGACGAGTAACCGGGCGATGATTAAACCCTATCGACTTTCCTGTTCTTTGGGAGAAATATGAAAATCTCAGATAATAAACTAACAATTGCTCTGGGCTTCATTTTTGTGGTGGGCGGCTGCGAACAAAAACCAATTATAAACCTGATGATTGGTGCATTAGGCTAAACAGATTGCTTTTTTCTAGATGATCAAAGTTGTTCATCAGGCGCAAGAACGCCATCTTCCGACTTTGATGATAGTTCATCAAGAGACGCAATGTCGTCCAACGTCGTTGGATTCGAAAACGATCGTGACAACAATCAACAATTTGCATCCATATCTGTCCCCAATGACGTCGCTGAAAACAAGTACAGAATTTCAGCCGTTGCAACTAGCGACTCAACTTCGTCAATGCTGGACACACAAACTAAATCTTCGCACGGCTGGGACGCATCTGTTCTGGCTGCTAACCCTGTATTGTTGCAAAGTTATCAACAACTTGCCGCTGTCCAGAAACTGATGGTAAGAAAGCTATCATACTTAATGCTATCATGCTTTCGCGTCTTTTCAATGGTCGTTCTAGCTTCTTTCATAGCTTTATACAAGCAGACAGTTTGACGTTCATTGTAGACGAACGTTCGTTACTGTTATCTTAGTTCATGAATTGTATTTTGCGCGGGATGAGAAGTCAAAAAAAATAAATCGACGAGATCGTTCGTTCTCGAATTTTCATGAACCGTGTCTGAAGACTCAGCGCTTGTTGGCACCCCTGCTCTTCTATAAAAAATACCTATTTTTTGCTTTCAACACAGTTCAGTTTTTTATGCACGACGTTCAATTATGAATAATTCCTACAAACAAAAGCAAAAGAATGATAACAGTCAAAAAGCTAAACAAATCTCGATAAATTTGCTTTAAATTAATGTTATCATCGCGAATCGTGGGCCCCCGAGAACCGCTCTGTGGCCCCATGATGGCCCGTTTTAAAAATCCCTGAGTTAAGACCATAACATTATCTTGGCAGAACGCGAAATTTTATTTCAATCTAAAAAAATTTTCATTTTAGAATGCCGGAGCAGTTCAGAACGGAATGGACAAACAAAAAGAGGTGACTGATCAAGTTCAAGTTAATAGCGATATATTGAACACGTTGAAACAGAACTGGCTTCACAGGTTAGGGAAAGATTTTGAATGTTGTATTAAACATAACAAAATTATTTTTGCTTATTTTTTTATTTATGTTTTATTTAGACTCTAATGAAAGATTGTCTGCCGCATATTCCAAGCCAACTTCTTTAGATGGTAAGTAGTCTATATATTTTTTATATTGCCCAAATAGATTTTCTCGGTTTTTAACAACGCCATATTCCAGCAGTTGTTTATGCGTTTGAATTCGTCAAAATCTTTCACATTTAGATTACCTTATCCCAGTGGTACTCGTCGTAAAATAATTTCCAATGCGTCGCAAAATGCCAATCCCTTACTTATAAAATTACGTGTTTATCTTATCTGTGCGCGCCAAGAACTAGAAATTGACGTTGTGAGAAGTAGGACGGAACTGGATATATCGGATATTTAGTCGCATTATGATCGTTTATGTGCTCAAGATGACGTAATTGCAATAAATGAATTATAAAACTTATTGTAATTCAATGTCAATACAGTCAAATTCCCTTTCCAAGACGCTGCACAAACCGGAATTTTCGATTGTTTCCCTTTCACCTTTTCCCTTTCCAGCTTATTACACTCTAGTCTAGATGAGCCTGAGATTTTTACCTGCTTAATAAATGTTTCAACGCTCTAGTTCAGTTGGTATTAAAACACTAGATACTAGATAATAAAAGATTTTACTCGCTGTCTGGTCATTTTCTTGTTACTCCAAAATTTTTATCTATTATTTGATATTCACAGGGATAAGAAATTTCAACAGAAATCGAAAGCCGAAGTGGGAGATGTGGATTGATAACTCAACTTTATGAAGATGAAATTTCTTTTTATAATATATAAAATTACCTACGATTCAAGTTGGTGTGGTGATGGAGGTGAACATTGTGTATTATCTATCAGTTCAAAGGGCATTGTGCGCGGATGACCCGAAAAAATGGTGTCTATAAATATACAGTCATTAATCATCTATTTCTGTACTTGTGTATAAAATATACTTTGCTCAAACCCTTTTTTTCGTCAACATTTTTATGACGTCAACGCTTCTAGTTTTTGTTTTCTTTTTAATATTTATCGTGCCTAATTTTGGCCCTTTTGTCTGTTTTAGTGCTTTTGTCTTTTTCAATAGAATACTTTGGTTTTATTGCCTCTCGTCAAACTTTGATTGTGCAAAGTTTGTTTTAATGACGTCATATGTTTGATTACGTCATAATTTGGATTGTTGATTCATAAGTGCTTTTTATTCTATTACTGTAAAATTTCAGTGACATATTTCGTGTCGTTGTTCCATTACTAGATGGCGCTCATAAGCAGCGTCCTTAATGCGACATCTAATGTCATATTTTTAAAGTGTGAATGGTGAACGGTCTTTTATCCTTGGGTTATACTTGGTACAAGTGTATTTAGGTGAAAATTATCGTCACAAACTGTATATGTTCCTTTAAAACTTTTATTATTTTATTGAAAATATTATTCCGCGGTGCCCAACACGTCTTGTGTAATTTTGCATAATTTTAGATTATTTCAAGCCTTTCTTGAGTGCTTTTGTCATTATTTTACACTTTTTTATTATTTTATTTCTCATTTTTATCATTATTATACATTTTTTATTCATTTTCTTCATTAAATATTGCATTCCATCTCATTTGCGACAACAACAAAAAAATTGTGTCTAATTTTTTGCCTTTGGGTACAGTATCCACAAAAATATCAAAAAACACAAAAATTTTTAAATCGTTCAAGAATTGAATACATTCCAATAGATAATGAAATTATTTTTTCAAAAAAGTGTTAAAAACACACATGACGACATTCCCTATTAAATTGAGTTATTTGATTTGACGTAAGTAGGTATTATTTTAGTGGCATTCAATTAAATTAACAGTATTCGGTAAATAGGTATATTTTTCATTTTCTAGCGAAATATATCATCAAATCATCATCAAATAATTAACAATCTCTCTCTCATTTTGATAAGTGATAAAACTGTTTGCGCGGATCGTCTGCCTGTTCTATACATATTTCATTATCAGTATCCATTATTATTTACTGCGAGTTAAGGGCCTTGTTCTGAGTGATGCGGTAAAAGCAATTATTGACGAGAAAATTTTCAGTTTTAAAAAATTTGTTAGGTTTACTAGAATTGTACTGTAATTTTGTAATGACAAAATCACTTCCTGAAGATATTTTATTTTATTAGTAAAAATTAGGTCTCTCTACCCAAAGAAGAGTATAATTTGCTCCGATAATAAGTATAGAAAATTGATTAAAATTAAACCCGGTTGGGGCAGATATTTCCATGAATATTTGGCGGAATTTCATTTTTCGTAATATTTTTCTGGTTGTAGCCTTGTTGATATTTTTAACATTTTACGGCGAGCCTTTAAAAAATAATAAAGTAATTTTTCACCACTTTATTATTTTTGTGCAATTTATTGGTTGAAATAATTGTTTGCAGTACTGCGGATTCGTGCAAGTTATCATGTTTGTGTAATTAAAAGCTTCATTATTATCATGCAGTGACTTATCATCATCAATAAGTGTATTTTTTTCACTGTAGTAAAATATCATCATTAATATCATTTTCATAAGATAGTCATTTTTTATTATTATCTTGCTTGCTACAATTGAATTAGCATAAGTCGTATTGATGTCTGAGACTATTTGCTCAAATTTTCAAAATCATTTTTTTGCTCAAAAATTGGATTTTAAATTTCAAATTTGTAGAATCGCTTCTGACTAGTAAAAACATTGATTTCAGTAACTGAATATACTTCTGGGTTTGGATTATGACAGATACATAAAAGTACAATTTCGTTGGCAATATTATCAAGATTTTCAGTGCTTTCTGATACATGTCTGATTAGCGATGTGTCTGTATTTTTATTATTATTGCAAATTCTGTTTCTTTGAAGATTTCAAGACCCACGATGCCTGTAATGTATATTTTGGTACCACTGCTTTTCACACGTCTTTTATTATTTTAATTTCCTTTGGAATTTATGATGGATCTGATAATAAATTTGCATCTAGGTTATATATTTCGATTTTTGCCGAGAAGACTATTGGCCAATATTGGCCGTTTAGGTGGGAAGATCACATGGTAGAATAGTATTTTTGAATTGCTTCAATTATTTTTTGTATATTGGGAGTATATCGGGAAGTTAGGAATGATGGGAAAGCAAGCGGAGTAATTGGAAGTTCTAAGGATTGTTGCCTACGGTTATAAGCCCACGCCGCTATCATTTAGAGCTTAGGCTATGGCATCCATAGGTATATATGTATAATGAGGTCATCAAAGCGGATAAAATTTCCAATTCCGAAAATGAGCAAATTTAGTTGTAGTTTTCCTCCGAGTCGGTAATTAGCACTGTGTCATCCGCGTATCTGAGATTGTTTATGTTGTGACTTGTGAAAACCTACTTTGACGCCTTCACGTGCTCTTATGTTCCGTAGGATCATTTTGCTGTAGATATTGAACAGGTCGGAGTGTCTTACTTTGTCAGGAGGTACAAGTCCTTTTGTACCTCAATCGCCCTTTCTATGAGGATCCTCAAGACAAATATGGCATTTCTGGGGCCTTCATATGCTATAACAGGGCTACTCAACTATTCTCATCGAAAATCCGCATACGAAACTTCAAAATTATATGAGTCCAGTCTCTCAAGAAATTATATTTCGCCATCCTTATTCGCACACTTCCTCGACCGGCTAGTGATTATTAGCTAATCAAAATTGTTTATTATGGTGTTATAGTTATTTACGTATATATTCAAAACTATAAAAGTCATTTTAGAAAAGGAAACTTCAAAAGTGGGGCTAATGATCTAAAATAAAGAATTAGGTGCGGTCCGAATCGAATAACCGAGAGGTCCGGATTCGGACCGCGGTCCGCCAGTTGAGTAGCTCTGTGCTATAAAACCAAATTGGGTTTCAGATATTTCATGGAGGATTTTATTTCTCATTCTGTTCATCGGCATTCGTAAACATGACTTTTCTGAAATGGCTCATGAGGCTTATTGTTCGGTGTTGATCGCATTCAACTGTGCCTGTTTTTAGGGTATTGCAATGTACACCGACTTTTTGAGGTCTCTTGGAATTTCGCATGTAGCGTGGATAGCGTTGTTACTTCTTTGATTCCAAACTTGCCTAGAGCGGTTAGCGTTTCGGATGGAATGTCATCGGATTGTGCGGCCTTGCACATTTCATCTTTTTGAGGGCGTTTTGAACATCCTCTCCAATAATATGGGGACCTTTATTTTCATTACTGATGGTGGGTACTGGGTGGTGACCTCTGTCATCCCGATACAACTCTGTGATGTATTCTGACCTGTTGAGGATGCCCATCTTTTCTATAAAAATGTCTCCATTTCTTGATCGTAGGCACCCTGTTTTGTGCTGACACTTTTTTCCCTGTGACCTTTTTTTATCTTTTGGTACATAGTTTTGCTATTCCTTGCGGTGTTCCGCTAGATGGTGATACTGAGACCTAAAATTTCGCCAATTTGAAGTGGATCATTAATAGATTGGATGATTATGGAAATGTCTTTTGCCCTGACTAGGCGTGTGCGTTATTTATTTTATATTTATTACTAAATTTCATTTTGTACTTTTTCAAGAGCATAGGTAAATAATAAATAAAATGTCATTAAAATTATTGTTTGGTTATCCCATAGTAATATCCGCAATGCCAATGACATAATGTAATGTACTTATTTTTTAACAGAACTAAAATAAGAACAAGATAGAGTTGATATCTTAATGAGTTCAATTTCGCGCGAGTGTCCGATTGGGTCCTTGAGTTCCAGAAGATAATTCCAACTCTTTAAAACATCTCAAGTATAACATGAAACCAATCAGATGTTCAAATTGATAGGTCGGATACGTTTAGGAAGTGGTAATCTCAACATACACGAACTCAATCATGGCTTTGAAGTTAGCCATTGATTAGTAATCAGTAGTTTATGTTTCCACCATACATAATGTACACATTGAATTTTATTATACTTCGTTTAAACTTGATCAAACGTAAATGCACATAGAAGCATGCTTTGGGTGTGATACATCTAAGATACACGTATATGTTGGTCCGGTGATGCGCTTCACCATTCGCTTTTAATAACCGGCAATAGACGAAGATGAATAGTCTGACTAATCGTCGTCGTTAGAATGACCTCATACAATTTTTTCTGAAATTTGCCTCCGTTAATTTTTAACATGCTTGGTTAAAGAAGGCTCGTGGATAAAATTGCTCTTTAAAGACGAAAAATGATCTTCAAACGATAAAGTCATTGTTTCCTCGGATAAAATCGTTGGAGTTTATCTAAACTCGATGCCGTCGGGGAATTTTGTTTACATTTATAAAAACAAAAGTCACCCACTCATCCGTTTTATTAATCTAAGACAGGAACCCAACTGGGTACGTACGTAAAATGAAGTCTTACCCCTGTTTGATATTTGATCCGCGCCTCGATAACGCCCCCTCAGTTGATTGGGACTTGAGGAAAACAATGACGCTCTAGGTGGGTTTATATCAGTGTATATTGTTACGATTTCGACGGTGAAATAGAATAAATTCTTGTTTCATTTAATCAGAGTTATTTTTAATTTTTTGAGAAACGTGACCAAGTCTGGTCCATAGTTAGACCGCGTCTAATAGACGCGGCCTAGCTATGGCCAAGCTTTGGCAAAATATAAGTACCGAGCATGCGATATGTGTTGTTTGTACACCTGCCTGATCACAATTGAAACAAAGCAAATGAAATCTAAGTAGCGTCTTGATTTGTGTTCGACTCGTGACGGCTTTTGATTTCGATTTTGTAAAGTGAATAGGTGACCGTTGGTTATGTAATTTCACAATATATAAATGGAAAGTGATGAATACAATCGGCATGTCTAAGAAACACTCATAGTTTGGTCAATGTACGAAGCGATGTTTGATTTGATTTGATGGGTGTTTGTTTGCAACGATGTGAATATTTTTTGATTACTGTACATCGGGAACACCAATTAAATTATCGGCATGAAGTGGCACTTCATTGTAACTCACCTAACAATATTGATTGAAACTATAACTAGCGATTTTAAAAACAAAATTCAATCAGTTTAAATCATGTGTAATCTACTTGACGTTTACAAAATAATTCCACTACCGGTACAATGCCACAATTATGTTGAAATAACGCCAAATGCATACCAGCCGTGGTGCACAAATCTGACCATATATGTATATCGATTAAAATGAAAGAGGAATGTGCTTCCAAATATTAAACATATCGATTTCTAGTTACCTGAATTGAACGGAAATAGGATTATTAATCAAATTATTGAAGAAATATGTCGTCACTCAAGATCATGATTAACATTCGTCATTCTGTGGTGGCAAAGCACTGTTTCTGAAAAGTACGTCAATATGGATATTCACGGCCAATGAATATCATATATACATATGGAAATTAAGATACAAATTAGTTGAGATAATACCCAAACTTTATAATATTCTGGACCGCAAGTAAAGCATTTTATGAGATTTTCTAATTGCTAGAGTTAGCATCAGGAAAAATTGTCATTCATCCGATCCAAGTAACAACACCAACCCCAATTAATAAGTTACATTTTTATTCTCGGCTAAACGTTTTCACAAACAGTTATCACAAACTGAATTGAAACTAGTTTTCTGAAAAATTTCAACAGCAATCTTTTAAAACAAGGGCAAGTCATCTCAAGTCATTAATTTTTCGTAGCAAGTTTCGAATATTCATCATTGAGTTCCTAAGACAATGAATATGGCAGAATTATTTTGATGAGATAATATTATGTGGTATTGGAATACAGCGAAACATAAAATTAGTTTTACGTTTTCATTTTACAATTATGGAATGAAACGGCTTTCAGGTGGTTTAGTTAAATAGCTGATTTTGGTATTACAAACCCGAAATCAACATTTCATAAACAAGAATAAAATGATAAACAAAATCTAAATACATCAATTCCATCGATTTTATATAATACACGAGGCCCAGAAAACATTTCATCGCCGCTCCTTTTATTTCAGACGAATCTACGGGAGTGGCGAAAGATGCGATCGTCGAAGATCTAAATATTTTGGGTTAAACTATCTTGAAAGGGGATGCAAATTGCACCAAAAGGATGCTCTGAGTAGAATAGGTATCACACAATGGGAACATAATATTTTATATTACATATTAGGTATATTACCCTTGCTTCACCCTAATTAGAAACACCATCAAAAGGTTAAATAACAAAGCATGCTCAACTGACGCCAATAAGAGGTTCGAACTCACACGGGTGATGTCGATTGACAATCATATTATGCCTATGATCTATATGGAGTTGATGAGTTTCTAGGTTCCAAATTATGACGTAAAATGTGGTAGACATCTAACTTGGCATTGAATTTTCAAAATATTTATAGCAAACGATGAAATAAAGCCGCCATGTAGTACGTGTTTCAATTTTACTCAATACGCGCTAAAATACCAGAATTAACGAGCATTTTAATTAATGATTGACGGATAATTGTTCGAAAAGCCCTCCAGAAACCACTTGAAGTGGACAAAATTCCATATAATTGAGAATGTATAGTGATTTAATGGTTAAAAATTTGACCTGAATTGATGTAATATCGCGTAGATGACTCACGAGTTGGATTATTAAAATATTTCATTGGCAAATGGTTCGATGGAGAAACAGGAATTCAAACCATACCCCAAAACATCCAAGTGCTTTGAATAGTTAACTACTGTAATTTTGAATTAGAATTTCTATATCAAATCGAAAAAAAAACAGGACCTATACAATCATTGCAAAAATCATATACATAAACGAAAATGCTAGTATATTACATAAAAATTCAAATAAATTTGTACGATTCGTAAATTTGTTCTGGGGTTACGAAAAGCCAAGTTGGGAAAAAATTTGTCTTGAGGAATATAGTAATATTGGTTGAGAATGATTAACATATGTATGCACATATATTTATCGCGTCATATTACTTTCTTTAAAAAATGTCAAGATTATGAAGTAAGATACAAAGGCGCGGGAAAATACTATCTCTAAATGGACTCAAATGAACAAAACCATAGACAAGGGCTCTTCAGAGAGCACACAACTATAGCACTCGCCAGCGAAGGAGAGATATGAAGTTGCCACTTCCGAGTTAAGTACCATTTCGTATTATAAGTAAAATATTTCAGTGAGATGAGCCCTTTACATCGCTCCGAAATCAACAGTACGGTAGTAGTACGGTTAAGTACTCTCGTTGCATAAACCACGCCTTAAACGCGTCATTTATTCATTGAACAAACTCGTTTGGACGTGCAAATCCATACAATGTTGACTATTTCACGAGGCAACACATTAGTTAACATTTGGACATCACAAGATATAATCCAGGCCCTCTCAAAATGCCCGTTCCGATTCCAGAATCTCTTGTGAAGAGGGTATAATCGTTGTATGGCCAAATACTTGTTAATAAAATTAGATATGGCTCCGACCACTCGATCACATACAAATACAACAAGTTTGTGGTAACACTATAAAATAATCAATGCTATTCTCAATTTATCAATGAATTGATGGGCCAACACCCACATTAGGTGTGGCAATATTATTATTGGACACCATGTTTTGTGTGGTTTGTTCAATACATTTTGTACTATGAATGATAAATTATTGTATATAACGTTAATATTTGTCTTCTGAGTTCCATTAGTTGTATTTCTTAAAATGAACAGCATTTGTGAATTAGCATATTTTATTACACATAAAAAGGGTAAATTAAATATATATTGTTATAAATTGGGAGATTCTCCGAAAATATTCAAGCCAAATTATATAGATTTTGAAAAAGAAGCAGAAAAATGATCCGAAACGTTGTGCTAATTAAACCCCTCTAATGAATATAAGACCTAAAAATTGAAATTTGTTAGATGTTAAAAATTACAACGGCATTAATCGTCAAAATAAGTTTCAAAGGTGTTTTGGAAAGAATTGAACAAGAATGTTAGATAAAATTGTGATTTACTCTTGAGATCTGTCGTGCCAAATCGGGATGGCAGAATGAAATTATTTCCAAATTACGGTTTTTGCGTGAGTCTTACGTATCAATATGACTCTTATTGGAATTCATAGCCTGTTATTATGCGTTGAATTTCTAAAAAATCGTTATCAACTTAAAGCGTTTACATAACTTCAGGCATAGGTTACGTCAGTGTCACATATAAAGAAATCGATTGAACGAATCACTTCCTAATAAGGAAATAATAGGACTTTATTATCATAACTACACGTTGGTAAATAAACAGACGCGACAGAGATAATAGGTCTGGTGGAAACCTTCCCGAAAAAAATATTTGTAAGTTGCTTTGTACCTCATTCTCAACAATGTTATGACGTTTAAATGTTGGTATGTTTTTGTTTGGCCTTCCAACTTTATTAGCATATGAGCGATGAACAACTATTCTGATTCTGGTTCAGATATTTGATATCAAAGTACATTTTGGAAACATTAAGAAAGCTATAGATCGAGTAACAACTACCCCAAAAAAAGATACACCTATTTTAGTACTCCATTAGTGTGTGTACCAGGTTAGGCCATAATTTTATTCTGATTTTCCTCATTTTAGTTCTATTACGAGTTCGGGGACTGTCTGTGTTAGCCAGGTGAATATACCCCCCGCCCATAGGCTTCCGTCCATGTACACAACTCATGTAAAGTAGGCGAACAAAATAAGTTACCTCCATATTGGTACACACACTTTTGGAGCGCCCCTTTTTCTACTCACTATAATTAACTACAAATTTCGCATTGTATTATAGAGCATTATAACTAAAATTACATTTGTTTACCAAATTTTTATTGTAAATTCAAGCATATATTGTTACCGATAAAATTGGCTTAAAATGGTCCATATTTTACTCGAGCGCTGAAGATCATATATTGTTATGGTGTCGTGCATATTACTCAAATATATCATATCATTCTAGTAGTATTGGCCGGAATTGAGTTTTATAAATTTTCCAGTAAATTGTTGCAAAAACTGATATTTTTCATTGTGCAAAGCTGTATTTACACTGAATTTTGTCACTGACGCTTTTTTTTTGGCCCATGTGATAAATTTACATTAATAATATCGCAACCGCATTTTATGGTTTGTTTACCGTCTCACGAAAGAATATAAAACTGTCTGTGACGTCATTGACGAAAATTGATGCAGGATATTTTTTGCATGGTGAAACGGAAACCGCTTTTTATAATTAGATTTAAGGCATTGTCGTCATTGGCGAAAACCCGATATCCGTTGAATGATACTAGAAAGGGAAATTTTACCCGGGAATACTGTGGACGAAGCTTGGGTTGGCTGAGAGTAATAAATTCATGTCGGTAAACTTCTCAATGGGTCTGCATTTGTGTTGAACGGTATTTCAATGACTTGACCGCATAATAGGGCTGTACGAAATTCCGATAATAATATGTAAAATGAATCATATCTAATATATTTCAGGTGGAAAAACTGTCGATAAAATACGTGACTACCAATTGCTTTTAGTTTGTTAAAATCGTCATATTAATCAGAATTCAATCGTTTTCCTGGCTATTCGTGCTTCATCTTGGCCAACACTATCAAGAGTTCTCCATCTTCATTGCATTGATTACGCCAGTACAAAAGTAAAACTAGCTTCGATAGTTTAGGTTTGACTCTAGAGGCCAATAAGCATACTTATTACAAAGCAAGACTGCAAAAAATTTTTTAATACCCGATGCAATTTTATTTAAACCCGGTACTACTTTATACTATGTGCAGGTATAAATATAACAGTGTGATTCTGTTTCCATTTCACCAAATTCCGGGATAGGCTGATAATCTCGTACCGGAAAAACCTTACTTAAGATTTAACTATAATGATAATCTGGTAATTCTGCCCACTTAGTTTACAGGAAATCTCAACGACTTGGTTGATTACCGTTCGATTACCATGCTATTCTGAAATCCACAAGATCAGAATTGAAAAAGTCAATTTCCGACCACAGGACTCTGACTACTCAAGTATTCAAGCGGATCAATGCCAAAATTTGAAAATAAATTATTTTGTTACTTTTGACTATCTATACCAGGGGTCGGCAACCTACGGACCGCGGCCGGATCCGGCCCGCGGAGCCATGGAATCTGGCCCGCGACGCTTCGCTGAATTATAGTAACAAAGCAGCTGTTTTGACGATTATATTCTTTATGTAACAGAATTTATTGTGGGACATGTTTAGAGACACTAAATTATATTATAACCTAACAAGTATATAATCCACAATTACTCGTTTAATGAGCCTATAATGTAATTATAATTAGACAAATGGCAACAAAACGAGGAAAAGATGATGATGCTAAGTGCAAATGGTATAACGGCGCAGAAAATATTCAAATAGTCAAACTTCGCGCACTGCTTAAAATTTAACTTCTGATCTGTGTGAAAAAATGTGATTCATCAGCCGCCCGTTCGGTTTTTAACTTTCTAAAAATATGTGCGGCCGCCAATGACTTACAACCTTAAATTTGGGCCCGCGAGTGACGAGAGGTTGCCGACCCCTGATCTATATCTTTGAAAAAATGGAATTGTCAACAGCATTGGCTGAGTTCTCAAATCTTTCTCAAAGGTTTCCATTGTGAGTCCACAATTTAGGGTGTGACCATTATTCAATCGTTATGATACTTGTAGATTAGCATTAGTAAAATATTTGCCACGTCAATTAGTATTTTGACGGGAATACGTAATGTGTATATAAGTACCTTAATGAATTACCATCATAACGCAGTGCGTGGACAAATATGAAACGCGTCTAAATGATGGTTTATCATTGGTACATGCTTGTTGAATCCGTATAAATACCACAGTGTTGTAAGAATTTGTAAGCACACAATGAAATACGAATAGTCAATATGTTTTATCACGTTCAGATAATGGGAGCCAAGCCCATGTCGGCATGGGCACGTTGGTGGGGTGATTTTTCGGGAAAAGTCAGACAAAAGTTTGCTCAAAATAATGGGAAGTGGAACTAAGACTGTTTGTTTTCAAGATACCAAACATAAATCGCTCTGTTATGTGAGTGTGTGGTAAGTTACTGGATGTGTAAGATAAAATTCACCTGGCCAATTTATAAACATTGATGAATAATTTTCTATTTAACCCTCAAAGGCGGGATAAATATTCTAGATATATGAAAATGAATGTCCCAGCGGTATTTGGTACGACGATAAAAATATGGACGAAAATTTAATCCAGCATAGAAATTCCATAACCAGCATTCATTATCAATGTCAAACTAGCTTTGAGTGAATTTTAAACGAATGTGAATAATGACTATCAGAACACTGATTAAACACAGATGCTTACTTCTTTCTGATGAAGTAACCGAGCTTAAGCTCAATTTTCTCCCTCTGTGGTATTCGCTAATGGCATTCCTCCCGCGGGCTAATTGCCCACCGCTACCGGTAGCCGTAAACTGCTTATTAAGCCTGAAGACTGCAACGATCGTTTCATTCTGCCGAGCGTGATGTGCAGATAAAATGAACTTGAAGTCTTATTTATCATGGTTGGCGGGATACAATTTTCCTGACAATATTTTGTTCCGTAATTTGCTACCAAACGTCGAGGACAAAATAAACAAAGTTTTGCCTCGGGCTTTCGATAAGTTGACGACTTCCTGGAGGCAGACACACGGCAAAAGTATCCTAATGAGATAGAACTGATTCCAATATAAACATGCAATTCATGTATCAAGATGTACCGTTATATCAATATCCGCCGTTTTATTAATAACGGAAAATTTGAGACCTAAAATGGCCGAACGTCACAAATTTCAAGAAGCCAACAAGGTCTCAACCAGAAAATTATTTGAATAAATAAATATGTTCTTGGAAGCTTGAAGTATGGCGACTTGATTAAAATAATGATGTTTTCAAAATATCTATCACTCTGAAGTATAATAATCAGCCTATTATGACAACAACGGAATGTGAAGAACGAAAATATTCTGTATTGATACAGATAACAAATATACTATTTTGTACTTGACATCGAGTTTCAAACCTGAAAATCAATTTTTAAGTAAATTTAAAATTATTCTTTTTGCCATAAAATCTTTGACTTACATGGCGAAGCACTGTAGATTATTCGAACTTAGCTAGGCTCCAGAACAATGTTTATCTAGGCGAGCGTCATTTCTAATATTATCACGAGGATTACAAGTTAAACAAACTAAAGATAGACCAAGTCACCATATGAAGAATGTCTCGACTGTATGGGGCTGACGTCACCCCAAACAATGAGACACGAGATGCCGCAGCTTTTGATCGAGAATTTTACGCCTTGCGGGACACAGCTGATTGATGTTAGGTTACTCGAAATATCTTTTTCATAACGAAAATATTGCAAATATATTTATTTTTTGTATATATCAGTTTTATTTTGACAAGTCGGATTAAACAAATGTATCCCGAAATATCTAAGGTTTAGATTGACATAGCTGACATTTCGCAAGCACGGAATATAGAAGACATCTGTATATAGAGTACAGACACAGTCAGCTGGTGTTAAACTGATCCCGGCAATTTTGATAAAATTCGAAAGAGAATATTGAATACTGAGATCTGCTTAGAGCTCGTCGACGCATGCCTGTTTAAGTTGTTACAATTTTCTATTTTTAGCTTACGCCATTGTCCAACTCTTGAACTTTTCGCTAATAGACCAGATTAGCTCGCTTCCCACTTGCAAAACAAATTTCTCTATGATTAAGTGAATTCACCCGCTTAGTTCCTTCGCGTAGACCGGATCCGGCCCGCGACGTTTTACTGTACTATAGTAACAAAACAGCTATTTTGGCGATTATATTCGCTATACGTAAGAGAATTTATTATGAGACACGTGTGGACTAAATTATCCTATAACCCAACAAGTATAAAACTCACAATTCCTCGTTTAATGAGCTTATAATTTAAATATAATCAGACAAATGGCAACAAAATGCAGAAAAGTTGATGCTAAGTGCAAAGGCTTCAATGACGCAGAAAATATTCAAATAGTCAGTCTTCGCGCGCTGCTTAAAATTTAACTCCTGATCTGTGTGAAAAAAATGTGATTCATCGGCCATCCGTTCGGTTTTCTAACTTTCTAAAATTATGTGCGGCCCGCCAATGACTTGCAACCTTCAATTTTGGCCCGCGAGCGACAAAAGGTTGCCTGGCGTAGACAGTAATTCTCAAACTTTCGTGATCAGTGGCCCCAATCCAAAGGCTCTCAAGAACCATGGCCATGTGCTCTTTTATATAAAAAGGCTTTTATTCCTTTAACGCGTTTCAACAGTTTATATATGCGCCATGTTCAATAGTAAAAAAGCCAACAAACGAATTATTGCATTACAGTCAAAGAATTCAACAAATCACCGCCAATTTACTTTAAATTCAGGTATCCATCGCGAATGGTTCCCAGTAGAGGCCTTTGCTCATGGCGTCAAGGGCCATAGAACAAGATCAACGTAATATCTGCTGTTACGTGCAAGTGGAACTATCCTATCGAGAACTTGCAATACTCTACGTAACCAGACTCCAGGCACTTCACAACAAAAAAGAGATTTTTTTACCTTTTCACATTTTTTATTTAAGAATAATATTAATAATAATAAACATCCCAATTCGATGAAACGTGTCAAGCACAAAATATAACAATGATATCGATAATAATATTTAATAATAACTATGATCAAAGAAAAACATGAAACAAAAAAAAAATATAAAAATACGGCAAATAAAATTGACTATTTCACAAAGTAAATTGCACATGATATCCCATCAGAAAATGCTCAATTCTAAAATCTGGCTTCCAATATTTTCAGTTTAGTCTGAAGCTTTGCAAACTAACATTTTCAAGAGGGCTATTTGCTAATTTGCCGAATGTCGAGGATGGGTGAAACACCAAAGGCCTCGCACAAAGCTTACGAAACTGAAAAAAAAAAAAAAAACTGGTCGAGGAGACTGCGATTGGAAACTATTTTGGGAGATAAGCTATCCAGTTACCTTGACGTCTTTATGTTGATGGGCGCGCATGTTTACCAAGCCTTTTCTGATGGGAATGATAAAACTTTACAGCAAGCAACCGAACTGAAGTCTAATGAGTGGAATAACCAAAATATATGTGGTCTAGAAATACGCCCACAACCAAAAATTTTCAGACTATCCCCAAAGTCTTGCCACATCCAGAAACAAAAAAGAATAAAATCACAGTTATGGGCATGCCTAAAACCTCAAAATTTAATAGGGCTTAAAACCCTAAAATCTACAAGGTCAAGTCAAAGTCAACCCAATAAATCATTGGCTTGGGGGTTTTCCAGTAAAATGAGCTTCAGTTTCAGTTCAAAATATTGAAATCAAATTAAATTTGACACTAAGATAACCCAACGGCCACTTGACTTACAAGGGACAAAGGGTAAATTCCATATTATAACATATGCCTTCATATTTATATAATCTTATTATAAAAAACTTTCATCATAATAAGATAGATATGCCACTGTCATACAGGCCATCAATGGTCTGGATTTATGGTGTGATGACATAATGACCTCTAGTGTTATAGATTGAATCAATAATCATATTAAACGTAATGGCATAAGTGAAGTGGCATTAGAAAGGGGAATTCACACAGGTCAACATGAAGGTGACGGCCACCAAAGAATATATTATATTACTCATCCTCATCCAGATATCCCACTATTTTAGTTACCATTTTAATACCTAAAATTATTTTATATATAGTTGAAATTGAAAAAATTGGCTGTAAAATTATGCTTTTAAAAAGAACCCATAAAAACCAGGTTAGACAATTTGGCTTATTATGCCCATATATCAAAGACACAATACCAAACAGCGGCAATTTTTATTGAATCATGTCCGTGACTGACATACATAAATCATGCACCATATGTAAGTTTTAACATGTCCATGTCGAAACCAACTTGTAACCGAATTTTACTGAATCAACAGCGCTTGACACTAACAATAGAGTCACTCTGACATAAAAACTAATTATACCATAGAACACATTGAAAAATGTGCACCTATAAAATCAAAGCTGGCAGTGGAATCTTAGACATATTATTGGATTGGATATTACAACCCTTTCAATTACAAACATTGGTATATTTTACAGTTGTAGAACAACAAATCTTAATGGCTTTCGCGCAAATTGAACAAATTTGAAACTAGATCTTTCGTGAGAAATATGAAACTTTTAAGCCTGATTCATACTTGGCATAGATAATAATCACAATCAAAATATCTGCGCCTAAACAAAACCACTGTGTTTATTCAATCCAACCACTGCTAGGAATTTGGTAATGATGTCATACAATGGTACTTGAGTGTGGTAACATAACAAAATCACTCGGTATCTCTGCGTCGTCGTTACTAAGGATGGTGGTTTAAAAAGAGTTTTTTGAATTTGAAACTAGCATCACGAAACTACAAAAAATAGGCTTGGTTACAGAATTTAAAAATTTCGAGGCATCTTCGCATTGGATTTGAAACTCAACAATCAAACTGTATTCTTACATAGGATTCGAACAGCAAATGACCAACAGCAATGATACAGAAAGATAGATAATTTACGGTAGGTGTGTTACCATGGAATATTTTTGTGATTAAACTATCGTACTTTTGTTATTCGTATTCTAAAATTTGTCATATGCCATTTTATATATGGGGATTGGAATATAGTAAACTACAAATTTTGATAACATCCATTATTTCAAAATATCAATTTCATCCCAGTAAAGTTTATTAAAAATGAAAATTTTTTATTGAAAATACCGATCTCACCACATTCACTCTTTATTTTGCATTCCTCACCTACCAGCATATACCGGTAATCATAATATATCAAAAAAGGAGTATTTAAAATAAAATATGCGAGAAATTTTAAAATTTTGTGGGAAAAAAAACAATGAGGTACCAACTTAATCACTGATCAAGGCAGTAATGCAAAACAGCCAGAATTTGAAAAAAAATTAATATGAGAACAGGTGGATAATTATACATTAAAGAACTTTGTGCAAATCACAAAAAAACAACTGTACTTTAAAATTTCATAATTACCATGTAGTGTATATTCAATCCTATAATGAACGAGGGTCCAATTAGCTACTAGCATGCCTTTCCGACAGAAATAGATAATCTTGAAGTGCCCATTAACCATCATGAATTACACCTTTTAAGTTTTGAGATTCAAGATTGGCAACTGAAATTTGGTCTCATTATTAACTTTTTATACAATGTCCATCAAATTTCAGTTCATGTCATTTCTAAAATATTTGAAATGAGATAGTATTTTTATATTTTATTTTAATCAGAAAGGGGAAACTCGATATTAAAATCCTCGAAAAATCAAAATTCGAAAATTAAAAAAGAATGGTATTTTATTGTGTGCAATTTGATAGTCCAAAAATTATTCATATATCATGATGCATTCATTCAAACATTCCGTTATATAATCTGGTATTGCGCACATGTGAAGGTAAATTGATCCCATGGGAAAAGTTGTCTGCAGCTAGGATTAGCATGGAATGCATAATATGCTAAAGACCTCAATTTACTATGATGAAAGAAACCCATCACATGGTCCTGGCAAACAGTATTAACAGAAAAACAGTCATCAGCAAACATTCCACACATTAATAAAACATTAGAACCCTGGCTGAGAACAAGCCTATTATGTTTTATGGTCATGTACTATAGGAATTATACCAGCAATTAGATAGCATAACCATTATTTAAACAATTATGTCTATTGTCAATTTCGAAAATAAAAATTTAATTTATAGTTATTTGATACAAAGAATGAGTATCTAATTTTAAATATTATGCACATTTTGAATTTTATTTCAAATTTTATGTTATCAATAAAAGACCAACTGTATTAAACATTATTTGAGTTATTTTTACCAGTTTCATTTTCAAAATTTCACACAATTACTGTTTAAATATAGCAAATTCGAATATGAGCTATTTTCATAGATAATCTCTACCAATATCAATAGCTGACCACGGATTTGAATCAATTTAAAGTATGTGAAATATATTCATTTAATAAGTCAAAAATGATAGTATTTCATATCATCCAAATGTATTTTATACTGTGTCAAATAAGTGTGTAGCCATATTCAAGATTCCAATAACTCATTCATGATTTACAGTTGGCCAAGTTGAGAAATTCCTATCAATTAATTTTTTATTAATGAGCAACAAAAATGATAGCAACTGATAAACTACACACTCCTTAATAAAATATTAAATGAAAACATTATTAATAAACCGATAAAATTTTTTAATGTTTACAGACGTTTGACCTGAAACAAAGACTCTCCTGTTTTGATCCGTTAGTCATTTTATAATATCGAACGAAGTTTGTTAAATATGTGGTAGTCCTATGTGCTCATGTTTACCAAGAAAATATTTGAACGTTTGCGCAAGACATTCAACAACCCTCCGCTGCAAATAAGAACTAGTGTATTTTATTGGGTAAAGTTATGGATACCAAACATACCAATTGAATCAGTGGTTATTAATTAATGGGATGACATACCAATACTTTTGAAATCACATACAGAATTCTAACAAAGTTGAGAAAATTAATTGCGTGGTTTTAATAACAGAGTACTAGAAAGAGATGTCATCCATGGCCAACACTTGGGAATGAACGAATGTTACCGAGTTAACCCATTGCTGACATAAGGATGACCTAATACAGTTTTAACTGAGAATTTGAGGATATTTTCCCTGATATGGGTTAATCAAATTGAAATTACCGGTAATGCCATTAACATATTTTTCGAGTTGTTCAGTAATAATAATTTTAATAAGCTGGATCAATTATCCAATTAAGAAGATGTTGAATATTCAATGAAAATTATCTTTAGCTTTGAGCTCACAAATTTCTTAATTGTGTGTCCAGAACAAAGTGATTGGGAATTTTTTATTACTTTTCATGTTTTACCATTATTTTTTTATATACACCAATTCAATGACATTACCATAAACTTCGAAAAAAAAGGAGGGACTGAGACAGAAAGAGTTTAATCTTCTCCCGTTTTTAAAAATATCAAGCAGTTCTCAACAAAATTATTTTCATATCCTCAAGTAATTTGAGTTTGGTAAAATGCTATTACTGTGAAGAAAAAAACTAGATTTATGACCTGTCCTACTTATCCCAAAAATAGCTATATCTAATATTTCAAAACAATTCACCCAAAACTTTAGGCAGTGTAATTGAGTTTGAAATCTAACAATACAAAATTAGTTATCAACGAAGTAATATTTTTTATTAATAATCATTTGGACAAAATGATGTTTAAACTTGTCAACTTGGTGCATGATTTAATTTAAGTCAAAAAAAAAAACCAGCCATTTTTGGTCTCTTCGATTTTTCAATTTTGCGTTATCATTACAATGTTTACAATTGAATAAAGATGTATATATAATATTCAGACCATATGGAACTCCCAAAGAAATTATCCTATATTAGAAAAGGGCATAAACACTATGGCACGTTTCTAGGAATTTATAAAAACTGTAAACATATCGTATACTATCGTAAACGAAGTGTGTACACCATATAACCACGTAGGTAAACATAACAGAAAAAAGAAAATAACATGGAACTCATAAACCAAAAAAAGTAAAATTTCATCTGTCATCAAGCTTGATCTACTCCTCTCTGATACAGACATGGCCAAGGAGCAGATTTTCAGCGAAGATGGAGATGGAGGTTTGTAAACATAAATCTCTGTTTACATTATGTTGAATTTACCAAACGTGTGCATAAGTTACCTTTCGCTTTCACAACAACAAATCCGCCAAGTTCAAGTTATTAAAATATGAAAAGGAGAATAAAAAGTTTAGCAAATACTTCAAAGTGTATTCGATTGTCGTTATAAGACTAGCCTGGTAATAGCATACTACTTCACATTCCAATGTGTATGATATTGATTATCCCTAGAGCCCACTGCTATGAATGCCTTCGCTGAAAATGCCGATGACATAAATATTAACACAGAGGTAGGTAGACAAAATGAATAAATGATGAAGTTCGAAACGTCCATACAATTTATTTAACTATCACTAAGACTATAAAATTTAAAAGTTCTGTAATAGGACATAGGAGCAATACAAAATCATATCTTTGTCATATATTATATCATGATTTTCCTATGTGATCTGATTCAAAGTGAATAAAATGTAAAATAATCATACTATTTTAAAAACAGCATTTTTCATCAAGTCCTACGTTTCTCCTTGCATATGTAAAAAAGAGTTTTGACTTTGGAGTGAGCAAGCACTAGAGGACATTGATACGCTACCACTTTGATTCACATTGTCAGTGTATACCATATGAGAATTTATGAGAGACATTGGCTCAATGCCGTTAGCACACGGAGCCTCGTACCCTTCGAGAGTAATATGAGTGCTAATGTCTAATCGAGGAGGGCCGCCGTCAGAACATCGAGAGGAGTTTCTACGCAAACTGGCTCGAACTGCCTTAGCCCTTCCCCGTGTCATTGAATTATTCCTGTAGGCAAAATGACCAGGACTACCAGACTTACTTGACCCTTGACTGGAGCTTGATGACAAGGATCCTGTGCTGCAAGATAGTTTATGTAACTGTCCTTTAATATCACTAGCTTGCTGTAATTCCATATTAAGTTTCGAGTCGATTGATTTCAATTTTTCAGCTCGTTTTAAACGCTCTCCAAGAGCTCGATTATTAATATTTTTCGCATCACGCAACTCCTTTTCCAATTCTCTACATCGTCGCAAGACTTGACTTTTTTCTTCTTCAGTCGCTTTCGAATTAGCTTTCTGACTGTATAGTTCGTTTAAAAGTTCTTCCTTTTCTGATATGAGTAGAAGTGTATGGGGGTTACCATCCTTCGACCCCATGAGTTCTAAATTCATGCGCTCAGCGCTTAATTCCTCAATTTTGTGGTTGGACTCTTCTAAATTATAAAGAAGTTGTTCTTGCGAAGTGTGCAATTCTACTGCGTGGTTTCTTAGCATATGATGTTGCTGTGCCTCATGGTGAAGATGCTCAGAAGAGTTCATGACACAGCCGCTATCTTGCTGTGTAGTCCACTGTTGGTGTTTCACTTTCGCAGTGTATATATTCGCTTCAATAAACGACAGCTGATGTCGAAGTTGATGCACTCTTTGTTTCATTTCGTCTATTTCACAACGAATTTCATCGGGATCGAATTTGGTACTTATTGACCAATTTGAACCAGACATCGAGCTGCCATTCGAAGTCGATTCGTTGAAATTTTGACTTGAAGTTGAGGATTTGTGACTTAAATGACTTGTGTGTCTCTTTACTCGTTGTTGTAAAGTGTGGATCGTATTTTCAGCTAAATTCAATCTTTCTTGTTTGATTTTGAACATCTCTTCTTGCAGTTCTATATCCGCTAAAGCTGTGTTCACATACTCCTCAAGCATTGTCTGTTGCCTTGATTTCCAAGTTTCATGAGGATCTTCTTTTTGGTTAAGCCCCGATATATGGTCAATAAAATATACCCCAATATTGGGATCATTACATTTTTCCCATCCAATCGGCAATTCATTTCCAGCACAATCAGCAAAGGTTTTTGGTTTTGCAAGGCAATCACGAGGATCAATCCAAGTTGTGCGCTTGGAATTGTGATCAATAAAATACGATTTGCCATCATAATCTGTTGCCTCTTCCCATCCAAGTGGAAGAGGCAGATCATTGGATTCACTGGCCATAACTGGCATGTATATCGCTGGTGTTTGATAACATGGATTTAAAAGAACAACCCTGCTTAAAATTCACTTAGATTAGTTGCTGGTATCTCTAGGAAAAAAAATAGAAAGAAAGTTAGATTGAAAGAAATAACTTAAGTGAACTACGTAAAACTGGAGACTAAAGATGCTGTAAATGAAAAACAAATTATCACAATATCTATCTATACAAATAAACAGTTATTCAGAAATTGGACCCATAATAATACAACTTGAAATTCAATACCAAAATAACATCCATCAATAAAGTAATGATGAATGACATCACACATAATATATGAATCGTGCTATTTCCTATGATGGACGGAATAAAGGTAGATTTGTACTTTCATCTTATAGCTCTTTGATTCGACTTGGGTACAAATTTAAATTGATATCTATTGATAAATATTTAAGAGTAAGAGTAAGACATATCCATATTGAAAAGCTCAGTACTGTAAAATTGTAGGTACCATAAGAATAAGGATTCTTAATTAACGTAAGATGTCGTACATGCAGAAAATTATGATGTAATAAAATTAATAACTAGTAAGTAAGAAAAATCAAAACCCGATTTAAAATTAACATAGTTAATAACAATATCTCTTATATAACAAATACCATAACTACTTCTAGAGCCATCCAATCAAAGATCTACTGTTTATTATAAAGTTTCATATGCAAACACTGATTTAATCATTCAACAGAAATACGACCAGTACAATGGTACATTGTTTAACAGTATAGTCAAACAAAAAGCAGTTTTACAAACACAATACCGCCAGAAACTTTGCTAAGCTTGACTAAATCTTTAAGAGTGATTCAAACTCAAGAGTGGTCATTGAGAATAAGCATCTTATAAAAACCACTCCATTCGATAAGAGAGCATTGTGCCAGGCATAGCATTTATCAATACTGGCATTACAGACCACAAAGTTAACTGAAAGGTAAAACTCAAAACAAGAAGTCTTGCAAACATGAAACTTAGAAAAAAAGTCTGAATTAAACAGGGAAATATCAGAAAAAGGAAATTTTAATATAATATATTGGCTGAAATATTAATAGTTAATACTATTCAATATTAATAAATGTTTGCCATGTATCTAAATATTCAAATACATTTTGCACCTTCCTATGTATTCAATACAAAATTAAGGTTTATTTTCAGATAAATTTGTATAATGGAGCTTTTACTGCTATAGAGCAATAAACACTAATAGATTACGCAAGGCTGAACATTTTAATCCCATTGATAATTTATATATTTTATGAAAAATAACCATCTTATTCTACTATACCAAAACTGACAAATTCCACCTCTTAATTTAAGCGCAATTGCTCTCTTGGTAAATGTAAGTTACATAAATGTTTTCCCTATTACTTGCAATCTATATTAGACTGAAACAAACTAACTATAATAGACCAGTGTCCTAACACAAAAGATACAACCAAATTGTTGAATTTCAGATATTAGGCTATCCAGAAATCAACACCCGCTGACCTGAATTTTTACATCTTTCTCAATTCCCTATAGATCAATTATGTGAGGTGAATGACATTCCAAAACAAATCAATAATCTTAGGATTAAGACCTACGGTAATCACGATTTACAAAGAGCAAAGAGCGTTAAATACCAGTATGTTATTGACTGTTGGATTAGAACGTCCTTATTAAGCAAGGAGATGAGAAATACTTTTTCACCCAAATGAATATATGCATATGAAAGTCTTATGTTTGTTGTATATATATATAAAGATGGCCAAAATTGAATATTTCGAATATATTCTAAAATCTTATTTTTAAATGGAATAAAGTTTTAATTTGGTCATATCCAACTTGCAGAAATTATTGACAATTATATAAAGCATAGGTATTCAGTTAGGTGGTTGTTTTCTATTTTTTACAGTGTCATATCATATATTAAATGAAATATATTTTATGTCTCAGAAACAGATGCTTATATTGACAACTTTTAAAACAAATTACTGAATTATTTCCAAAATAATACACTTACTATATCAAAAATCATCAATTTTGAATGAGTTTATAAATCGTTTTGTACATCCCTGGGAACAATCATTATGCTCTGTTTGGGGTCGAAAATATTCGAAAATATATTGCTATTACTTACCACCGGTATATTTTTTATATTCTTGCTATAAACATTACACCATGACAGAATTGTTATTTCAAATTTGTGTATTTCCTGGAGAACACATATTCTAAATATCGATGTTGTAACTTGTAAGGTAAATTATTCAAGACCGTATGATATATATTTTATTATCAATAACTTTTAGTTGTTGCCTACTTGAAAAGAGCTAATCGAAAAAGACAAAAACTACCTTATAGATACTAAACCAAACAGTTAGCATGCTAAATTTTACTACAGATGTCATCATAATTTATGACAATACTACATTGTAAGAAATAGATTAAAAGTAGATTAAGAGACTTCAAACTGTGTATAATTATTGAAGCCAAATCCTGCAGACTTATCCAATGAAATCAAACAAATGCAACGGTAACATACAAGGTATAGAGTCTAAATTATGTACTATAAAATTGAACTAGCACTGCTATGCCAGAGAGAAAAACACAAGTGCGAACTGTATAAAAAATTCATAAGATGTGCAAGCTAGTATTGGTGTCATATTACTTAGGGGTTTGAATTGAAATATACAGGTATAGTAAGACTTTGACGATGGAAAAATAGAATAAATTATTTAAGCATGACATGTCGTTTCCATGGTTACGATTGTAAACAAAAATTCAAATAGGATATGATGGTGCCTTCCTCGTGGACCATAGACTTGAATATAAGAATTTTTATCTTTTTAATTTATAAAAAAACAATACAAAAAATAATCATCTAGCAGAACTTGACCACTGTGGCTATGGTCAGTATACTCAAATTATGGCAGTATGGTATAGCATTATTATTAGGCTCTGATAATTACTTTAGATACAAAAAATAAAATAAATATACCTCACCAAAAAGTATCACAAATCGAACTAGAGTGTATGTGTTTGGCTATAAGAAGTTCAGATTGTTTTTTAATCAGTGATTCAAAATACCAGGAAAACAGAACAGGATTTTCATATTTATATCTGGTGAAGGAAGCCAAAATTTTTCAATTATAGGGCGTACCACTGCATGTCAATCAACCAACGATGACATATACCTTAATTATCTACCACGGGCAAGGTAATCAGAGGTGCGAAGGCAAAAATCTTCTAACACTCATCAAGATGTGCCAACCACTGAGCAGCAAAAACGAAATTATGAATCATTAGCTAATGCATTTTCCTACATAATAGCATCCTGAAGTTTTATTACTTTTAAACTTCGATGATGCAGAATTATATTACAGTAGTAAACTCTAACAAATGTGCACATAGGCTATGTAAAGCAAGCAAGTTAATATTTTTTATATCATCCTCAGTTAAGCACAAGCTGCTTGGGCAATTGTAAATGAATCTATTCATATCTATTCATATATTTCTTCAAGCATAGGAGTACTACCAATTTGATTTGAAACTGTATATTTTCTAGTAGGCGCATTGCATAATATTTGTTCAGAACTTGGCCTCAGTAGGCCCTACCTAATACTGTAATCTCATCACTGCAACCCACTCATCAACCCATACTATAAGATAGATAGTTTATTTTGAAAACTCCGAAATACAATAATACACAAAAAATAAAATTGAAGAATTCTGGAGAGCATGCAAGACCTTTAAAAAAGTTTAAAACATTAGAAATATCACGCATCCGCATCTTACACAAGCAATATTGAACAATAATATTTCATTTGGCATTGATTTACTGTTTATTTCAGTATTTATATTCAATTGTCTGATATACATAGGCTAATCTCAGAATGAATTCTGCTATTGCTGTATTGCAAACTTAATTAGCTTAAGCCCTCAATGTCTCATTTTTCAAGATTGAGTAATATTGCACCATGAGAATTAGAACAAGGTCGCCCACAGGTCACAAAAAGTTGTCTCAAATTGCTACTACTGTACTGTATAAAGCAGCGTAAACAATCTGAATACAAGTCTTCTACTTTATATTGTCTCCCTATCTAAAGCATCCACATTGTTCATTCCACGATTGCAACGAAATGGTCCGAATTACAGTATCAAATACCAGACGTATCTCTCATTCTACATCTACAACGTACGATACCGTACATTCTTTTGTTGGCTTTCGAGATCGCCCTCGAGTAAACGAAATTAATAGATTAAACATTAGACGTATTGAAAATCTAAAAAAGGCGCCCACTCAGATCATATTACCAAATTCCAATGCGCGAAAAAGTCAACATGCGACTTTGTAATCGGCAAACAAAGCAAAGAATATATACTAGGTAAGACGCCTAACAAACTTCACAAAACCAAATAATAAATACGAAGATTCGGATTTCAGACAATCCGTTGTTCTGGAAAAGCTGATGATGAACATCTCAATGTCGACATCTAGCGCATAATGAATAATGTGAATTTCCCCAAGCATCGACTTCCTTGTTTCTGGTTATCACTTCTGTAACATTGGCTAATCAATAAGATTACAACAGTGACTTAATTATCAAATCCGCCGCCAAGACACTATTTCACTTGGACAGATTTTCTGATCATGGTAAACAACAATAGCTTCGTAGTTCTTTTATCTATCTGTTATGTTAGTCGTTGGTCATGTCAATGACCAAATACATCCGTGAGTGGTTAGTTTAGTCGTATATAATCAATCAATCAATCATTTATTCATCATCACAAGAACATCAAATGCACAAAAAATTGGTACAGGAAATAAATATAATAATCATGATATTTGTGCGACAGGAGTCGCGAAGGACCTTATTAGTTCTTTAATCAGCGACACCTAAAGCGCTGTTACTGGTTCAGTGTAAAAAAATAACTACATTTGCTACAAACATTAACTATGCAATAGTCGTTATGATGAACATATTTTGAATCATTGAAAAAATTCGCAGCAAACGCAACTTTACTAAAATCATATAATAGAAAAAAAGAAAAACAACTCAACTATAAATTTATAAAAAAGGCATATGTATATAAGTTACATAAAAGACAAAAGACGAGCGAGGGGAAAATGGTTACACCAAAGACAAAATTGTAAGTGATTAATTGAATAGAAGTTGGAAAGCTCTATTTTGAGAATCATAAACAGTAGTTTAGTTGCAGTAATCAAAAATTTTTCTTAAAATCTGCGTTACACTAGCCTAGAAATAGCTAGTTTAGTTGAATATTTCAATCAAAATTATTTTCATGAACATGTAAACTCTTCTGTAAGCGTGACTTGCATAAACAGTTAAATATTCAATAAGCATCAAATATTGTGCATTAGTAAATTATAGAAAGAATTGTTCCCGGGTCAAGAGTCGGGGAAACCCATTTATTTTTCATTTCGAGAGAACTATCTGTTGTCAACTATTACTGTAAACATCTGTATGCTTTCTCAGTTTTAGATATGAATTAAGCAGACAATAATGAAGCGTACTGTTGTAAGATAATAATACATTATGATATATCCTCGCCGTATAATAAACAAACAAAGGCGATGTTGCACCTCCAAGTGGCGGGCGTCACGGATGGTTTTGTTCAGACAAGATGCTTGACGACGACGACGCTCCTGCATCACAGCTCGAAAACTAGCCCTGTTCATTGATGACTGATCGAAATATTTGCTGAAGGACGAATAAATTTGATAAAAATGAACAAATATTTGTGAAAATGAAGACACAGTCTGTCTTGCAAATGACCAGAATGAAAACTTCCTTGTCGAAAGAAAGCAAGGCATCAAAAATGCGATGCATTGCAAAAAATGTCAGTCAGATGTAGGTAAAGTGGTGACGAAAATGAATACTTTGCACTTTATATAAAAAAAAAAACGCTTTGTAGCACAGCATTTTGGTCTAACTCCATTTCAAGTATTGTAGCTCACAATATGCACAAAAATCATCATTTTTATAAACATTCGTTGTTATTTTTGGGGCTTCTTTTGTTAGTAAAAATGTTGTTGTTGCCAAGTGATTATTGGTAACTAATGGACCAATCAATTTCAAATGTAGCCTACAGTGCATAAATGTGAAAATATTCGTCAAAGGCTACTTTTATTTTTAAATTAAATTTGAATTGTATGGAACCCCATATTCCAACAGAAACGTTACCGCTTCAATTTAATTCATGAAAACACTTTTCCTATTCAGTTAATCGTGAACGTCTCGGGAATGTGTATGTGCCGTTGGCTAAGCGAACTCGGTACCAATATGATAGATTTAGTAAGAATCAAAGTATTTTAAGAACACAATTAAAAGCCAATTTAATAGGACATTTGAACTGTATGCCACCAACGAGAAAATATTGTACTTGAACACCATCATTGGTGCATTAATGGAAAAATCAGTGCGTTGATTCATTTCTACCTTATTGTGTGCTGTTTTTTTTTCCTAATAATTTGAGGAATAGATGATCGCAAGCTAAAACATACATGTTAGAGAGATTACTCTTAGATAGTTTTGATTGTTATGTAACTAATTTGTGAAACCATTTTTCTTTTCTCATGTTAATATAATGTAAATGATATTTCACATAAATGAATGATCAAACAAATGGATGTGGCATTGGATGAACTACAATATGGATCATATAATTGCTGGACTTATTCATGATTAATACACTGGAATATGGAACATGAACTAAATAATGCAACGACATCACGATGCATCTTCGGAATCATGAATTGACTGCTATTGAATTCAAATGAACTTGATATTGAAATTAATCTAATTGTTTTTAATGATAAAAAAAAACTCGGTACCTCGCCTTGCCAGTAACACGTACCGCTGTACAGTCTCATTAATCAGTTTATAGAATTTGAGTCGACCAATGAAATATTGCATATTGGGAATACGAAAAAGACAATTAAAAAGAAAAACAGTGAAACGTGAGCAATTTTGCTTCATATTTCGTCGAATCGAATAACTTCGGATGATTCCCAACTTCAGATGGCAGAAGTTGGTATTATTTGACTAAAATGCCTATGAAAGTTATACATAGTTTACTTTATTTCAATTTCTTTACTAAGCACAGAAATGGTGAATATTTAATAAATTTACAACTAAGTAAATATGATTTCACGAGGTCCAAATAAATTCTAGCTACAGCAAAGCAGACTCATCTGATTCCAAGATTGTCTGTCCCTGGATGAGGATGGGGGGCCTAAACTTTAGTTTAGACTCTCAGGGAATCCGTTGTTGTATTATGTGCTAACAGCCCAGAAGAGCAACGTACCGTACCGCTCACAAGAAAAACTCAATGTCTGAGTTGACGGACACGAAATTGCCCCTATATCCGTTTTTGCCTAATTGTTACTCTAATTACCAATTTTTCTTACGAAAAAATAGATAGAGCAGCTTGCAGATTATACTTATTCGCATTTAAATTGTTTTATAAACTCGGTCATAGCAATAGTATAGAACTCTTTTACTCTTTCCAATACCAAAGAGGTGTCTCTACCGATTCGTACGTAGTCTTGCTTGAATTGAGATCCGACTTATCATCATGAAATATTGAAAGCAATATAATATAATTCGAGATTTTCCAATGTAAATTGCTAATTAGTTTGTGCCACATATCGTGTTTCCATTTGATCGATTACCGCCAATCCGGAAACACCACGATGTTCCACTGCATCGGCAGCAGCACATCGCGCTTGATTAGCATTTAGGTGCAGTTTATAGATGAGCGGGTAAGGAACAGACGTGAATTCGACAATATGTGGCCGAGCAGTGGATTTAAGGGAAGCTCTTTCATATTTATAAGATTGTCATTGTTATTATTCATTTGTTTTGGTTTCCACGGTTCAGTACACTCCTGTTCAGTCGCCCCATTACACAAGGGAGTACATAGCGGTGCTTAGTATTCGGAATTGCCTAGCGTCTATATAGCGTTGTATACTTGTATTTATGTATGAGAATTTAGTCGAATATGTGATCGCGTTTTTGTATTGAAATACCGGTGTCCACTTCCTAATAGTTTAGTAACAGGGTACGCAATCTATTTTGTTATAGGAAACTACTAACAAAAATGAGACATGTGACTGTATTGGTAAGCGATAGAATTTATTTCGATGATATCGTGAAGCAGTATGAAACCATTTTCAAGTCCACGTTGAATGCTCATGTGAAATTTACAGTTGTTCCAGAAGAGATATGTTTGAAAGATGAAAAGAAAATTTCAAACCTATTCTCAAATGCAGAAATTATCTTACTATCGGATCAGTCGGTCAGTCGTTGGGCACATTTGATTTCTAACAATACAAAATGGATTCAGTACACTTGGGCTGGCGTCGAAATGCTTTTGCAAAACGACAAATATAGAGAAATTCTCAAAGAACACATCATCACAAGAGCTGGCGGTATATTCGGTCCATCTATGGCAGAATACGTTATAGGAGCGATAGTTGCAATGGAGAAAGGCTTTCCAAGATTTTATAAACAGCAAATGGAAGCTGTGTGGAAATCACCACCCAGGTAAAGAAAGCAATATACTAAGTAAATATGTATAACTCGAAAAATAAGTTACAGCTCCGCTTAGTTTAAACACGAGTATCAAAAATGCATACATATTCGGCGTTCGGGTCTAAGTAAAATAGTCGTTGTATATTGGTAACTAATGAAATTTCGACGCCGCACTCACATACATATAAGATGTCGCGATTTGCAAATTTATCGTCTCCAGTACAAAAAAAATGCTACATTGCGATACTTTATATATTTTGGAAATTTCATTTAACTTTTTAGGCCGAAAAACATACAATGCGCAAAGGCTTTTTTAAGCGGCTTCGCAGCTCATATTACACATTTCTCCGCTTTCCAGGTGTCGGAATCTTTCATCTCTGACCATAGGGATTCTGGGCCTTGGGGATATCGGAATGCACGTTGCAAGAGCATGTTCAAATTTTGGTATGACAGTATATGGTTTAAAGAGAACGCCTTCGCATTGCGAAAACGTGGAGCGTGTATTTACAATGGACGAATTACCAGAAATATTACAATTATCGGACTATATTTGCAATATATTACCCAGTGCACCGGAAACAAAAAATATTCTTTCTGGGGAAATGCTTCAATTGTGCTCTCAAAGAAAAGCGAAATTTATAAATATTGGTCGAGGGGATGTTGTTGACGAAAACATACTGATCAAAGCAATTGAAAAGGGTTGGATATCTGAAGCGTTTTTAGACGTGTTTATCGATGAGCCACTGGATAAATCATCCCCCCTCTGGTACATGGAAAATGTTTATATTACACCCCACGCTGCAGCGGAAATTAATTGGCCAAAATTGGTGGCAAGACTGTTTTTCTGCAACTTGCAAAAATATCTCAACAACCAAACACTGGATTATGTTGTTCATTGGCGCGATTTTTAGGAAGTGACGAATAGCTGGAGTCTGGATCAAGTAGCTGAACAATTCAAATATCATTAAACAAATTAAAACAGGTCTCCGAACTTCGGGGTACGGTCACTAGATTCTCAGTGGTCCTAAAACAAAATATTTTATATACTATTTTATGCATGCGCTACGAAGTCATCAGCAGACAATGAGCGAAATAACTAACATACATCACTGGTTGGTTTGGAACCTCTTTTCGTTTGCGTGACATTTTCAAGTATGGTGTGGCATGTAGCATAGTTTTCCGTTTCAGACCTACTTCTGATTGAAATTTTTAATTCACAAAAAGGCCCAAAACATGCAAACTTTTATTAGAGAATCACTTGATGACAATAGCTTATTTTGTTGAGGTAGTAGTGACTTAATTTGTCGATGTTTATCTTCAAATTATAAGTAAAGACTATTCTCTTTTTCGTGCTTCGAATAAAATCGCTTAAACTTATGTAGCCTATATCTTAACTAAGAAACGAATCGATTCGAGATTCTACTGACAAAGGGCATACTTCAGTATCAACTTCTATATAGCACGCTTAGTTGGGTCGAGTTCGATGGCTTGTCTTGGGATGGCCACGCACTCAAGTAATCATCATGAAATCGCTTAATTTCTCTTCCCGAAAGTCCAATTGCTCATAAATTTATGATCCAAATCTATGCTAAATTCATATTGTACTATTTATTGTATACTTGGTGATATCCCAGAATGAATATTCACTCGCAATAAATTATTCAGCTTTCACATTTCGTCTCCTGGCTATCAAATCAGGAAGTGCATTGAGGTCCACATTTCCGCCACAAAGAATTACCGCCACTTTATTTGCTTTAATCTCTTTAAATTTGTCCGAAAAAACTGCTCCCATTCCAACTCCAGTTGTTGGTTCTATGACAAGTTTTGCTCTTTCCCATACGGTAAGCATTGCCGATATTATATCACTTTCCGACACCGTGATTACATCGTCGACTAAATCGCGAATTATTGGCCACGCGTTAGGGCCCACATTGACCCGAACTCCATCTGCAACAGTGTCGGGGTCTTTAGGGTTAGGTGTAAGCTCCCCTTTAATTTTTGAGATATAGCAGTCGTTTGCTTCTTCTGGTTCAGCAGCAATAACTTTAATAGACGGGTTTATAGATTTTGCCGCAATTGCTACACCGCTCACCAAGCCGCCTCCCCCAACTGGAGCCATAATTACATCGATGTCAGGCATGTCTTCCAAGATCTCGACAGCCGTAGTCCCCTGACCTGCTATGATGTAGGGATCTTGACTTGGGTTGATGAAGGCTCCATTGTATTTTTCCACAAGTTCTCGTACCTTTTTCTCTCTAGTCGGCTGAGTGGCGTCAACTTTATAAACTGTGGCGCCGTAACCTTTGATGGCCTCAACTTTCGACTCTACGGACCACGCTGGCATGACTACATGACAAGGTAATCCTAAATTTTGCGCAGCCTTTGCCATAGCTTGTCCGTGATTTCCACTGCTTTCTGTAACTACACATTCCGGTTTTTTGGAACTCTTTTGCAATTTGATAGCCGCATTTGTAGCTCCACGAAATTTGAAAGATCCAGTTTTTTGAAAATTTTCTGTTTTTAAATACAGTTTTGTTCCGGCCAAATTGTCCAATGCGGTACAGGTCATCAGAGGCGTTCGGTGAATGAAAGGACGAATGTCTTCTATGGCAGATTTTATATCATCATAAGTGCAACAATACGACTCCATTTTCTATATATATTTTCGTTATCTATGTTAGAGCTGTTTTTGAAATTGTAATAAAGTTATTTGACGGCTTGTGTTGAAGAAAGGAATAAGCTTTATTCAAGATTCTCAAATTTGTTTGAGTTGAAAAATTTCGTTACACAGAATCGCTGTTGTAATTATCATTCCGTAATACTCGAGTGGATATAATTATTATTTTCTTCCAGTAATAAACGTAATTTGAAATTGAGTAAGAATTCTAAAATTTTTGTTGCCATAATGCATAAGCTATACTTTATTCGCTGTCAAACTAGTACTAGCTTTATACCCTCGAAAAGTGTCATTAACTTTTGGTCTGAATACCTCAGATTGCTTTTCGAAATTCATCTCAATAAAAACGTGTTTAACAAACCTCTGTATGGCGACGCGCCTCAACGTTCGATGCTCGCAGCAATAATGTAACCAAAAAGGGTGTTTTTAGTTAATTGTCGATCGCAATAAAAAGACTTGAGGCTTTCGTCACTAATGTCTGGAAGCTGTGGTTACCAGAACGACAGCTTCGAACCTTAGATACACTTAGGCTATTACTATAGAGCTCAGAAGTAATACTATCGCTGTCTACACTTGCGTACGGAATAAAAGGAAGCTATGTTGATTTATAGATATAATTGGTACTGCTTGCACATTGACACCGGTAAAATAAATACTGAGCGATTACATTGCAATAGCAGCGAAGCGTGATGTCGGCAAATGACAACACCAATGTAAACACAGATGTCAGCTATTGACTAAAAGATAATCCATTCACTCGCGAGCAACAAATTATGAGATTTAAAAACACATACAGTATAGTCAAGTTTAGTTTTTCTATCTGGTTCCCGTACATTTGAACCCACGTACATTTGAACTCACGACAATTGCACCTATGGAAATTTTTTTTGCGGATATTTGAACCCATACTAACCCTAACCCATGGGTTTTAGCACACGCATATAGATTGAACCCACGGATATACACATGGGTTCAAATGTACGGTCACCTTTCCATCTAGTAAAAAATTAATATGCAATGTTCAGACGAATAATATTTAGGCTTACCATACGTCCGGCTTTAGGCGGGACAGTCCCGCTTTTTAGCGTTTTGTCCCGCCGTCCCGATAAGTCAGCTAAAAGTCCCGCTTTTCCAGCATAATACACAAACATGTCCTCGTTTCTGTGTAGCGCAGCGCTACCTACTTACTGAATGTGAATGCGATCGTTACCCGCTAATTCCCATTGATGGCAGATGTATCGCATGTAAAACCAATAATAATTAGTCTAAATTCGAGCTATTTGTACCGGTATCGTTAACGTCAATTCCTTCCTAGTTTTCGAACTGAACCCGATATTTGGACAGAGAATATGCGCATGAAATTTCGATAACAATATGTTCAATAAAGACAGCTTTAAATGTAAGAATGTGGGCCTATGTAGTTACAAAATCACAGCTAAGGGGTCATTGTCTTTTGAGGCGTCCCGATTTGAAGACACAAAAATATGGTAACCCTAATAATATTGAATACACATTTTACTGGGGAAGGAAAGTCGCGGGGAACCAAAGCTGGTTATCAAGCAGCGACACCCAAGGTTCAAATATCTGAATAAACATTTGCAAGTTTTAGCAACTTGATTGTTGGAGCACTGTTATTAGTGATAAGAGACTTGGTAGGGACCTCCTGAAGTATGCGCACCAAGATGGCGCACAACCTGAACTCAGGTTGTGTACCAACTTAGGGTTCAGGTTGTGCGACATCTTGGTGCGCATACTTCAGGAGTACCCTTGGTATATAACTTAAGCCATCTAATCAACATCGTGCAAAACAAATTACATGTGATAAACATTAGGTCTGCTTGCAGGCAATCGGGTATAAAATCATATTCAATTTGACATTGTACTTTGCCATTGGCTATATATTAATGACACATCGTTCAGTCTCCAGCCCCACTCATACTGTGTCCATCGCAAATCGTGGTAACTTTGAAACCCAAAAATAATTGCGCTAAGAAAGTGAGACAAAATTCACTTGAAATGAGAATTAGCAAGTCGAGAATATATAACCTACCTATCTATTATAGCAAAGCAAACTTGAGGTCAAATGGGCTGTGACGAGTATGGCGAAGTGGAATAGAGAGAGAGATTTATTATTAATAGGCAATCACGTAGCAGACCTTGTGTTTTTGAACGGAAGTGCTGATTTATGACTACATGACGTAATTAATTAGACAACCGGTTTTCTTTCATTTACATGTATAAGCTTGAAAAATTTCACTTACGCAACTCTGATTAGTACACTTCTAGCGCTATTCAATCACTATTCTCCGTGGAAACTTGGGTGATTCCATGCTTTAATCCTTGATAAAATTCGATGTGTGACAAACTTGTGTTTTGAAACACCTATGTTTCGAAAATGCCCATCCCTAGTTGTGGGATATTTTAGGTACAACTGTAATGCGAAGTCATTGAGCTTGTTGCGGTGTAGTCGGTCTTGTTCATCGCTCGAACCAAAACAAACAAGCAACTTAGGTGCGTGCGTATGGTGCAGCAATACTCGAAGATCCCATATGGCGATGGCTCGTCAAGTGAACGTTGCAGTGGTAGACAGTCTTTACATGAATCACCTTAATCGGTATTATGAATCTATCTTCAAAAAGAGTACACCAAATGTCGAGGTAAATTTCAGAACAATACCTGAAAATGGCGATATGAAAGAAGGCTTTTCAGACGCAGAGGTAATTCTCATGTCTCCACACGGATTGAAAATTTCGTCTGAAATTTCTAAAACAACCAAGTGGATTCAGTGGACATGGGCTGGCGTGGAGCCTTTGATGAATGAAAAAATCCGAAGGGATCTGGAAGGATGCATTGTGACAAGAGCCGCAGGAATATTTGGTTCCCAAATGGCAGAATACGCGATTGGTGCTGTAATAGCAATGGAAAGAGGTTTGCCCACGTGTTACCAACAGCAAATAGAAAAGAAGTGGGAGAGGCCATCTGGGTATGTATTACTTTTTTACAGCATCACACAACCATGGGCTAGGAATGGATATAATCAGTTGGAAATTTCAAACTCTCACAGAAACCAGTAACGAATTTTTTTTGTCTCATTGCAACTAGCTGACTAGCCTGGCAGTACGCACAATGGACAACTATTCCCTACTGAATTTCAACCTGAAATCTGGTAGTACCGTGTTTCCCCGAAAATAAGACTGGGTCTTATTTCAATTTATTTCTGAAAAAAAAAAACACTAGGGCTTATTTTTGGGGGTTGTCTTATATTTTCATTTATAAAAAACAAAATTACAAAGTAGAGATTTTTCAATATACAAAATATGATAATCGATATCCATTCACTTATAAATAACACGTTTTTACTCAAAATAACTGCAAAACAAATTATTTTTCATTTAAAACGTGTAGAAGATTTCAAGGAAACACGGTAGGTCACAAACAAGCACCAATACATTGCTATATAAACTACACCGCTCACCAATACCTGTTATATATTTCACTCTGTATTTTCTACAGGTACCGCAATCTTTCAACATTGTCTATTGGAATACTCGGTCTTGGGGATATCGGACTGCATATCGCTAAAGTTTGTTCCCAACTTGGCATGACAGTATATGGTTTGAAAAAAACAGCTACACAGTGTGAACATGTTGAGAAAGTATTCACATCAGACCAATTAGCTGAACTCATAAAATTATCAGACTACATATGCAATGTTCTACCAAGTACTCCAGAAACGAAGGAAATTATCACTGAACAAATGCTTGAAACCTGTTCGCATAGAAAATCAAGATTCATAAACATAGGACGTGGTGATGTTGTTAAAGAGGAAACATTAATTAAGGCACTCAAAAATGGGTGGTTGTCTGGTGCATTTTTGGATGTGTTTGCTGAGGAGCCACTGAAAAAGTCTTCACCGTTATGGTCGATCGAAAATGTTGTTGTAACTCCTCACATCGCAGGGAGAACATATCATGAATCAACAGCAAAGCTATTTTTTCATAATTTGGAAAAATACTTGAAGAATGAGAAATTAGATTACATTGTAGATTTTGATGCAGGATATTAGCCCAAATGCATACACAGATGTTTTGATCTGCTTAGAAAAATATTTACTTCCATAGTATTACTTTATGCATGTGGGTGCGATTATGGTTGTTTGTAGTTAGTTTGAATGCTATGCTTAATAAAGGGAATAAAATGTTTAAAAGATTTGCTGCAAGTAGGAGATAACAGTATAATGAAATTGACGATTACCGCAAAACTTCCATAGAGATCTTTGATCATATTACAAGCCAAGGCTTTTCATCCAGTATACACATATTATATTTAAATATCAACACCCAAAAATTAATTTTCTCATTCAGGTAGCAGTAATTAGGATCAGAAGTATATGAAGAAATAATCAATAGTATTGCGCATCAAAGAGAATGTACGTGTCAGGGGTCTCCATCATCCTTTTTATCTTGCGAAAGTTTAGATGACATATCCTGCACTGCAGAAGTGATCTTGCTTACAATTTCACCAGATTTCGGTATCTTGTAATTCTGTGCAACGTATACTCCACTGAGTAATCCAATACCAAATAAACCGATAACCCTAATAATCGTCATTAGGCTAGTGAAATGATTGATATCTGTCAATAAAAATTTGAGCTCATGAAAAATATAATAATATAGATATAAATTATTTATTATACAAGAATTCGTATTGATGTGAATCCTTTGAAGAATAATGGCTTGCATTAGGACAAAATATTGTTGGGCACAGTCAATAATAGAAAATAATTAAATTCAAGTTATATCATTATCAAATCAAATAGGTCATGCGTCTGTAATTTCAATAAATAATTATTAAAAAAGGGTAGTGGCCAGTGAGAAAGATTAGTCATGAATAAACAGTATAAAAAATGATAAATCTGTTAATTGCATATAGTCACAATTCAGTAATGATATATAAAGTATTACAAAGCCTTTATCTAACTTTGGGAAGCATTTAGTATATTATACATTGCATGAGTCATATGCTATGCTCAATTATCATAAGCGTTGGTTAAGTGCAAACTCAACTGTTCAATTTGACCAAGACACTTGAAACATCAGTGAAGAGGAAGGATAAAAAAAAATAGAAAAAGTGGAATGAGTGATTGAATAGAAATTATTGTATTTACCGGTATTCTAAAAATAATCAGAATATATTGAAATTTAATAAGAACGCACAATGACCTATAACAAAAATTATATGTTTATAGAAGGTAATATACTTATTGGGGTACTCCATAGTGTGTGTACCTGGTTGGGCCATGATTTTATTCAGATTTTCCTTAGTTATATTATGAGTTCGGAGATTGTCTTTGTTAGCCAAGTGAATATACCTCCTGCTCATAGGTTACAGTCCATTTACAAAACTTGATGTAAAGTAGGCGAACAAAATTAGTTACCTCCATATTGGTACACATACTTCTGGAAGTCCCTTATTAGTAAATTGTTCAACAGTGATTTGTTTTATGAAGAATCAAGTAAAATAAAAAGTGAACACTGGTTTCAAATGAACCAGCCACCTTGCCAGTATGCAACAGCCTCCAAATTCCATGTGCACAATGAAATAAGTCATATTTGGAATATTTCACAACAATATCTTTATAAATCGCAGAGCTGCTTTTTGATTTATACCTACTACAAAAACATTGTTCAAATGCTGAAGTGCAGAATTCCTTATCAAGTCGATTCTTGCAAATTCTCATTAATTCAAGATAGGTGAATGGCTGAGTTACTTCATACGGCAGCATTGCAGGGAACTCAATAACCAACTTGCTTAATTCTGCTGATGATTGAACTCTTTCATTCATCACAATTCTTTTTGAGATATATGATATCAGATCATAAGTTGCTTTCTGTACAGATTCACTACGCCTCACACTCGTGGGGCAAATAGAAATGTTCAAACAAAGTTCACGCATCACGATGCAGCTCAAAGAGGAATCACTAATTTCAAGCAGTGTGCATGTTAATACACTCAGCGCTTGCTGATAATACAGAACCGCCTGCTTCGATAATGGACAGCCAGTATTAAAAGCTATAATACCCTTCTTCAAGTGGCTGATCTTTTCATTACGTGTGGGTGACGTCTGACTTAATATACAGTGAGCTACACCCAAACTGTGAAAGACAGATTTATCAACCAAGATTTTTCTAAATCCAGAATCATTCACATTTTTAACACTTGATATGTTTCTCTTTGCAGCATCAATACAGTTTTCATATTTGTTCAGAAGTAAATAAGCTTCTGTAACTTTCTTACCCATTCTCATTAAAAACTTTTGGTATGGATGTTCAGCTCTCACATCAACTTCTCTTGTAAGAGAATCAAATAATTCATATGTTTGACAAAAGTCTTCATGCATGCCATTATCATATTGAACATCTAAAATTCGATACAAAGCTGAAATCGCATTTGTCTCATTTGAAAAACCAGGACTGGTCTTAATTTGATTATAAAGATTACGCAATGCTGCCTTGGCAGCCTCAGTTTGATTCATTCCAAATTCCGCTTTGATCCAGCTGGTGATATATTTCCAGCGCAGATCTACATTACCAGTTTGTAGATTTTTGAAAAAGTTGCTACAGATTTGTGACGCCTCTGCATAACGGCCTTGTTTCAGCAGAACCAAAACCATTCCATGGTCAAGGAACTGTTTTGTTTGGAGCACATGAATGGGTGGCGGACATGGATGCCAGTTATTGAATCTGAATATCCCTTCTTTGCAAAACATGATAGCACGATCTTCATAGCCGAACTGCATACACAGTTCTGCAATCACAGGAAAAAAATAAAATTTCCACTCAAGTTTAATTTTGTCCATTTGAATGACTTTACCAAGTCGTTTCAGACACAAACCAGTATCAGAAAATCTACTATTCGAGCTTGTATACTTGTAAAGATAACCACCAACAATACGTAAAAGACTGGCAACATCATTATCGTCAATAGTTTCAAATTTTGTTTCTAGTAAATCCATAGCGATATCAATAGCCTCATCATACTGTTGAAACATGTATAAAATGCTGGCTTTGACTACGTCTCTTTTTAGAAAACCATATATTAGGTTGGAGAGTTGCTCACCCCAAGGAAAATGTCCAGTCATAAAAGGTTTACCAAAACAGCAATATGCAAGTAATCTTATTTTTTCTAAAATAATATAAAACGCGTATAGATTCTTGAACCCAATGGTCTTGAGAGTGCGTTTGAATTCACCTTTATATCTCTGATCTCCCCCTTTTACATAATCCTTGATACGTAAATCAAAGGTCAGAGCCAATGCTGCATCAATATCTACTGCAAAATTTTCCTTTATCACTCCGAATTTCAATAGATTCTGGACAATATCAAAGCTAGTTACAGCCTCAATTTTTATTGAGCGTGCAATGGACGAAAGTAGAACAGTAATTGGGCGATACATTGTTGCTTTAGTGTTGAAATATGATGAAACAGAAGGAGACCACATCTTCACCGAATCCAATGGATTAAAATGAATCAGTTCGCCTTGAGAACCTGCTAGACTGCGTAAGTTCTCAAATTTAATTGTAGTTTCAACCCTATGTTTAAATGTATCGAATATATTTCGATTGCCATAAACAAAACAAGTTCTTGTAAGAACTTCATTTACGTAATAGCCATTCTGGCTTCTGCTTTCGAGATTCACAAGTCGGGTCATTTCACTAATGGGTTGAATGAGCTCAAGAGGAAATCTCTTTCGCTCAGTTGGCTCAACACGACCTAAAGGATTATTACAAGAATGTGGTACTAACCCATCAAATGCAATTCCACATGGGGTATATGTATCATAAAACCAATTCAGTTTTTTGTTCTCTGAATAGAGATCATTTAAAGATTTTACTCCCATGCTCCTGATGAAGGTTTCACCAAAATTAATTATAATTATTTGAAAGCAAACAGCATACCAGCGAAAATATTCTTTTATGGAGATATAATCTGGACTTTTTTGCACCCCTTCCTGAAGTATAATCACATGTTCGAAGTCAGAGTATGGGGTTATCTCTTCACGAGCTAAAGATCCCAAACCGACAGTAGCAAATTTACAAGGGGGTTCACCCATCACATCCACACACTTTTTAGATATTCTGGCCATGAGGTTGGTAAAGGCATTCGTCAAATCTTTATTCATCTTTTTCACATGGGATGACTTATTTCTGCTCTCTATATCAAATTCATATTCAGATCTTTCAGGGTATTTCACAGTATCTGAGATTAATTCTCTATCACCCGACAACATGGTTTTACAATCTTCTCTCATCTCTATGACACTTTCAAAAAATATTTTTGATTCCTCTAGCAAATTTGTTTCGGGTTTCACGGCTGAGGCAGACTTCAGTATATCAAAACCCAGAAGTTCCAAAAATTTCTCTACCTCTGACTCTCCGTCTTGTTTATTTTTCAAATGAAAGCGAACTTTAGCACCGTTAAATAGAGCAGCACAGCGGAGAAAGGTCAACTTTTGTAGCATACCTGTAGCATTTTTAGCTTTTACCATGTATAACTGACCCATTTCCAACAAAATATGCGCTGTTTCCAGCAATTTGCTCTCTTTTTCCTTGCCGAATATTGTGCAGCATTCACGTAGTTTGTCTGCCATAACATGCTCCTCTGGCCAGATAGTATCTTGCACAAGTTCATGATCTAAACATTTAATATCATATTTGTTTTATTTGTAGAAATAATGAATAACATATTCTGCATAAGTTTTGGGTGGTTCTGTTAATATTAGTTACCAAAAGGCACATTGAGGCGGGATCCTCATAAAGTGATGAATTCAAAAGAATAAATATATTCTTTATGTTCAATATACAAATTAAAGGGAAATTTGAGACAGGTTCAAAAAACTTTCAATTGGCGTTCATTAAAATATAGTGCATATTATGAACCACCCTACAGCTGTACCGGTACAGGCTGTACCGTACTGATACGTTCAGAAATCCTCGCGCACATAATTATCCCCCATGGGATTCGAACTGGCAATTATCAGAAGTGTGATACCGGTACCAATGATAGATGAATTAGGTTAAAAAATTAAAAGACTGAAACATAAGGCATGAAAGTACTACCGTGCATGGCAGCATGGGTATTACATTTGACATAGACAGACATGATACAGGAATATAATACCGGTACGGTACCGTAAACGCAGGTAACTTCGGATGGTTTATAACTTCGGATGAAATTTTCAATCGTTTATATCTCGACTAAATTACGTCATATTCTGCTTCTGGCAGTTTCTATAGAGAGTCCTTATATATCTTAATTTCTTATCATATTCAGTCGCCTAATAGGATTTATTTTTTGACACAAAAAATCACCTTTTTGCCAAAAATTGACACCTCGCTTTTGAGCGGCTAAAATAGCGACTTCTATCGACGCTAACTTCACTAAAAGACCGTCAATCGCTAGAGGGCATACACAATGTACAAGGAAAATTACAGTGATCACGAGATGTCGTACGAGATTCAAGTAAAATATATTATTTTGATTTAAAAATTTCGTCAAAATATCGACGTTACGGTGCTTACGCTGAACGTGACGTCAACAACGTGATTCAATTTCGCTCCATTTAAGGCCGACGTCACATTGCGTAGCTCGTGCGTAACTCGCTGCGACATTTGAACGCCAGACTATGTGGCGCCACGTGTAGTTAAATATAAAGTGAAAACTCCTAACTGATCCTCGTCACCAAATCCTACAAAAACTTAATTATAGCCCCAGTCATATGCTGTTTATTTATTGTGAATCCGATTAATGCACATTAAATTTGTGTGTTAACATTTCGGCATTCTTCGACCGTATAGATGTTGTTGATACGTAAGGCTGATGAACAGACAGATACGCGTATCTATACTATCACAATGACAAGGTTTTACGATCGGCGATGATAATATATTAAGAGTAGAATATTGCACAGGTGAGCATGAAACTCTGCACAGGTGCACACAGCAGGAGATTGGAGGTTTTTGGCGTTTTTATCCGTTTCATGTCTATCTGCCTGTGAATACATTATATCTGAATTATCAACACGGCCACAAGCTACACTGTTCCATATTGTTGTCCACTTCCATTTTTTTTACTTTTACTACCTACCGTAATTCATCATCCATTTTTCTTTTTTATTATTTTCATTCGTTTCATTTTTGTTTTGTATTAAAAATTGTTTTCCATTTTTACTTTTACGACTTATTTTATTCGTCCGTTTTTTATTTTCATTTGTCCCATGTTGTCTCATTTTTGTTTCGTATTGAAACGATCATAATAGCAAGATATAGCACTTTCATGACATTAAGAATAGTCAAGAGATAAATGGTTTAGTTTTGCGAAACGTCAGGAATAGGGCTGGGCAAAATTATTACATGCGTTGTATTTTGAAGCATTTAGCGGTAATAATTATGGCGCGACACTGTCAAAATCGTCGAGTAAAGTGCTGAGTTCGCAAATTCCGCAGATAAAATTGTGAATTAGTCGGTAACGGTTTTAGCTATAATAACCGTTGGGGTATTGTTTTGTTCAAAAAAAAAGTTAAAACTTGAGGGAAATAGTTATAATTAGTGTCCGACCCGCTATCAGGACCAAAAGCCTTATGACAAGTATAAGTGCATAACGGCCGATTTATTCAATCATTATTATAAATAAAAATTCAGTATTCGCACAATCGCGGGTGCAAAGCATAACAACATCAATCATCGTCTTAATAAATATCTCCATCTCGGCGACGATAATAATATCACCGTTCGCTTTAAACTCGAACGATTAATAGTATACAAACGGTGATAAGTAAGATCAAAGCCAACACGTAAGATTAAATCAGAACAAAATTAATTTGGGTTTTGAAATCAGTCCTTCTTGTCTTCAAGAGCGTTGCCGATGTAAACACACGGGTACACCAGATATATAAAACTTTGATGTCCGCCGACCCGGAAGAATTAATAATCACAAAAACGGCCGCCATAGATGAACGTCAGTGTGCGACACTCAAAACGAATCACGGCGTCGTAAGTTCTACGCAGCGACGTTATCACGCGTCACTGATCACGCAGACATTTCTCTCTCACGACGAAGTGACGCAAAGCGAAAAGTGGCCATCCGAAGTTATAAACATTTGGAATACAGATCGGCAGGCAAATAAAGTCAATAATTTGAATGAAAAAAAGTATTGATTGATATGAAACCGAGTTTATCGCGAGGAGAAAGGCTTCAATGTATTATATTCCAAGTTTGGCTTCAATTGAACAATAAACGGCGGAGAAATTGTTCATAATATAGTGAAATCATCCGAAGTTACCTGCTTTTACATACCTGCACGGTCTGACGGAGGATGAAAACTCCAAATACAGAAATATGATACCGGTACGGTTACTGTATCGGTAAGCCTACTCTACTGTTTGATAAGCGCCTCTCAAACTTGGGAGCAGTACCGGTACGGTACCACTAATGCCAGAAAGGGGTCTCATGTAGTTTCTTACCTAACATACTTCTAGTGGGCGTAGCATGACAATTTTTTCACGTATCAATCCTCCAGACTGGATTCCATGGCAGGTGCACGCCGGAGGGCGCTAGCGCTCCGCAAAAATGCACGCGAGCGAAATCAATTTTGCACGCCGAAAATTTGCAATTGCTCACCAATGTAAATCGGTTTAAATGGTTTTAAAATCAATAATCCAGTAATATAAAGATGCCAAAATATTATACCTCCACAATTGTCGACAAATACCAGCTTGCAAGATTTGGTCTGATCGAAATATTGCGAAGCAAAAAGACCATGGACCTTTCCCCAACCTTTGACCCGCGAAAAATTCCTCTCATTGTCACGTCCTTTTTTGCATCTTGCTGATTGGCCAATGTCACGAAGTAAACAAGGAAGTCGATGCTCGGGGAAAGGTCCCAATCGTGTTGAATGATAGGAAATAGGAATCCCGTGAGAATAGTTATGGACGAAAAGATCGCCTCCGCACCAATGGCCAAGTACGGCTCTGATTCAGCGTATTTTTCATACAATAATTTTACACGAATGTACTGAACAGTACCGGTATCTAAAGTTGCTCAAACACTCCCAAAATTAGTGACAAAGTATGAAAATAATGTTTGGGGTCAAAGGTCAAACATCCATTTTGCTCTAATTTGACGTATTTTTTATCCATTAATTCTACGTAAAAACACTACCAAAATTAATGACAAAGTATGTCCATTTTGCTCTGGTTCAACGTATTTTTTATCCAATAATTTTACGCGGATGTACTGAACAGTACCGGTATCCAAAGTCGCACAAACAGTAGAAATAATGTTTGGGGTCAAAGGTCAAACGTCCATTTTTTCTCTGATTCAACGTGTTTTTCATCCGATACCGGTAATTTTACGCGGATGTATTGAGAGGTATCTGATGTCAAAGTCATTTGCACGCGAGTGCAGTTGTTTTGCACGTCGTGAGCTATAATTGCACGCCAGGAATTCTTATTTGCACGCGGGAATTTCTGATTGCACGCCCGATTTCTCGTTCAAAAAGGCCATGAAATCCAGACTGGTCAATCCTAACCCCCACCTGACTACACCATCCAAAAATTACGTCATTACGACGTCACAGTGACGTAATAGAGCCCTTCAAACTATACGAACTGCCATCCAAGACGCGCAAACGAGCACCCGAAATCGAGACGAATAAACATACATACATACATATTCATCTCACCTGCCAGAGAGTTGCCCGGATCCACCACGGGTACCTTGTCCATGTTCTATTTCTCGTATCCAGTCACTCAGTACCGGTACCAAAATTCTGAACCGCTGACCATAGCCGCAGTCCGGTAGTGGGCAGCGGTAATTGGCAATGTCCATTGATTGTAGATAATGGAATACCATGGCGGACGAGGGCGCTAGATAGGATAGGATTTACATATTTATCCCGGGGGAGAGGAAAGCCGATAAGACGGCTTATCCATATGGCGAACCACGGCCTCTCGTCCGGTTACCATTCTAAGTCGGGTATGGGATTAGTTATATTGTTTGTTTTCGGAGGCATAGACTTGGTGGTAGAGGAAGCCGTAACCGACCAGCGGTTACGTGAACCACCCAACGACGGCGAGGAGTCCAGCAATCCTCTCGCACATAACCATCCCTGCATGGGGTTCGAACCTGCAAACCCACGCAGAGTAACTAGAGGTGCGGTGGCGAGCGTATTCCTAACGCTTAGCCCGTTGAGCCGCTTAGCCCGTTGAGCCGCTTTTGATAACCCTGTGAAGTATATTTGCGGCAAAGTTTTTTTTTCACCAGTAAATAAATCAATCATAAAATATACAAAAAAAATATATTCACATAGTTTTACTGGGGAAGGGAAACCGCAGGGAGCCACAGCTGGTTATCAAGCATTGACATCCAAATTACAAATATCTGATAATCGGCCTAGCCTAATCTGTGGAAAACACGAATAAACAAAATTTGGCAACACCTATGAAAACGGTATACTCGGTACGGTGTACACGGTATACTCCAATGAAGTTGTCCAAAGTCAAGATTCAGCTGATTTGTTAAAATTATTTTTGCAGTATGACTCATAGAAGAGAAGTAGGCCTAAGTACACAACCGGACTTTACTGGAACAAGAGAGCGATGCTCAAAGCGATGCATGCTTCCACGTGTCAATGATGCCAAAACTGCACCATAGATTGAAATACAATACTGAATTGTTTCAGTCGAGAACTTCCATAAAAAAGCGAATTTTTAAAATCTCCAGAACAATAAACTACTGCATCTGTATTGAAAAGGCATATCTGGACAAAAACGACTTTTTAGGCTACACATAACATGGAAGTCAGTCACTAGTGACTGGTCCACTGGTTGTGGTACTGTTTTGGGTGAAAGAATGAAATCCTCCTTTTAAAGCTATCAGCCCAGTCTCACAAATTATCATCCTGAACATTTTTGGTGGCACGCTATATCAGACAGAGTTCAATTGTAGTGAAGCTGTGGTTCTTTCATAAGTTTACTAAAGCATGTCCAATTCCTAATCTTAAATTCAACTAACTTACGTTTTGACGGGTAAGAAAATTAGTGTCTGACCGCCGGTGACCGAAGTAATAACTTTTTTAATAGAAGGCTCAACAACTCGCGATTTTCTGCTATTGTCGAAATATTATACAGTGCACGACAAGCACAATAATACAAATACAAAAATTAAATAAATAAATCACCTATAACAGTAATGGTATATATATTAAAAATGTAAAGGGAGTATTACACTCGGTTTGCTTACTCACATAGCAATTATAAGGTAGCCCAGAAGAAATAATTTCCAGAATAACAGGGATGAATAAATAAAATGAATCAATTGCTTACAACAGAACATAATAATTTTATTAAGAATTTAAACAGTAACGCACTGAAAGGAATTTGCTTGCATACTGTGTCTGCCCAACGATGTACATTCAACTAGCGAATGGTATGAGATTGTTTTTACTAACTTAAATATCGAGAATATTCTTCCTTGGATCACTTATGACAGCAAATTTTGACCATCATACGATTAAAAATATATATATCCAAATATTTGTGTGTGGTTTCTTCAAATATTGAAGATCCATACTTCTTCTTGAGTCGTTCAAATATTTTTCGACCATGATTGTAAACTTCATAATCATCTAGAAAAATAGAATTCTACAATTTATCAATTGAGGTTTCATTGAGAATATATTTCCTCTTAGTGACTGTCTTCTTCTGGCATTTTTTACCATATTGCTTATAATATTTTATTGCTCCTGTGAAATAATTTGGAATCATTTTTTCAAATAATTCTAATGTATTTTCAAATTCGTTCGTTCGTTCAATTGCTGAGTAATTTACATCAAAGTGCTTTTTTGCCAATTCCACCCTACGGTGTAATACATTCATTCATATATCATCATTCATCAAACCCACAGAAAAATAGACCGGTGTAAAACCAAACGTACTCCTTGCAGGACCACTGAGCGTCATGTTCTGCAGCACATAGTGGTAAGCCATTATTTTTTTTTCCGCCGGCATCTTCATATTTTAAGTAATTGTACTGTGAAGAAAATCGTTGTATTGGGTCGCGTGTCATATTGATATAAATTGGTTGTTCAAGACCATAAAATGTCGGCGGTTTAGAACGAGAAATTTTCTTCATTTCAGATTCCACTTCTGGGCTGTTCGGATGATCATGTAGCCTACATAGTCTTTTGAGCTGGAATAGTTGAATTTATTTACTATTCTTAAAGCCCTGACTATTCTAAGCAAAGATATACTTCCACATTTTCCCATTATAGAACACGATTGTCGAATCGGATACTGGTAATTCCGATTTCGATGATAAGCCGTCATTGGAATTGTTTTCAGTGGGTTCCTTTAACGATTGATATGGGTTTCAAAGTTGGCTCCAGAATTGATATATTTTTAATATTCCGATAAACAAATGATTGGTGCTCTTATATTATATAAATATTCACTAGGATTTTGCTTGCGCGTTTAAAACTTAGATATAGTTTTTTTCTGACATCTTTATCATGCTTTATTTTTATAATTCATGTATCGTTCGTATGCTGATTATACGGTCGAAATAAACTTACTTAATATTGATGACGGCCGGTTTCGATGCCATTCACTATATTCAATGTTACCCGTATTTAATTCCACGCCATGAATAAGCATATGAATTGATTAGTCATTCTATGTGTGTGTGATTTTCAGACGAGATTCGCGTTTTGTAGTGTAATTCGGTTATTCATTGACATAATGTTGAAAAAATAGGATTATCGGTAATTCTGTAATTGTGCCTACTTCTTTGTTTGTACTTAGGTAGATTGCGGATATTTTTTCAAATATTTACTTCAGAAGTGCGAATAGGGTTTACTCAACATCTGAGAATACTGGGATAAGACATCTGTCAAGAAGGGATTTATTTATCACAGTATTACTAACCAGTTGCTGGAATGGCCGCTTCTATGGAGCTTGAACGAGCACAAGCTTTAACCTTTCCAGATCATAAAAGTGCCATAAATGCATATAAGGACATTGGTAAGTAATCTAACATGCTCAATTAACGTATATTTTATCCATGATGTTCTAAATCAAAATATCCAGATAGCCTATCTAAATACAGGAATATAAGATAACCGTAAAATTTCATACCAGTATTCGCAAGTTGAGCTGCATCTCTGCATGCAATTGGTCTCGAAACCAAACATGTCGTACTGTACAAAATGATCTCTCAATTTTCTGTATTTTCATGTTATCTCCTGATCTCTATGATTCCTGATCTCCTGATTCATCTTTTTATAAATAGTGGTAGTCTATAACCAACTTTACCGTTTTCTTACATTGTAAACTAATTGGTCAGATGAGGCGATGAACTTCTGCAGTAACCAGCTTACCGACTTTCCTCTCCCCCTGAATAAATATGTAAATAATATCTTATTTCAGTGAAAAGAGATGTACAAAGCACAGATGAAGAAGGTATAAAGTTGAAAGAACAAAGTATTCTAGAATTAGGATCACTTTTACAGAAAGAGGTGATTTAACAAGTTTTTTTTTGCGAATTTTCAATCTAACTATAAGTTTATTTTATTTGATTGTCATCACATTTTTGATTACCCTTTGTGGGTTCACAGGTTTGAATTCCGAGGGTGATAATTGAGTGCTAGGGGGTAGCTAAACATCTCACCATTGTTATGTAGTTTCTGTAATCTCTGGTCAGTTACGGCTACTTCCACCGCCAAGATCTTGCATCTGAAATGAACAACTGGTTAACTATGACTGGGAACTGGACAAGAGCCTGTGGCTAGCCATATGATTAAGCCATCTTATTGACTTTTCTTTTCCCGAAATAAATACTGAAATATGAAACTCCTATTATTGTGCGATTATCATGTTATCAATCATTTCTTTGTAAAGGAATAAGCTATTTTACTTTCCCTTACTATGGTTGAAAACTTGAAGCAGTAATTGTTTAAGCAGTTAGCTTTTTGTCATTATTTCCAAGAAAATTTATCAATTGTTTTATTTAATATCAAAATATTAATTATATTAATGTTAGAAGTCTCAATTTAAGAAAACAAAAAACACTTTGACACAATGTATTTAACAAAGAAATCTATTTTCAGGGCCATGCAGAAGAATTAGGATGGCTTGTCAAAGGAGTCCGTCCATTTTTAAAGTCTATAAGCAAAGCAAAAGCAGCAAAGCTTGTTCGAACTCTTGTCGACCTGTTTTTGGACATGGAAGCCGGCACTGGATTAGAGGTAATATATTTTAAAACTTCAATTTTTTTTCACGGGATGCCCAATACATATTTCGCTCGGAACAAGGCCCGGTACAAGCATCTGCTGATGTCTGATGATATGTAAGGACTTGCTCTTTTTAGATGGACTTTTTGGAATTTATTACACCCTGCGTGAGGTGATGGGCATGGGATTTGAACCCGAGCTTGCAATGCCAACACTGGCCCTCCTGTATTGAAGGTTGCACACCCCTGCACTAGGACATTATGGTTGATGCAATGAACCAATACTCTTTCTTCCTATTATTTTATGACTGTGAAATTTTAAGGTGCAATTATGTAAAGAATGCATTGAGTGGGCAAAAGAAGAGAAGAGGACATTTTTAAGACAAGCACTCGAAGCAAGATTGGTAGCTTTATATTTTGACACCGAGCAATATGAGGATGCCTTGAAATTAGGTGAATTGGATTTTTGAAAAAGTTTTTTTTATTGGCATATTTGTAACTCCAGTTGGAAGGGGCATTTATGAATGAGCTGCTACTACAATATTTCTTGCCGAAACACCCATCAAAAACTACCTGATAAAATTCATTTTTTTATTGCGATCCATACCTAATTCGGTTTTGATCAAGAATGCTCAAAATGATTTAAATATATTATATATAGGAAATTCGGTACTCCCGAAGTATGTGTACCAGGTTAGGGTCAGGCCATATTTAATTCCGGTATTCCTTATTTTAGTTCTATTACGAGTTCAGGGACTGTCTTGTCACAGCCAAGTGAATATCCCCCTTCCCATAAGTTTCAGTCCCTTTACACAACTTGATGTAGAATGGTCGAACAAAATTTGTTACCTCCATATTGGTACACATACTTCTGGAGCGTCGTAAATTCTTATTTTCAGTTTTTAAGAATGATTTGATCTAAAAATTTGTCATGAGATTAGACAGCCAGACAAAATGAGCTTCATTCTGATTCTGGTAGTTTTCGGAAATAGATAACCAAAACAGGTTTATTTTAGCTTTCTTACATAAAAAGTGCTTTGTTTATTTGCTCTTGTTGCATTTTTTTAAAAATGAAGCCAGTTATGGATGAATTCCAGTGAATCTATAAAACTTGTGCTTGAGTTACTGTTATGGTAATAACATGCTATAACTGTTCATTAATAGGATCTATTCTACTTCGAGAACTAAAGAAATTGGATGATAAACAACTCTTGGTGGAAGTACAACTAACAGGTGTGTTTTAGATTCAGAAAACAATACTTTTATTCTGAAACAAAACAGTTACTGTTAGATTTATGTGAATAATACTTGTTAATATAATGTTAATATGCTCTTGTAGAGTCGAGAACATACCATGCTCTTGGAAATCTCCAGAAAGCCAGAGCCGCTCTCACATCTGCCCGCACAACTGCAAATTCCATTTATTGTCCACCTAAGATGCAAGCAGCCCTCGACCTTCAATCTGGTAAGTTTTTAAATGTGAATGGTAAATAGAGTTTATTTTAGAATACAAATTTTGTCTTTAAGTGTAATGGAAGGGAACTTAAACATTATTTAATAAAGCAACAAAATGTGAAAGCCTTTTCCAAGTCCAGAGCTTGTACTAGACCAGTCACTAACGCTCATACATTTGGCCAATGAGGTTAATACTAGACTATGTGATAGAAGTAGGTGTGATAGCCTAGCAATCAAAGCGCTAGACCTAATTATACACATCTTGCGTTTGGATCCCATGTTCCCCCTCACCCAGAGTGTAACAAATTGGGTAGACCATGCTGAACTGAGCAGCGCAAATAAGCATTATATCAATAATTAGGCATGGGTGTCCTTGGTTATATACAGTTATTAATAAGTGCAGCCAATATTGAATCATTGAATATACATTTCTATCAAGGGATCTTACATGCTGCAAGTGAAAAAGATTGGAAAACAGCGTATTCATATTTCTACGAAGCATTTGAGGGATACGACTCTATTGAGAGCAAACGTGCAGTGTCAGCTTTAAAATACATGCTTCTTTGCAAGATAATGCTGAAAAGGTACAATTGTATTGAAATTAATGAAAACGTATATACCAGTAAGCGCCTATACCTTACTAATATATATTGTGTCTCATTTCAGCCCCGAAGATGTACAATCGATCATCAGTGGGAAATTGGCATTGAAATATGCAGGAAGAGAGGTGAGAGGAGTTTTATTTTTTCAAAGGAGTCATTTACTCGACTTGATTCATCTTAACGAAATGACTCAAGACTCATACTCGACAAACCGTCAGTGGGACTCAACTCAGTTATTGACTCGATTTGAGATTTAGGGACTCCTACCCATCAGTGCCATGATGACCATTATGATGATTTGCCTGAAATTGCAAATGCAGTCCATAGACATCTAAAAGTCCTTTTGTGGATCCCAACGGCCATGGACCCAATGCCCCCAGGGTCGAATCGTTGTAAATATTTAAATCTTAGCTGAGTTATCACACACACTTTCGAATCAAATATATTATTTTAATATCGTATTCTATTAGAAATTGATGAATAAACATTAACATAAAACTGTGTGACATTGAATAATGATTACCATATATTACTTCATTACAGATTGATGCCATGAAAAGCATTGCAAAATCAAGTCATGACCGATCCATCTCAGGATTAAAAGCTGTAAGTTTGATATATTGGCAATAGCTTATATATATATATTAATCAAAACATTTCAATGAGCTGATTCACCACAAAACATTGCTTCTAACAACCTTTGATTGTGAGTCCTCACTGATTTTAAGGACAGCTTTTTTTTCTCCATATTGGTACACACACTTCTGGAGCACCTTAACAAGTATTATTATAGTAATGAAGAACTAAACTCCATTATACAGTACAGCAAATACAAAGCTTAATTCCTCCCGGTTGGGAGACGTTGTGCTAGGTCGTTGCGTCTACCCTACAATTCTGCCCTGTATTCAACATGTATGTTAATTTCGGTAAAAACATGATGCCAAATTGTAGTCAGTAAAATTTCTCATAATCTATGCAACAGTGGCAAAGTTTAGCAAGAAAAATTAAATCAAATCTTTCGTTTTTTAGTCTCTTAATGATTATGAAAAAGAGTTAAAAGCCGATCCAATAATCTGTGCTCATCTCGATAAATTATACGATCACTTGCTGGAACAAAATCTTCTCAGAATTATCGAACCTTTCTCTAGAGTGCAGGTATGTTGGAGTATATTATACTGGTATATCAATCTATTATATGAAAATGTTCATTCAGATTTGGTCTCGTTATCATTTGTGACTAGTGACCTTCCAACGCTGCGTGAGATCAGCTCTCTTCCGTCATTATTGTCTTTGCGCTGGTGGGAAAATGTAGTAAAATATAAATAATTGGTATATTTTGGCAGTCGTTAAATATTTAGATTTTGACTTGTTTTTAGAGATGGGCCGAGATTCGGATTCGAGTCGAATCCACGCATTTTTCAGACTCGGATTCGATTTCACGTCCACGTCATTTTTACCGAGTCCTCAGTTCATTTCGTTTTTATCAATTGACGCCTTCGTTGTTTTTCGTCGTTTCCATTGTGACGTCACAGATTCGGAGAATTTGATTCGAGTCCATGACCTATTACTCGAATTCGTTGAATCCGTGTAATACTAGACCCGTCCCAATCCTACTTGTTTTATAGGTGACCCTGCTTGATAACCATGACTGGTTAATCGCGTCTCCCTTCACGCAAAAACACATTATTTTTTATCCTATCTTACTGTTTGTATACTTCCGTATTTTCGGTATGTGAATACTGACTGACTGACTGTTTTCAGGTTGCACACATAGCAAGCATCATAAACATCACACTGGTAAGTTTCTCACACGAATGAATATTTTTACAAATGATGGTACATCTTTATTTAATCATAATGCAGACTGATACATTCTGCAGTCAAGCTATGATAAAAATAGCATTTATTGTAAAATTTTAATTCATAAGTCATATTATTCTATTTTTTTTACACAAATTATTATTTTCACAGAGCATAGTGGAAAAGAAATTATCACAAATGATTCTGGATAAAAAGTTTCATGGTAAACAATTTAGGTTTTTCTGAGTTTAGCACAAATGTAACCTTCCATCACACTTAAGTTTTAAAACAGGCGTATTACCAGTAACTTGGTCTGAAAATGTCTCACCTCTGTCAGACACAATACTACAAAAATAGATTTGTTCTAGCGTATAGCAAAATGAATTACATAGAATAGTCTTCTGTAGTGCTACAGCACTTTAGCATTATGTGTGTGCTGATGAAACTTGTTATTATAAATACTGCCAAGGACCAGTCCAGTTCAGTTACCAGTCTAGATCAAATGAATGAATACATCAAACAGTTTATTGTTGCATGCTGTATACTACCAGAAGTTGTATGAAATATTGTGTAAATTCAATAATACCTTTTGCCTAACCATGCACTGCAATTTTGTGCAGAATATCACGACCTCAAACTGAGCCAGTGTATTGAAATACACTTCCTATACTTATTGCCTCGTTATTGAGCGCTATTCAAAATGTGGGGCCCGATTTGAGTAGAGGTCGGGATGGTAACGAAAAATTAGGAAAAATATTTTTTATGAAAAAAACAAATTCTTCATTACAATTCATCACTTTTCATAATTAGAATTAAAGTAACTTCCACAAAACTTGCCTGTAGTTAAGTAATGCAATTACTGTCTTGTGTCATTGAAACTATGTTTTCTTCGTAGGCAATGTTCCAGTGCATGACCATATAGGTTGCAGTGGCTTAAGGCCAGTCCTACTTATCGCAGAACCGATTGTTAAATCTAACTATGTATACATTTTGAAAACATTTAATTTTCTGGTATCCATGTTTTTATTTTACAATTTTCATACAAAATCCCATTTTTAATAGGTATCCTGTCACAAGGCGAAGGTGTCCTGATTCTTTTTGACGAACCAGTTGTCGACAAAACTTACGAAACCTCTCTGGAAGTGATAAGCGGAATGTCACTCGTCGTAGATAGTCTCTATCAAAAAGCAAAAAAACTTACATAAAGAAGAAATGCATAAATATTACAGAACTTTAGAAGTCCTCTGCAACTATTCCTTCCTTTTATTTTGAACTTTGAATATTAAGTCAAAAATTCAGTACATTTAAGGATTACCTGAATTGTAACATCAGCAATCTGCCAATTTTGTAGAAATGAAGAAACATTCTTGCAACCAATTATTTTCTATTTTTACAATTTTGGTGCCGTTTCATTTCGCTAGTTGAAATTGCTGCTTTCACATTAATATAGTGGGCAAGTAACAAATCTCATAACCAAGTCTTAGGAATAACGTATAAGTTCTCTTAAAAAAGTTCATAAATTAAGCAATGGAACATTGTTTATACCATCGCTATACTTTATTATGGTGTCACCTAAGTATCGCGATTTTGTAAATAACCTTCAAACAAACAAAAAAGTTCTTTTTGTTAAAAAAATTCCTTTGTGCTACCGTATTTCTGATTTTAAACGTAGTTTAAGATGTTCTCAATGCTATCAAGTTCGATCCAAATGTACAGACTGGTTGTCCTGAAATTTGTTTCATACACGAAGGTCACTAGACAAGCGTATTGTATGATGCCATGTTAATAAAGGATTTTTCAAATATAATTGTGATGTATGTTGGCTGATTGGAGTAAAAGTGGCTAAATAAATAGGTCTTCTTTCGGTGCTCCTGAAGTATGCGCACCAAGATGTCGCATAACCTGAACCCTAACCTGGTACACAACCTGAGTTCAGGTTGTGCGCCATCTTGGTGATATACAAGCTTGGACCATCCAGCTTGTGTTTGTCTGATTAATAGAAGTACGATACTACTTTTCCTGCCTGTTTTTAGAGCACTAATTTTGGTTAGGAAAGGTTGTTTTGAATGCCAATTCTCAAAAGCATTTTAGGTTTGCAAGTATTTTTCCTCACCATGCCCTAATATCCTGGAGAACTGTCCTATTCAGTTCAATGTAAACATGACCACCATGCCTGTATTTATCGGAGCTCTAGAGCGCAAAAGTCTGAATTTCTGATCTTTAATATACATTCAAAAATTTCGGTATTCTCGTAGTATGTGAACCAAGATGGCGGACACCGGAACGTAGTATATGTACCAGGTTAGGCCATAATTTCATTCAAATTTTCCTAATTTGAGTTCTGTTACAAGTTCGGGAACCAGCCAAGTGACTCCCGTAGTAAATGTACCTGAAGTTATGACCTAACCTGGTACACATACTAAGTTCCGGTGCCCGCCAAGCAGGCTACCAAATTTCCTACAAAAACTATGAATAACTGTGTCGTCCAAGCATTCCTACAATCGTCTGTTAAAAAAGATTTGCATAAGGAGTTGGGGTCAGATTCTCCAGGCGAGAAGCCGCTGTCTGTATGAACAATTTTTAAACCCGGGTCTGAAGTCTATTAGATACCCAAGACTACACAGCCCCGACCTTGTCTTGAAATAGGTGAAGTTCTATCAATTTATCTCCTTGACGCTAGTTTTATGAATTGTGCGCTGCATGGCGAAGAAGATCATTTATGGTCTTCACTTCGGAAATGTTATGTCCCCTATGCATACCACGCTGACAAGCCTAACGATCAAGTTCCTGCTAGTGTACAAATACGATTTTACAACAAAAAATTCAATCCTTCACTATATTAAGGAAATGGAACAACAAGAACTAAGTTCGTGAAATAGTACATACTAGAAAATCAAACAGTAAAACAAAATATTACATTAATAATCACAGAAAATTATTAATTAATGCTAATACAATGTATCTAGGATAAGAAAAAAATATTACATTTGCTCAAGTCTGAAGAATTGAAATGGACACTTATCGCTTACAAATAATATGATAGATAATGGTGGAAACGAGATTATTTGATGTATTTATTTAATATAGATAATGATTGGAAAGCTGTTTGGTATTTGCAATATTTTGAATGTTAAAGAAGATAGATACGGTGTTTTGAAAGCCTGTCAAAGCCAGGATTTTTTAATGCTGTTCACTCCAAATAAGACTTTGTACAAGTAAACACTGTTTAGTAAGAAATCTTGGTTGCGAGGGCCATTATTCCCAAAATCGCTGTATTAATTTCATTATTATCCATCCAGGGTACGCATGAATATTGTGATTATGCTAAACTGACTGAGAATAGTCATAGACTCATAACAGTACTGAATCTTTTTTTGCTTTTTTTATACTTTTACTTTTCGAGCCATAAATTATCTAAATATTACAGAGAGTGACGTTAAAACAACAGCAAAAAAAAGAGGATGTTGACAAGAAACGAGTCACCATTTGCCAAATAATTAAAATGCCTTGTGTTAGCTGAAGGAAATAACTCCTACACAACTTATTGCCAGTGAGACTTGATGACTTGTGACCCAACCTGGATTTAGGGACTTTTACCACTGCTTTTTCACAGCCATAATAATAAAATATGCAAGATGGGTTATTAGAATTGGGACAAAGCTATACAATCCAGCATACTCAGATTCTTCAACTCTCAGTCTGTCAGAGAATTAGCATTTGTTTAGTTCCAGTTCGAAATTTTATTTAAAAATCTTCAACCATCGTCTACTTTGAAAAGATTACTGTAATTTCTATAAATAGCCGATTCTGGCTTTCAATACAATATGTTATAAACCATAAATTTTCAGTAAATCATCCAATTCTTTTTGATTGTAATTTGAAGAATCATGACGCTTTGACAACGCCTCAAAAGTGGAACGAAGTGTGCTTTTATCAGAGTCTGATAGAAACATAGCTGCCATAGAAAACCTTTGTGCTTTTGTTAAATTTTTCATCATTTCGAAGGCACGTTGGGGATCATTTTCTTGTTCGAGGTGGTTGAGGGCTACTTTGGCTACGGTAGAAATCACATGGTCATCAATTTTGTTACTTAAAACTCCTGGAAGATCTTTTGGCGTAACTTTATCTAGGATGGCTTTATAAGCGTTGAGATCAGATTTAGAGGTAACGATATTCCATTGCGCCCCAAAATCAAAAGGTGATAGAGTAGTGGTTTTGGATGGTGACGATCTTGTTTGTGGAACCGGCACTTTTTCGTCACTTCGCTTTTGCTCGATTTGTTCTGTGTCATCTTTCTTATCATAAGGTTTAGCAGTCCTATCAGTCTCTTCCTTATCAGTGACTTTCTCATTAGGAAGTTTTGTCTTACTGGTGACCTCCTTGTCTGGAATGTTTGTGTTATCAGCACCCTCGTTATCAGTAACTTTCTTATTGGGTTTATTTTGATTTGATACTATAGTTTTATCGCTCTCTTGTGATATTGGTTGATCATCGTCATTAGATTTGTTTCTTCCATCGTTATCAGTAGGGAGAATAAATTCACCTTCGTCACTGCTACTACTACTGTCTACTTCTTCAATGACTAGAGGCTTCTTTTTGGGTACAGCGACACGGTTGGGTTTATCTTGAGTGGGGGCGACCCCAGCTTTTTTCCTAGCTTCATCCCACGCTGATTTTTTGATTGCATCCAATTCAGAGGTTGCTGCTTTATTGGCTGGATCAATTTCAAGTAATTTTTTTAAATCTCGCTCAGCGTCTTTGAAAAATCCTTCGGCTTTTCGTGCGAGAGATCGCCTATAATACGCTTTCACATTAACAGGGTCAAGTTTTATCGCTTCTGTACAATCATTGACAGCAGAGATGTGTTTCTTCAGTTTCAAAAAACACAACGCTCTGTTTGTATAGCTTGCCGGTTCCTTGGGACACATTTTAATGCATCTAGTATAGCAATCGATAGCGGAAGAATAGTCACCTTTTTTTACATGTTCATTCCCTTCTGCTTTCAGTTTTTCAAACAATTCCCGACGAATTTTCATTCGCTTTTCTTCTTTTTCAATTTCTTCCTGTTTCTGTTTCTCTAATTCTTCTTTTTTCTTTGGTGATTTCGACTTCGATTTATTCCGCTTTCGTTTTTGATTCGTACTTTTTGTATTCACTACTTTTGGTTCACTCGATTTCGGAACTGCAGACACCTTCTCAATAGGTTTTTCTTCAAAACGTGGTTGAACGGTAGACGAATTCTCATCTTCGACACTTTCGTCAGGAATAACATTACTGTTCTCAGGCACTTGCACTTTTAAATTACTATCAACGATAGTTGTTGGTTCCGATTCATTGGGAACATCAGATTTGGTGGTCTTAGTAGGCTCACCGTCTTTAACTATGATATTTTGTCCTAAGAATGCACCAGAATCATGATGTGGATAGCTTGACACTTTTGGGACTTTTTCTCTCCACTTCGGTCCATACAATTCTCTCAAATGACCAGCAATTCTATTTGCTCCATCCTGAGCCAGAGTATTGGTTAAATCCATACTGTGTGCAGATTTGAAATCGATCCAGGCTTTTCCGTATTTTTCCATATGCTCATAAGCAGAAGCTCTTCTCATAAGTGCTTTCGCATCCCATTTTTTGATTTCCAAAACTTTTTCGCAGTCAGTAACACAAGCCCTATCGTTACCTTGTTTGAGCCAACATGCCGCTCTGTTATTATAAAGTATGGCCAAGCCTAAATCGAACCCTGGATCAGAATTGTCTTTCATAATTAACAATAAGCCATCAATAGCTTCGGAATACTGTTCACATGCATCAGAGTAGCGACCAGATTTGAAAAAGTCTCCTGCTTTTGCTTTTAATTCTTCAATTTTTGGAGGATACGTTGGTACAACTGGAGTGGTATTTGTAACAATCTCTTCAACTTTAGCAGAAGGAGAATTCTCAACTTGACTTTGTGGTGATTCTACAATCTCCACTGATTTGGTGGAATCTTCATCAATTTTGGTAGAAGAAGAAGATTCTCTTGCCTCATCTTCTTCTGACTCTCCTTCCACTTCAGTGATGGTCATTTTCTTTCCTGATTTGAGGGAGACATCTTCATCAGTCCCAAGATTCACTTCTTCTTGTTTTTGTGCTTTCTCTTTTTCCAATTTTTCAACATCTTTCAATATGCTTTTAGCTCTTGCATTATTTGGTTCCTGATAAAAACAGTAATACCATGTAAAAAGATCGTTCCATTTTGAAATAATTACAATCAGTTCAACTTTAGGATAGGAGAGGATTTACATATTTATCCCGAAGAAGAGATAATCATTTGGCGAACCACGGCCTCTCGTTTGGTTACCAGGTCATGATAGGTATGGGATTAGTTAGCTAGTTATTTGTTTTAGATGCATGAAGACGTAATTGACAAGCGGTTACGTGAACCCTATGGCGGCCAGGAGTTAAGCAATCCTCTAGCACATAATTATCCCTACAGGGTTCAAACCTGGGTGGTGCGATGATGAGCATATTCCTAACTCTTAGCACGATGAGCCACACTGCCGAGGCCTTTCCTAAAGTCAAGTATGCCAACTAATAAAAACAATTTACCTTGTCTAACACAAACAATAAATCCGCTTTTGCTTCATTGAAAGATTCCAAAGCCTTGCAAGCACTTGCTCTCCTAAGCATTGCTTTTAAATTTTCTCCTTCACCTTCAATTGACAACACAGTGTTGCAATCTTCCTTTGCTTCCTGAGAATCAAAAATATACGAGAGTGAGATTATAAAAAGTTGGATTAAATTTACTGAAAAAAAATTGAAACTTCAATTTCCTGATGCTGACTTTTTTTGCTCCTACCACCAAATCACAAAATTTCAACTGAGAAGAACTTTAAAATCACTATTTTATCGGTAAAATTTGCTATGTAAAAACATGATACACCATATCAAGTTTTCATATTTAAACTCTAAAACGCATGAAGTACACATTAACAATAATAAAATGGAGTTTTATTTAAAAGAAGCATTTTTTTCTCGTGTAAGTGTGACACGAGTTTTATTTCCTGATAATTTGGCACCACATCAGCAAAAAGTTTGGGAACCTCTGGCATACACGATTTCTATTCATATATTTCCGCTCCCAGACTCTTCAACATACCTTCCATTGTTCTAGTCTCAGATATACAAGAGCCCTGTTATTGAATGAAGCAGCAATGGGTTGTAGACATATGCTTCTACAATAGTATGATAGTGCTTCCTCGTAGTCACCTGAAAGAAATATTTCTATTAAATACATACTGAAAATACTTATAATAAGTTGAAAAATGTTATCCATTTCGAGTTCAAAGGTTTTATAACTACTACTTTTAAATTGGAACTATGGATTTGTTTCATTGATGACCAAAAATCGTGTACTCTACGACCAATATCTTCCTAATCGGATTAAGAGTATAGTAGTATATGTGGCGCTCCAGGAGTATGTGTACCAATATGGAGGTGACTGATTTTGATCGCCTACTTTACATCAAGTTGTGTAAAGGGACTTAAACCTATGGACAGGGTTATAATCACTTGGCTAACATAGACAGTCCCCGAACTCGTAATAGAACTAAAATGAAAGAAAAATCGGTACAAAAATATGGCCTAACCCTAATCTGATACACATACTACGGGAGTACCGATTCAACATACAATGTACAGTGTTGGGGAGGTTGAGTCCCCATTAATCAAAGACTCGAAGTGACAAGAGTCAGCCAAATGAAATAAGGCGGATTCATTGAGACTTAACTCAGTAATTGACTTGATTTCACACTCGACTCGAGAATTCAGATGACCTGCGACTCAACTTGATTCTTGACTCGGGCTTTTTAGGTACCTACTCAATGATTGACTCGGTTATAGACTCCACTCGAGAACTCGGATGACCCGTGATTCGACTGGATTCGCAACTTAGGGTTTAGAGAAAATATACCCAATATTGACAATATATCTTGCCTTAATGTCTTTTATAGATCTTTGTTCATGTATGATTATTAGTGACTTACCTGACTTGAATGCCTCATTCCCTTTGTCCTTTTCTCTTGTTGCCTTGATTTTTTTTTCAAGAGGAGTCAGGCCACTTACATCAATATCCTTCGGTATTTCAATGTTCTGTTTTGAAAAATTCACTTATTCAAATTATTTAAATGCTTGCATATAGCAGAAATATATTAAAATTTATTTGTTATTATTGTTTGGGCTATCCATTTTCAAGTCTTCAGAATTCTTTGATAGAATTATTTTTTGTTGTAATTTTATGACAATATTCCACTTTTAATTTCTGAGCAAATCAAATTAAATCAAAAATATTTATACCGCCTGATTCCCCAATAAAATCTTCAATTTTCTAACTTCTAAAAATTTCATTTTAGGTCATGAAATTCCATACCAAATCTCAGTCCTAAGATGAAATTTTTTTTTAATAAAGATCACACATTATATTTTTATCTCATAAATGAGAATTTCGGTCACAGATTCACAACGTTTGGGTTTACACTGGCTTATAATAATGTCACAGTTTGTAAACTTCCATGAAACCATCCACTATATGGTACTTTACTTTTGTTAGATAATATTACCGCCCAGCTTTTCAACCTAATTTTTTATCATTATAATGTTGGTTCCCTGAAAAAAAAAACCACATGCGACCGTCGAGCCAATGGCTTGCCATCCCTATTGTCTGGTGAACGTACATTTGAACCCATGTGTATATCCGCGGGTTCAATCTATATGCGGGTACTAAAAAAACCCATGGGTCAGGGTTAGTATGGGTTCAAATATCCATAAAAACAAAAATAATTTCCATAGGTGCAATAGTATGCAGGTGCAATTGTCATGGGTTCAAATGTAATGGAACCCTATGGTCCCATTCCTATACAAGGTTTGAAATTCTGAAAATCAATTGAAAGACAAACTTACTCTTTCAGGCACATTCTTCTCATTATCGTTTACTTGCTCATCAACTTTCTCACATTCTTTATCGACATCATATTTATCCCAAGCTTTATAATCGTAACTTTTAATTCGATCCGGATTTTCTTTCTTACCATCTCCAGCTTCTACTTTTTTCTTTTGATTTCCTAAGAAACGAAGTAAGACATCAATGAAATGAATCGTCCCATGTGAGTAAGTAGTCTGCAATCCTCCCAAGAACGGTCTGCATATCTTGATAAGCTTGCCATTGTAACTCCGATTAATATTTTTAAATATGGAATACATTCGAAATTGGGTCATGTTGAACGAAGAAATTTGCAGCAATTATTGTAAAATGATAGAAATTTAATTTCGTATTCTGTATTCTGTGTGACAATCGTGAAAATGAAAAGTTCTAGTTTTCTATTGATACTGGTAGTATTCTAAATTCTTCATAAAACCTAGTACTCACCGGTACCATAGTTATAAGCATTATATAAGCATTATTCTATATTGTAAAATTCATTATTTAGTTTCATAGAAAATGTATATAATATCTGTACTATAATGCACTATTAAGTGTAAAGCTAGTATAATAAACTATTACTGGTAGATTATTTGGTAATGCACAAAACTATTTTTCCTAAAAATTTAGAAGATTCAAAAAGAATTAATTTTATACTATATATATTACAAAAGCTGAAAGGTTTTACATTCGAAAAAACTTGAAAATCTGAAAAAATAAAACTTTCTCTCAACATTAATTACCTTTTAAAACATGAGTTCCTCTCACAGGTGGTAATTTATCATGATCACCAAAACCATTCAATTGTGGTTTGTCTCGACTAGGACCCAAAATATTTTGATCAAGATTCGACATTTGCCCTTCCCATTCTTCCATACTATTTATAAGATTCTGGCGCTCTTCTTCTTCAAGATCCCTAAACCAGAACATAATACTAAGCGTTAGAAACACGCTTTTCATTGTACCTTTGATCACCCTGTGTGGATTCGTCAGTTCGAATCACATTGGGATATAATTATGTGAGAGAGTGCTGCTGGACTTTTCAACGCCATGGGAGACTGATTTTAGGAAGTCTTTATAATTCTCTGAAATAACGAGTCATAGTTCCTTATGATTCATTGTTAAAAGTATGCTATACAAATATGCTATTATACAATCACAACAGTATATGCCAAAAAATCCCAAATAAATTTTATATCCTACTTAGAAAGAAGTTCGTGCAATACACATAATATTGGTGATTATTAAAACTGAGCAAATATAATGTTAACAATAGTGAAGTTTTTTTGGAGTCTTACGCTAAAGCACAAATATTGATTTACAAAATATCATCAAGGGTTTATATATTGTTTATGTTAGGAACAAACCAAACTGGTCAATCATTTTTAATTTCTACTAATGTACTATGGCAGGGTTGGTTTCCCAAACTGGGGTCCGCGGACCTTTGGGGGTTCGTGATACATGCACAGCGGGTCCGCAACGATATAAAAAGAGTCTGATCAATCTTTAATGATTGATTTAAAGCTGTTTCATATTTTGTTGGAAGTTGCAGACAAAATTGCTGTCAGAAAGGGCAATCAGAAAAACCTACATGTGTGAGGCAGCGTTTTCAGGTCTTACCAATTTGATGACAAAATACAGGTCGAGACTTCCTGGGGGTCCGTCCGTCAAAAATAATATTCTAAAACAGGGGCCCACGGCCCATAAAGTTTGGGAAACACTGTACTACAGTACAGCACACTATCCAAATTCCAGGAATTTCCCTCCATTTGGCTCAATAAAACAAACACTCTATGTGTGTCACAAACGAGGGGCGTCTGGGACCACGTCAGATGCTTCATATCACTCCATGCTTGTCTCAATAATATTCTAAATTAATCGCGGCTGTCACATGACCAAAATTGCCCTTTTTTTCTAAAAACTCTCGAATGCTACGGTAAAAATTTTTTTCCTTCGGTAAATCGGATTAACTTTTCCCAAGGAATTCAATGATGACGTTACTAAATTGCGCTTTTTTGTAGTATTTTGCGCAACTTCATTATACTGTATTACTACCGATATTGAGGGACAACAATGTCCAGACGTCTCCCAAAGGAGGGGTGTCCGATCATCTGTAAAATGGGTTTCTCGGAAACGGGACAATGTCACCTGTTTGTATAGTGTGCCGTACTGTACTATGGAATAAAAGAAACAATACAGATACAAAAATATATAAACGAGGCTTACCTGGCACTCAGTACCGGTTGTTGTTTTCTCAGTGCTCTATTATTCGGATTTATCGATTCTAGTTTCTTTTCACAGCAAGAGATTAACTCAGGATAAAAACCATCTCTTCCAGACTTTAAAGTTCTGAGTATTCTTTCCAATTCCTGTTAGATAAACGGATCATGAACAGAGACTATACTACTTAATCATAATCGTAGAATACAGGGTAACCCGAAAAAACGGAATCCATAAATTTTCTACAGAAATTGAAAAAAAAATTGGTGGTTCCATCATGACGAGGCGACTCTCTAAACATCAAATCACACCCTTGACTGACTGAGTGAACAATTTCAGGCTGATCCGCAGTCAGTAGTGACCCGAGTGGGCACCTCATTCACAATGATCAAATAGAGAAAAACACATGAAAATATTAAACAAAGGTTTTGATGAATATTTCATATTAATTTCGAAGTGATTCTGTGAAACAACAATCTTACTTCCTATGTCTTTATATTGTCAAATTTTCTTTTTTTTCCAAAAATAAAAGTCCGTCTTGCGCCAACACAATACACTAAATGCATGGGACAAGCGGGAGACGAACAACTTGACTCACGAGATGACACGTAAGTTGTCCAACTTTACGCATTTTCGACAGCGACACTTTAAGACAATACGGCCTATACGGGTGTAATTTCGATCTTTTTACACAAAATTTCACATCACATTTTTGTTGGGTGTTATTTGAGCATCACATTTTTGTGAGGCGTTATTTAAATATGTAAATCCTATTCTAAACAGTTACGGCGTTTACTTGACTAAACCCTATATTCCCATACCCTATTGTCCTACCGTGACTTATTTTAATTATACTTACTTGTACTGTTACCGGTATCTTTTTATATTTATCACAATCTGGACTAATTTAGGGAATAAAGTGGTTTAGCCCATATCTTCATGCACACAATTCTGGCAACCTAAGTTGAGCAATTTGGCTCCAACTATAATCAGATACCATAATCAGCTTGTCAAATTTTTTTTATAAATGTTTTTCTTTACTGTTCACTCCCGTGTAGAAAATCGATCAATTTGGCAATGGTAAACATTATAAATATCTATGGCAGAGCTAAACACACGCATCACGCAAATGGGCTTTCACTATGTGAGTACCGGTATCTGTTTATACCGAGACTTCTCTACCAGTCTACGTCTGTGCGGCACAACAGTTTATAAGTTTACCGGTAGACTACCATATTATCCTATGCTTTCAGCTTATTTACCTTTTCGTTGGAGCATTTTCCTATATATGCGTAATCAAGTTTGTCGACGGTGATATCTTTTTCAGGAGGCAATATAACACTTTCAGCCATGGCACCGGTGAAAAATCGCAACAGTCAGCACAAAAAAACCGAGAAACTACTCCGAGATTACGAAAATCGAACGGTTCCTCATACGGATTCACTGAAGCGTGGTTCGTTCGTAATTTACATAGCAACGTTACGAAACAACTTGAAATCGTATCTATAGGTAGGATATGATTTTTTCTATTTGTACCCGGGGGAGGGAAAACCGATAAGACGGCGCAATCATATGGCATTAGTATAGCCTTTCGTTCGGTTACGCCGTTACGGTATCAGTTCATGTGGGGCAGGGGTTGGCAATCTATGGCCCGCGGGCCGGACCCGGCCCGCGACGCTTCACTTAATTAGGATAGGATTTACATATTTATCCCGGGGGAGAGGAAAGCCGATAAACGGCTTATCCATATGGCGAACCATGGCCTCTCGTCCGGTTACCGTTCCAAGTCGAGTATGGGATTATGTATATTGTTTGTTTTCGGAAGCATGGACTTGGTGGTGGAGGAGGCCGTAACCGACCAGCGGTCACGTGAACCACCCAACGACGGCGAGGAGTCCAGCAATCCTCTCGCACATAACCATCTCTGCATGGGATTCGAACCTGCGAACCCACGCAGAGTAATTAGAGGTGCGGTGGCGAGCGTATTCCTAACGCTTAGCCCGTTGAGCCACACCGCCGCGCCACAGTGTTACAAACACAGCCGTGGAAAACAATAGACCTCGTGCCAAAACTAAACTTACTCGCAATCTCATACCATGAGCTATTTCAGCTAAAACATCGAAATTTGGTTTTAACTTGGTTAGTAACAAAACATCCGTTTTGACAAATATATTCTTTAGACTAAACTATATCATAACCTAACAATTATATAATTCGCAATTACTCGTTTAATGAGCACATAATTTAATTATATTTAAGCAAATGGCAACAAAACGCAGAAAAGTTGATGCTAAGTGCAAAGGGTTAGTTTATTATTTGCCATTGTGCTGCGCCCAATTATCCTGTTTTTGTCTCATACTCTTCCATTTTTATATACCAGTCTCGGATAGAAGTTCCTCAACCTCGGGTCCCAATTAAACATAAAACATATGTCCCCTCACACCTATATAGTAAAAAAAACTACGCCAGAACCGAGTAGTTAGGAACATGAATCAAAAAAAGTAGTAGGAGTTAGTTTATTATTTGCCATTGTGCTGCGCCCAATTATCCTGTTTTTGTCTCATACTCTTCCAGTTGTGTTTCCTTAGTATTGTGACAGAAATGTTAAAGAGAAATTGAGAGATGTAACATTATACAACTGTTTATATATTCCGGAATAATCCTTGTGTTCTACACTGAGTTTTAGTATCATCAGGTACAGACTGCTACAGCTCAATCAAGTACTGTATTAGGGAATTTTATGGGACTGAACGTGGCAATGCAGTTTTCAAATTTCAAATGTTCACAATCGTGCTAATTACTCCTGGATTTTGCATATTTTGTTCATGCTTGTTAGTCGACTACATACAGGCATGCGGAACACTATAGCATAATTGGAGCTAGTGGCATTTCTATAGATCGACTGTGGTGCTTCAAATATATAATCAGTTTTAATTGGTATTACCCGAAAAATATGAATTATCAACTTATCCTAAGTTCTAGGTTTAGGATACGCTTTGGGATACGAAATGTATGTAATAACGGTACTCGAGACTGGTGGATTTTGCACCGACTGTAATATAAGTAGCCCATATGGCGAGAAGCTACAAAAAATCCACAAAAACACAATACGAAATATTTTATTACCTCAAGATGTTACGTTTAAAAGCAAAGTAAAAAGAAGGAAGAGATGGAACTGAATCTGTCAGCAAAGAAGGGGTTCTACAACTATTAAAGTTTGTCATCCGAAAAGATCACTGAGTTGGCGATTAAGACAATGATATGAGCGCCACGAAAACATCATTTGTCGTTTTCGCTGTCGTCATGATATGGTTGTATTTCTTCAGCGTCAATTTCGTAAAGTTGAACAGTGTCATGATTATTGATACGTCGATTTCTTTTCACGCGCTTACGAACACAACAAAATAGAGACAGGAACACGACTGGAACCAGACCAATGATGCCAACTGCAATGTAAGTAAGATTATTTGAGGGAGTGAGTGCAGTGGTTGTAACGTCCCCATTTGTTATTTCAGTATTACCAGTCGATAAAACGGTGCTTATGGTAAATGTAGTTGACGTTGAATTCGACGTCATAGTAGTTGTTATTCCGATGGTGCTAATATATACTGGCTCTTCTGAGTGGGGTATTATGGTTGTATAATATATTTTCAGCTCGTCTAATATAAAGCTTGGTCCGCCAGTTTCGCCTACCACTAGATTTGTCATCGGCAAAGGTTCAGAATTTACTGTTGTATGGCCGATATGTGTTTCTCCTGATATTAGAGTATCATTCAGCATAATGTTTATTGTATGATTAGCTTTGATCCACTTGATTTCGAGATGAGACCAATGGTCCAGTATATAAGACTCTTTGAAAGTTGTCTCGTATGTCTTTCCTAGTGATCCACGAATGTATACCACCACGTTTCCGTCATCGCCCTTTCCAAAATAAATACCTGGTAAGTCTCTAGCGCCCGTGAGAGTTTTAATAATGCTCTGGCCACTGGTTTGGCCCCAATTTTCTAACTTTAGCCAAAAGACAATCGTTGCTTCATTGCAATACTCTATATTGTAGATGCAATCGTGTTCAGTTAAATTTCTGGCTATCACGAATCGCTTTCCCGGTAAATAAATAGCTTTGCCAACAACGCCGGTACGAAATACATCAATTTCGCTTTGCATTAACGAGCCAAAGTCACCATAATATCTGCTTTCCAAACTGTATTCAGGAACAACTTTACTTCCATCACATTCATCAAATGACCATGCCACAGTGGGGTATTTGTGCTCAGCTTGTGCTCCTGCTACATAAACAATAACCAAAATCGTAGTCAACAACAAGTTCTGCATATTGTCTTTTATAAACTAATATTTGACACATTGTCATGTACTTATATTTTATTAGCGGCCATGCAACTTCCGCATTGACGCATTATTCCCACGCAGTTTGCGTCAACTGCAGTGTCTTGTGATGGTGCAATAACTTCAGGTGAAATCTTCTTGGTTAATTCACTAAAATATACTTATACCCTGCCTGACATTATAGCAGTAATATATAACGTTAACGTTAAAATTATAACGTTGGCCTAAAATTAGTCGATTGTTTTCATGTTTAGGCAAGGGTATGATTGTCTATAGTTTATAAGTATGATTTTAAGTTTGCGTGGTTTTCAAAAAATTATTTGGTAAACTCTATGTGTCATGATGTTTGCGAAATGCCTACTGCTATTTTGGAATGTTTATGTTCTTCCCCAGCGTATTATTTTCAGATTATTCCCCGAAAATCTCACGAAACGTGACAAATGACGGCGTGTAAAGCAAAATCGTATTACCATTTTACAATGCGACACATTTGAAATAATCGAATATGGAATACTATAATTTTTATGGCAGTATAAGTGTTAGAACTGGTCGAGAATTTTTTCTTACAATATTATTTGTAAGATTGTTAGTTTATATATAATTTATTCACATGATTTTTTTTTTTCAATATGCCGTTTATGAGTTACAAATCTGCTATAAAACGCCAGGTTTGTTGATATAGGTAGAGTGCTTTGGCCCAGCCAAAGATTCCGACTCTACATTGTGCCCGAAGATCGAAATTTACGCAAGGCGATTGAACGGTAAAAAGTACGTTTTTGTCAAATTTAAACAATTATTTCACGTTTTATTTCCCTTTTCGCCTAATAATATTGAAATCTATACCGTGCCAGTGTCCTAACCTTCCTGTCCAAGTCATTGACACTCATTTCAGTTGTTTTGACGAACTCAATCCTAATCGCAGAAAAAAATACGAAATAAATTTACAGGAGCCATTTTTGTATTGAAGATTTATTGAACAAAAAATTAATTCGAGTGAAATCAACACAAATAAAGTAAATCACAAAAAGTTCTGGTAAAAGAACAAACAAATCATTTCATTAAATAAAACACATTTTTTTAAAAGCTATCGTTAATATAACATAATTAATATAAATTACATTCGTAGAAATTTCGCGTAGATGAAAAATCCAACATATAAAAAGTTTCAACCGGAAATTGAGCAGAGTTAAAATTGGAGTCAAAGCTTAAATATGCATTACAAAAAAAATTTAATACAAAGTGCAGTTGGAAATCGGTCATACAAGGGGCTGGGTGCAAGTTTTAGACCATACGTAAATGCCGAGATTGTGAAAAGATTTCAACCAGCATGGGAGACTCGAAGTTTTTAAAGTAATTTTTAGAAACAAAAGAGTGAATATATATTTTAGAGTAATAGATGTCAATAAAAAATAAAATATTTTATTGTTGAAGATATGATAGGAAGAAACGGAGAAACAACAAAATTAATAAGCGAGAAAAGATAATATCGTTTAATATGGGTAATGCGATATCTAATCGCCAATTACGCTTTTCGCCATTTTGAAAGTCTGTCAGAAGATTGATATTCTTCAAAAATATTTCTGACTTATACAGCAGACGATGGTTGTGGCGAGTGTAACAGGCGGCCGTTTTGCTCTTCCGCGTCTGTGTCCTCTGTGTCGAGGTTCGACCCTTCGTCATGATATGGCTCCACAGCACTTGCTCTTTCATAGCCACCACTCACCTTGGAGAAAGCCACAGCTCCGCCATCAGTTTCCATTCGACGACCACGTCGCCTTCGAGCGCAGATAAGCCAGACAAGACATACGGATAACGCAGCGATTGCAATAAAAGCAATCAAGATTGGAACCCATATGTTCCAGTACGTTTCGGCCCCTTTTCCGTTTGTCAACTGAGTTTGGCTCGTTGTCTCTACCGTGGATAGAGCCGTGGTGTCTTCGGGGCTGGTCGAAGCCTGATTGGTAGATTTAGTAGTCGGCGAGTTTGAAGTTTGGGTAGTTGTGCTGGATGTGGTTAATTCATGAGATGTGCTAATAGAGGTAATAGGTGGGGTCGTAGGATTGCTAGTAGAAGTCGAACTAGTGGTAGTAGTTGATGCGGTCGTGGGATTGCTAGTAGAAGTCGAACTAGTGGTAGTAGTTGTAGTTGATGTGGTCGTGGGTGTAGACTTTGTCGTTGTTGTTGTTGTAGCTGGGACTTTGCCGTAGCCATAGTATACATAAAACTCGTCCAGGTAGAAGCTAGGTCCGTTTTCGCTTCCAACGACAAAGTTTGTAGTGAGCACTGCTGTTGGCGCGACATCCTCTTCTTTAAGAATAAGAGGTATATACTGTGAATTCACATAGACAGTAATGTATCCAAAAACGTTCCAATCAAAAACAATATGTGCCCACTTGTTCCACGCATACGACTGATCGAAGGTGTGAAAAAAGCTTTCTCCTTTAGAACCTCTGTAGACAATAATCAAGTCACTACCATTACCTTTGCCGAAATACACGCCTGCCGAGCTCCTGTCTTCTGGAGTAGTTCGAAATATAACGGGTGATGAGGCGTTATTCCAGCTTTCAATTTTCAACTGAAAAGACAATACGCTTCCAAGTCTGCACGTGTCCGGATCTCGTAAACAAACGTCTTTAATGCCCGTTGCCAGATTGAATGTCTTTCCGTTTACGTAAACAGCGTTTGATTGCACTCCAGGCACTAAAATTTCATCCAAATTTGTGCCCAAAGGACTTAAATCGGCTTGGTATTTTTCATCCTTTGTATAAATCGGTATTACTTTGGTTCCGTTCAAATCATCAAACGACCACATTACTATTGGAGTAAGGGCGCTCTCCGAATCACAAACAAATAACATCAGAAACAGGAATAATACGGAATACATCATATTCATTTTTGTACTTTGAAAAATGTTCGACTTGCTTTTTCTATTTCGTTGCGTTGATGCTATTCAGAACACGTACGTAATAACGTCTTTTGATTGTTGTTCTTAGTTTTATAAGTGCATCATTCAGCATAACGTTGCGACACGAGATAATGCATTTGTGTAATGCATCTTTAATCACGTGACGTGATCTATTCGAGGAAGTTCCCAATAATGAAGAGGCCACCTACACAGTGATGTGCACGCAATTCAAAACTTGATTTTGTTTGTCAACTCCGGTTTGAAAATTTTGTTTATTATACACGACCATGTATCAGCCAACGCTAATGCATAACGTTATATCACTAGTTCATGCCACAGCAAACACACAAAACTGGACAACGCAAACTTTAATTTGATTTGGTGACCTGCTGCCCATAACTATGATCTAATTTTGACGCGATATTCATATTCCACAGAATTCTTCCTTATATTGAATATAATATAGGCTATATGAACCAAACTTGGGGTCATGAATTCTACAGTGTTTTATCAAATTTTGGGTTGTTTGTAGGCCTATAACATTTGGGTTGTTTGATTCATACTGGAGTTGTTACAATTAGTTGTTACAAGTCTATATGTATTTTATATTCCATAGAGCTTCATCCACAAGTAAAATATTCAGTCATTCAAGAAAAAATGTATTTTAGCCGTATACTACTCTGATTTCTCAGACATAAAATTTTTCAGACATAATCTCTTTCAATTTTTTCCTTCTCGATTACCGTAAACATTTTATTTTCAAGCGTGCACCAGGAAAAAAATGGTACATGTCCGTCTAACGTACTACGGTAAATGCAAAATATAAAGTGGGCATTCAATTTTGTTAGTTTTTATTATGTCGGGGACTTGGGGTATGATCATCATGCACTGGGCCTAAAGACTATACCATGTGCGCTATATAATTGAATAAAGCTATGTTTTATGTGCTAAAAATATTAAATAAACCCATAATGTATAGCAGGGCTACTCAACTGGCGGACCGTGGTCCGAATCCGGACCTTTCGACCATTTACTTTGGACCGCGTCTGCTTGTTTCTTTTGGCAGCATAAGCATCGTTTTATAGTTTTAGATGATAGTTTTGAATTTTCCCAAAAGGATTTTTGGTGAAACTAGTTGAGTAGCCCTGGTGCATAGCACATATTGGAGCTTCGATTTCATATTGATTATACACGAGTCGCAACTGTTTTAGTTGCTTATCAAATCAAACAGATCTCTCGATATGATTATTTGAAAGAATGCATAACGAATGCCAAACTGAAAAATAAAGTTAATTTGCAATGTATTGGAATGATGATTAATCAACTTCGAACCACATGAGACGCAATATTAAATATAATCAAACAATAAACCAAGCTTTTTGTATGAATCATTTTCTTGAGCATCTCTGAAAACGTATTATTACCAACCACTTAAGCCTGATTGAACACAAAATTCTATAGTGGACACATGCGTGACGCCATGGAGTGTCATTGCTTGTGCATCGTATTGTCATCTGAGCTATCATATTACGCATATGACTAGAACAATGCAAAATTCTTGACTGCGCGTTCGTAACAACATTATATATTATAATGTTATTAGGTCTAAGTGTATATTAGCTCATTGTTTTATTAGTCTTGCAACAATGTTGCGTAAATGCAAAGAGTGATTGCTTCACACGAAGTTTTCACATTTGACCCAATTTATTTTGTCATGCACGAATGTTTTACCTTAAATTCCGAATAAAACTCTGCATCACCACGGTCTTATATGCAGTGTTTTTCCTGTTTTTATTTTTATTATGGAAGAACGTAATCTTTTCGACTGGGACCAAATTTTTAGGTAGGTGCATCATATCTAAAATGCGAAACCAACAACTGCGCCCGGTTTGGCCGGTTTTGCTCGATATACAAATCGGAATTATAAATTATCCACAAATATCTTAATATCTATATAGATATTATGGTCTATTGCGGGAGTTATCTATTAGTAAACCTCACAACCGATTTTCCCGCTTTGTCGTAATTTCATTTTCTTCTTGGTCACTTGAGCAAGGTTTTAGTCAGTCACAGCCATAAACGATATTAGACACCAAATGATTTCCAAGGATTGTATAACTTTGTAGAAAATTTTTTAAGTTCGTTTTTTATCTTATCCGTATTAATAAACGTATATAAAACTACGTCACTTTGGTAAAATATTCAAAATATCTGATCTGGGGTTGCGAATATACATAGTGTGATATATTGTTGCTCATTGCTGACAACTTGCGTTCATTCCGTTCAATTCCACACGCGATCTGCTTGTTACGTAGATCAGTTATTTGCGTCGTAACGGTTTGTATGAAGTTGAGAAGATGACAATTTTTTAAATGGAAAGACTTGAATCTCCTAGAGTTGAAAGTTCAGGCTTCTCTCATGTTCAGATTCAGAGTTTCTAACGAACTATAATGAGGTTTTCCCGGAAGAGTGGTACAGATTTTAGCCCAACAGGTATAGGAAGTAGGGAAAATGTATGAAAATATATCATTTATTCTAGGCTCCAAGTCACAATAACGCTGATTTGCGCCGGGTGCACATGAGTTTTTCACCATCTTGGACAATAAATGAACCAATGTATCGTTCTGAATATTTCTTCCTCGCGGGGCATGGAGAAGCTAGGACAGTCCGGGTACCGTTATACCCCGATACAAGTACTGGGAATTACCGTAGCTATTCCACAGTTCTAGCCTTATTCAGGATACCGCATGATTTTTATGGGGTTGTTCGTAAAATATTTTGTTTTGGCTTTCGTGTCCATATATTTAAGCATTGCACTACTGTGTTTGTTTATGAGTTCAGCCACAGAGATTCGAACACGTTTGTTAACATGGGGTGAGTAGCACAGTGTGATATATAGTGGGGTTGGACTGCAAATACCAGGCAGCAGTAGCAGAGCACATGATTTGTGTGACTGGTGTATTTGTATGGTTGGTGACTGGTGTAGTCAATTTGTGACGTCACTCAGACGTCAATTTGTGTAAATAAAGAAGCTTGATCGTGATACACTAAAAAGCAGCAGCACAACTACAAAATAGCCATATTGGGATGTAGTTTTGCTAGTGTTGGGTAAGAAACGGGTTCTTATCAGCCACTCTGTTCCTCGACTCAAATAAACCAGGGTTTTGAGATGGGATTGATTATGCCGTCTGAACCACGTATCCTATTAATACATAACTTCTCATATATAGAGCGTATTTCTAAAACATGTCATGCGAAACTAACTTCTAATTTAAATTTCTTCAAGTTTGCCTCAAGACTCCTCCTATTATCACTTACCAAGAAGACTTCAACATCCGCATCGTAATGAAATTTATTCGGAAACATAAGAAGAAAAACAATAACGAAAAAATTCACGACGCAATTGATTTCAAAATATACTAAAAACTATTCTGTCTACTTTAGTTTCATCTTGCCCAGAGCATGAGAATCTATCTGAGAGGGACATGAGCCCGTGGCCAATAGGTTAGTATTCATTACTAAAAAATACTCTTGGAAACCAGGTAAAAAATTTGCTAAATTGTAAAGCCCGTGGATAGAATAGGTATCTGATGTTAGGTTCATAAGTGGCAATTACTTGGCCAAACAAAATTATTGGTTGGGAACAGAAAACGGACAAGCAAAATAAAATTGAGCAAAAATAGCAAAAAAAAACGGAACAAAATATAAAAAATCTCAATATGGTTAAAAAGAAATAATACCAATTTTCCTATATTTTTTTCGAGTAATCGTTCCTATATCGTAGAGGCGAAACATGCTTGGCCGAATATGATAAAAAAATAAAGAAATTATATTTTGAATTACCGTCTTTTCAAGGTGGTGATTGCAACACAGTCGGCCAAGCATGAACGAGCTATGATTGATAATAGGTCCTTAAATCTTCAGTGATGAGGAACATGACGGTAATAGTAATGACAAAAACATTTTTTTCATATTTACTTAAATAAAGTATACACACGGGAATGCAATAATGTAGATGGACGCAATAAATAAAGCTCACCAAAATTTATCCACGACTATCTCTCTCCTAGTCAAATGTGATCAAGTATGAAACGTCACTATTTCATATTATTTATTATTCATACATGCTCGAAGATAACCCGGTGACAAAATTTAATTTACGGAAATGTAAAAAAAGGGGAAAATGAGAGAAGAAAATTCAAAAGTTACATAAGAAATTGTAATTTGCCAAATACAAGATAAGATATAATGATCGGGTTCGCGCTTTTTCCATTGCTAAATATTGAGAGAGTAAAATTTTGCAATGAGTATCACCTTGTACTATTAAATAGGGTAAGGGTACTTTTTAAGGTATTTTTTCAGTGGATTAGGTAAAGGTAGTTCATCCACAATATGATCATTTACCCAAAGTTTTTGCGATGTATTGAGTGTCTGTCGACATAGTCTTTGCAGGCTTGGAAATGTGTGTGGCTTTGAAACAGCCTTTGATAACAAGACTGGAATTTCATGGCGAAGTCCGTTTCGGCTCTCCCAATAACATATGAATTGCTCTTGACGTCTATGTTCAGAACACAATGTTGAAACAGCGTCATCTTGCGGAGAAGGATTCGAATTGTTTGATTTTTTCAAAGCAGCACATCGTTCACATTGGCTGTTTCTTTTCATAAATTTTCTCGTACTTCGTCGTTCAATTTCTAAACGTTTAGCGTAGAAAAGTACCATGCCGACGACGCACGTGAAAACGGGGGCAATTTTTTTGACGTAGGGGGGATGATCACCGGACCTAGTAGAGTTCGAATTATCAGTTCGGTTCGAATTTGTACGGCTTTCGTAGTCAAATCGAAATTCTCCTTCGTTGTATATAGTTCGTATGCTTGTTGGTCCTTGGCCCGTCTTGACGCTCAGACTAAATAAATGTCTGAAAAAAGAAGAAATATATTAAAAAATTGAATAAAAATGAGGCTTATAAAAAAATTCAAATTGTTTGTACTTTTTCCGAAAATGCAATTTTGCAATTTTTGTAAGAAAAAATGTCATAAATAATAATTTTACTCAAAATCTATGCTTCTATTATATTCAAAAGTAAATCGAATTGCGAATTCGATTTTTAGAATACAAAAATATTTGGATATGATCATTATTAACATCTGTACGCTGACAAAATCGGAGATAATTGTAATTTTCCCTACTCCACAGTACCATATAAGCATGCCAAAGGCGCTCTCTACTGTATCACGTGGCAATTTCCTAGTTACATAACTTCGTTACATAAGATCTGTCAGTGACGTTTTCAAAACATTTAGTGGCAAGCCAATGATTTGCCTCGGGGTGAAAGTAATGATTATGACTTCAAAATGTTATTAAATCCTCAAAAGTTATCGATGTTTTTTATTATTTTTTATCAAATTAAAAAAATTAAAAAAAAACTTTCGTTGAAAATTTAGATGTCAAATATCGTAAAGTAAAATTTAAGCACATTCCATATTTTGATTATTGCAAATTAGAATTCTTTTCAAGATTTAAGGTAAAAATTATTTATCTGACAATTCGTATCAATTTTTTCTCTTAAATCTATCAAATTGGTGTTAATTCTTCTAATAATTTTTTAGCTTTGTCACAGAAAGATAGCCATTGGCGATGACTCGTAGGATAAGAAGGTTCTTTATTCCGATATATGAAAGATAATCGGTCTCGCTATTCGACACCAAAATTCTGGGAAACTGTGTTATATAAAGTTTGCCAATATGAATAATAACCCTCTTGTTTCTGACAGTTACGTAATCAAATTTTGACGATTTTTCCTATGAAGTGGATTACGGGTTAAAAATTTTATGTCGAATATTTTAATAAAAATTTTTTTAAATGCTTTAAAATTTGACACACGTCACATTGTTTTTTTGTGTAAAGCGTCGTATTGTTCCGTGAATCTATTTTCTCTAAAAATCACACTAATAGAATAGATAAATTTTTTTTTATAAATAGGTTGTTTTTATTGACGGAACAGTAGGGTTTGAAATACTGACAATGCACAATTATTATTTCTTTCATTTATCCTCCGAAGACCACATCGGGAAATGCTACATAAAGCATAAGCGGCTAGCGATGAAGATTCTTTTTTTTTTAAATAAGGCACCAAATTTTTATTCGATTCAATTATCCGACCAAAAACGTTACATAAGAACAAAAAGTTATCGTACGAAAAAATATTATATAAGCGTTACATAACTCGAATTTCAAGAAATTATTTAAACAAATATCCACACGACATTGGCAGGTAGATTAAAAGCGATTAATGGGAAACTTGAGAAAATCACTCAACAACATTTAAAAACAAAAATTTTTTACTTGTTTTTACATATTTCTTAATAGTTTATTTTTTCTGAAACACATTTTTTAAGTCGAATTCAACGAAAAAGATAAAAGCGCGATCGCAATATTTCACATAGTCATTTCATATTTGTACGTGTGTATAAACGTAACCATTTTGTGGGGAATAGGATTCTGCTCGGCTAAAAATATCTCCGTTGGGAATTGGCGATAGCGCTTCATTGGATAGTCCAGAATTTGCATTTTTTCTTCGATTGACTTGATGGAGTCACCTGGAGCACCAATTGAGTTTTCGAAGAAAAGAACACGGACAAACAACTATTGGAAAATCTATTTAAAACCCATCAAAAAGGATTACAAACATGGAGAAAAGAAAGCAGAAAAAAAATTCCCGTTTCGGTTTGATCAATAATAATTACCCATTGTCTAATATGATAACGTAAAAATATGACGTTTTATCATCTTCCAATACACAATTTTACGTAATTTAGTAAAATACGAAATATTTACTGCGAAAGTACTAGTAATTTTTACTGGAAAATTTTGAATAACTGACAGAAAAAACTGCAAAAAATAGAGTTCAAATAAATGGAAAATAAGAAAATGTAAAAGTAGAAAAAATGTTCAAATCGCGCAATATAAATTTATAGTCTATTCACACATTACAACATTGGATATTTGTTTTGAATAACGTTTTCCAAGAATTCTTCATTACCAATTTTGAAATTGACCTTGGAGTTCTAGGAAAATTTTTAATTGCCGTATTTTGAAACGTATATTTGAAAAGCTCTCGTATATCGCATTTGTAAACCGATAATTTTCCACGAATTCGGTATTAAATCGTAAATAATTGAATGAAAGACATTCGCCGAAACTCTTAAAATAAGCATATATTCACCGCATACATTTGTGGTTATTATGTCGAAAATTATAAATGAATAAAATTAAAGTATTTTGTAATGAAAACTTTGTCAAATAGACGTCAATTTTCAAGTAATAAAACTCAGAGATTTTAATATTAATTTTCTGCCATTTTTATTTCAATGTGTATTGGGAAAATATATCTCCTACAAAATAAAAGTAGAATGACTTGCTTTTGATCATTTCGTTTGCCTGAAAATATTTCGTTACCATGGCAACCACCAATTTTCAGATTATCTGTAACGAATTGAAATTATCTGGTGTCAAAATAACGAGAATAATTTGACACCATCAATTCTAAGAACGGTGGATGGAAAATCAGAATCTGATCTTGAGAACGGTTTCCGGAATTCAAATAATCTTTCCGCGTTAAAAAAAAAAGGGAAAAGGCAGTCGAGTGATGCTGCAATTTTTATTGCGAATTAAGATCCAGTGTCAGAATCCCGAAAAATAAAATCGAAATTAGACTGGATCCTACGTAAAAACAGTGTTCCCATTTACAAAAAATACTTATTAGGACAGTAAGGGTTTTTGTCTTCACAAGTTTGGTTGTATGACCCACATTGATCCCATCTAACAAACCACTGTTACTGAAAGATCACTGAAAATAGGCTAAATTGATGAAAAGTACTGTCGAATTTGAATTTTGTTAAAAACTTGACATTGCTTACTTTATATATTATAGAAACAATATTTCCGATGCATGTAAATACGCGTATTAGGCTTGAAGTCTGGGTGATTGACTGGTGATATGGTCGCAAATCATAATTGCTATTTGAATGGCCCCTCCATTGGACTGCCTAGTTCACCAATGCAAAGGATATTTATTTGATTTAACAATCGGGTAAGCCAGCACAATATATAAACCACAGTTATTTGAGTACAGTTCTACCATTAACAAAGTAGCCGCAAACTTCTTGGAATAAAAACAGTATGTAATACATCATTATATCCTACATATGGCATCATAGGGTGCTATTTCCGAGAACGCTGTTGCGAAATACTTGTGTCACGGGTTCATTTAAAATCAATAAAGAATTTGGAACTTGTGTTACGTTAATGCTTGTGAGTTTTTGCGATCCTTACGGGTGCCGATTTCGAGAAATCGAGCGATGAAAAACCGCAAACGGCACATTTATAATAACCGCCAAAATCGTTGATTGCGTATACGTGTCAACTAGGCACCAGACTGCGAAGCTCCCGCCTTAATGTATTCCCGGAAAGGGACACAGGCGCGAACACCCGAGCGCGGGGCAATACAACTGGTACGTTTCGTGGAACACGTACTGCCTCTTTCGTAAGGTTGATGAATATGATAAACTGACGAAGACGCGCGCGTTTAATTTTCGCATTTGAAATAATGTTTACAAAGTATCACAATATACGGCTGTTTCAAGTACTATCGTTACCCCTTAGAAACTAACATCTTCTGTTATAGATTCTTGCCACAGAAAATATTAGTGAGAACGTTGTTTAAACTTGTTTTGATGAATAAACAAAAATGTTGCTTAGCAACGCATAAAGTGCCCTTTGTTTCGTTTCGTGTCCCGTGTCTGACAAGAAGGGAGTGGAGACTACAATCGACTGTTCAGTTGTAGATTCTTGCTCGAAAAAAATGGCGGGAAAAGATCGAAAGAGTGGCAAATATAGTTCGTTGATGTTCCCGGGCCTTCATGCTAGATCCCTACTTGGTACCGCCATCTTATAAGGCAATTTATGGACAGTTATGAAACATGTAACAATGAATATCTGATAAGCCGTTTAACGTTGATTTACCAACAGCCGCTATGCAACAACGCCCATTTTATATGAAATCCGACACACAAAAATGTGCCTGTGTTTGTTTGTATTATTGCATATCAAAATTTATAATCGCGATACATAACCAAAACAAAAGTTCATATTTTCCACACTTGAATCAGCCTAAACGTCACGTTTCGCCAAGAGATAATCATACCCACGCGTTCAATTTATATACGGATCATCTTTGATCATACTTCACTAGTGCCTGAATTGAAACCGCGCGAATGAGATATTAATAGAATTGAAAGCTCGATCGAGAATTTAACAACGCACAAATTTGTTTATAAATCAAATGTTGCCACATTAATATAACCATGTAGTTCCAAGAAGATTAGTGCACACGGGTGGTTTACGTTATAACTGATTAAGGGAAAATGAATGTGGCCAACCTGGTAACGCTGTTTTTTGAAACACTATTACATGTTTAGGTGATGCATATTTGATTGTGTAAGTGCCTGAAAAACTATTTAACTTACTGAAAAATTCAGAGTTAACACTATTACTATCAAAAACGTTGTGATATGTTTTACTGCTAAAAATTAAAGGATACGAATTCAGCGAATAAAGATGTAGACTAACATAACCACTTTATTCGTTTTATTTTACTTATCAATTTGTTATATTGTTAAATTAAATTATTCTTGCTATACCCATACTTGCATTTGTATTTAACAATTTGGGTTTACGTTTCTACGATATATTAGCTTCATGGAATTGTGAAAAGGGTCATGTGAGGACCAAGTGGTCTGACTTGTGGTAGACTACATATAACAAAAACAGTAAAGGAACAAAGTCATAACATTATTTAAAGGATTTTTAAACATAAGCTATGAGAAATATACGCAGAAAGTTCACGACCGACAAATCCAAGAAATGGTCTTTGTTTAGACGGCACTGACTCACGAGGAAAAAAACATCAACTGTCCCGACGGTATCTGTCACTCGACACCATGTCAAGCTAAGTTTTCCAAGAAACCGAGTAAAAACATCTAAGCCGGCGAAAATCGAAATTCACTTGAATTGGTCGGTGTTCCAAGAGTACTAATTTACTCGAAAGCTATGGCTTATCGCTTTGTGGCTTGAAAGAATTATTTCGACGAATGGGTCTTTATTTTTATTCAGAAACATGCTGAAATCCAGATAATGTCACGTTCTTTCAAGCCATTTCAACATCCGCTCTCGGATATTGCCTATCGAAATTTTGTATCCATTTTCCCAGAAAAATAGTTTATATATATAGGTAAGTCCGATTATGGCCCGTGCTTAATAATAAGAAATTGCTGACTGATTTTTTCCCGCCTTCTACGAAAATTCATTTTGTATTGAAATTAAGCCACAAGCTAATAATTATGAAAAGCTTATTAAAGTGTTTTAGTTGGAAATCTATTGAAAAGCACTGTGATGTCACGTTTTGTGGTTTTTCTGAAGATTTCCAATTCCGTGAAGAAAATACAGTTGACTCCCTGTTCGATCACGTGATTATTGGTGTTGACCGGTTAATTAGAATATCGCTTTATTTAAATATTATGAGATTATTACCACGAATTGTTTGACCAAATTGCAACGTGCCGTCACCGTTTTAGAAAGGATTCTGTTATTTTTTCGTCAAATTCGTCAAAGAGAAAAACATATGGTCGAGTTTTCTACAAAATATATATCCGAAACAATCAATCATACAATAAATGCTATTACTCAATCGAAGTTATTTTCAACAAAAAATTGACGTCACACCGGCTCCAACGCCACTATTGTTAATCCCCAACTCAAATAATTCTCCTTTATATTTATTTCTGCTATCGATTCTTATTATCTTTTTCTGCTGTATTTTTATGTACTAAAAGTTTCATCGTACGCTTGTCGATTTTCGCCAGAAAATGGGCGCAAGAAACATAGAGTTTCTTCAATTTTTTCGCGCTAATTCATTCATTTTATACCTTACGGAATAATCAGAATGTGCCAGGGTTTATTTGAATGTTTCTTGAATATGATGGAATTTGAATCTCGTCTATATGCAGTATGCAGATTTAATATTAGTTTTCGTAAAATTGAACCGCGGGCCTCATTTTTTGTGAAAAATAACCTGGAACACCCTATAATTAGAAAGCCTAAGTGAAGTCAATTAAAACACGAAAATGTCAGAATATCTCAAAACATTAGGCATATATTTTATCTAACGATAATATTCTGCGTTCTCCGACGATCGTTAACATGTCCATTATGTCGTAACAATCACATAATAAACATGCTTTTCAGTTATGAATGTCACCATAGGCTAGTGCGCTATATTTTAATAGAAGTCAAGATTAAATCTTTGTTATTAAAATGCCAGTACCGGGTCGAGCGAACCCGCTTCACATTTTGGTCAAAAATAATATAATGATAAGTGGTGGCTTATAGTATAGAGTTAGACTTGTTTTCTTAAAAATCTGGTTCACGGCAGTTACATTTCTAGCCCAAAGGGAAATTTTATTGACGCTTGTGTTAGTGTAAGGTAACGTGAAACTCAATTATATTATCGTGTTTTTCGAGCATCGCACGTCATGGGGTATTTTTTTTAAATCCAATGTAATTGCATAGTATGTTCAGAGAAATAAATAAAATTTGAATGATATGAAGGTGAAATTTAAAAATGGTGAACTTACTTTGGATCGCTACTGTCTCGTAACAAAAAGCTTCCTGGCTCCAAGTCTCGAAGTACACGCTGCGCTTCTTGTGTTGTCATTTTGCCCCAATACCAGGGACATTCTTCAACTCTTTCCAAAACTTTGGCGAGCCTACATAGGTCGGTTACCTGGCCGGGATCCTCTTGAGTTACATTACTATGTGAGGCAGTCCTTGAAAGTGTGGAAGAACTATGCGAGGAGGTTGCGGAACGCCTCTGACCTCGATTACTTTTTTGATACTCAACTAACTTAGCATAAGAAGCCATTGATAGTTGAAAATGTGGGGGCTTTGATGATGTAGAAGTACCATCGTGATGGGAATGGTGCTTATGATGTGAGCTCGGTTTGCGAGAAATATGACTCACAGACATGTCCTTCATATTAGCATTACTGGCTCCTTGCTGCAGTTGTTGGGATCGTTGTTGGTGTTGAAGAATGAAATTATTTCTACTTTCTCGATCTTCCGGTCGTATTGCTTGGTTTTTAGTACGACATGACAAGTTTTCCTGCGATGTTTGATGCTGCATGTTGCCATTCAGGTTTGGCGTCATCGCACATAGACTACTTTGGTTTTGAGAGCTCACTCTATCGTGTATATGCATTTGGGGTGCTGGGAAATGATAAAACAAGCGGTTAAATTAAATTCTACGATCACTTTGTATAGCTGACAAAACTACAGTACTCTATCAATAGAAGACGGAATAGATATATGGTCCTTGATATACGTATTACCTCATTTATATACTACTTATTGGGCAGCTTAATACACTGAATTTGAAATGTAAAGTACCAGAGGGGAAAACTCAACAAAACCAAATCCTTCGAAAATGTAAAATTGACAAAGTAAATATAACTTTGCTGACGTAAAGCGATATAAAATGAAAGAGGACAAATATTAACAATAGAAACACACCTGAGGTAATACCGAAATAAAACCAAAACGGAAGTGTTAGAGGAAAGAGAAACAACCCTAAAAATTCAGTCCCATTGAGAAAATAAAAAATCTTATCAATTTGAAGTGGAGTAAACCTCTTATCAGTATGATTGACTATATTTGATCTGTCGTCAACAATCAGGGGAGAACTAATGCCTAAATCCACACAGTTAAACGCAGTTGTGAATCACTCTGGTCGGAAACCTGAACTGAGTACATAAGTGCGGTTCCTGTTACGTGCATATAATATCAACCACTAGAATATATTCAGCGATATTAAACACACAAATCAAATGTATAAAAAAGTATGCCATAAATTTAAAAGTTGAAGCAGCGGGGAAAACAGTCTAACATCTACATCTTTTGTCTGTATTTGCTGATTTCCTTCAAGTATATTTCTTATGAAACTAAACCCCAAGGTTGCCAATACATTCGTATTTATAACCAGAAAATTCAATTTCCCCACAGACTATATTACTTGACACTCGCTCACAATTAAGCAATATACAGACAGCCATACAGGGGGGCATCAATATTTAAAACATTTACTTCTAATTTGTTACAACACTGACTCATGGTTGTTGATAAATTCTAACTAATCTGTACCCGAACGCTGTATTTTTAACTTACAATCGCCGTGTTGTCATAGATATATACACCAGAATGAATATATGCAAACTTAAATCTTAAAAAATATTGAACAAACTTTAGAAAAGGTTGAATGAGACGGTTCCCTATTTTTTTTTATAAGACTTAAAGAATAATAAGCGCACGCAATATACACACTCTTTCCAAAATGGTCTTAAATGCTTTGACCAACTTAAAAACCAGTCGAGTTGTAGGCTATCTATTCATGCTGCGCTCTCCACCCTGACGGTGTTTCTCTACGATTGAGCTATCTTGGGAAGTACGACGCATGTTATTACCATTCATAACGAGAGAAGTTCGTAGCCCTACACATCGACGTCGGTTCTGAGAACTCGTCTAATTATTAACGCCAATATCGACCACAAGCGGCTTTTGTTCGCTATTATCTACGTACCGTACATAAAGCATCATATGACAGTTTCTTCCTTTCATTAATTAATGAACTAGTTCCACGGAATGTCGAGTGGCATGACGCCTGATTTTTTATATGGCATATTCTGACGCCGCGGAATTGTGTCAATAAGTAAATTAGTTTCTGTTAAAGACTTTGCGTAGTGTAATTACAGTGAAAATATAAGTTCAATGTAGATATTTGTAATATTTAGTCGGACGTAAACCACTAATTTAAAATCATTGGTAAAGTAATAAGGAAAGCCCAATTTTTAATTTAAAAGCAAATAGACATAAAACCTGTTTTTACAAAAAAAAACACTCATACTAAAGTACTAGTCTGTTTAAGAACTGAAATTTATTTTGAGAAGTATTATATCAAATAAACAGTGGTAAATCAAAAACACAAATAAAGTTCAAATCAAGATTTTCGTAAATATTTCTGGTCTTTTTCTTCTTAATTTGTGGTAATATAACACCACAAAAATTCGATTTGAGTATTTCCAACCCCGCATTCACCGCAGACTGCAGTATTGGTTCGGTAAAATATGCAAATTTTCTGTCAAACTACGATTTTTCAGAGAACGCGTAAATTTTTGGATTACCAAAAATATCACGCCGCGTCAAAATAGTACGAAATCGTAGTTGTTATTAACGTTAATGTTACTCACGCTAACCACAGTGCGCGTATCTCGAAACCTATCTAGGATGTTGTTAGAAAAATCGTAAAACTCATTAAAGATTTACCAGTACTAAACCCTTGTATTAAAATTACAATTTACATTTTTTTAAATCCAAGTTGAAAAACAGTTTTAAATTACGTGAAAATTTTCTAGAAGGCAAACCGTAAGCCAGGTTCACCAGATGCTATCTCATATCATCCGTGCAAAAAGATCGTTAAGGAATTCATCTTCGATCAACTACGGAATAGATATACATCGCGATTGGGAATAGTAAATATCCATAGTTTAAGCTTGATATGAAACCAAATAATTATTGTTAACATTAAAAATTCAAAAGCAATAAAAACAGTTGGAAAGCGATAGTACCAAATCCACAGTATCTCCAATTTAACTGAATATGATTGATTGTATTGCGAAGGTTTCTACTTACTGGGACAATTTTGCACAATCCAGTTTCGACCGGTTACCGATCGCAAGGTTTTCAAAGCCCAAATCGCAGAATTTCAAACCGCTAGCGAGCGGATAATGTTATTTCTGTTACCCGACTTTTTCGCTCTTGCAATTAGATTAATTATAATTTCTTTTTATTTTGCGATCAGCGTGAACAGCGCGAAACGGTACCAAACATGTTCAAATGTTTTGCTATTACTCCCCACTAAACTTAAAATCATCTTGAGCGACTAAATTATAACGGCAGAACTATTCTAATGAAATTGTGACAACTAATTCCGTTCAGAGTCCAATACATGCAAAACCGAATTCGGCAGTATAGTCTATATATCATCGTCTGGGAGTTAGAATTGAATGAAATCGTGACAGTGTTGCAGTTACATCACGACAGAAAATTGTAATTTCCGCATCGGTAGTTGGAAATGTCTGCCGCGCATTTTTAAAGTGGCATCATTTCCATGCGTTGCTATATTGTATATATTACTAAACATAAGCAGAATATCACTAAATTTAAAAGCAGTCGCGTTATGCTTCTTTCTAACTACAGTCGAAAACCATTTACAATAATTAATAATGATGGCTTTATACACTACACTCGTCGAAATTGCAACTCTCAGTCTGACACTGGTAATGCCGTATGCCTAGATCATCGATCGAACCCCCTCCATATTCGAAGTAGTTTGTGCAAATGGCACCAACTGGTCGTTGTGGACCATTTTAAATCACACATGTAGCCTGCCATTAATATTTTTTATGATTACTGAAATACAGACAAGTCGCCAGGGTTTTCAAGGCTAGAACTAACCACAAATCGACAATACCATTACCGACGCCCTCTCTGCATCTGACTTTCAAGCTTTAAAGTACGTGGATTATAACACGAAAACGCGTTAGTTACATCGCTCTCTCGCAGTCGTTCCAAGAACATGTTTGCTCAACAACGTTTATTGTTAGCGCGAGCGCGAGCAGTGTTTATTGATTCCAGTTTCAGAGCTCATTTCGAGTTCCCGCCGTGTCGTATTTCAGCCGCATCAATTTTTGTAAAAACCTGAGTTACAGCGAGCGATTGATTCGTTATCCGCGCTTGGTCAGCGTGATCTTTCTTCCCGTGAGGCCGCGAAACTATGCCGGTAGCATATAAATACACTTTTCACGCTGAAGGTATTTGGTCTGCGACGCAAATTCGACAGCATTTCATAGCTGACAATGAATGAATTACGAAGAGTAACGTTATGATTATTGTACATGTAAACAGAATAAGATTTAATTTTTGTTCATTCCCAAAATACAAAATCACTGAAATTGGCATCATACGGCGAGATATCACAATTTGACGTTCTTAGAAATACTAACATGGCGCTCAAACTTTCATATGACGTTGAGTAACGTAACGTTCATCTTAGTGTCAAAGCTTTGGAATTTTTTGCCCAGCATCCGTAAGACGTATTCCGTACGTATGCTTAATACTTTTTTACGTCACATTTAATGTTTACTAAGTCAATATATTTTATTACGCAATACGGCTCTTTATTTGATCATTAATACCTTACCGAAGGCTACAGAATAGATTATTGCATCCTCTTCTAATACGGAAACAAATTTAACCTAATATTTCAACTGTAATCCATTAGCAGATAATTTTTGTTTGTCGATGAAATTGTATTCAATATTTGGCATTGGAATTCGAGGTACTAAAACTCATGGGCGATAAAATATTTGCACTGGTATTGAAAATCAAACGGTTCTCCTTCCCCCTGTGACCACGTGACTTATGGCGCATTTTGACAGAACATTCTTGTTTTTAAAAACCACAATGGCGTAATACACACGCATATTTATTATTGGGATTTCGATAAGTTTGCAAAAATCACAATAATAACGACTGAACAGCTCTCGTTCAACGATTTGGGAAGCTCTCGGTAAACTGAAATCATTGAAGCATGGATAATTTTGTTTTCAACTTCCTTGTGACGTAAGAATGTATTGGTTATGAAGAAGGAGAACTGATTTTCGAGACGCTGATGTTTCGGGTTTACCTAAGTCCTAGGCCGTCATAAAAATTGGAGTTGGGCCGTTTTACACTCCGATACTATCCTTATTACGGCAATTCCTCAGTACAAACTTAAATTTGTACTCTTGGGAATGACGAATTAATCATCATGTTGTATTCGTCTTCCAATGCGTTAACTGACAAAATCGCATGGACATATTCCACGGAGCTATCAGTTCTACGATACAGCTTTTTATTGTAGAATAAACAAATTTGGATGTTTCGTTGAATTGTCTCTTGATGTCGTCAGTTTACGACTAGACTGTGTACACAGGTGAAAATAATCGCCAGCCGTAAAAGCAATACTCGTGTAGACCATTCATAAAAAGCGATAGTCATTCATTTACTCATGGCCATATTTAAATTGTGTTTGCTATTGGTTGAATCCACTGTTTAACAATTGGTAATATTTATCCAATTATTCGTGGGAATTGACGAAAGGAATCTGTATTTTTTATCATAAAATAAATTACGTCCGTTTCAGAATGGCAAATAACTAAATGTTCGTTTGAATTTTAATCAATCAAACAAAAATTCTTATGCTTTTATGTTTCACGAAACCAACTTTAAGAAGAGAATTTCTCTTCCAAAGGAAATAATATTTGCTTCGTTTCTCGAAGTATGTCACGCGTTTCTATGATTCACTACCAATTCCAACTTACCGTCACTTCCAAAAACACTGTTTTAATTATTCCTCAATCCATAGGCACAATTCTATCACAATCTCAAGAAATTATGATGAAATTTAACAAATTCTGAGTTATTCACTGGAAGCCTTAGATTATGAAATATCAGATTCATTACTATGTATGCTCATATCGTACAGGTAAATATATCATCAAAACCAAAGCTCGCTGTTGAAACACGTTGTCTTGTCAATATTTTCTCCTCTGCTAAAAACTTTCCTTGACCTTATCATCCAAATTTTTAGCAGTACAACTCCAAACTCACAAGAAAAATATAAAACAAAATTTCTGTTCTAAAGTGACAAAGTACCATATAGAACTTTCCAATTTTTTTATATATCAATTGCTGAGCTTAGCATTTGTGCGCTTTCTTGGAACAACTCTTAAATTCCTTACTTCAGCGACCAATCCTACTACTAATATAAATGTCGCATCTAGGACAAATTCTTTTGACTTGAGTTTCATCTAATCTAAGATCAGTATAAATCTGAGCCGCAAGCGAAATAGAGAAAAAAAAGTTATAAAAGACTGAATTGTTACATAAACACCGTCAATTATCCAAGGATCAAGTATGATAAATACCATTTATGTAACCTATAACATTCGCGTGACAAGACAGCGATATTTTTAATATGTACAAGTCAACCGATGTTTATATTGACGCCCGTTTCGGATTATCGTTATCAGCTTTAAGAAATTTGAAAAACGGTTTTTAAAAATTTGAGGAAAAAAACATCATTATCTTTATATCATAAGTCAGATATAAATGATATTACTTTAAACATTTTTCTTAGTTTTGACCCATATTTTGTTATGATCGGGGTGAAATACCTAAAATATTTTCGAAATACTGAAGAGATTAATATATTTTACTATTTATTTTTATATGTGTTTATTTATACTATTGAATATAATACTAAAATCGTGATGCCTCTTATATAAATCATATTTATAATATCCAATGCGATATACACAATGACACGATTTTACTGGGATTATTTTTACTTTTATATAACACGCTTTTCCTTATTTATTATTCGGTTTTTGTTATTATATTTAATCCATAGTAACTTAAAAGCGAGACAATAACACAGGTGTAACGTCATCAAATCGAATAACTAGTGACGACGAAACGATTTTTATCAGTGACCTAGTGATTTGTTACTAATAATGACGTAACAAAAGCGAAACTACAAAGTATAAATAGTTGAAAGAAGGAAACGCCAAAAACATATATAGTTTTTCATCGGCCGTAGATATGTCGCCCTAGCATGAAAAAATACATACTCAATCTATGGCCGATAATACATAAGAGATGTTTTTTTATTGTTATAGAAATTAGGTGCTTTTTATTGATGGCACACGCGTAATACTACAAGAAAGCATTAAGAGTAGTCCAATTAAAATATTCATATTAAATCCCTTATTTATTGTTGGCGACATCGTGTTGGAACATGATAAAGATTACGAGGGATTTTCGATCTTTTAATAATTGTATCTTATTAAATTGCCACTTCAAGGCGTAAGCAATCCGATTTAGTTGTCCAGGAAAGTACGAACGCTCTTGGGGCTTTTTAATGCTATTGTAAAAAATAAACGTAAAGTTTACTCATCGACTCATTTCATAAACGATCGCGTATATGGCTACTTATTTTCCCCGCCATTGTTACTTATTTTTGAAACTAACAAACGACCAGGTTACTTTGAAAAGTAACTAGATAACACGATAATTTTAACAGATTGTACTTTGTAAGATTTAAAATGTTTATCCGTCATTTTCGTTTTTGTACGTAAACAGGAGAAACTTGAGGTACGAAACAGGATTTCCAAAATCTATTTATAAATATGGAGAAGTCAGACCACGTTGTTGAAACCGTCAATATCAAGTGAAATTCCCTCTTTCGGTTTTGGAAATAACAAAACCTGAAAAATGAATTTTGTTTAATCTCCTAATTAATCATGAAACTTTTACTGACTCATAAATAAGATAGGTCATCGGATAAGTCTTATTATAAAAAAAACTTTTAGAGGTGACATTTTTCGAAATGACAATTTACGATACAGCGACAAAATTCCTGGATTCTAAAAAATACCGACAAAACAAGTCTGAACTGAAATTTTATTGGAATTTCAATTAATCCCATTACTCGAGTTAACCTTCTACTATAATTTACTCTTTGAACTACAAGACAATCAACACAAATGAAAGACTCGCGTTAGAAAACGTTTCCCGCGGTTTTCGTAGAACGATTTTCTCGTCATTAACTGAACCTTCTAAAAAGATAATTCCCTTGATACATGACATTGGTGGTCTGTTTTGTGGCAATTTTAAATTAGAATACTAAACATTTAGTATATAACCTATAAATATACTACACAAAAATACACCTATATAACTAGAATTTTCATGTCATTTCAAACAGCGTGAAACTATCATCAAAGGAAATACAAGCCTTAGCAATGGCAAGTCACTCAATCAGGATATACCAGTGTTTCAGTTTTCAGAATTATTATTAATTAGTTATTAGGTATGATTATTAATAATAAATTTCCAGACATTTTTTGTTGTATCGTACGTGGCCGACGTTTCCATGTTTGTTGACCTTTAGAGAAGGGAAACCACGTGACCTTATAACAACGTTAAGGTCAAGCATAACACGCCTGAGGATATTCTTTAAAGATAATACAGGATACGCCTGTCGAATTAATTTTCATGCTAAAGTAATATTGTCATGTTGTTAATTTTTTTTTTTTCAACCCAAATACACAATGATGAATGTGTTATATCCAGAAAGTACAAAATTGCACTCCTACTGAAAAATTACCTCTGGAAAAAATACTATTTAATTCTCGAATTGGTGTGGAAAAAGGAGCATTTTATTGCTTTTGTATATAACAAACCAAGCTACAATTTATGTCATAATACATGTCCTTAATCTGGCGTTTTATAATGTACATGTACTAAAACTAGAGTTGTGAGAAACGCTGACATTGGTTTTAAATTTCACATGAAGCAAACTGATAAGAGCATGCGAAAACACTATAGAATGATTTGTACTGTTTAAATTCATTTTAGCAATTAACGCTTAATAAGTAATTGGATGAATTTAGTAATAAGGCGTAATCAAAATTGAGAAAAAGACCGAAGAAAATCCGAGCCGATCAATAGCAATAGGCACTGTTTCAGCGTGAGAGTGGTTTATAAAGTATCACTTTACAATATGCGCGAATTCGAACTACCCCAAATCAATAAAATTTGCATATTAATATTTACATCCGTTTATTTGAAGAGGCAGCTTCACTGAGTATGGTAAGTTCGAACTCATTGCCAATTGTCGACGAGGAACGCTTCCTCGACAAGGCTATAGCAAACATACTGATTCTCAGTACAATATTTTGTGGTATGGGTGCCATAATAATTTATATCTGCCAATCTATTTTAACAATTATTTACTTTCTCACGATAATATACATGGCGGTATCAAGTATGTACATACTCTCTCGTTCGTGGACTGTTTTGTATGCGATTAGCAGTTTCAAGGCCGTTTGAAGTGTTTCGTCTTTCTCATTGTCGTGATGGGGTGTGGCACAGGCGGGATATTTAAATTGATTTCAATTAGTTCTGCCTATAGACAAAGGACGTGTTACGAAATTCAGAATGTTGAAGAGTCGACTCGAATTGGACTCCAGTCACAACTTATTTAATACTCGAAATGAAATGACACGAACTCGTATCAACAAACCGCCATTACGACTTCTTGATTCATTGGTAAGGTAAATATGAGTGTTTGAACTGAATTACATTAGTAGAAATTCGTGGAGTTACTAGTACCAACATATTTAATATACGTGGTATTATGACGCCACTGTGACCCCCTCCGAGATCGACAAATAATATGACCAATAGGGTTTTATTGTTCGCGCTCATTGTCCTGTCCACCCGACCAATGACATTAAACGGCCCGACTAAATAAATATTAACGAAAAATTTGTTTTGCAAACGAGAGAAATATAAAATCGCAAAAACGAGAGAGTTATCGGTTAAACTTCTAAAATAGATGTAAAATTACTGGCATTTACAGATGGTATTCTGTAGCCAAAGCAAATGAATAAAACATAGCTTACCATGATTCTTGATTCAATTTTTTTTTTCAAATATATTTAGAATTTCTAACATTGGCAAATTTCGACGAGTACACAGAAAATCTAAATCGGAATACGGAATAGGTTCGACCTGGGATAGCAAAATTAGCTTCCGAACGCGCGCAATTCTCACAACCCGAGAACCGCAAATTAACGAAATTACAACTAATATTTAGAGCATCCGCAAGATGGTATGGGAGAGCTGAAAAAATCATTCGAAAACACTCACACCGTTCGCCCAAAGTGACTTTGCGTTCGCCATGCTGTTTCCACAGCATTACTACATGAATGACTCATTAATTTGATTTTGAGCAATCTGTTCGCAGATAAATTGCGTTCTTCAAATGAGGGGAATGTATAATTACTTATCGATCTTAAGATCGGTAAGTATGTTGATAGGTATTTGTCTGTTTGTTCGTCTGTCTGTCTGTTATATGCACGCGATATCTCACGAAAGCGAGGTTGAATCTGCTCCAAATTTTGCATGTGCATTCACCATAGCTTGGACCAGAAGCCTATTTTGGATAAATTATGTCGTATAATTAGCGAGTTATTAATTAATTAGTGATGGGACACACGGTGTCACTATGGAGTAAGAGCGCTGTTTTGAGGGATTCCCTAACTTTCGATCGATAAGTCTTCGGTCTCCGACCGATATTCTCGTTTTTGCTTCGTTGAATACTGCTGACTGACCTGGGTAATCTTTGATCAAACCTTGAACCGCGAGTCTAGTCGATTCACGGGCCAAACGAGCTGAGTCGAGTTAATCAGTGAGTTGAATCTTACTGGCGGTTAGTGTTTCAAGTGTTTGATAAAAGACAACTCAAGTTGAGTCAATACCTCAAGCTTCTAGACGTAACGAAATTCTGAATTTCCAAGAACTTTCAGGCCTAAACTGGATATTTACCTTTTCAAATCAGGTAATAATCTAATCCAAGGAAAGTAAGATTTGACTATTAGACCCTATATTTTTAATTCATACCGATAAATATTAGTCGAATTTCAAAAGACAACGTTGCAATTTGATAAAATCGATTATGATATATCACTTTTATTGTCAATTGCATAGTTCCTATACAAATATCCAACGGATAGCAAAGAAATAAAAAAACTGAAATACGCTATCGATATTTACCATTAAAAAATTATAAAGGATTCACTGGAACCCTCATGACTGTGAATATGATGAAATGCACCAAACTGCTTGGTTTATTAATTATCGGACTTCACACATTCTAACTTCACATATTCTATTTTTTACTATGTACAGTTTTATTCAGCTAATTTTACGGGGTCACACCTTCACCTTCCCTATATCATATTTAATTAAGGACAGGTCGCTCACCCAAACCACGCAGAGGTTACCCACACTAGGCGGGATGAGGCGTTATCACTCACTTATGTATATTGCGTTACTTCTTCATTACACTTATATTGATGCTTATCAAATTTTGTCACGATCTATCGAATTTCGCAATTTGAATTCAACTGTTGACATATTACGCGGCGAGCGTACATTTGAACCAACGTACATTTGAACCCATGTGTATATCCGCGGGTTCAATCTATATGCGGGTGCTAAAACCCATGGGTTAGGGTTAGTATGGGTTCAAATATCCGTAAAACAAAAAAAAATCCCATAGGTGCAATAGTATGTAGGTGCAATTGTCGTGGGTTCAAATGTAATGGAACCTATTACGCAATTGTTCCAATGAATCAATTTCGCTGGTATGGTTTCTATAAATTTGCTACTTCGACAATGTAATTAAATTTGGCCATAAGAATTTGCCGGTCTCAATTGATGTGTTAAAGCTACATTCGTCCGAATTTTTCCATATTAAATATCATGGTGTTAACGATTGAATGATTTTCCGAGAAATCGACCTGTTATCGATCACTATCTTAAACCAGGCCGACATTTTGTATTGTATAGGGTTAATATAAAAAAGAATCGACCATTTTGATTTAGAATTCTTTAATACAGAAGTACAAATATAGCGAGCAGTTGCTCTATAAGTATATATATATATAACTATATGGAATCTATTATTATCAATGAAATCCACTAGGTCCTATACATTTGTTTATATGTAGCGACTTTTATTTCCTATTTATTGTTCTGATGTCTATTAGTATACCCATTCGAAACGTAGACTAGACTATGTTATTTGCTGTTTACCAGTTGTGCATGCATTAGTATTACTATTGGGTAAAATTATATTTCCATATTCAATTTTTTAATACTTCCTGTGGATATCAATACCACAGAGAAACTGTTATAATCTTATCAAGATAAGATAACTTCAAAAATATGATAAAAACAATGAGAAATGCAAAAATTTGTATTTTACTATTAATAGAATCAGATTATGCCCGTCGTGAAATTTGGTTGGTGTGGTAAAACTAGACATGACATATCTGCCTAACCAAAGCTTTTAAGTATGATCTTGGTTCCCAAGATAAAATTTTAAGATATAAACAAGAAAACTTTCTGTTTGGGCAGCGCGTTGCGTGCAAGGTTAGATCAGTCGACGTTAATCTAAACTCGAAAAAAGTGACAAGGGGGCCCATATGACTATAATTCAATAATGACGTCATAATGTACTTTCGAAAATTTGTTTATTACTTGTGATGTCATAATAATATATAAATCCCATTATGTCGTTTAAATTTTAAACAAGGAAATTTATATCTAGGCAAGATTAGACCAGTCGACGATAATCCAAACTTGAATAAATGACAAGGGAGTCAAAGGGCTATATTAGTAGTTAGTTTTATAGTAGATTTCCTCCAGTGTGCTAATACAAAATATGACATCGTACTATGACGTCTAAAATTGTACTTATTTGACCCTCCCCTTCAACGAAAGCTTGGGAACGTTAGTGACCACACCACACACTCTCTTCTGTTGATCAAATTGAATGAAATATTCTTACCTTGGATCTCAGAAGAATCCTGTGATGATATTCGTGAAATATGGAGTCTGGACGAAGAAGACACCGATGACGTGATTGGTTCTTGAGGAAATTGGATGTGAACTGCAGACCCGATTACAGTAAAATGAAGAATACTGCCGTCGTATTGGGTGACTGTAAAATCGATTTCAGAAGCTCTTGTGTTACCATGAGAAATAGGGGTCGCATCGTCATTAATATATGGGTGACCTGGGGTTGCTGAATTACATCGAGAAGAGCAGGATCTGTTTGTTAAACCACTGTTTTCGGATTGAGGTGTTAGGACCCAACCCCAATTATAGTCTTTGGAGGAGTCTTGAGTGGAAACACAATCAGGACATGTACTACAAGAAGTTTCTGGTACCGAGGGATTATCCAATAGTCGACCTGAGAAACTAATTTTTTGACTCTCGGGGTTGAATAATTCTCTGAGTCGCGATTGCGAGATTGTATTCACATCTCCCCCGTCATCACCCGTGTGCATTGCACTCTGGTTTCTACTGCTTAGTGATTGCTTGCGCCTGTGCAAGTCGGGCTGTGAGGTCTGTAAGAAGCGGGAACTTGTGGCGGAATCGTTGTCTGTTTCAGTTTGATTCTGGTTTCGACATGATGGACGACTTTTTCTTTTCACAAAATCCTTTTGATAAACTTTTATGGACTCTTGCGCTGAACCCCGACGCTGGGGAAATATTTTTTCCACCTTTTCGTATTCCGGTTTCAATAAACGTTCGTAAGTATGATTGTTATCGGCGTCATTGGAAGAATTTACGGATACTGCGGTGGTAGGAGTCGAACTTCTACGGGAACTAGTAATTGAACTTTGTGCACCACTAACAGTACATTCACGAAACATCGATGCAGTATCATGAGTAAGTATGGTATGGGAATTTTTAATTTGTTGGGAACATTGTTTTGATATTTCATTGTGGCTGATAGGCATGGTATTTGGAGTAATCGCAATTTCGTGTACTATTTTATCAGTTATTTCAAGCTCTTTTTCGCAATTTGGTGGCAGAATTTTGTCGACAATTTCTTCCGTATTGATTTTAACTGATTTCTGATCAGCTCCCATTACGCTTTCTTGTTCATTATTTCCAGTAAAGTATTGGTTCGGTGGCGCTGAACATTGCCTGAGATGTTTCGGAGAAGACAGCTGTAAATAAAAAGCATATTTTAGTACCACGCGCAAAAATTTCTCAACATTTTAAATCAACTCGTCACACAAGCTAGACGTTTTGCTTGCTTGATCCCATGCTACATAAATCACCACATATGAATCTAATAACAATAATAAACAGCATGTTTGACTCCGATTCGATGTTGGCAAATCAAGTTAGGGCCTTCGAGATATTGCAACCACCACATTCGTTGTGTAGAATGTGCCTGCCGGATAACCGTATAATTACATACGCTTAGACCGGTGGTTCTTAATCGTTCATGATCCACGGCTTTCAAAAACTCTCATAAGCTGTGGCCCCTGTTGTTCTTTCTAAAAATACCTATTTTTTAACGCGATTATTATTATAACCGTCGTTTATTTTATGCGCCACGTTTAATAATATGAAGTCAATAAGGAAGGCAAATACATAAATGCATCATAATCAAAGAGTTAAACAAATTACGACCAATTTGTCCTATCGGGTGAAGGCCTTTGCTCATGACCCCCAGTGAACCGAGACGTGCAACCCTAAGAGAGCAAAATGCCCAATCTGAGAAATCATAGCTTAAACAGGTGCTTTATACACGATTCTTTCATACATGAACTTCCAGTTTGGAAAACTTAGAATTTATCTTTAAGATTCGAATATAGCCTGACCAATCCGTTTCGGTAAGGTTTTCGTTCACCAGGGCTTGAAACCAAGTATTCAACCCGCTCTGTAAATGTAGATGCACTAACGGATAACTATCGCTCTAAACTACCTGTGAAAAACGGTATGTTCAGTCACCAAAACGAGAGATTTTAATCCTAATTTACTTTCCTTACCATGCAAGAATCAAATCAAAAATCTCACAAGCCGACACAACAGTATTACCTCTAGTTTCAAATAGCTGAACTCCATATTTCTGTCCGTAGTTATATTGCCATCGTTATCAGTCTCGTACACACTATCTGCGCCTTTCCCTCCAGACAACAACTTCATTGATGCAAATTACCGGCATAATTCACATTCGTTCATTATACCGTTTACTCAATTTTATCCTAAACCCAAAACCCAGCTTTGTGACACATATTTGTGACGTCGCATATAACGTCATAAACCGAAGAGAAATTTATCATCGCGCCAAGGCCGAAAAAATATAATTTTACCCATTATGACGTGTCAGAAGCAAACACACAACATAACGTATGTGGTTTCGCTTGATATATGTATAAATATCAATTTTTAGATCAGGTTTATATACGTTCCACGCGTGGTGAAAGCGTAGTCGACAGGCGGCGGCTGTTCTAATATTTAACCAGTCATATGATTCCTGTAATTTCGATTGAGACGCCGATGTATATTTTATCAGAACTGGGTCTGCGATAAGGGTAAACGAATGATAAAACATTTCCGGGAAATTTTATACGAAAAACGTAACACTAGATTAATTTATGAAGAAAATCTGTCATTTACTGAAAATGGTTGAATTTGAAAACAGTTTTAGTGTTGATGGTTTAGTGTTGATGGCTATCAATATGCGTACTTTTTATTTGAATTATAGTCAGAGAATCATAGCATTGCCACAGTCTGTCATAACCATTTATGTCGTTCGCTCAAAGTGTTTTCAGCATAAACATTTATTTGTGCATAGAATTTTTTACCATTACGTATATGGCGGTCGCGTGTAAGAATGTGTTAGACTTCAATACTTGAAAAAATAAGTTGATGGGTAAAATAATTTGTAAATATTTTTAAACCCTAACGCCTAAAATCCTATTTGATATAGAGGTGTGCAGTTTGGTCATTTTTAGTAATTTATTGACTCATAAATTCCAGTTCGTTTTCTGTTATTTTATAGCAGTGCATTGCTCGATATTTGAGTTGGATTTACGAGAATAGTATGTACTATTTGCTCAACCTTGCTGTTTTACTAACTTTACCTTGGTGGTTAATATTACTCGTCCTCGTCTCAACTTCGCTATAATTGTTAACAAAAAAGTTATTTGATCATGGATGTTAGAAATCAAATGTATTTATTTGTTTAATATTTTAAGTTGTGCTCTAATATCTTCGCTCTGAAGCATGCTGGCAGTAGGGAAATGCATATGTGTATGTGTACGATGATACATACTGATTAAAATGCGAACCCGATATTAAAATGCAAATTATTGTTTGTTACGTCATAAAATAAAATCGAAATGCATCAGAATACCCGCCTAATAAATCAAATTGTGATTTTCTCACTTCGTTGAACCCAATTTTTAACAGCAAATATAAACGATTTAGATTGTATTGATTCAGATTTGAAATCTATAATTTTTTATTTGATTCTAATACAATATTGACACAGAATCATACAATATTTAGCTCGGGACATGGTGTACTTTACTTTAAATTTCACGTTTCGACATTTTTGCATCATGAAGAATCGTTGGACTTTTAGAACAATCTTAAACCCGATTAAAACTAATCTTTAAACAACGACTGCAATATTTTAATAAAATAATTATTTCACACTCATTTTGTTATTTTATTTATATAACATGAACATAATGGTATTTGTTATTTGACAAAATTTGCTTCCATGAATTACAGTTTATTCTATCCAATATGTTTACCGGTGTAATGAAAAAAAAAATTGCGGGTTCGTTCTCGTTTTATATTCTCTCAATTTATCTTACTAGTCCGTAATTCGCGTCATTTTCTCATTACCCACGCGTTTGAAGAAACGCGCCATTTGTTATGGGACCTTCATAGATTGCGTAGAATATCCAATAATTACGCACGCAAAAGACGCACAGCGTCAATTTTTACTAAAATTCAAATGTGAATCATACAAAAATATGAAAAATGCGATGTTTTGTCCCCAAAATTATTGCCAAATTATTATTATATCACCTATATTGTTAATATCAAATTCAAAAATTAAACTTCAAACACTCATTATTTTATTCCTATTATTACTAGAAATTTTTTCAAGTCTTATTTTGGTTAATTTACATTGGTCAAATAAAACATTGTTATAGAATAATAGACAATAAATGATCACAACAAGTGAGCAATAACAACACAGAATTGCTTTTTAATACATCCCAGCAGCAAGGAGACTGAAAATAAATTATAAAACGGTAAACCACTGGATTCTGGTTTTATGGACTAATTAGGTGAAGAAGTATATTAGAGATAGGCGCAACCACATGAGTGTCAGTTGAATTAATCCGAATATAGCGTCAGAAAACCAGTTTCCGCAAAACATCAAATTAAACCCTTTCATTCTTACGTTATCAATATTTGCATTAATCTTGGCCCAGAACTTTGGATAGAAAAATGTCTCTACCAAAAAGTTCGGGGAAGCTGAAGCCGAAAACGCGAAGTAATGCAATGTAGTACCAAGTCAAGGTATTAGCTATAGTGAGATACCAAATACTGCACTGCACTGACTAGAAACCGTTATTGAGCGCGCTTATGATTATGTTTTACATGATGATCGTCGTCTCGCAACAAATTACAGAAAACTTATAAACAAAACATTGTATCCAATGTACGGTACTTGCGAATTATCGGAAGCCAAGTACAAGATACCATTTGTCAAAACTACTTTTTTGTTCATGTTTCACTCTTGTTACTAGCATTAATCTCCACGGTAAATATTGATTAACTTTTTCCCGTAACTTTTGAATACATACATGTACAACTTATTTGTTTAATATGGGGTATCTTATAACCTACATAGCGGGGATGGCGAACCTTTTTTATACTGAATGAGTCAAACATATTTTTATCATGAAGAAAAAGAATGCGGGCCATATATTATAATGTTTTGGCATATATTTATCAAGTTCATAAATATAACGTTACCAGAAGGTAACGTTGATGTCCTTTAAGCTCAGTTTGTAAATAGAAGCCAAGTTTCGAAATACAGTAATAGATATTCTCAAAAACCTCCTGTGGATCCCTTCCGGTTCATTAACCTCCGCAAAGACCCACTGCCCTAAACAAGAGTCGTTGACTGCTGCTAATCATGAACTTACCTGAAGCTTATCTATTTTTTAATGTTAAGGTAAACATCAGTTATCAGAAATATTGACTGAAAATTGAACTCTTTGCGATATGGAGATTTATTGATGAAAAGAGTCAAGCGTAGTATGAACAATAGATATAATACAGAATGATACTAATTATAGCAGTAAATTGTTATTTGCTCTATAACTAACGGACCAAACAATATCAAGTTGGAAGTACCGGTAGTCGCCAGAAGGCTGTTACCTTTATTTTTATACATATATTTTTTAATTTTACTGTTGGCCCTAAGAAGGTATGATATTTGACCCAAAATTTCGCTGTTTTATTGTAATCTATGAGAACATTGCTTTTATTCTGTGACAAATTCTACCATAGCTGTCCTTCATTTCGTTTTGCGAACTCGTTGCAAGTCCTTACCAGTTACCAGTATTGATTACCGATAACATGCGACATGTTAGTAGGGGTTATACGAGACTAACTCTCAACCCTTCCTCAGAGCCTTGGTGCTAGTCCTAGTGGATCAGTATGCCTATAATGCAAGGGTACTGTAGCAGGAATAAACATGACCATATTATGCAATTTGAGAGTCCTGCTGCGCACTGATACAAATGTATTTCTGTAACGTTACAGAAATACATGTGTGTTAAGTGTTAGTGTGCTGGAGGAATTTCGGATTGAAATGTATTAGGCTCGTTGGCGTAGTCATTTGACTTTCGTGCCCATTGCTCTCGTATTCTATTTGAGTTCATAAAGGGAAACAAACCTTTTTATCTAGGGACGACGTGGTTGAGGATGATCGTCTTCGTCTGCTTATGCAAAGTAAATTTCGCAGTCTCTCACTCTTTCCCATAATCCAATCAATTTGGCGGGCAGCTCTTGTGCGCTACCTTGTGATTCATTTAGTAGGTATCGCTATTGAAGGGAATTTCTGTTGCTTTGTGACTGATATTCGAAGAGATATATAATGTTATAATATTGCATTAATATCTGAAAGAAACATATACAACAAAAATAGTAAAATGCTGCTTCAATCAACTCCATTTATCTAACCACACGCCAAGCCAAAACACGTTAAGCAAACGAAATATTTACTTAACAGGGCTGTGAGGTAGGGAAAATTTGCAATTGACTCCGACTCCGGTTTAGAAAAATATTTTTGTCAGCTGGGAACTATATTCCAGTTTATTAATCTTATTATATAAAGCTTTTTATTACTAATTATCCTCCGCTTTTTATTCCGCTAATTACGCCGGCTTGGATTTGATATTCGGCGAACACTGGCTATCACGGCGATTAATTTCCTTATCAGCCTCTTATCTTTAAAAATCTTAGATGATACGATCTGAACAGGGTGTGGCGTTGCAATTGCGAATGACTATTGCAATAGGGCAACAAGGGAAAGTGCAATTATACACACCGCTTTCAGCACGCAAGATTAAGGCCATATCAATAGGATATTAGGACCATATAAGTAGGAGAATGAGTTCAAGGGTAAGAGTCTCTCGATACAGGTAAACATACCACATACTTTACATTAACCAATAAAAGTATATATTGCAAAACTAATTTCGAAGAAAAATGTGAATAAAGTTTGTTGTATATATAAACATTGATGGATAGTAAAACGGGACGAAAATGCATTTTTATAACATGTCTCAAATTACACACAAACAAGACCATAACGTATAGCGTAACTATATGGGAACACTAACAGTTCTTACAAATACCTTCAAAAATACTAAATATTTATAACAGCTCCGCAGGCTATACCAAAATGCCATATAGAACAACAATTTAATGTTTTTAGAAATAAGATAAAATCAATGTTTTGTCGTTAAGCGATCTAATGAATCGGACAGGGCAACATTTTTAAATGTTCCCAAGGAAACTTACTGTTTATGCTACTAGTTTACCAGTCAGACTGATTTTCATTCAAAATTTTTATTATTTCATGTTACTTTTTGATCGAGTTCACTCATTATTGACCTCGCATAAGTAATATATAAACAGTCATTCCATAAACAGTCTCAGAGTTTGAAATATGGAATTATTTTCAATACAGCTGAGTTCGCACAATTTCCTAAAATATGAGGCAAGGGGTGATGGACTCGTAATAAACAATAAACTGCCGGAAAAGGGCTCCAACTTGAGAACAATATAGACTGCAATGTTGTTATGTGGACCAAGGCACAAAGGAGTTTTTGTGAACTATGCAAAGCAATATTATAGTGTAAAAGTCTAGATAAATTACCTGGATTAAAAGTTGTTTTGTGGTAGTTTGCTTGAATGATGCGGTATTTAATTATAATGCTAAATTTAATTTAAATGATGATAACTGTCCGAAACACATAAATATTTCCAAGCATTAACTCTATGCGATAGTGCCTCAAACTTGCGTATCTACATACGACTTTGAAAGAAATACCGACATACAGAGCAGAATGCCTGGCTACCATCCTTATCAGTCCGCCTCAGAAACGATATTGTGTAGCTGCGGACCACAGTCATGTTTTTATCTTGTGCGGTTAAAAGTTGGAATTTTAACTATTTTTTTTCAAGAAACTATACTGTTCTTATTGTGTAAAATAGGTGGATCGATCGTATGGCTATGCAGCAATGGGCAAAGGCTGTTCACTGACTTTCACTGCTTGTTTGCCAAAAAACGAGAGAATTGGAGAACATGGTGCGAATGAGAGAAATAACTAAATAAGAGAGAGAGTGTTGATAACAAATGGACGGTAATTATAAACTGAGATTGATCATTGCTCAGAGGCGCCATATCAAGGAACATTCTTGTTTCTCAACAAGCATCGTGATTATGGAATTGCTAATCGAATCTCGACTTGGGTTTGATATTGCACGACCTAAGCACGCGATATGATATACAGGAGCTAAAAATTGAATGAAACCTCGTTTTAAAATGTCAACTATTTTTTCCCGTTAGATGATAGAAGCCTCGCACATTTTAAATAAATATCCTATTCAACCTACAATGAAATGGTTTAAAAATCAAATCCCTATATGAACACTTCAAAACCTAAAATTTTCTACCCATGGTATCGTATACAAACTACAATTAGGTATCATATTTTCAAAAAATGCCCTCTTTTTTAGTTTTCCTCAGACAGAAAATTTGTGACTTGCTCAACAAAATTTGTGTACTGTCCATGAAAAATTCGAGAAAGTGAGAAAGTACACAGAAGCAAAGCATCGATACAAAATTCAAGCATTTCGGTCACAATATTAGTACCATGTCAAAATTAGCTAGAAATAATATGGCACAGCTTACAGCTCACTCTTTTGAAAAAACAGACAAACACCACACTGTCATTTCCAGTAACTCACTTCCAGTAAACAGGTCAATGACCAATTGACCTTTGTTTAAATCGTAGAACAATACAATGCATTTATTTTGTGTTATATTTATGCGAATAAATTTAGATTACTGGAACATTGATTTACAATAATCTACGATGGACCTTATGAAACAATGTTCGCTCTGATTAGAAAACGGCAACGGACGACCAGAACAAATAAAATTCATCAAATATCTAACATAAAAGGACTGCGATGCAGCCATGCATAAGTTACATACACCCTTAAAGCATTTCAATATGTAAATATCTCAAAATACATTCGCTAAAACTATCTTTCTACAGTAATGTGTTTGTTATTCTTATTTCTCAGCCTCGGGTCGGTTGACGCAGCTAAAACATGCATTTGAATTATCATTGAATTTACTCATAAATTTCATAATCTGGCAACTGGGTTTCGTCACGTTCTCCCGCTAACCCTGTACCCTTACTTTCTTTGCGGTAACCCCACGTGTGAAAAATGGACATATCAAATTTCTAAACTTCATAGCCCTGGGGCTACACGTTTTATGCTAAAAACAAGCTAAGCATCAACTTATGCAGCATCTAAACTATGAAGAATGGCTCATCGTAAACAGGCCTACAGAATACAATGGTTGCGGACGACTGCTAATAAAAAAGCGGGATGCATCCGCAATAAATTGCCCATATTTCCCGTGATACCCAAGAACACAACAAAGAAATTAACGGAACTTGAGATGATACAGATATATGATACCGTAAGCCTGCCTATCGCGAAGACACTCTATTGAGTTGATGATACTGTAGTCATAGAATACAGAAATACTAAATACATTTAACAAAGATGACGTAGCAGATCACGTGACGCGATGGCTGCTAGCGCGCCCCATCCAACCGCCTTTGCGACCCTAAGCCAAGTGTGTACTCGAATATCGTTTTCTAGTCTGTCGTTGTCGGCCATAATAAAATTGTATAACTTACGTGACTTATTGCTACGAAACATCACGTTCTTAAACGCTTAGTGTTAAAATAACGTAATTAAAAATAAATAATTAAACTTTGTGGCAACGGAATCAGGAAAGTATATATGATCCAAACTTTTTTTCATTAAAACTTATAAACAATTAAAAAATAATTAACAATATTAAGAAGTTGATTATAATAAATTAACTGAAATATAGTGAACTTTATTCACACATATGAAAAATGAATGTGTAACTTCACTTCCGATAAATAACATGGGAAAATACGTGAATACGATAGATGGAAGTTTACAAAAATCAAACTAAAAAAGTCTATTTTTTTTTTGATCAAAGAAAACAAAGGCTCGAACAAAAATTTAATACTATCCAAATTGTTAAAATAATAAAAATTGGATATACTAAGGTGCAATACTTGAGATGCAAAAACTTTTCTGTTTGAAACTAATATCTAAAATTCTAAGTCTTTGTTTTATCCTTCAGTCTGATTGAAACTAATTCGGACACTTCCAAATTATAAGTGAAGTTCATCTCATATTGTATAACACGACCCTCGAAGTTTTCTGTTACATAACACATTTTAAGCTTCGATTAAATAAATTCCTCATTTTCTCAATCCTTTTTTTAAGACATTTTAGGCAATTCAAAGCTTTAAACTAACGAACACCAGTCGTGGTGCTTCGTTAGGCAGGCGCTCCAAGATTTTACCCCATTATTAAACCCCGAATAGCCCCAAAACGGGGTCAGAAAACAGCAAAGGTCTCTAAAAAAACAACCTTCACTTCATCGCGTCGCCAAAAGTTATGTAACTTAAAAATTCTTCGAGGACGAACGCAGCCTATCGTAGGCTGGGCTTACGTAACGATAGCCTAAGGCATCCTGGACTCGGTGCGGAATTGGTGTGATTTTGCATATGAGGCACGCCGATCTTACTCCGATATAACTAACTGCGCATCGAGAAAATTATTATATAACGAAAGTTCAGGTGCACCCGGGTGTCACAATATAACAAACATTACTAGCTGAAAAAACGCCCTTTCGTAATAACGTTACTACTTGTTTAGTGCAACATAAAAATTTGAAAAATAACCGCAAGTCGCCTCTGAATTCCGCGTGCGGATTTGGTTTTAATTTAATCAGTGCATAATAACAATCTATTGGTCTTATATAAGTCATATTCTCTGTATGTATTTTCTCCTAGCCGGCATGAGTAAGCCAATAAATTAGGTAACAATTAATGGACTATGATAGGCTACCCATTGGGCGACATACTGATGTCATCAAAAGTTTAACTTCATTCAGATCCCAAGAAAATAAAATACAGACGAAATAATTTCAAGATGTTCTTTATAAATTGAAAAAACGGAATTTTGTTAAGAAATTTGCCAGGAAATATTCACTTTAGCCAAGTAGTACGTTCCTTGTGACCTTGTTCTACGGTCATTTTCTAGGATCTTCTGATGACTATGTACATTATTAGTCTCTGCAACACCTCTGTCAGTAATCTATATTATTTGAAGTGAGGGCTACCGGGAAACGCAAGCTTAACTTAAAAACCAGGTTTTAGGAAAATATTTCCTTCAGTTTATTATTCCGAGTACTAGAATTAAATTGAATAATCTATTTTATTTCAGGTGAAGGTTTCCGGAAAACGCAAGCTCAACCTAAAAACTAGGTTTTAGGATAATATTTCCTTCAGTTTTTATTCCGAATACTAGAATTAAAATATAAATATATTTGTAGCCTACGTTATATAATCTATTTATATGACTTATAGTCTAGCAACAGTCGCAAGTTCTTGTGTCTAATACTTTATTTGATACCAAATATCATTTCCTTATAAGCGATTTTTAATTGAAAAAACATATATTTTTTTGTCTGATTTTAGCCAAATCTACGTTTTTTTCAAATTTATTCAGAATTTAAACTCGATCTTCACTTGATCAAATTTTTATTGTTAAGGAATTTATTTAGTTACGTAAATTTCGACGACATGGTGTATTATATAAGAGCGAGTTTTACGTCACGACCTTTGAAATATTACGTAACGTGATATAGTGAAGAAATGGAGAATAACTCAAATCGTATTATTTTTTGAAAATACTAGACAACTGTTTTGGTCACCGATTAAAATACTTTTATTAAAAACACCCCTGCTTTAATGTTTAATTAATTGAGCGGTGATTAATGCACTGTTTATATTATCTGAAAAAAAAGTGTTTTTTCTTATAGTTAGGTAAATTTTACATAATCCCAAAAACAGGGGGGCAATGACTATAAAGGCCGCCCCAAATTGAAGTATAAGTTGAAAAATAGATACTCCCGTAGTATATGTATCCTGTTAGGGTTAGGCCATAATTTTATTCCGATTTTCCTTATTTTAGTTCTATTACGAGTTCGGGGACTGTCTGTGTTAGCCAAGTAAATATACCCCTTCTCATAGGTTTCAGTCCCTTTGTACAACTTGATGTAAAGTAGGCGAACAAAATTAGTTACCTTCATATTGGTACTCATACTTCTGGAGCGCCCATTTTTATCCCCCGATTTAAAAGCTTTTATTAGAAACATCTCCAATTTAATATTCACTCAATCAAGCAGTAATCAATGCACTGTTTATATTATATGAAATAAAGGGAGTTATTTCATAGTTAGGTAAATTATACAAAATCCTAAGAAAAAGGGGGCAATATGACTATAAAGACCGCGTATCGGTAGTACCGGTACGATACGCCTAAGAAAGTGGGGGAATTGGGTTTGCCGGAAAGATCGACGAACAAATAATTTTGAGATGGTCGAGCAATTCCCCTTTAATTAAAATTTAAGTTGAAAAATAGGTACTCCCGTAGAATATGTAACAGGTTAGGGTTAGGCCCAGTGATGGGATTCAATTTTTTTTGTCAGCCGGTTCCATCACAGAAGTCATATTTTTCACCCGGTTCTGTTACAAAAAGTCATTGACAGTAACCAGTAATACTAACCGGTTCGCTGATCTCATGAAATTCCGTCCGGTGCGAACCGGCTGAATCCCACCACTGGTTAGGCCATAATTTCATTCCGATTTTCCTCATTTCAGGTATATTACGTGAGTTCGGGACTGTCTGTGTTAGCCAAGTGAATATACTCCCTGTTCATAGCTTTCAGTCTCTTTATACAACTTGATGTAAAGTAAGCGAACAAAGTTAATTACCTCCATATTGGCGCATACACTTCTGAAGCGCCGATATTTGGTGAATTATCGGGTTTCATAGAACCCAAGAAGAAATTTAAACTCACCTATACTATCTAACAACAAGGCAATCACAAGAAAATTACAACACCTCTCTCTTCACGTGTTCTTTCAATATTTGTACTACATGCCTAGACAACATCCAAGTTTTCTTCAACGCTACTTTATTTCTATGTCCTATCCTTCCTTATAAACAAATAAATACATATAAATTCATTTTTGGTTACAAAATCCTGTCTCTGAACTATATCAGCGTGAACAATAAAAGAAAATTAATAGTGAACCCGCTATACGTAATATACTAACTAACTAATTCAAAATACTTTACAACGTTATATATAATAAGCAACGTTTCAAAATCGGATGGCGAAAAAATATCGGAATCAAATCTGGGTTACCGAGAAATAAGTATTACAACATTATTTATTCGAAATGGAAGCTTGATACGTTGGAATTCATTTTTTAGAAATCAAAGATGGTAGAATTCTAGGTATTTCCAATTGAGTATCAGCAAGCGTAACGCACACTGTTAAAAAATTAATATTGTTGTTTTACAAGATCACCTACTGATATTACTGAGTAGCATTTTCGGCGCTCCAGAAGTGTGTGTACCATGGGGGTGATTAATTTTATTCCTCTACTTTATATCAAGTTGTGTAGAGGGACGGAAGCCTATGCGGGCAGAGGGTATATTCACTTGGCTAACACAAACAGTCCCCGAATTCGTAATAGAACTAAAATAAGGAAAATCGGAATAAAATTATGATTCAAATTAGGTTGTGCACGAAAAAGGATTTTATCTATGCAAAGCGATTCAAAGACTTCCCATGGTGCTCTGAAAGAAAAATGATTTCAAATTGGAGAAATGAATCAATCATTCTTTTTTGTATTTTTAATATGTGTATATTACTATTTTAAAAAAATACCAAAAAATGCCAATACTTTTATTGCGAAAACGCACTATAATTAAATCAGTCATATGTTTTTACCATTGCAGTTTCTTCACGCTTCCGTGCCAAACAAATCTCTCCGAAGGTGCCACTGATATGTTGAGAGCTACCGCGGAATCTTTATGTATCTCAAAATATTTTTATAGTATATGATAGCGTTGGAGTGCAATGCGTTTTGATGTCACGCCCACCGCCATAGGAAAGTTTATATTGAAATCGTTTCAATTTTTCAAAAACAATATCTGTAATCGATGTATAGTTTTAATGATAACTTTTAAAGGGTGTTTAAACTTTATATTTACTAAACACTAAGAGCAAAAAACAAAAACATAATACGACAAATACCAAAAAGGCTAGTCAGTCGGTAATAAGAGCCATCATATCTAAATTTGAAGACGCCGTCGTTCTTAGGAAATGCAGCCAAACCCATGCGCGATTCAGCGCATTTCAAATTTCTCATATTTCAAAGAAGATAAAGCGCTTAGATTCGAATCGAATAACAAGATTAATTAATATTGAAGTACGTAATATCAAACATAAAATATCGATGAGATTAAAGTTTAATCTCGATTTTCCTATGGGCCACGCTTGTCATCGATTATTCGACGGAATTATATCTGAAATCTTGTATTCTGAGAACAACGGATGTTATCGAATGAATGATACTATAATCAGATATTGTTTGGTCAAGATTGACATATAGAAAATAAGAATATTTAAAATGTAGTAATATACATTGAGGCCATAAATGGCCGTATTAAATTGTTACAATAACGTAAATAAACATCGTTGAGTGCACCAAAAACATTACAAAATTGCCATTCGTATACCCTTCAGAAACCATCGTTTTCAGTAAATTGAAAGGCATGCGGATGAAAAACATCATTTTATTTTAATGGCGGTAGTCAGCCGAATATTTCAAGACGATAAACAAATTATTGCTTTTATGAGGATGATTAAGTTACTCACCCAATTTTCACACTAAAGCTAGTATATTTTTTAGTGAATTCTTTTCACTGATCAAATACTAGTAAAATTTTAACAGTGGTAATCTGGATATAAAATAGTCGAAAGTTCACTGTTTGATATAAAGTTATCTTATAAATATTTGAAATGCTTGAATGCCGAAATTTTTACATCATTTTTTAGATGAGATAATCTGTAATAAACCCGTGGTATTTGGATCTGAGAATTTAAAAATAAACTAAGCTGTTACATAAAGTCTATCTAATAAACAATGCCTAATACTTATTAAAGTTTCTATCATTCTGGTTGATTTCAACCAACTGAACGCAGTAAAACTTGTGTTTCAATCCGGGTATGTCAACACCTACCGTACAGATGTTGTAAAACAATGCAGATTTCATGCCAAATATGGATATCAAGCTATACGTTTATCGCACTAACTCATGTACACGTTGGAGCATTACTAGTAGCTATCTCTTCCCATGCTAGCGTCTGTTTTTCAAACAATATGATTCAAGTCGATGAATTTTTTCCTCTAAATTTCACAACATTCCATGAACCGGACGTGAACATCCTCACATATTAACAGTAAAATTCTGAGATTACCGGGATTTTAGAATCCGCCTTATTTCATTGAATCAATGTTGCGAAATGCACGTATTCATTGTAACTTTAAGGAGGAATATAGGTGTGCATATAAACCTCAAGCTGATTGGTTAAAAAGCACAAATATAATACATAAATGAGGATGTATGTAGAGCTTTCATGTCTAGTTTGCAAACACCTTGCAATATATTCTCAATGCGTGTCTGCATTCTCAGAAGAAAAACAAAGTATCTTAAACAGGGTATTACAAGTGCCTGCAAATGTGCTAAAATTACTTAACGTGGATGAAAACGATGACACTAAATAAATTCTTTTTTAAGGAATTAGCCCAAGTTCACGCAGTTGCAATATTATTAGATAAGTATCCCCTAATTTGCAAACTAAGAGGTGTGAAAGAGGTCAATTCAATTGTCAGTATCATTTGAGGTCAAAACACATTATAATGAGAATTGCTCAAATTCTCAGAACAGTATATACACGACAACACAAAATATAAACTTCTAAATCCAATTTAACGAAAGACAGTAAACAGACACGGAAAAAGTTCTTTAAACTAAACATGACATTTTGACAAGTTATCTTTAGCATGAAGGGTGTGTAAACTACTTACAGAATATATTCATTTGTTCATGTATTAGTTGAGGTGTGGCGTTACAATTCCGTTTGTTCGACCTGTGAATTTATATGAAAAATCGTTAGGAGACTCGAATAATAGACGCGAAATAACCCGACTTGAACTTGGGCTCGACTAACCACCAGAGAAACTTAAATAATCGTAAAGTACACTAATTTATTGCATCAATAAATCATAATATGATTAGGTCGCGACGAGACCGGTGTGTATGTTCTAATGTCGAATACATGATGAAATCGTATTTTGATCGTCGAATCAACGCGAAATGTGGTGTGCCATGTCGACGGGGCTCATATTTATTTCTTACGTTGTTGTTTAATAAATCTGCCATGACTCGGGGCTGCAATTGTGACTGTGCGGTACAGTGACTTGACTTACAACTAGAACTTTAAATGCTGCTGGGATTCGGATGAAAAGTTGTGATTCGACTTTAGGGCTTTTACCCAACAATGATTGGGAAAACTGCGCTTCCTTTTAACTACCGGACCAATCGCTTCAAATGTTCAGTGTCTCAACTCATTTGGTTCTAGATTACCACTAATGTTAATGACAATGGTTGTTTCCCAAAAATTTCTGGTTTCGAGTTTTGAGAATTGTGTCATCGCACTTTTGATGAGCTCGAGTACGGGATGTTTTTTACACATTGACATCACCCGTAGCTGCAAAATCAAACCAAGTCACTGTCTATATATATACATGGAAGCCCCAATAGCTGCCTGCAGAGGATTTTTTCATATTCTAATTTGGACCCTGTATCCACCCCAACTTAACATTCCCTATGTGTCAATATTTTTGTACATTGCTCGGTTTTTATTTATGTCATACCATTTACATATGGAAATCTTCATATAAATTATCCCAAATGCATAAACCGAAATCCAACATAGTGTTGGAGTAATTGTATTTAATTTGATATATTCCAATATTTATTTGAAAAATATATCGGCCTGTTGAAAATATTAGTTTGTGGCTTGCCTTGTGTAATCATATAAAGGGTGTGACGGTAGCCATAGGAGCATATTTTTGAGATGTCGTTAGTCTAAAAACGAAAACAATATAACATTAAAGGAGTGGTGTTTTAGTTTTGTAAACATACATTTCATTGTTATTCTGTATAAATACTTACATAAGTCTTCATTAGAAATTATTTGTGGGTTTAATGAAATTTTAGATTGTTTATTTTGTCAGGTAGAAACTAGAAATTATGCTAGAATGGAAGATATGCGTATGGTTATACATTAGTTTTTCGAGCATATCAACGCCAGAGAATGGGTCGGTAACTGACGATTGCGTTGGTATAAATGCCAAAAAATTCACTCTATCGCTTAGGAAAGATATTGTACTAACATGTCCAAGCCCGCGGAATCGAGAGTCGGAGGCATGCATACGCCAATATTTCTGTCATCAAAATTTGACTTTCTCGTGAGCTCGGTGACAAAAATTTTGCAACTCGTGAAAATCATTTACATAAGGCTGTTAGCCTGCATTTTAATTGAAAATTTGAAAAAAAACGCACGTTGATAACTGTCCTATTTTAGTCAAATATCCTCAATTCTTCTATTTGACAACAAATTAAATAAAATAAAAACATCATATAGCCACAACACTAGTTTTTTCGTAGAATATTATTATAAAACATTCTTTTAATATCGATTGTGCGAAACAATTTGTATGCATATGAGAACAGCATTTTTTAGTAGCAAATCATGTCTGTCGTATCTTTCACTTATGTTTTACACAACAATGTACACACGAGAGCAGTATTCAAATATATATATGAAAATAAGTGCCACGCATCGGTAACCTTGGACTTTAGCTGGGTATCGAGTTTGCTGAAAGATCCACGTACAACTGTGCCGGAATAAAGTGTTCCCATATCGTATGTCATTGAAATGATTTCCCGTGAATTGAACTGAAACAGCAAATTTTTGGATAAAATATCCCAATCGGTCTCAAAAAAAACAACAGAAGTAATAGCCACCTAGCGACTTTTTATCTTTTAGTGCTGAAAATTGAAGAAGATCTTACCGACACTCTGTGGCACAAAACGCACTGCGCTTTATCCTTCTCGCCCATGTATATCGCATTGAACCTTAGTGCCGAAAATTGAGGAAGATCTTACCGGCACCATGTGGCAAAAAACGCACTGCGCTTTATCTTCCACGCCCGAGTATATCGCATTGAACCAAATTGTATATACTTTCGCCATATATATCTGAAGTTCTTATTGAGACGGATCATATTATTGAAATATTCATATACAACTGAAATGTGAATTTAATAAAGGTTTCGAACTTAAAGCCGGTTTCCCGTGATAGTGGAGAACGGCGCAGTAGCTTTAGCATACCTATGTAACAAACGAGAAAGGGGAGGTGAAAAGGTAAAAAAAACATAACCGCTGCATATTTACACGCTATTAACGTAACAGAGACCTAGGCAAAAATTGCATTACATATGTTAGGCATGCAAAGAAACCCGTGTATATTCGCGTGAGATTGCCACGTGTGAAGGGGTGCTAGTAGTCCCACGAAAGTCGCAGTGTGTTCAAAGAGTAAGTATTACAAAAGTTATCAAGCTATGATCATTATACCAGATTAGTTTTGAGGGTCGCATGAAAGTACTTCGCGGATCACACTTTGGGATCCACTTGTGTTTTACTCATGTTTTCCACAACAATGTACACACGAGAGCAGTGTATATATATGCAAATATATAGACACGAATGCCACGCATCGGTAACGTTGTGACCTTAGCTGGGCATCGAGTTTGCTGAAAGATCGGCGGACAACTGCACCGGAATATAGTGTTCCAATACGTCATAAAAAACAAATTCCCGTGAACTGGAATAAAACAGCAAATTTTTTGATGAAACATCCCCATGGGCCCTAGAAAAAATGGAAAAACCAAAGTAATAGCCTATAACGACTATTTATCTTTAAGTGCTGAAACTTGAAGAATAACTTACCGGCATTCTATAGTTCTGTATGACACAAAACGCACTGCGCTTTATCTTCCTCGCCCGCGTATATCACATTAAACCGAATTGTATCTACGGTCATCATATATATCTGAATTTATTATTGAAATGAATCATATCATTGAAATATTCATATACAAATAAGACGTAACTTAATATAGGTTTTGAACTTCAAATAAAGCCGGTTTCCTGTGACAGTGTGGAACGGCACAGTACTTATGCAACAAACGAGAAATGGGAGGTGAAAAGTTGAGAACATAACCGCTGCAGATTTACATGCTAGTAATGCAACAAAGACCTATGCAAAATTTCATAACATTTGTTAGGCATGCAAAGAAACCCGTTGGTCTGAGCCATCCACTATTGTTGCTGCCTCAAGATTTTCTGTAGGTCTACTATAACAGTTATAGAAATTTGCATATATATATATCTAGAATACCGCCCGCCTCTAAATTTCTGCGCTTAGAACATACGAAGCCCCGGGGTCCCTTGCAACTCATCTGTATATCTCTATATTCCAAGTGCAAGCTGGCGACCATACCTCAAATATACCTACCGGTATATAAAACTGGGTGACCGTACATTTGAACCCACGTACATTTGAACCCATGCGTATATCCACGGGTTCAATCTATATGCGGGTGCTAAAACCCATGGGTTAGGGTTAGTATGGGTTTAACTATCCGTGAAACAAAAAAAAATCCATAGGTGCAATAGCATACAGGTGCAATTGCCATGGGTTCAAATGTACGTGGGTTCAAATGTAATGGAACCATAAAACTGTAACGATCTCACACTAATTTTTCAGCTTATTTGCTAATCAACCTGGAAAACTCTGTGATAGATAGTTACTTGATTAACATTAACATTGATGTAAAATAATTTTACTTGAACTTTTTAATTTCGGTTGAATTTTTCAATATTATTTCTCAGTTTATTGTTTTACAATTCGAACTGGCAAGTTGATTGTCGATAACCGACATCGTACGAGCACCGCATGGTGGCGCGCTGATTTCAAACAAGTAGAGAAATTTTGGATACAATATAACCAGAAACCAGAAAAATTTTAATAGTTATACGTTATGTGCTTCAATTAAACGTGGTATTTCTATGTTATCTCTAGTCATCTTTTGTAAACTGCCCACAAACGCAAAAATATTTACCAAAATCTGTATCTGTTTGAAATTTTTCTGACTTTCCGACCTTACAAGATCTGTAAGTTATAATCATAGGAGTAGGAACAGTTGATTTATTCAGAGCGGTATTACAATAAAACAAAATCCCTCGACATTGCGAATGAACCTCTACCGGAGTTTATAGATATTTTAAATCTTATAATGAATGTTTTATGGTTTTTCATGTAGCCATATTCAAGGTGTGACGGTAACCATATATACATATTTTGGGGATCACAACAGTCAAAACAAATGATTGCATCACGGCCAGCCTGATTCAGCCTAGTCGTGTCGCTATCATCGTCACGACAGCATACGATGGCTTTTTCGTTGATAAAATCTAGATTCCAGAGTTACATCATCACTGGAATACCTCGTAATTGCCCATTTAATGCCTCAAATAATCCAAATGTATCCCCAACCCACTTTGGGTAGGTCTATTGGCATGGCAGTAAAAACTGTCAGAACAACCGATCTCCATATTACAACCCACCTCCTGCTTCTTGTACCAAAAGATGAAATACTTTAAAAATATTCCCCACCGGGGCATCCAATTTTCACAGTATAAACTTGATATCGACAACTTTTTAAATGCAATCTTTACAAGAAGAATGAAGTGAATTTCTAAAAAAATCATAGGAATTAAAGTCTTGAATCACAAAGCAAATGAAATACCAATATGAAATCAATTGTTTATTACATAAGACGATGAAACAACATCAAAATAAGATCTAACGCAAATAACAAATGAATCGAATAAAGTGCAGATATATCGTTTATTCTCTTGAAACCTTTAATCAATCATCATTTATTTGTCAACACAATATAAAGACATCATTAAAAATATGGCAAAAAATCAAACAAACAAAAAAAGACTAACTTAAACTTAATTGTGTGGCAGGACTCGCCATGGACCTCGAATAGTAGCGACACCTACAACGATGATTCAGATCAACAAATAAATTTTAGGCTTCCACCAAGATTTAACGGAAGCTCACAAAAGGGATCAGTAATAAACAGGAAATTCGATAGTCGCGGAAAAAACAATATCCCGAGATTCTGTGTACGTCCACCAATCGTCAATACTTAATTAAGCATTTTCCCTGTCCATGTTCTATGTCGGTAGAGTTTATGTCGAATATTTTATTTCAAGATGTTGAAATGTTTATGACCTAACTCGATTTCTTTGTTATCTCTAGCAATCTTTCGGTAAACTGCTCACAAACGCAGGCAAAGTTTCTGGCTTTTCAAAGTTTACATGATCTGTAGAAATAATGGCAAGGACAGAGTGATATGATTAATTTATTTATTGCACCATTTTCATATAAATCTCCATTTTTGTAATTGTTCGTGGATATAAACATCATGACTCAACCTCCTGAAGAGTTTATTCAAATTTTAAATCTTATATAAGTGTTTTGTGGCTTTTTATGTAATCATATTCTGGGTGTGGCAGTAACCATATGAGCATGTTTTGAGGAATGTCTCAGACTAAACAAATTATTGCACTACAATCAAACCATAATAGCTCTAAATAGTCGGTTGCTTAAGATAAGATATTTCCGCCCAATGTATTTTCCCATTCTACGTTACGTAATGTTTTTTCAAATGTTTTCGGTGACTGACCATGTTGTAGAAGGCTCTAACAGAAATAAACGCGGAATTCGATCCATTATCCTAAGATTCTGTTTAAATCCATCGATGGACATAGCCTTCTAAACATTTTTCTGTCCGAAATTGCATGCCATTAGAGTTTGTATTGGATTTTTAATTTCAAGATGCCGAGATTTTTATGATCCATCACAGCATTAATGCACGCATTATGCATAAAGTAGTTTTTTTTACCAAAATGTGCCACTGGCTGATATACGACAGAAATGGTTTACGTATAAATATCGATATGCTAGCTCAGCGATTCCGAAACTTTATGTTCGTGCGGCGCCAAATTATCAGGGAAAAAAACTCACGGCGAACTTACACGAATGAAATTGCTATCTTTGAAAAAAACTCAAATTTGTGATCGTTAATGTGTACTTTATGCTTTCTAAATTTGTGATTATTGAAAAAATATGAATTTATTGATTCATATACACAACATTTAAAATAAGAAGCAATGAAACATTTATGATAAATACAATATGTGAAATACTTTAGCATAGGCTATATTAGTTACGGTATGTTTAATTAACACAATTCTGTTAATTTTCAGGGCTCACTAAGCAAATCGTTGCGGCACACTAGTGAAAGCAGTCTCATAGTTTTCAGACATATAAAATATTGTTTTTGTGTTGTTGTCCGTGTTGTGCGTGTCCGCACATATACTACATATAGTTAATTATAAATGCCGCAAAGTATTCTGGCATATTCTTTCACTCGAGCGCTGTGATGTCAGAATGACTCATCAAAATAATAACCGGCGTCGCCGACTACAAAACATCACGACAAATGCTTAGTCACATTACTCAGCATTGAACGTTTGCAGGAACAGCGAGTTTTTCTGTTTTGTTTGCTTATCCATGTTGGTGGTTTGGTAACTGGTTATGACCTTCGCTGCTATGAATGACATATTTCTCTACTGTGGCCACCATTTACCAGACTGGTGTAACTTGGTACCGTACCAGAGTGGAGACTAGGCTACGTTGATTGTTGACAACTTTCAGACTTTTGTGATTCTTGTTTTTAATTGTTATAATTAATAGCATTATCGTTGGATGGTTTGTATTTATGAGTTATTATGGAGATAATATTGTTCACAATTTATATTCATTAGTAATATATGCCTTAATAGTAATTTTCTTAATTTCAATATTGTTCAATTATATACCATAGCCTAGTTCTGTAGTCTGTGGTACGGTACCGGTATCAATGAAATCATGTTTTCGATCGATCTCAGCTGGCTCATATCACAGTATTAAAATCTTAGTACTAAACCAGTAAACGAAAGTTTTAGAACGCATAATTCTGTAATTGCTCTGACAGTCTGAGTGGGATTCCTATACAGGGTCATACCCTCAGGCTTTAAACAACATTATTATCTGAGTATAGGTGACCATTGGTATCATTTCAAAAAGGAGAAAATAAAATAGCCTAGAGGCTAGAGCCATTACTGCATTATTAATAACTGGGTATGTGCAGTGTAACAATTGACTGATTGAGGTGTTTGAGTGTAACCTTCGTTTTGTCTGCCTGGCCAGCAGGAGTAGATTTAGGACTGTTTTATCTTCGCAATAAACCTCCTTCCTGATTTCTGTACCTGGAAACCTGTGTATCCATTAAGACAGTACTATTCAAGTATTAGTATGCAGATTATCAAAATATATATCAATGCAACTTGAGGCAGCAAATTGATAAAAATTGCTTTGAAAATTCTCTTACCTTCTACAGTTCTGATGATCAAATTTTTTTTATTTTTTCATGTTAAGAAATTGTTATTTATTAATGATCTCTCTCAGTATACTGATATAGCAGAGTGCTGCAGTTGCTCATATAAAGTGAAAATGTTGACATATTGTGGAAATCGAAGTGATTTATTATCAATATGGATAGAAAATGGATTTTCTCCATGTTTTTATCAAACAGTTTCGGCTTCTCTTATGGTTTTTATGGCCATACTGCCACTATCATTCCAAATACACAAGATGAGAAGGTAAGTGATATAAGATTTATATACATACGGCTTAAATTCTAATAAACATACCATTATTATGTTTAACTTATCTACTTGTAATGTGATCAGTGTCTCGCATCCTAAATTGATTCAAAAAGTGTTGCCTGATTTTATATCGTGTCTTTATTTTATTGTGTTCTTTTGACTGTTTTTGGTGGGCGGGCAGCCGGGCACGTACTTTTACGTTTTTAACTTTTTCATTAAGTTATGTCCGTCCTCCAGTTCCCCTGCATTTTGTTTATCCGTTTGTTGTTGTTTGGTTTCTTTCAGAGTGACCAAAACCAAAATAAAACTTATTAAATTGATTGAATATTAGATGTTTATTTATCTCCACCCTCAAAATGAAGAAAAATTTTAGTTTTGCTTTTCCTAAATCCCCCCGAGTCACAGGCAGGGGTGAGTATTTCGAATCTCACACAGTCATAGTTCCTTTTTACTTTACTCTGCTTTATTTCTTGTCAAATTTCCATTGCGATATAAAAATGATTTCTTCTTACAGACAAGCTGTTCCAGTTGAATCAAAGTATTTAGTCAACTCATTTTTCTACATGCTACAATGGTTTGTTCTGCTTTTACTACTGGTTGAAACTCCAGTTCGTTTTGCTCTTGATTGGACGAAAGTCTACAATGAGGTTGATGGAGTCTCCGTTTATTATTTCTTGGCAAGGTAGCCTATAGAACGTCTTATGTTTTTCATTTTTGTCATAATCTGAATTTTTTAAACAGGGCACTGCGGCACTGCCATTTTGTGGAGTTCAAACAGGAGACGCTCGCCCATTTCTTTTTCTTCACCTCCAGCTATTTGCCCACAGGGGTCTGGAGTCAAGAAAAATATATGATATGGTCGAACATATTTACTCTAGACCTGACAGGGGCAAATTCGGCCTGTTGGATAATTCAATCTGGCTCGCCTAATGCTGCCACAACCAAACTAAAACCAAATTTTGATGTTTTAGCTAAAAAATTACTCAAGGAATTTGTTGAGATTGTGATTAATTTTATTTTTGGCACATGGCTTATTGTTTCCCGCATTTACTTTTGTAACACTGTAATATTGTTTATTAATTGTAACTTTTTACGTCACACTTACATGGCCCACCAGTCCACTCTAGGTTTCAAAAGTCTTTTTGAAAACACCAACTGTGAACTCCGAGAAAAAAATGACCTTTTGGATATTTATTTATAAACTGCCATATGCTTAATTTTTGCTGATCAGTTTATTTTCTAAATTATCTATAATTTTAATTCTTTATTAAGGCTTGTACTGATCTTCATGACAATCGCATTATTTCGTCTTGAACGGACAACATTGCTAATGCATTTGAAGTTAAAAAGACACAGTTTGGCTTTGATATTGTCTTGGGCTGTTCTTCTTCTTATTGAAACTATTGTGGTTGTCTCTTGGAACAGTCAATTATGGTGGTTCAGGAATGAACACTCCGGAGATAAGGTAGGTATTTAAGTGCTTGGTGAAATTTTAGTCCGTATTATAATAAGTGAAATAATTTAAATTCAATTCTTGAATATACTTGGTAATGATACTCACAGCGCTATCATGAAATTCATAGTGCTCTATTTTATTTATGCGAAATTTGTTGCTTCATCTTCATATTTAACTTTTTTACAGATAGCAAATGGATTATGGATTACACGTCTTGTTTGTGTGTCTTTACTTTTCCTCATATCACTCTGTGCTCCTGGCGTTCCAACATTAAATTCTTGGCTAACTGTCAATGCTGACACAGAAAGGGATGTTGAAGATGGAATGGTAGGTACACTCTGCGTTTAAGGGGCAAACTATCATTCCACCGGAATAATAATGATGTTCTCCTTTTCAGGATCAATTATTACACCACAGGAACACTGGAGGAATGACGCAACAAAGTGGATCGACATGGAGCGGGATAAAGCTGAAGGTTTAAACTGTTCTTATCTATGGTATATATTCGATCGAATATAATACTAACACATACTTTATACTTTCTTTCAGGTTAAACTTCTTTGGCCATACATGTGGCCAAGTGGAAATGTATTGCTTCAAATAAATGTGATGATATGCATTGGATGTCTGGTAGCTGGAAGAGTAGTGAATTTATTTGTTCCTATTTTCTATAAAAACATTGGTAAGTTTGGTCTCTTCAATTTTTATATAGCACCAAGTTTATGTGTGTACGTATTTGTTTTATATTAGTTCAAAGTGTTATCCTTGAATAAGAGAGCCAAAAATTTTTGATATCAGAATATTTCCATTTGAAAATGAAACTTCCCAAATATATAATACTAAGGGTCACACCTACACGTTGGTACCAGTCTAGGATGGCCTGTGAGCAAATAGGTTTCTGAAAAGGTTGGCAGATGAACAATTTTGAGATAATGAGATTGAATTATCAGGTCCTATGGGAAAAGAATAGCTTTTTCCCAACAACCGTAATATGTTTATTGTCTTTTACGTCTGTTGAAAAAAATATTCTTCTATTTTTCAGTTAATGGTTTGACATATGGAAATGAATGGAGTTATATTCTTACACAAATCGGGCTCTACGTTACGCTAAAATTCATGCAAGGAGGTGGATTTACAGGAGGTTTTCTGAATGGAATTCGTTCATTTTTATGGATCAGAGTACAGCAGTTTACAAACAGGAAAGTGCAGGTGTGAATTACTTAAGATCTTCTTCATGTTTTTGTTGTTAGTATCTGAAACTGCTTTAATGTGTTTGGATAGGAAATGAATCACCACCACGTAAATAGAAGGTTTTCTTTAAAGTGGGCGCTATTTCCTACTAATCAAAAAGATTCTGCTCTTTAATAAGAAAATAGTAACTCCCTTATTTAAGCATAGGATAGAATTTACATATTTATCCCGGGGGGGAGGCGATAAGAAGGGTTAATTTCAATGTTTTAATCGCTATGCCATTCCACCCACCAAAAATAAAAATTATATCCTAAAATTTGTTACGCATTATTTTGCAGACAAAACTCTTTGCTCATCTTCATGCATTATCATTACGATGGCATTTATCTCGAAAAACGGGCGAAGTTTTGCGATCGATCGATCGTGGGACACAAAGCATCAACACTCTTCTTTCCTACATTGTGTTCAGTATTCTTCCAACCATTGCTGACATTCTTGTTGCAATTGTATACTTTGTTGCATATTTCAACGCTTGGTTTGGATTGATCGTGTTTGTCTGTATCGGATTATATCTTGGTAAGTTATACAGTATCTGTAATTACCAAAAATTGAAAAAAGTCAGATAGCTCACGTGATACAGTTTTTGAACATTGGGGTAAAAAACGAATCGAATATTCCAAAATTCTCAAATTATCACAATCATAATTCTAGTTGCATGCATATATTTTGACATGTAAGTTATAGCTGAATGTCTCTGTGTCCAGCATTATTACAGATATCGCTACAGTTATTGCTGTGGAAACTAGAAAATTTGCAAACATCTCTCAGACTCTTGACAACTGGTTGAGAATACTTTCCACTCCAATTCTGAAATTTTTTTTATTTTCATACTTACCCTAATGCAAACCTTCTTTGATAATCGGTTAATAATGCTCAGTTGAGTTAATTTTTTTTTAAATCTCTGTACAAAATTTTGGCCTTGATTATCACCATTGAAAGTCTGAAATTCAGTCTTTGGGAATTTCAACGCTGGTACCTGACTACACAGTCCAGAATGTAAGTAAAATACACAAATATATTTTCAGCTGATACAATCCTTGTAACTGAGTGGAGAACGAAGTTTCGACGAGACATGAATACAAAAGATAATAGGGCAAAACAGAGAGCCATTGATTCATTACTTAACTTTGAAACGGTAAGTTCCAAAATTTATCTATCAAGGCATTGATTACCCCAATTTATTGCAACCTTGGTAATGTGGTCGTCGACTCGTCATTAGGTTTGTTGAAACGCAAGATCTTCGCAAGACATTCAAGCTCAGAACTAGGCTTCAGTCAGTTTTTTAAGAGTGGGACGAATAGTTTAACTGGAATTAATTTTAATGAATTCTGCATTGTTTGACCTGAATGAGAAAGCCGATAGTAAAAGATTCTGTTGTGACCATTATACAATACAAGCACAGTATTGCTATACAAGGTTTATATTATTCTTTTTGAAAAACATTTATGAGCTCCCTAATTTTTTACTTACTGGTGAGCAATGCATAACATTATTTCTTCTTTCAATTCCTTCTTCATGTCTTTACAACAGGTCAAATATTACAATGCTGAAAATTATGAAGTTGAAAAATACGATGACGCCATTGTTGATTATCAGTCATCAGAATTTAAAAGTAATGCATCACTTGTTTTACTCAATGCATCACAAAGTTTAATCATCAATGTCGGTCTTCTTGTTGGAAGCATTCTTTGTGCAAAATTTGTTATCGATGGAACTTTCCAGGTAATTGTGTTTATGATTGTAAAAGTTTATATCTAGGATTAGGCTCTTTCTCTGCTTCTGCGAAGTAAAATTGGTGAACCCAATTTAGTTGGTGTTGATAAAGAAGAAAACTATCCATATGAATTAACATCTTAAACCTATCTTCAAGTTGTGTTTTGGAATGGTCTGGCTCGAGGGTTCCCAAACTTTGGGTTGTGGAGCTTGTGAAGAGGTTGACTATTATTTACGAAGATCCACAATAGATTTATAAAATTAAAAAAAAAAACATTGTTACTTACCGATTAATGTCCCTAAGTAAACTAAAATTACTTTAGTATTTGCTGCTACGTATTTAAAAAAATATATTCAGCATTTCAATAAGTAACGAATAGCTGACGAAGCCCCTATTTCTCTCATGAAATATATTGAAAATTGCAAATCGAAATTACCAAATATAACATTTTTTTATAATTTGTTTAGAACACGCCAGAATTCAATTTTGTCCTTATAAACCTTTCATTTAAAAAAATATTATTCTGAGCTAGTGAAGTATCGTGGTAACCCAATAGGCGTTCATTCATTTTGTAAAAACTGTGAAAAATTAAAAGCAAACCAAATCATTGTTTATCTCCACTTCCCTGCATATCCTAATGCCATATTCTCCAATGTTTAATGATTTGTATATGTTGTCTGTTGACTGTTGTAATTGTAAACAATATAATTTTAAATATATTTCGCATCGAAAAATACCGTACTATTTCAAGAATATTTTTAAATAGTGGAATATTTGCATTTAGCTATTCACATAGCCATTTAATCATTCTTTCTTTTTGTAAACCAGTTTTAGAATAGTAGCCTATATATACTAACAAAAAAGTTTTTTGCTTCTGAATATTGCATCTAGTGATGGCAAAAGACCGAATAACTGTTATTCTAAAATCACTATAAAAGTAATATATATAATACAATTACAAGTTTTAATATTAGGGGTTTAATTCATAAAACACAAGAAATTGAGACTCAGATAAAACATATTTGATTGTCTCTCTATTATTTTGGTTTTTATGTAATTATTGAATGAAAGTTTTCTCAGTCATGCCATATCGTTTGACTTCATTTGCTTATACTAATAATTTTTAGGAAGAAACTATTCTGAATTAATTTTAAGATCAAGAACATAAAATATCCGGTGCTCCCAAAGTATGCGAACCAAGATGGCGGACATCGGAATGTAATACGTGTACTACGTTAGGGTTAGGCCATAATTTTAGGTATAAATACTACGGGAGGCTCTTGGCTAGTCTTCGAACTGATAATAGGACTGAAATAAGGAAAATTGGAAAAAAATTATGTCTAACCCTAACCTGTTGCCCATGTTACGTTCCGATGTCCGCCATCTTGGTTCGCATACTTCGGGAGCCCCAAATATCCAATATCAATAATTTTAAAAGTCTATTTGCATTCCAATCAATATCACAGTGAAATGTGTCCTATATAAATGTTATATCTCAATATTTAACCTAAAATTCTCTTCTTTTGATTGAATGCTTTTGGTTTCACGCTTAGCAAACCTCAATAAAATACGTTTTGTTTATTCAAAAACTTTTTCTGTTTATTTTTGAAGGTTGGAGACTTTGTATTGTTTGGAACATACATTGTTCAACTTTATACTCCATTGAATTTCTTCGGAACTTATTATAGAATGATTCAAGCTAATTTCATCGATATGGAAAATATGTTCGAACTCTTTGACCAGGTGGGATATTTTTAATCGTTATGACAGAAGTTCTCAAATCATCTGAAACCCTCAACACAATTCCTTGTAATACAAATCACGAAATGCGGTACTAGAAAAAAAAGTGACTCTACTAACATAAATGATGACAAAAAAATATGCTTGTTTTGTGCACATATACCGGTGTCTCAGTGGTGTCGTCGAAATTGTCCACTTTTCCACAATTGTCGCACTGTTCTCAGTTTGGCAGAAGAGTATTCATACAAGTGGGGAAAGGTCAAAGGTTATACTTTTATGAAATGGGATTAGTATTTTGTGACACATTCAATCTTATCGCAATACATACTAGTGCACCATGACATACAGTTTTGGAACCACTGTATCATAAAATCAGGCACCTTCAGAACTCTGTATTCCCATACCTGACCAGGACTGGCAACAAGATGAAACGTATATAGTTGGGAAAGTTGTCATACAGTCGTTCTCTTTTTTGGTTTTGGGTTGATGGAAGCTTCCTATTCAGCCATTATTCAAGAATTCACTGCACTTTGAATCCATTTCAGAATACTTGCCTGTCATGAATCGCCATATTTTTGTATTCAGGAAGAAGAAGTTCGTGATAACGTTGATGCCATAACATTAGAAGTACAAGACAAATCTGTTGAATTTGACAATGTCTGTTTCTCATATCAACCAGAAAAGCCAATCTTAAAGAATGTTTCATTCAGAGTAAATCCAGGAGAAACTATAGCCTTAGTCAGTATTAATTTTACATTGAATTTTTTATCATTTTATCTTTTTTTTTCTCACTACCTATGCGTCTGCGTATCTAATCAGTCCTACATAGAAAGAAGGCTATTGTTATGTAGTTGGACACCAAGTGGTCATATAGATCATTTCGTATTCCCGAAGTATGTGAATCAAGATGGCGGACATTGAAACGTAGTATGTGTACCATTTTAGGGTTAGGCCATAATTTTATTACATTTCTCCTTATTTAAGTTCTATTATGAGTTCGGGGACTAGCCAAGTGACTCCTGTAGTATTTGTACCTAAAATTATGGCCTAACCCTAACCTGGTACACACACTACGTTCTGGTGTCCGCCATCTTGGTTCACATACTTCAGGAGTACCGATCATTTTGCTAGATTGTTGTTGTTCGAGAAACTTTTTTGGAACAGAAAAATGCCATTTCTTGTTACTAATAAACCAATTGACTTTAAATATTCGATATTTAAGGAGTGAAGTATTGCCAGAAGGCAATTACTTTAAATTTGTGAGTCGCCTCAATACCACGGTACAGCAATTAGTTATTGGACCGTTGCTTCAGTATATTTCTGCATCGATACTCATTATTAAGACAAAAAGTAAATCAATATATTGCACTTTGTTTCCCAAATTGCAACAAATTTTCAAATTTTTTTTTTTTACAATATGCAATAAAATTTCATATTTTCAATTAATTATATTTAGGTTGGACCATCCGGCTCAGGAAAGAGTACTATTATCAGATTACTGTTCAGATTCTATGATATACAATCTGGCGTGATAAGAATTGATAACACAGATATTTCTACTGTGACACAATCTTCACTCAGACAATACATTGGAGTTGTTCCTCAGGACACTGTGCTTTTTAATGATAATATTCAGTAAGTCGACTGTGTTGTTGATAAATATACTTGTGTAGTCTCTTTTAAAAATGACTCGTTGGTAGATTGCCTCTAAGAGTCGTGTATGATATCTTACTATACATGTTAGTATGATCTAGTTACAGTTCTAGCTTTGTTTTATTCTCTTGTTTGCACACTTTTTTATGGTGTTACTCTTTCCTCTGACAAGTGATATCTAGCGTATTACTCTCCAAATAAGTTAAAAAAACAGGAAAGATTTTCATACAGATCAAAATTTAAGCAGTGTAAATTTTCACAGGAATTCATCTTAGAAAAATAACTAACATTTGAAAAAAACTATATTTGTGTAATTTGTGCTAATTTTCTTCACGTACGTTCAATAAAAAGATTCCAGATTAATTTTTAGAAAGTAAAAAATACCTAGGATAGAGTAGGATTTTTTATATTTATCATCCTCTATGGGATTCGAACCCAGGGTAATCGAAGATACGACGTGAAGTGGGTGTCATCCACCGAGCCTGCTCCATACTGATCATCTAATTATCTTTTCTAGAAATAATATTCGCTACGGACGCGTGACAGCAGCCGACAGTGAGGTTGAAGCTGCAGCTCGTGCTGCCGATATTCACGATAAAATCAACAGCTTTCCAGATGGTTATCAAACTATGGTCGGAGAACGTGGGTTGAAACTAAGCGGTGGAGAAAAACAAAGAGTCGCAATCGCTAGGACTATTTTGAAAGCACCTGATTTTGTTCTATTAGATGAGGTAGGAGATCAAATCTATTAGTTTTGTTAGTGATATGTGAAGAAGGTTTGGCTTGTTTTGAGCGAGTTGATTTTTATTATTCGACATGGAGTGGATCTTGTTGCTGCATTGTTGTTGTTGGGGTTTTTATTGTTGTTTACTGGGAAATATAGATTTTCTCTATATAACACAGGAACCAATTTATATTCAATGCTTAAAGACGATGGTTGGAGTCCTAGAAGGCTATGAATTTTATTTTTTAAATTCCCTCAGTTCTATGGGACCTGTCATTTCACCCAAATTTCGCTGTTTTATTTTTTTTTATTGAAAACAGAGCACTTATTTGTTATGCCGCACCCCTGTTCCCCTATCTTTTCCTGTGATGTGTGGTTCAAGTCCGAGTCAGACTTATTCATTAATTAACCAATCAGAATTGATCCAGTGGCCAATGATCATAGGCCCCGGATCTTCTCAGTCCCTTGGTCAGCCAAAGTCCGTTATATCATTCAAAGCATAACAAATTAGTAAACTCTGCTGAACAACAAGCATTCCGTTCTTTTGTGTTGTACATAGCTTTGTCTAGTTCGCAGGTTTTGAAACATTTTATATATCTAAATTTTATTTTCTTCTTTTAGGCAACATCAGCGCTCGACACAACAACGGAGCGTCATATTCAAGAATCTTTGGATAAAATTAGCACAGGAAAGACAACAATAGTCGTAGCACATCGATTATCAACTATTGTCAACGCCAACACAATAATTGTACTTCAAGATGGTGAAATCGCTGAAATGGGAAGGTAGGTGTACTAGCTCTGCGAGTGTGTATAGTATTGCCAGATCGTGATTGGTTTTCTATTTTTACACTGTCAGAAATATTCCTGAAATTAAAAAAATTCACGGAACCCGAGATTGGCCAAGGGCCAGTTTGAGAAACTTTGAGTTATTGTTTCGACTTCTGCTTAACTACAGAATACATTAGATGCCGAATCATTTTATATATATTGATTTTTCTTACAATTCATCTTTACTAACAGCCATGAAGAACTATTGAAAGCAAATGGTGTTTACAATGGAATGTGGGCACAACAACTAGCTGATGTCAGTGAATATGGAGAAAATAGTGGGAGCGGGAGTGGGAATGAGAAAGATAAAGAAACAAAGAAGAAATGAGTTTTTGGATATTACCTACTTCTCAATATTTGTTATTCATTATTTTACCAAAATTTACATTTTGAGCAACCATTGAAAAACTTGATTGCCTCAAAAACATGATTGAAACTGCTACATTGTGGAAATTCAATATATTATAACAGTTCATGCAGCAGTTGAATAGTTTAAATCAGGGGTGCGCAACCTGCGGCCCGCTGGGCAAATACGGCCCACAAGGAAAAATTGTGCGGCCCACAGAGAAGTGCCAATTTTGAATAGTGTGCGGCCCTCGAAACGAGTTTTTGATTCAGTTTAATCTGGTACGCGCAAGTAATTCCAATTCCTTACAATGCCCTAGGGCGGAGAAGTGCCAATTTTAATGATGTGCGGCCCTCGAAACGAATTTTTGATTCAGTTTAATCTGGTACGCGCAAGTAATTCCAATCCACTACAATACCCTAACAGCTATCTTGTGGAAGCGAACAACCCATGTAAGATAAGATCGATTAGTTCTGAATGCAACTACTAGAAAACCTATGTTAAATAAAGGTGCGGCCCGCGGTTTCACCTCGTTATTCGTATCTTGCCCCTGTATTAAAGGTCGCACACCCCCGGTTTGAATCCGTGAAGAAATAATGGGATAGAAAAATCAACCGTTTTTATTTTGCTTGAAATCTCTTTTTTTGTGAACTACCGAAGTGTGTGTGGCTTTTATTGTTTTTGTGTTTTTGTAGTAAGCGTGAACTTTTTTAAATTAGTGAACTAATATTTTTTTTCGTAAGCCTTTAATTTTGAGAATTAAAAAGAACTACCGGTAATTAGCCTTTCAGTTCTTACTTGATTTTTCTTCTTTTATCTATACCTGCGCCAGATTTAAATTTCTATATAAGATTGGACTGCTGAGTGTCTGATAAGTAGAAAGCAGTATCTTGAGATTATGATTTTTTTGTAACTTGCATTTCAAAAAAGCTCTTTTTTTTCTTTACGAGGAAGCTCCCATATTATAGGAAATAGTGTTAATTATGTCATTATGTGATTGCCTTTGGATCCTTTAGAGACCCAAAGATTTTTTTTTGATAATGCAAACACGTCATCCATAACAATCACCATTCAATTTTTAACGGCAACAGTACCAATGTGTAATGACATTGTGAATCTATACTTACCCAACTATTAGCTGAGGTGATAAGTCAAGTATAGGGAAGCCTCACCCACACTTATGGCAAATATTTGAGGTCCACAAAAATTTTTTAGGATAATTTTTTCGAGTAAATGATGCAAAGACATCAGTCCTAACGATCACCATCTAATATTCAACGTATGGGTGTGTTGTTACTTATCGATTTTAATCGGTAAGTATGTTGATAGGTATTTGTCTGTCTGTCTGTTAGATGCACGCGAGATCTCACGAAATCGAGATTGAATCTGCTCCAGATTTAGAATGTGCATTCATCATATGTCGTACCAGAAGCCTATTGATTTTGGATGAATTATGTCGTATAATTAGCGAGTTATTAATTAATTAGTGATGAGACACAAGGTGTCACTATGGAGTAAGAGCGCTGTTTTGAGGAATCCCCTAACTTTCGATAGATAAGTCTTCGGCCTCTGACAGATATTCTCGTTTTATAATAGTTGAAGCTTTGGGATAACCGACACTGTCAAACAATAGAGTAACTGTAACCTCTTCGGCTCAACATATATTTTCACACATTTACTATACGGATAGTCTAATATTCCTTATTAAATCATATTCTACAAAAAATTGTATATTTTTTATTGTATTTTGCAATTGACTCTACGAGTCTTGCGATTATCCAGTGACCAAATATCGTCAGACAAAGTTTTGGACTGGAATCTTTGAACTTCATCTTTTCTGTTGATTCCTATGTTACATCATAATACTTGGTAGTGTCTGTAATAGAGCTGCAAAATATCTTTCAGCGTTTTTTTTTTCAATTTTCTGTGTTTTTATAATGCACTTTTAACTAAATTCTTGATCTTTTGGATCATTTTTCAGTCGTGTTTGTTGCACAAACATTTGATAAAAGGTATAAAAACAAAAATATTGTAATATTTGTATGGATGCAGCACAGTATCGGTAGATTTATATTTTGTGTACATGTCAAAATCATCCCATTACCTAATGACCTATTGACCAATGGAGCTGGTCCTTTTCGAATATCCATTAATTTCTGGATTCAATCAAAAGTTTTTCATATCAAATCTCGAATAATTGGAAGATATTTGAATTAATACAACGGTGTAGTTAATTCTAAGAGATTCACGTCGACGCAAAATAACAAGATGGTGGCCATTCGAATTCAATTTGAAATATCCAACCATATGGACTAGCCACTGTTTGTATTCAAAAGTGAGGAGGCGAGGCGCCGCGAGTGGAGATGTGAGAATGCGTTCAATTCACTTCTACAGGATTTTATCCGCACTCATTATTTGACAAAAGTACAAAAAATGCTAACTAATCCGAATAGAAATTTGAATGCTTATTGAAGGAAGAAATTGAATATATTCCAGGGAAAGGAATGACAATATGACGCCTTGGCGAGCCGCGGCCATTGGTCGAAGGGAATAGTTAACCCGTCATTCATATGCATGTGAACGCTGGCTAATTTGGAATATTTTTCGCAGTATTGAAATCGCAGTTCTTATGAAGCTATTTTGATAAACCGGGTGAATATTTCATGTTATTGCATTGTATTTTTCCTCAATTGAGATTTTGTTTAAAATGTCAATCCCTTGCATATATATTGAAGCATGGGGCGATATCAAGCGTTTTATTAAAATATCTGAGGCAAATACGAGATGACCTTATCTTGCTGGAAGCACTGAATAAGAATCGTTGGGAATATGAAAAATGCAATCGTAATACTGTACCCACATTTACCCAATACTAACAAAACGCATGTAATATGCGACAACATTTATTTCAACAATCACCAAAACTATGTTTCTAGTTTAGACTATGGTTATCTAAAATTTCGATGTGTCGTCGTTATTAGCCGTCCACTTGCAATTATTTGCTCCAAATGTAACATCCACTTTTGTTCTGCTTGAGAACGTATCTATAGTAATGCCTGAAAAGATTTGTAATGATTAATTACTGGTTGTTTTGTTAATTGCTTATGACTCCGACCAAGTAGGTTAAAGTTTAGAGCACACTGACCAACGCTGGACAGTAGCTTGCTGGTTTGATTCGCTATCATGATATATATCGAACTAAAAAGTATCTCACCTGTAATATTTCAGACTGAACTTATAGCTGCATGTGGTTGGATAAACAATCCTCCACTGGAACGACGAGCAATTCATAACAGGAAGAGTAAACTTGACAGCATAATTGCATTTGTATCCACAGGCGTAATGTTGTTCAAGTTTTGGAATCATATCATTCCAGTATTGGTCGAACTCATCGAGAATTGCGAGATATTGACTGTTGACCTTGCTTTTGTATGCACCGAAGAGATCAGATACAGCTCCGTCAAACTCTTCGCCAAAGTAGAAAGCCAACATCTTTTTGTATTGATTAATCTTCATTTTAGAAACCTGGATATAAGACCATATTTTTCGATAAATTGAGTAAATTCACGAGAAATCAAAGGTTGCAGCATGACCATATATGAAGTCGGGATTTTTGTACTGATATTTTGTTTTGCCTTTTCCTTAAAATAGTCCGATTCTTGTTTTTGATATGATAATTTGTTTAACAATTTTTTAAACTGTTGAAATTCGAATAAATGAGTGACTACGAGATTGAGTTAAAATTTCAGAATTCCGTCACATTGATTAGTAAACTTAATTTTTAGTTTTAATTATATAATCACCTTGGCCAGACCATTCTTCAACGCTTCTCTCAATTTGTCTTTCTTCTCATTCAAAGTCTGAGTATGATTCTCAATTTTCTTCGTTCTTGTGTTGAGGCAAGTTTGATAACGAGCAGTTATTTTTTCAGCTAACTTTTTCAAATTGCTTCTGTATTTTTCTATCCTTTTGACGTAAACCTTTCCCGATGTAATCAATCGATCGGCCAACATTTTTTCGTAACATTCGAGAGCTTTAGTTTTCTGACTTGCCAGTTTCATAGTGTATGATTCGATTTTACATATTGCCATCTTGCAGAGGCGTCCTTGCCTAAAAGTAGTATATACATTGTTCACGCTAGCCTAATATCGCATTTTTTACGGTCTACTGATTTTGGCATACTGATTTTGGTCTTGGAATTATGGTCCTACATCCGGGGCTTTGCTCAGCTGCTTTCTAGGATTTTCGATGTGAAGTGTGCTTATCTCAGTTTAGGGTTAGTAATGCTAAATTTTGTGGGTTTCTGGCCTATATGGGTTTCATCAGACAAACTTTATATAGATGTATGATTTTATATTGTTGCAGATTTTGTTGTGCTATGTACGCTGAACGTTGTTAATCGTTTGCTATAATAACTACCAAAGTTACCCCAGCCCACACTCGCTCAGCCCACACTCAGCCTGACGTCAAGGGGTTAACCAACTATTTTACTGACTTTATAAACGTAATTACATAAAAACTTGGTGACTCTGACAATATAGAGACCATATCTGATATACACAACGCAAATACAATACCAAGCACGGCCCAGTTACCCCTCGCATGGCCTGACAAAAACGAGTGTGGGCCAGCGTCACACGAGTGTGGGCTAGCGTCACACGAGTGTGGGCTGGCATCCCACGAGTGTGGGCTAGCGTCACACGAGTGTGGGCTGACGTTCTGACAATGTTTCACCGTAAGTTAAGGCATCCTAAACGTTCACAGATTACTAAATTACATATATCCATGTTTAACTCAGCGCCAGAACCTCTGAAAGTCCGGCAATTGATGGCACAAAATAGCCACAATTGCCGGGAAAATAAATCGAAATCAGCTGAACAATGATATCTCTAATCACTGTTGCCAGATATATAGGTGGACAAGCATGAATTCACAGGAAGGTTTCACAACAAAAAAAAATTATATCTAAGCGAAATACCAAACCTATTCATTTCCATCAATAAGAATGAGATATGAACAAATCGAATCTGATTTGCACAAATACATCTTTTAAAATAAAGTTGAACAAGCAAATTCAAAAGCAAATTAAGTAACATTTACCCAAAGAGATACATTGTCTTGATGGCTTTGAAGTCTGATTTCGGCACTTCTAATACTTTGTACGCCATGAAATCGACTTATTACATTATATATCCAATTATCCAACAAATAACAAAAAATTTCAAAATTCTACCTGGGGGAAAGACTTTAAAATAAAAAAAGAATGTACCTATGTCTAAAGATAATCCTATTTCCCGACAATGGTATTTTATGACAAAATGCAACAGAGAATTGAAACTTTTCTATTAATTTGTACATCACGAAATTTGTTTAATATATTATATAGTGAATTATCTTACAAATACTAAAAAATAAAAAAAATTTACCTGGGGGAAAGACTTTAAAATAAAACCGGAATCTACCAATATCTGACGATAATCATAATTCCCGATAATAGTAATTTATTACAAAATGCAACTAGAAATTGAAATTTTTCTATTTGTTTGTACATCACGAAATTTGCTTATTATATTACATAATGAATTATCTTACAAATATCGAATATTGAAAAAATTCTACCGGGGGGAAAGACTTTAAAATAAAACCGGAATCTACCTATGTCTAACGATAATCATATTTCCCGATAATGGTATTTTATGACAAAATGCAACAAGGAATTGAAACTTTTCTATTTGTTTGTACATCATGAAATTTGCTTACTATATTATATAGTGAATTATCTTTCACATATTGAAAAATAAAAAAATTCTACCGGGGGGAAAGACTTTAAAATTAAAACCGGAATCTACCTATGTCTAACCATAATCATATTTCCCGATATTGGTATTTTATGACAAAATGTAACAAGGAATTGAAACTTTTCTATTTGTTTGTACATCACCAAATTTGCTTATTATATTATATAATGAATTATCTTACAAATATCAAATATTGAAAAAATTCTACCGGGGGGGAAGACTTTAAAATAAAACCGGAATCTACCTATGTCTAACGATAATCACAATTCCCGACAATGGTATTTTATGACAAAATGCAACAGAGAATTGAAACTTTTCTATTAATTTGTACATCACGAAATTTGTTTAATATATTATATAGTGAATTATCTTACAAATACTAAAAATAAAAAAAAATTTACCTGGGGGAAAGACTTTAAAATAAAACCGGAATCTACCTATATCTGACGATAATCATAATTCCCGATAATAGTAATTTATTACAAAATGCAACTAGAAATTGAAATTTTTCTATTTGTTTGTACATCACGAAATTTGCTTAATATATTACATAATGAATTATCTTACAAATATCGAATATTGAAAAAATTCTACAGGGGGGAAAGACTTTAAAATAAAACCGGAATCTACCTATGTCTAACGATAATCATATTTCCCGATAATGGTATTTTATGACAAAATGCAACAAGGAATTGAAACTTTTCTATTTGTTTGTACATCATGAAATTTGCTTACTATATTATATAGTGAATTATCTTTCACATATTAAAAAATAAAAAAATTCTACCGGGGGGAAAGACTTTAAAATTAAAACCGGAATCTACCTATGTCTAACCATAATCATATTTCCCGATAATGGTATTTTATGACAAAATGCAACGAAAGACTTCAAAATAATACCGGAATCTACCTATGTCTAACGATAATCATATTTCCGGATAATGGTATTTTATGACAAAATGCAACAAGGAATTGAAACTTTTCTATCATTTTGTACATCACGAAAATTGCCGATTATATAAAATATTGACTCATCTTATAAATACTGAAAAATAAAAAAATTCTACCGGGGGGAAAGACTTTAAAATAAAACCGGAATCTACCTATGTCTAACGATAATCATATTTCCGGATAATGGTATTTTATGACAAAATGCAACAAGGAATTGAAAATTTTCTATCATTTTGTACATCACGAAATTTGCCTATTATATAAAATATTGACTCATCTTATAAATACTGGAAAATAAAAAAATTCTACCGGGGGGAAAGACTTTAAAATAAAACCGGAATCTACCTATGTCTAACGATAATCATATTTCCCGATAATGGTATTTTTTGACAAAATGCAACAAGGAATTGAAACTTTTCTATCAATTTGTACATCACGAAATTTGCCTATTATATAAAATATTGACTCATCTTACAAATATTGAAAAATAAAAAAATTCTACCGGGGGGAAAGACTTTAAAATAAAACCGGAATCTACCTATGTCTAACGATAATCATATTTCCGGATAATGGTATTTTATGACAAAATGCAACAAGGAATTGAAACTTTTCTATCATTTTGTACATCACGAAATTTGCCTATTATATAAAATATTGACTCATCTTATGAATACTGAAAAATAAAAAAATTCTACCGGGGGGAAAGACTTTAAAATAAAACCGGAATCTACCTATGTCTAACGATAATCATAATTCCCGATAATGGTATTTTATGACAAAATGCAACAAGGAATTGAAACTTTTCTATTTGTTTGTACATCACCAAATTTGCTTATTATATTATATAGTGAATTATCTTTCACATATTGAAAAATAAAAAAATTCTACCGGGAGGAAAGACTTTAAAATTAAAACCGGAATCTACCTATGTCTAACGATAATCATATTTCCGGATAATGGTATTTTATGACAAAATGCAACGAGGAATTGAAACTTTTCTATCATTTTGTACATCACGAAATTTGCCTATTATATAAAATATTGACTCATCTTATAAATACTGAAAAATAAAAAAATTCTACCGGGGGAAAGACTTTAAAATAAAACCGGAATCTACCTATGTCTAACGATAATCATATTTCCCGATAATGGTATTTTTTGACAAAATGCAACAAGGAATTGAAACTTTTCTATCAATTTGTACATCACGAAATTTGCCTATTATATAAAATATTGACTCATCTTACAAATATTGAAAAATAAAAAAATTCTACCGGGGGGAAAGACTTTAAAATAAAACCGGAATCTACCTATGTCTAACGATAATCATATTTCCGGATAATGGTATTTTATGACAAAATGCAACAAGAAATTGAAACTTTTCTATCATTTTGTACATCACGAAATTTGCCTATTATATAAAATATTGACTCATCTTATAAATACTGAAAAATAAAAAAATTCTACCGGGGGGAAAGACTTTAAAATAAAACCGGAATCTACCTATGTCTAACGATAATCATAATTCCCGATAATGGTATTTTATGACAAAATGCAACAAGGAATTGAAACTTTTCTATTTGTTTGTACATCACCAAATTTGCTTATTATATTATATAGTGAATTATCTTTCACATATTGAAAAATAAAAAAATTCTACCGGGAGGAAAGACTTTAAAATTAAAACCGGAATCTACCTATGTCTAACGATAATCATATTTCCGGATAATGGTATTTTATGACAAAATGCAACAAGGAATTGAAACTTTTCTATCATTTTGTACATCACGAAATTTGCCTATTATATAAAATATTGACTCATCTTATAAATACTGAAAAATAAAAAAATTCTACCGGGGGGAAAGACTTTAAAATAAAACCGGAATCTACCTATGTCTAACGATAATCATATTTCCCGATAATGGTATTTTATGACAAAATGCAACAAGGAATTGAAACTTTTCTATCATTTTGTACATCACGAAATTTGCCTATTATATAAAATATTGACTCATCTTATAAATACTGAAAAATAAAAAAATTCTACCGGGGGGAAAGACTTTAAAATAAAACCGGAATCTACCTATGTCTAACGATAATCATAATTCCCGATAATGGTATTTTATGACAAAATGCAACAAGGAATTGAAACTTTTCTATTTGTTTGTACATCACCAAATTTGCTTATTATATTATATAGTGAATTATCTTTCACATATTGAAAAATAAAAAAATTCTACCGGGAGGAAAGACTTTAAAATTAAAACCGGAATCTACCTATGTCTGACGATAATCATATTTCCGGATAATGGTATTTTATGACAAAATGCAACAAGGAATTGAAACTTTTCTATCATTTTGTACATCACGAAATTTGCCTATTATATAAAATATTGACTCATCTTATAAATACTGAAAAATAAAAAAATTCTACCAGGGGGAAAGACTTTAAAATAAAACCGGAATCTACCTATGTCTAACGATAATCATATTTCCCGATAATGGTATTTTTTGACAAAATGCAACAAGGAATTGAAACTTTTCTATCAATTTGTACATCACGAAATTTGCCTATTATATAAAATATTGACTCATCTTACAAATATTGAAAAATAAAAAAATTCTACCGGGGGGAAAGACTTTAAAATAAAACCGGAATCTACCTATGTCTAACGATAATCATATTTCCGGATAATGGTATTTTATGACAAAATGCAACAAGGAATTGAAACTTTTCTATCATTTTGTACATCACAAAATTTGCCTATTATATAAAATATTGACTCATCTTATAAATACTGAAAAATAAAAAAATTCTACCGGGGGGAAAGACTTTAAAATAAAACCGGAATCTACCTATGTCTAACGATAATCATAATTCCCGATAATGGTATTTTATGACAAAATGCAACAAGAAATTGAAACTTTTCTATTTGTTTGTACATCACCAAATTTGCTTATTATATTATATAGTGAATTATCTTTCACATATTGAAAAATAAAAAAATTCTACCGGGAGGAAAGACTTTAAAACAAAACCGGAATCTACCTATGTCTAACGATAATCATATTTCCCGATAATGGTATTTTATGACAAAATGCAACAAGGAATTGAAATTTTTCTATTAATTTGTACATCACGAAATTTGCTTAATATATTATATAGTGAATTATCTTACAAATACTGAAAAATAAAAAAAATTTACCAGGGGGAAAGACTTTAAAATAAAACCGGAATCTACCTATGTCTAACGATGATCCTCTTTCCCGATAATGGTGTTTTATGTCAAATCAAAATGGAACAGTAAATTGAAATATTGCTATTAATTTGTACATCACGAAATTTACTTATTCTAATATATAGTGAATTATCTCACAAATATCAAAAAATTCTCCCGGGGAAAGACTTTAAAAAAAAATCGAAATTTACCTATATTTCCATTTCCTATATTCTTGTGGTGGTTTCATAATGAATGCGCGCACAGTACTGTGGTTATTGGTAGAATATTTGGCGGTCCCGTAATATGTTCGTTCACCAAGATGGCGCACAATCTGACTCACATACTATGTTCAGGTTTTGCGCCATCTTGGTAAACATACTACGAAAGGACCGAGTTTTTGTATGCGTGTGTGCAGTCATATGTATATTCAGTGGTGACCGTACATTTGAACCCACGTACATTTGAACCATGTACATTTGAACGCATGTGTATATCCGCGGGTTCAATCTATATGCGAATGCTAAAACCCATGGGTTAGTTAGGGTTAGTATGGGTTCAAATATCCGTAAAACATAAAAAATTTCCGTAGGTGCAATAGTATGCAGGTGCAATTGTCGTGGGTTTAGATGTACGTGGTTCAAATGTGATGGAACCATATTCAGTGAATACGAATGAATTCGTATATGTGTATTAGCGATCAGTCGATCGCGACCTATTTAGAAGATTTCAGTCGATCACGGCCGAAAGCAGATTAGCCACTCCCTACCCGGAAAAACAACCGCTCAAATCTCTTGTAATGAAAAGTTCCCTTTATTAAACAAGCATTTGTAGAGAATAATATTCGGAAACCATTGCGTTGTGTAATTTTTGACAATTCATAGCAAATTGTAAATCATTCAAGCGATTTTGAACCAATTCTTAACAGTTGTTATCACCAAACGATAAAAACATAAATCTTGATACAAAAACAATTTTGTATAATTCGTGAAACCTTATTAGCATCATCTTCAAGAGTCTTGCTTAAACTTGATCTGATTCTGACGGTTCTCACCTACAGCAAGTGCTGTTCATACTGAATTATTTTAACTTAACCTCTCATAAATAGTTCAACACGAAACAGCTACCCATAATGCTAATGAAGACGAAACCAAGGGTTCTCCTTCAACGACCATTACCCTTGCTAATTTGCTGTTCTAAAGGAGTCGTCGTATTGGTCTCATGACCTTTTTAAGTCTCTTTAAACAATCGTGACATTAGCGTTAGAAATATTCAAATCAAATGCAACAGGATTTATAGAGTGTATTTATTACCACACGATAAGTAAAATGACAATATCAAACTAAAAAAAAAACCTCAAAATTTATTCGCCCTCATTTGGCGCAGATATCAGTGCAATGCAATAACGCTACAATATATCTAAAGAATATGCAACAAATCCAAAGTAGATTATCCAAGAGTAAGAAATATGTCTGATCCAAATTTGATTTTCATCAAGACAAATTAATATGAGTTCAAGTTGGCCATAATAGGTAAATATAGTTTCCCAAAAAGTGTTTCACACCGCGATGCTGGACACAAAATATCGATAATGCCAAATGTATATCAAGCTATATATACTATAAAACCCCAGGCATATCACTCTTAGGTAGGTGGTGCAAATTATATTGTATAATTTAATATGTAATTGTGCCTTGGCTTGACGGTAACATATGTTTTCCTGTCTTGATATGAAAATGGAGACGCCGATAAAAATTAGAAATCACTAAACAATCATAGCGTTATTACAGCAAAGATATCACCCAACTCCACTCTTACCAAATCTCTCCAACTCACCGGCCAATAAATTTATAACGTTATGAAAAATTTAGTTTGCATATTTTTATGTGAGAAATCGAAAAATAATTGGGAATTACAGTTTCAGATATACATTGCCAGATCCATATCAATTCCTTGTTACATTTTGTCATAAAATACAATTATCGGGAAATATGATTATCGTTAGACATAGATAGATTCCGGTTTTATTTTAAAGTCTTTACCCCCGGTAGAATTTTTTTATTTTTCAATATGTGAAAGATAATTCACTATATAATATAGTAAGCAAATTTCGTGATGTACAAACAAATAGAAAAGTTTCAATTCCTTGTTGCATTTTGTCATAAAATACCATTATCGGGAAATATGATTATCGTTAGACATAGGTAGATTCCGGTTTTATTTTAAAGTCTTTCCCCCCGGTAGAATTTTTTCAATATTCGATATTTGTAAGATAATTCATTATATAATATAATAAGCAAATTTCGTGATGTACAAACAAATAGAAAAAGTTCAATTCCTTGTTGCATTTTGTCATAAAATACCATTATCGGGAAATATGATTATCGTTAGACATAGGTAGATTCCGGTTTTATTTTTAAGTCTTTCCCCCCGGTAGAATTTTTTCATTTTTTAGTATTTATAAGATGAGTCACTATTCTATATAATAGGCAAATTTCGTGATGTACAAATTGATAGAAAAGTTTCAATTCCTTGTTGCATTTTGTCATAAAATACCATTATCGGGAATTATGATTATTGTTAGACATAGGTAGATTCCGGTTTTATTTTAAAGTCTTTCCCCCGGTAGAATTTTTTTATTTTTCAGTATTTATAAGATGAGTTACTATTTTATATAATAGGCAAATTTCGTGATGTACAAATTGATAGAAAAGATTCAATTCCTTGTTGCATTTTGTAATAAAATACCATTGTCGGGAAATAGAATTATCGTTGGACATAAGTAGATTTCGGTTTTATTTGAAAGTCTTTCCCCCCGGTAGAATTTTTTTATTTTTCAGTATTTATAAGATGATTCACTATTTTATATAATAGGCAAATTTCGTGATGTACAAATTGATAGAAAAGTTTCAATTCCTTGTTGCATTTTGTCATAAAATACCATTATCGGGAATTGTGATTATCGTTAGACATAGGTAGATTCCGGTTTAATTTTAAAGTCTTTCCCCTCGGTAGAATTTTTTCAATATTTGATATTTGTAAGATAATTCATTATATAATATAATAAGCAAATTTGGTGATGTACAAACAAATAGAAAAGTTTCAATTCCTTGTTACATTTTGTCATAAAATACCATTATCGGGAAATATGATTATGGTTAGACATAGGTAGATTCCGGTTTTATTTTAAAGTCTTTCCCCCCGGTAGAATTTTTTTATTTTTCAATATGTGAAAGATAATTCACTATATAATATAGTAAGCAAATTTCATGATGTACAAACAAATACAAAAGTTTCAATTCCTTGTTGCATTTTGTCATAAAATACCATTATCGGGAAATATGATTATCGTTAGACATAGGTAGATTCCGGTTTTATTTTAAAGTCTTTCCCCCCGGTAGAATTTTTTCAATATTCGATATTTGTAAGATAATTCATTATGTAATATAATAAGCAAATTTCGTGATGTACAAACAAATAGAAAAGTTTCAATTCCTTGTTACATTTTGTCATAAAATACAATTATCGGGAAATATGATTATCGTTAGACATAGATAGATTCCGGTTTTATTTTAAAGTTTTTACCCCCGGTAGAATTTTTTTATTTTTCAATATGTGGAAGATAATTCACTATATAATATAGTAAGCAAATTTCGTGATGTACAAACAAATAGAAAAGTTTCAATTCCTTGTTGCATTTTGTCATAAAATACCATTATCGGGAAATATGATTATCGTTAGACATAGGTAGATTCCGGTTTTATTTTAAAGTCTTTCCCCCCGGTAGAATTTTTTCAATATTCGATATTTGTAAGATAATTCATTATATAATATAATAAGCAAATTTCGTGATGTACAAACAAATAGAAAAAGTTCAATTCCTTGTTGCATTTTGTCATAAAATACCATTATCGGGAAATATGATTATCGTTAGACATAGGTAGATTCCGGTTTTATTTTTAAGTCTTTCCCCCCGGTAGAATTTTTTCATTTTTTAGTATTTATAAGATGAGTCACTATTCTATATAATAGGCAAATTTCGTGATGTACAAATTGATAGAAAAGTTTCAATTCCTTGTTGCATTTTGTCATAAAATACCATTATCGGGAATTATGATTATCGTTAGACATAGGTAGATTCCGGTTTTATTTTAAAGTCTTTCCCCCGGTAGAATTTTTTTATTTTTCAGTATTTATAAGACGAGTTACTATTTTATATAATAGGCAAATTTCGTGATGTACAAATTGATAGAAAAGATTCAATTCCTTGTTGCATTTTGTAATAAAATACCATTGTCGGGAAATAGAATTACCGTTGGACATAAGTAGATTTCGGTTTTATTTGAAAGTCTTTCCCCCCGGTAGAATTTTTTTATTTTTCAGTATTTATAAGATGATTCACTATTTTATATAATAGGCAAATTTCGTGATGTTCAAATTGATAGAAAAGTTTCAATTCCTTGTTGCATTTTGTCATAAAATACCATTATCGGGAATTGTGATTATCGTTAGACATAGGTAGATTCCGGTTTAATTTTAAAGTCTTTCCCCTCGGTAGAATTTTTTCAATATTTGATATTTGTAAGATAATTCATTATATAATATAATAAGCAAATTTGGTGATGTACAAACAAATAGAAAAGTTTCAATTCCTTGTTACATTTTGTCATAAAATACCATTATCGGGAAATATGATTATGGTTAGACATAGGTAGATTCCGGTTTTATTTTAAAGTCTTTCCCCCCGGTAGAATTTTTTTATTTTTCAATATGTGAAAGATAATTCACTATATAATATAGTAAGCAAATTTCATGATGTACAAACAAATACAAAAGTTTCAATTCCTTGTTGCATTTTGTCATAAAATACCATTATCGGGAAATATGATTATCGTTAGACATAGGTAGATTCCGGTTTTATTTTAAAGTCTTTCCCCCCGGTAGAATTTTTTCAATATTCGATATTTGTAAGATAATTCATTATGTAATATAATAAGCAAATTTCGTGATGTATAAACAAATAGAAAAATTTCAATTTCTAGTTGCATTTTGTAATAAATTACTATTATCGGGAATTATGATTATCGTCAGATATAGGTAGATTCCGGTTTTCATTTTAAAGTCTTTCCCCCAGGTAAATTTTTTTTATTTTTTAGTATTTGTAAGATAATTCACTATATAATATATTAAACAAATTTCGTGATGTACAAATTAATAGAAAAGTTTCAATTCTCTGTTGCATTTTGTCATAAAATACCATTGTCGGGAAATAGGATTATCTTTAGACATAGGTACATTCTTTTTTTATTTTAAAGTCTTTCCCCCCGGTAGAATTTTTAAATTTTTTGTTATTTGTTGGATAATTGGATATATAATGTAATAAGTCGATTTCATGGCGTACAAAGTATTAGAAGTGCCGAAATCAGACTTCAAAGCCATCAAGACAATGTATCTCTTTGGGTAAATGTTACTTAATTTGCTTGTTCAACTTTATTTTAAAAGATGTATTTGTGCAAATCAGATTCGATTTGTTCATATCTCATTCTTATTGATGGAAATGAATAGGTTTGGTATTTCGCTGAGATATAATTTTTTTTTGTTGTGAAACCTTCCTGTGAATTCATGCTTGTCCACCTATATATCTGGCAACAGTGATTAGAGATATCATTGTTCAGCTGATTTCGATTTATTTTCCCGGCAATTGTGGCTATTTTGTGCCATCAATTGCCGGACTTTCAGAGGTTCTGGCGCTGAGTTAAACATGGATATATGTAATTTAGTAATCTGTGAACGTTTAGGATGCCTTAACTTACGGTGAAACATTGACAGAACGTCAGCCCACACTCGTGTGACGCTAGCCCACACTCGTGGGATGCCAGCCCACACTCGTGTGACGCTAGCCCACACTCGTGTGACGCTGGCCCACACTCGTTTTTGTCAGGCCATGCGAGGGGTAACTGGGCCGTGCTTGGTATTGTATTTGCGTTGTGTATATCAGATATGGTCTCTATATTGTCAGAGTCACCAAGTTTTTATGTAATTACGTTTATAAAGTCAGTAAAATAGTTGGTTAACCCCTTGACGTCAGGCTGAGTGTGGGCTGAGCGAGTGTGGGCTGGGGTAACTTTGGTTAATAACTGATATCTCAATTTTGCATTGCCGTTTGCCATCTTCAATCTTTACAAAGAAAATTACATTGCTGCATTGGTTTTCGTTTCTACAACTTGTGTTCTGTGTGTTTCACTGGATTGGGTCATCGCTGTCAGTTTTTCAGTTCAAGGTAAACGCATTTCAACCAGCAAACTGGCAAACCAGAGAAATAGGCAACATCAAATCTTAAATTATCAATAGAAAACGCTGGCATCTCAAGGGGTCTGGCGTGGGATAGTTCTAAATGATCACTGTCCTGAACATTAAATTAACAACGAAGTACAAGTTTAACTAAAGAATTTAAAACTATATCGTATATAACAATGGCTGAAGATTCTGCACCGCAATTGCAACATGTGATCTCCTCTGGAACACCAGTTGCTAAGCATGACGATGCAGGCTCAACTGGTTCAGCTCATTCTGTTATTTCTAATGAGTCTGTGCGTGCAGAATACAATCTAAAGATGGCTCAACTCAAGTTGGAGCAATTTGATCAGGAAGAGAAACTGAAATCTGAGCTGTTAGAAGCAGAGAGAAGAAAAGCTGCTGAATTGCAAAGATTTCGGCTTGAACAAGATTGTAAGGAAGCTGCTCTTATGGCTGATGTGGAATCTAGTGATGGTTGGAAGTCTGTTGACTTGGCCAATACAGCTTTGGGAGATGCTCAGAGGCCTGTGGCTGTTGGTTCCTCAAATGTCAAAAGAAGATTATGTAAGAATAGGTTTCCTGAAGAGTTCAATTCTACATCACCGGAAATGTCAGTTCAGGAAAAAGTTCATTTTCTGGGAAATGTTTCTAGACCCAATCAAACGGTTAGTCCAGGCAAAAATGTTGACAATTCAAAGAGTAAGGCTGAAACGCAATTCTCTGAACATCTATACAAATTGACTCAAGCGATGCAGCAAGGCTTTTCACTTCCTCGTGCTGAGCCATTATCATTTGATGGTGACCCTTTGAACTATTTTTCATTCATGAAATCTTTCGAAAATTTGATAGAAGGCCAGGCATACGATTTTCGCACTAAATTTCAACAATTAGAACGTGCATGCATTGGTGACGCTAAAAGGGTTATTAAGCGTTTTACTTATGAAGAAGATATAGAAACTGCATATTATTCTGCTTTGAATGGCCTAAAAGAGGAATTTGGTCGCCACGATCAAGTTATTGAAGCTTATCGTAAGAGTTTAACTGAGGGCCGTGTACTAAAGATGAATGATCTGTCTGCATTGCGGGAATATGCTTCTGAATTGAAAACATGCCTTGCAGTTTTAAAGGCATGGAAAAAGCCAAATGCAATGGATTTAAGTGAATTTCTAACTAGAATTTTTGCACGTTTGCCAGAAGATCTTCAACGAATGTATTTTGCGGAGCTCTTAGCTTCTTCAAAAAGGTCAACATTTGCTACTTTGGTAGACTTTGCTTGCAGAGTAGCTCGGATTACATCTGACTGTTGTGTAGCGTCTTACATGAAAAATGCTGCTCGGGTATCTGATAAAATTGCTAAGAATCGAACAAGGGATGCAATTTACACTGCAGTTTCGTCATCCGTTGACGATCAACTTGAAGCATCCGATGCCGTTCCCAGCTCTACACTTCCAGAATGCTTGTTTTGTAAAGACTATCACTCCATATATAAATGTGAAAAATTCATGGTGGAGCCTGTTGAGTCTCGTCGAAATTTTGCTCGCGTTCAACGTTTATGCTATAACTGTCTAAAGCCCAACCATATGGTTGGTAGTTGCCCTTCGCAAAGTAGATGCAGGGCTGAAGGATGTGGTGCTCGTCATCATACGTTGCTCCATATTGGTCATGTGAACAGAAATAATCAGTCAGTCCCTGCGACAGTACATGGGGCCGGTAATAGCATTTTTTCATCTCTTTCAGTCAATAAAAATGTTTGCTATGTTAGACTTCAAGTTGCACCTGTTAGGGTATTTCTCAATGACATGAAAAAATCAATTGAAGTGTATGCCTTTCTCGATCATGGAGCTACTCGCTCATTTTGTTCCAAGTCTTTATTAGATAGAATGAATATTTCTGGTTCTTCTGAATCTTGTTTGATTAATGGTATAAATGACTCAAGGCAACATATTGGCCACAGGGTAAACCTCAAAGTACAGGGAATTGGGGAATCAACGGTTGTGAGATTAGATAATGTTTTAGCTTTAGACGCTCTTCCCGATTTAAGAGGTTCTTTACCAAGCAATGATATTACTGCAAAATATCCACATTTGTCTAATTTGAAGTTTTGTAACTTGAATGCTGATAACATTGATCTTTTGATCGGTGCTGATGTTCTTTCCAGATATCCACCAACAGAATATTTGCAAGGCGATGACAATGCTCCTACAGCATGTCATACAATTTTTGGTTGGACACTGTTTGGTCCGGATATTCTGCATGGAAACTCAGAAACCGAAGAAGTGTGCGATTCATTTTCTAATGCTAATTGTGTTTTTCATATTTCCAATCCTATTGTCAATGATTGTGATAGTTTCAGTGCTCCAATGTGTAAAGTTTGTGCCCATGAATTTGCTGATATTAATTGTGACCCATGTTTAACTGGTTTGTCTGTCAATGACAAGAGAGCTCTTGAAATTATGGAAAAAACGACCACCACTGTTGATGGTCGTTTGCAAATAGGACTCCCGTGGAAGAGTGACAACGTCAAACTTCCCAACAATAAAAGAATGGCAGAGACCAGATTAAGGTCTCTGAAACGTCGTTTTGAAACTGATAATGATTTTTTCTGTATGTATAGGTCTAAAATGAATGAGTATATTGAAAATGGTTATGCCGAATTATGCCCTGATGCTTTTTCACATACTGATAGAACTTTTTATATTTGCCATCATGCTGTGATCACATCGGGAAAATTTAGAATAGTTTTTGATGGTAGCAGTGTCTTCCAAGGCACTTCTCTGAACCAGAACCTTCTTTTGGGTCCCGACTTGAATAATGGCCTATTGGGTGTTTTGTTGCGTTTCCGTCAAGAACCCATTGCGTTCACTGGTGACATCAAGCATATGTTCCACCGAGTTAAAGTGAGTTCTATTGACCGTGATTCCATGCGTTTTTTGTGGTTTGAGGATGGTGACATGACAAAACCTGTCCTTGAGTATAGAATGTCGTCTCATTTTTTTGGTTGTGTGTCTAGTCCTTGTGTTGCTACATTTGCTGTGAGAAAGGTTGCTGATGATAATTTGAGTGGTGCTGATTTTGACACTGTTCAAACACTTGAGAGAAATATGTATGTTGATGATGTTTTGAAAAGTTGCGAGTCGTCTGAGAAAGCTATTAGTTTGATAAATCAATTGTGTGAATTGACTGAAACAAAGGGGTTTCATATGACAAAATTTGCTAGTAATTCAAGTGAAGTTAATTCATCAATTCCTAATTCGGAACTTGCTCCCTCACTGAAATGTTTGGATTTGAATGGGTCTGGTGTTCACCACGCCCTTGGTGTGAAATGGAATATGGGGCCGGATGAACTGAAAGTGTGTGTGGATATTGAACCAAAGCAAGCAACTCGTAGGGGTATTTTGAGTGCTGTTTCGTCTATTTTTGATCCACTTGGCCTAGTCTCACCTTTTGTTTTGCCTGCTAAGCGTATATTGCAAGATTTGTCTAGTGAGGATTTTTCATGGGATGATACTATTTGTCATAGTCATAAGGTTCGATGGGAGAATTGGGTTTCACAGTTGCCAATCTTGAATGATGTTTCAGTCCCTAGATGTTACAAGCCACCTGGTTTTACGCCAATTGATATACAATTGCATTGTTTTTGTGATGCCTCTCAAGATGGTTATGGTGCGGTTGCGTATTTACGTTTCATAGATGCTAATGGTTCTGTTCATGTTTCATTTGTGAAAAGTTTAACAAGAATTACACCTAAGCGACCTATCACGGTTGTCCGCTTAGAATTGATGTCAGCTGTCGTTGCTGCTGAGTTGTCCCAGTCCATCAAAAGAGAATTGGACTATGAGATGTGTTCCTACTATTTTTGGACCGATAGTATGTCTGTTTTGCAAATGATTAATAATCGCTCTGAAAGGTTTAAAATTTTTGTCTCTAATCGTATTGCCCTAATTCATTCATTGTCTAAAGTTGAATCTTGGTTTCATGTGAGCTCTGAATTGAATCCTGCGGATGTTCTATCTCGAGGAGTTATGCCCAAACAACTACCAAAAATGTCTGTTTGGTTTGCCGGCCCAGAATTTTTGAAATTAGATCGCTCTCATTGGCCCAAACCTTGTTCTGTGAAATGTGACGATAATTTTGCCTCTGAGGTTAAAATTAATTTTGTCTCTACAAGTTCTAATGAATTTGCCTCTGTTTTTGATTTGCTCAAACGCTTCTCTTGTTTCGAAAAATTGTGCCAAAGTGTTGGGTGGTTGCTCCGTTTTAAAGCATACATGAAATGGAAGTTTCGCAGTGGTCCAAGACCGCCTGTGGGAAACTTGAGTGTTGATGAGTTGGAATTTGCTATGCATAATGTGATGAGTCTGGTTCAGTTGGATTCCATCTCGCCTAGTTTGTTGCAGTTGGGTTCCCGAGTGAATGATAGTTCTCCCCCTTCAAGTAGCAATTTGAAACCATCCATGAGTAATTCTTCGAAGTTATTGTTGAAGTTGAATCCATTTTTTGATGAAAATTGTCATGTGTGGCGAGTTGGTGGACGACTGAAGCATTCCAATTTGCCTTACAGTCAGAGGTACCCAATTATTCTGCCTCAAAGTCATCATGTCACTGAGTTGATTGTACATATGTATCATTGCAGGGAGGGTCATTGTGGTACTTTGCATACATTATCTGCTCTAAGAGGAAAGTTTTGGATCCTCAGAGGTCAGTCTGAGGTTCGGCGAATATTGGCCAAATGTATGGTTTGCAAGTTACGTTCGGCAAAGTTTAGTAGTCAATGGATGGCACCTCTCCCTAAATTTAGGATTGAACCTGGTCGAACTCCTTTTGATAAATGTTCAGTAGATTTGTTTGGCCCACTCAAGGTTAAATGCGGTAGGCGTGAGTTGAAACGTTATGGTTGTATTTTTACATGTTTAGCCACGCGAGCTTGTCATATTGAGTGTGTTGAGTCGATGGATACACCATCCTTTTTGAATGCTTTGTTTCGTTTTTCTGATCGTAGGAATACTCCGTCACTTATTTATTGTGACAATGGTTCAAATTTAATTGGTGCAAAGAATGTGTTGGCTCAAGGCATGAACAATTTGGATTCTACCCGTATTGAAGGTGAATTGGCACGGAAGGGAATTAAATGGGAACATAGTCCTCCTTCCGCCCCTTGGCAAAATGGTGTTACGGAAAAGATGGTTCATTTAACTAAACGTATTTTGTATGCTCTTGTAGAAAGACGAACATTGACAGATTTTTCCCTTATTTCATTTCTCACAGGCGTTGAGAGAATTTTGAATGATAGGCCAATCACGCCACTGAGCGATGATTGTAGAGATTTTGCGGCCCTGTCGCCCAGTGCGATTTTGCATGGTTGTCTTGACACCTCCCTCCCTGCCGATCGATTTTTGAAAACTGACGAGTATAGGGATTGTTGGCGCAGTGTTCAACGTCTATTGGATATGTTTTGGTCAAGATGGACCAAGGAGTATTTGCCCCTCTTGCAGTCTCGCAAGAAGTGGACCTTGTCTGGTCGTAATCTGAAAGTTGGTGATCTGGTTCTTGTTCATAATGAGAATTTACCGCGTGGTTCTTGGCCTAAGGCCATTGTTGAGAAAGTTTTTCCGGATGGTGATGGCATGGTGCGTAGGGTCGAAATTAGAACTGCTACATCTAGTGCTATGCGGGATGTAAGACGGCTGTGCTTACTTGAGGGTAGTGAATGATGTTGTTTGATATTTATATTTTCTTCATTTTACTATTATTCAGCTTAATTGTATAATTACACCGTTTTTGGGCCAAGTGTTTTGGGCTAGCTGCTTTGCTTGTGTTTGGTAAATGATTCTTAGTTTCCCTGAAATTTGAATAATTTCCCGGGGCCGGTTATGTTCACGCTAGCCTAATATCGCATTTTTTACGGTCTACTGATTTTGGCATACTGATTTTGGTCTTGGAATTATGGTCCTACATCCGGGGCTTTGCTCAGCTGCTTTCTAGGATTTTCGATGTGAAGTGTGCTTATCTCAGTTTAGGGTTAGTAATGCTAAATTTTGTGGGTTTCTGGCCTATATGGGTTTCATCAGACAAACTTTATATAGATGTATGATTTTATATTGTTGCAGATTTTGTTGTGCTATGTACGCTGAACGTTGTTAATCATTTGCTATAATAACTGATATCTCAATTTTGCATTGCCGTTTGCCATCTTCAATCTTTACAAAGAAAATTACATTGCTGCATTGGTTTTCGTTTCTACAACTTGTGTTCTGTGTGTTTCACTGGATTGGGTCATCGCTGTCAGTTTTTCAGTTCAAGGTAAACGCATTTCAACCAGCAAACTGGCAAACCAGAGAATTAGGCAACATCAAATCTTAAATTATCAATAGAAAACGCTGGCATCTCAAGGGGTCTGGCGTGGGATAGTTCTAAATGATCACTGTCCTGAACATACATAGTATTATCAGGCTTTTACAATTTCGGTCGAAATACCCCAACGGAAAGCGAAAAAAAAAACAGAAATATTCAGGTGATAAGTCAAATTTGTAGTACATTGCCCGAGTTGTGAAACTTTATACCTGACGTAGTATGTTGCTTCCAAAGCCTTGATCAACCACTTATGTCTTTTTGTAATAATCGTTTGATATTTTTCATAATATTTCTTATGAAGTCCCGTCCATTTCAATCCCCATGTCTTGTATGCTTCTTTTGCAGCGCTGACTGCAGTTTTCACTTTCTTGGTCAAATCGACCTCGAATTTGGCGGAAGATTTGTTCACTGTTTCTGTGACAAAAATAGGTTTTGTTAGAATGAGTATGCTTGATAACTTAAGACCAAGGCTGAGTCTGTGTCTGTGTGTCATAGATAATGCTTTGTATCTCCAGAGCACATTGGGTTATAGACGATAGATGGACTAACTCAAGACCAAGGCTGCGGAGTCGATGTCTATGTGTCTGTGTCTGTGTGAGGAATCTGTGTCGGTATTTGATATGTTTTTGTTGGAGTCGAAGCTGGAATCGAATTTTCAAACTTTCTGGATTCAAGATTCTGAGGCAGAGTCGAAATTTGAATTCTCCGAAGCCCGAATTTCAGACGTTTCGTAGGAACGAAAGAAATTGAAATTTTGTACAATAATTTAAAAAAGTTATGTTCATCATGGCTGAGCTTTCCTGGCAATTGCATTTGCATTTGGCTATAAAATTTTAGTGTGCTTAAGATATCTAAATCTAAAATTGAATTTTACAATAAATACCGATATTGCAAGTTTTCAATTTCTTGAATTCAGGCTTCCTCCAGGCATAATATCTATAGTTAGCAAACTTGAAGCAACGAATTTTCTTCGTGTATCGGAAAGTCCACCATGTTCCAAGTTTTTTGCTGAAATAAAATATTGTTTTTAATAAGTCTAAATAAAATAAGTCTGAATAAAACTCTTTTTACTTTTCTCACAAGTAATTTGCCAAAGCATATTTACAAGGCATTGCTTGAAAGTGGGAAATCAGATAATTTTCGCAAAGAACCACTAAGCTCTCAGACTAGCTGCCAGAGAGATTAGTACTCATAGTATACTTGATATTGCAACAAATACTAATGAAGCTTAAGGTTGTGTTTATTCCGCTAAAATTCTGCTAGTGGATCAGCAGACAAAAATTGTAAGTCGACTTTAATAAATTTTCCTATCAAACTAACCGAAAAGGTGTTTCGAATTGGCTTTAAATATTCTTTAAAACGTTGACAAGTCTTACCATGAATTATAATACTTCTTCTTGAAAAAGTTCAAGCATCCAGTGTATGTTGTGCATTGATAAGAGCATGCGTATCTTTGAACTATCACATCTTTGAAACCGTTAATTTTGTCCGCGTAGGAATTAAAAGTGACATCAAGTTTGTTTGTTAATTTGGTTTTATATTCATTCACAACAGCGTCGACAATTTCTTTTTCCCAAGTTTTTGATCCTAAAAAAATCAAAAATATTAGTAAAAAACAATGTAAAATGTTAGCGAAACGCAGCGTTAATAATTTTCAACTCACCATGGATCTTATATAGAAGACAGCGATAAACTTTAACCTTTTTCTCGTTGAGTTTACTCATAACTTTCTTGAAATGAGCAAAATACTCTTCGATCCGTCCGGTAAGTGCTTTCTTGAATTGAGCAATTTTCTTAGATCGAGTTTGGAAGCATTTCAGTGCTCTGGATTAATATATGAAAGAAAAATTATTTCAAATGATTCTACCTTTGTTGTTTTTAAATGAATTTTTATTGTTATTTAAATTAGCAGAACATACAAAAGTGGAAATTTTCTTAATATATTACAGAAAACATTACGTTGCATCAGTAAAGTTACTTAAAAAAGCGTTCAATAATCTAGCTTACGCATTGACGATCTTTCCATGGAATACAATCAACTTATTGTGTCTCATCTGAATTGCAGATTTATATTTAGTAGTGGTGGTAGAAGCCATTTTGTCGATTTTTGCTGTGAATGTGAATACAGCTTTATCCTTTTTCTCCGAAACAGCTGCTCTGCGCTCCTTAGTGACGTATCTATACATATGAATACAAAAAAAATAAATAGTTTCCTGAATAGAATTCGACGTTAAGAAATTTTCGATGCCAACAAGACTTGGCTTACAAAAAAAAAAAAATTTAAATTCATTTTTTTTCTTCCGATTTTAATTTTGGTATTATTGCACTGAACCGATGTTTAAAAGAAAATTAACTTAAAATACTTCAAAAATTCTTTTGTATATTCATTGACTCTATCGGCAAATTTAGTCTTGCAACTCTCCATTCTCAAGTTGAAATCAACAAGCCAAGTATCGTAATGTTCGTTCATCTCCTTCAATATTGCATCTGCCTTTGACTTCAGCTTCTTCTCAAGATTGGTCTTGAATTCGATTTTGGTCATTTCTGTGTATTAAGAAAGTAAAATAGAAATGAAGTTACATTGAAAATCGATGGAGGTAATGGAAGTCAACAAATCTGAGAGAGAGAAAAAAAAGAAAGAAGGGAAGAGAGAAACAATGAAAAGAATATGAGAGAGATTTTAAAAAGAAGAGAGTGGCGAACAGAGAGAACTTTTTATTAAAAACGAGAAAAGAGAAATCTATCGTTCTGAAATGCAAAGGTATTGATGTCTTGAAGAAATGAATTATTATTACCTTGAAAATCATCTGTTCCACATTTAGTTCCAGGATAAGAACTCATCACGGAAGAATAATATTTGGTAGTGAACCAGGAGCTGGAAAAATGAACACGAAACTTGAGACATGCCGAAGTAGGGAAGACGTAGAATCTCCTGATGGAATATTTAGTGTAACCACATGGATGTTGAACATAGGAGGCTGCGTTGGCAATCTGTATAAAGTAAATAGGTTGCGTGATATTATAGACTGTAGAGCAAAGATTTTACCAAATTCGAATTCAAATAGATATAGTAAAATAGACTTACCGCCAGGCAAGCCAGAAGTAAGATCAGGATCCTCATTTTGTGTCTTGTTTCGAAGTTCTTCGAGTTGAGACTGATTCGATTCATGTTTCCGTGGCCTATTTATACCCCGAAACAGAATATCTTGAACCGTACTGGCGCCGATAAAAAAAATCCTGGTTGCTATTTTGTCGTTCAAAACATGCATGGATAGTAATTACAAGACATCGAAGTGTAGGATTAGATCCCAGACCTGGCGCCGTTTATCTAAATTATGTATGTGGTATCTAAGCAACTTCAGAACATCACATTTTGAAGTGATGCGGTGTGTTTTGAATCCAACTGTTTCGTTGCATTGTAATTGTTCATTCTTGGCATCTCGTTATTTGAATATACACAGAATATCATGCCGAAAAACCATGAAGCTAATGATATAGATATATTCAATTCGTTCAATTCGTTCGTTTATTACTCCAGACCGCTGTGGTCCATATAAAAACAACACAACAAATAAACATAAGCAAAACAAAAATAACGCAATAAATACATAAAATACCTGATATGACAATCAGATTCACAGTAAGTCTCAAAAAAGAGTTATAATATAGCAATTCAAGAGACCAAAAGTGAGGTATAGAATCTAAGGTAGCCCGTGACAAACAGTATCTGGGAATCAAATAATGATTGTATAGATTTATATATATAGATATATATAGATTTCAAGACTCTTCATTTCGTTATATATTATAAATCTCTATCCAGATATGAACTAGATATGGTGAATATGTCGAATATGTCGTTTGTGAATTTATTATACTTAATATCATCATTTAAAAGGTTTCACGAATGTTTTATGTGTACATAGCCATGGCTACATAAATGTTCTGTACGTACATGTGACGTATATATATTTAAAAATCCATATATCCCACAGCCATGCGCCGTTTAAAACTCCGTTTACTTTTTGCATCCTTTCAATGCATAGGAACATTAGAAACTTTTTCTCATCAATAATATATTCTGTAGAGTACATTGATATTTATCTATCTTTATCTACTTATTTATCTAATTTATCTATGGAAATTCCCTTGACCCCGGACTCAGAAAAATACTGTCTATACTTCACCATGGCAAAAATAAATAAAGCAATTACCAGCTGGGGTACACATTTATAATCATCATTCAGATTCAAAATATTTAACTGCCCACAGTTTAACAGTCTCGTTCTATTTAATTAGTCTACCAAAAAAGGTTATTCAAAAAATCTTGTAATCTTAAGAGAGATAGTTTTGATTACTTTTACTTGAAATTTAACGCGAAATTATTTCACTTTATTTCATTCAATTCTATCATTGTTGCGATTGTGAAATTTTTCCCTTAATTAACGATATAATTCAGAATAGGTCTTATTTTCGGGGAAACACGGTTGTCAAAGAAACGCCAAATGAATACGCATTTTGTCACACAGACCAACTTACATTATTTATTATATGACCAAAACATATTTTTCCGATTATCGTGTTACTATTATGGTACTGATGTGAAAAATTCTTTGTAAATTTTTTTTAGACGACTAATAATAACTGACAATCTGAGTATCGATTTGTATTGCCAGGATAAACTAGCAAAGAGTGAAAAATCAGGAAACATCTGATACTTCTTTGTATTTGATACTTCTTACTTAATCAAACTGTTTCCGACAAGAATAGGAAACTCAAATTTACCAAATCAGAGGAGGTTAAGATGTCAATAAAACAGGAGAGCAATACTCAAATATATGGAGACAAATACCAATCAAGAGTACCAGTACGGTAGATTTGGAAGCACCAAGTTAGTAGAGATCGCCGGACAAACAATACGGAGTCGGTCGAGTAATACGAAATAAAAAGTGTTCCCCTTTAGTTAAAATAAAAAGCAAAATATTTCGTAAAATATCGTGCACCATGAAACTCATAACAAATTTCAATAAAGAATATGAAAGTGATACCCAGGCTTCAGCCATATTTGAAAGACTTAATTCGAAAACGATCGGCATATTAGTTCCCGACAAAAAATTTGCTCAACAAAAAATATTATCCCCAAAACAAAAGTCATCAGCAAAAACACCAATATGTACATTTCGTTTCCAATAAGCTATCATAAGCCTAGTTCGCTTTTGGTGTTTCCGTTATAAGCGTGTAATTCATTCCCGATGCAGATCTTGTTAACTCCTACTACGTGGTCAGCATCTGCATTTAAAGTGGATTTGGAAAGAAATTGAAAATGAAGAGGAATTTGTGAAGGAGCGTGTAAGAAATTTGTGTGAAATATGTAAAAACTGACAAACTTGGTTTTAACAAAATATATGAAAAGGTAGAAAAGACAAGAAAGTTTATTGAACAGAGTAGTCTAACATAACGTGGACAAAAATAACTTGACCTATATTTTTTAATTTTGAGAACATTGATGTATGGGAACATTAAGTAGAGATATATTATAATATCGTCACGCTAATACCCGAATTGCGTAAGTCATTTTTTGGCGGTTTTGAGTTTTTCATAAAATAGGTATTTATGTAATGCTGCGCACCTGTCTGTTAAGTCAGATTTTGTTTTAAGAATTCCGAAACCCATAAAAATAGAGATTTTGTATGATATGCAAATTTGTTCAATTGTTTCGTCATAATGAATTATCATTGATAACGCAGGACTATGACGTCACAGAGGCAAAATAACCTCGGCAAATGATTTTCGAGTTTTTGCATCTCAGATTCTAGCTTAGCGCTTATAAATTTCAATTTATACTACAGTATAGGAAGGCGTGCACTTGTGATATTCACTGTCTGAGTCCAATTCACCTTGGTTGGCTTTTATATAAGGGTACATTGCTGTTTTATTCTATATAGTTTGGTTTTCAGTACTGGTACATATAGTCAAGTTGCAAAATTGCGTGTGTCTCCAAGTCATTGACACATTTCTGCCTAAGTCACAGTGCACCATTATGACGTCACATGACTGCGTCATACAAATTAACTTAAATCCGGCTACGATCAAAAAATTGAACTTTGGCAAATTATTGACTCTCAATGGCATGACAATATCATTAGGAAGTTTTTCACGTTTTTCTCAAAACTGCTAAAAATGACTTACGCGATTCGGTTATTAGCGTGACGATATACTTGTGTAATTAGCTAGACAAATTTGAAAATTTAGCTATTTTTGGTATTTTTGATAGCTCAGGAAATGCTTTATAAATACCTGCTATCGGGGGGCTATTAACATGCCTAACTCGCGATCCACTGAACTTAAATATTGCGGTGTATTATTGAAAAATGTATTGGGCAAATCCATACTTGAATAAATCCTTCAATGCAAAATCAAAATGCGTTTTGAGGATTTGTAATTTTACGGAAACATCGTAAGTCTAATGCATAGGAACCCTTCTTCATTTCATTAGGTTAAAAGGAAAGAGAAGAAAACATAGTATACATGCAATATACAAATATCAGTCATTTCCGAGACCATGGTAAAGAGGAGCAAGCATCGAGCACATGAATATTTATTATTGTCATTGGTCACAAAATATTGTCTGAATACATATTAATAATATTTGCCAATAACAAAATGAAACTCTAAATGAACACTTCTTCAATTCATGTTTAGTTTAATGGATGTGCACAGTAAGCTAATTTATACAAAATGATAACTTTCTGTGGAAATCAAGGCAACTTATCAACAATATGGACACAAAATGGATTCTTGCCATGACAATATGACGCCATAAAATTAATCACATGGCGAGCCGCGGCCGTTAAGTCGAAGGGAATAGTTAACCCGTCATTCGGGTGCATGTAAAAGATGACTAATTTAGAATACTTTTCGCAATATTGAAACGCCACATAAAACTATTTCTGATAAACCATGTGAATATTTCATCTTATTGCACGTGATGTTACCTCGATTGACATTTTAAATTGACATCAAAATGTTAAACTCCCGCATTATAAATCACGGGGCAATATCGAACGGTTAATTAAAATTTCTGATAGCTGAGATAACTTGAGAGATATCTTGTCGGCGGCATTGCGTTGGGAATATGAAAAATGCATTCGTAATGCTGTACCCACATTTACCCAATACTAACAAAACACATGTAATATGCGACAACATTTATTTCAACAATCACCAAATCTAAGTTTCTAGTTTAGACTATGATTATCTAAAATTTCGATGTGTCGTCGTTATTAGCCGTCACTTGCAAATTATTTGCTCCAAATGTAACATCCACTTTTGTTCTGCTTGAGAACGTATCCATAGTAATGCCTGAAAATATGTGTAAGAATTAATTACCAGTTGTTATTTTAATTACTTATGACTCGACAGTCCAACTGGTATGTTTAAGTATAGATCACACTGGCCAACGCTAAACAGTCGCCTGCTGTTTGTTCGCTTCGCTATGATATTTATATCAAACTAAATAAATATCTCACCTGTAATATTTCAGACTGAACTTATAGCTGCATGTGGTTGGATAAACAATCCTCCACTGGAACGACGAGCAATTCATAACAGGAAGAGTAAACTTGACAGCATAATTGCATTTGTATCCACAGGCGTAATGTTGTTCAAGTTTTGGAATCATATCATTCCAGTATTGGTCGAACTCATCGAGAATTGCGAGATATTGACTGTTGACCTTGCTTTCGTATGCACCGAAGAGATCAGATACAGCTCCTTCAAACTCTTCGCCAAAGTAGAAAGCCAACATCTTTTTGTATTGATTAATCTTCATTTTAGAAACCTGGATATAAGACCATATTTTTCGATAAATTGAGTAAATTCAGGAGAAATCAAAGGTTGCAGCACGACCGGGATTTTTGTACTAATATTTTGTTTTGCCTTTTTCCTTAAAATAATCCGATTCATGTTTTTGATATAATAATTTGTTTAACAATTTTCGAAACTGTTGAAATGAGTGACTGCAAAATTGAGTTAAAATTTCAGAATTCCGTCACATTGATTAGTTATCATAGTTTTTAGTCTCAACAATATAATCACCTTGGTCAGACCATTCTTCAACGCTTCTCTCAATTTGTCTTTCTTCTCATTCAAAGTCTGAGTATGTTTCTCAATTTTCTTCATTCTTGTGTTGAGGCAAGTTTGATAACGAGCAGTTATTTTTTCAGCCAACTTTTTCAAATGGGTTTCGTATTTTTCTATCCTTTTGACGTAAATCTTCCCCGATGTACTTAATCGATCTGCCAACATTTTTTCGTAACATTTGAGAGCTTTAGTTTTCTGACTTGCCAGTTTCATTGTGTATGATTCGATTTTACATAATGCCATCTTGCAGAGGCGTCCTTGCCTAAAAGTAGTAAATAGTATTATTAGGCTTCTACAATTTCGGTCGAAATACCCCAACGGAAAGCGAAAAAAACCAAATTCAAATTTGTAGTACATTGCCCGAGTTGTGAAACTTTATACCTGACGTAGTATGTTGCTTCCAAAGCCTTGATCAACCACTTATGTCTCTTTGTAACAATCGTTTGATATTCTTCATAATATTTCTTATGAAGTCCCGTCCATTTCAATTCCCATGCCTTGTATGCTTCCTTCGCAACGCTGACTAAGGTTTTTACTTTCTTGGAAAGATCGACCTCGAATTCGGCGGGAGATTTGTTCACAGTTTCTGTGACGAAATAAGATTTTGTTAGAATGAGCATGCTTGATAACTTAAGACCAAGGCTGAGTCGGTGTCTGTGTGTCATAGATTATGCTTTGTATCTCCAGAGCACATAGAATCATAGACGATAGATGGACTAACTTAAGACCAAGGCTGAGGAGTCGGTGTCTGTGTGAGGAGTCTGTGTCGGTATTTGGTATGTGTTTGTTGGAGTCGAAGCTGGAATCGAATTTTCAAACTTTCTGGATTCAAGATTTGGAGTCAGAGTCGAAATTTGAATTCTCCGAAGCCCGAATTTCAGACGTTTCGTAAGAACGAAAGAAATTAAAATTTTGTACAGTAATTTAAAAAAGTTATGTTCATTATGGCTGAGCGTTCCTGGCAATTTATTAAAGAATGATTGCATACGCCAAAGCTTTTAGCCTCAAAATCTGATTCCCCGAGTATTCGGAGCCGGAGTCAACTTTTTCAACTCAGATTCGGAGTCGATTGTTAATGTTCTCCGACTCTACGTTTGAATTGCATAGCTAACACGAAGAAAAGTATTGCATTTGACTATAGAATTTTAGTGTGCTTAAGATATCTAAATCTAAAATTAAATTTTCAATAAATACCGATATCGCAAGTTTTCAATTTCTTGAATTCAGGCTTCTTCCAGGCATAATATCTATAATTAGCAAACTTGAAGCAACTAATTTTCTTCGTGTATCGGAAAGTCCACCATGTTCCAAGTTTTTTGCTGAAATGAAATATTGTTTTTAATAAGTCTTCGACTTTGAATAAAACTCTTTTTACTTTTCTCACAAGTAATTTGCCAAAGCATACTTACAAGGTATTGCTTGAAAGTGGGAAATCGGAAATTTTTCGCAAAGAACCACTAAGCTCTTAGACTAGCTGTCAGGGAAATTATACTCCTAGTATACTTAATATTGCAATACTAATATTAAATACTAATGAAGCTTGAGTTTGTGTTTGTTTTGCTAAAATTCTGCTAGTTGATCAGCAGACAAAAATTGTGAGTCAACTTTAATAAATTTTCCTATCAAACTAACCAGAAAAGTGTTTCAAATTGGCATTAAATATTCTTTATAACATTGACAAGTTTTACCATGAATTATAATACTTCTTCTTGAAAAAGTTCAAGCATCCAGTGTATGTTGTGCATTGATAAGAGCATGCATATCTTTGAACTATCACATCTTTGAAACCGTTAATTTTGTCCGCGTAGGAATTAAAAGTGACATCAAGTTTGTTTGATAATTTGGTTTTATATTCATTCACAACAGCGTCGACAATTTCTTTTTCCCAGGTTTTTGATCCTAAAAAATCAAAAATATTGTTAAAAATAATGTAAAATGTTAGCGAAACGTAGCGTTAATAATGTTAACTCACCATGCATCTTATATAAAAGACAGCGATAAACTTTAACCTTTTTCTCGTTGAGTTTACTCATAACTTTCTTGAAATGAGCAAAATACTCTTTGATCCGTCCGGTAAGTGCCTTCTTGAATTGAGCAATTTTGTCAGATCGAGTTTGGAAGCATTTTAGTGCTCTGGTTTAATATATGAAGGAAAAGTTATTTCACGTGATTTTAACTTTGTTGTTTTTAAATGAATTTTTATTGTTGTTTAAATTAGCAGAACATACAGAAGTGGAAATTTTCTCAATATATTACAGAACACATTACGTTGCATCAGTAAAGTTACTTAAAAAGACGTTAAATAATCGAGCTTACGCATTGACGATCCTTCCGTGGAACGCAATCAACTTGTTGTGTCTCTTCTGAATTGCAGATTTGTATTTAATAGCGGTGGTAGAAGCCATTTTGTCAATTTTTGCTGTGAATGTGGATACAGCTTTATCCATTTTCTCCGAAACAGCTGCTCTGCGCTCCTCAGGGACGTATCTATATATATAAATGCCGAAAAATAAAAAGTTTTCCGTATAGAATTCGACGTTTAGACATTTTCGATATGCCAACAAGACTTGGCTTTTGGAATAAAAAAAAAATTTAAATTCATTTCTTATTTTCGATTTTAATTTTAATATTAAAGTGCATTGAACCGATCTATGAAAGATAATTAACTTCAAAAATACTTCAAAAATTTATTTGTATATTCATTGACTCTATCGGCAAATGTAGTCTTGCAACTCTCCATTCTCAAGTTGAAATTAACAAGCCAAGTATCGTAATGTTCGTTCATCTCCTTCAATATTGCATCTGCCTTTGACTTCAGCTTCTTCTCAAGATTGGTCTTGAATTCGATTTTGGTCATTTCTGTGTTTTTGAGAAAGTAAAATAGAAATGAAGTTACATTGAATATCGATGGAAGGCAACAAATCTGAGGGAGAGAAAAAAAGAAAGAAGGGAAGAGAGAAACAATGAAATGAATATGAGAGAGATTTTAAAAATGAGAGAGTGGCGAACAGAGAGAACTTTTTATTAAAAACGAGAAAAGAGAAATCTATCGTTCTGAAATGCAAAGGTACCTTGAAAATCATCTGTTCCACATTTAGTTCCAGGATAAGAACTCATCACGGAGGAATAATATTTGGTAGTGAACCAGGAGGTGGAAAAATGAACACGAAACTTGAGACATGCCGAAGTAGGGAAGACGTAGAATCTCCTGATGGAATATTTAGTGTAACCACATGGATGTTGAACATAGGAGGCTGCGTTGGCAATCTGTATAAAGAAAATAGGTTGCGTGATATTATAGACTGTAGAGCAAATATTTTACCAAATTCGAATTCAAATAGATATAGTAAAATAGACTTACCGCCAGGCAAGCCAGAAGTAAGATCAGGATCCTCATTTTGTGTCTTGTTTCGAAGTTCTTCGAGTTGAGACTGATTCGATTCATGCTTCCGTGGCCTATTTATACCCCGAAACAGAATATCTTGAACCGTACTGGCGCCGATAAAACACTCCTGGTTGCTATTTTGTCGTTCAAAACATGCATAATCATCCTACTCGAATAAACTTATGGATTCCGTAATTTCGATATGTGTATATATTATGAGGCTTTCCCAGTGCAGTTTTGTTGAACGATCAAGTTTTGATAACTCGAGACACGGGAAAGATAATCCATTTGCAGTTCAAACTTGCAATTTTAAATCAGCAGATAAGATTCAGAAGTAGGCTTAATACATTTTGCATGGTGATTTCATCTTCTTGTTTTTACAACCCGTTCTCGATTCCTTACTTTTTACATTATCAGTTTTCAATGTGTTCAATGAAACTTATCCTGTTACAATTTTTGTTTTAACTATGCTGTTTTCGATTTCAAACAAAAATCTGAGGAAGACATAAAAAACATTTTATAGCACGAATCCGTGTATTTTGCACCAACGGATTAATACTTCGATACAGCATTGAGAGATTTGAATTAGGATCATTATGTCATACTAATGCTGGATAGTAATTACAACACATCGAAGTGTAGGATTAGATCCCAGACCTGGCGCCGTTTATCTAAATTATGTATGTGGTATCTAAGCAACTTCAGAACATCACATTTTGAAGTGATGCGGTGTGTTTTGAATCCAACTGTTTCGTTGCATTGTAATTGTTCATTCTTGGCATCTCGTTATTTGAATATACACAGAATATCATGCCGAAAAACCATGAAGCTAATGATATAGATATATTCAATTCGTTCAATTCGTTCGTTTATTACTCCAGACCTCTGTGGTCCATATAAAAACAACACAACAAATAAACATAAGCAAAACAAAAATAACGCAATAAATACATAAAATACCTGATACGACAATCAGATTCACAGTAAGTCTCAATAAAGAGTTATAATATAGCAATTCAAGAGACCAAAAGTGAGGTATAGAATCTAAGGTAGCCCGTGACAAACAGTATCTGGGAATCAAATAATGATTGTATAGATTTATATATATAGATATATATAGATTTCAAGACTCTTCATTTCGTTATATATTATAAATCTCTATCCAGATATGAACTAGATATGGTGAATATGTCGAATATGTCGTTTGTGAATTTATTATACTTAATATCATCATTTAAAAGGTTTCACGGATGTTTTATGTGTACATAGTCATGGCTACATAAATGTTCTGTACGTACATGTGACGTATATATATTTAAAAATCCATATATCCCACAGCCATGAGCCGTTTAAAACTCCGTTTACTTTTTGCATCCTTTCAATGCATAGGAACATTAGAAACTTTTTCTCATCAATAATATATTCTGTAGAGTACATTGATATTTATCTATCTTTATCTAATTATTTATCTAATTTATCTATGGAAATTCCCTTGACCCCGGACTCAGAAAAATACTGTCTATACTTCACCATGGCAAAAATAAATAAAGCAATTACCAGCTGGGGTACACATTTATAATCATCATTCAGATTCAAAATATTTAACTGCCCACAGTTTAACAGTCTCGTTCTATTTAATTAGTCTACCAAAAAAGGTTATTCAAAAATCTTGTAATCTTAAGAGAGAAATTTTTGATTACTTTTACTTGAAATTTAACGCGAAATTATTTCACTTTATTTCATTCAATTCTATCATTGTTGCGATTGTGAAATTTTTCCCCCTGATTAACGATATAATTCAGACTACGTCTTATTTTCGGGGAAACACGGTTGTCAAAGAAACGCCAAATGAATACGCATTTTGTCACACAGACCAACTTACATTTTTTATTATATGAACAAAACATATTTTTCCGATTATCGTGTTACTATTATGGTACTGATGTGAAAAATTCTTTGTAAATTTTTTTTAGACGACTAATAATCACTGACAATCTGAGTATCGATTTGTATTGCCAGGATAAACTAGCAAAGAGTGCAAAATCTAGAAACATCTGATACTTCTTTGTATTTGATACTTCTTACTTAATCAAACTGTTTCCGACAAGAATAGGAAACTCAAATTTACCAAATCAGAGGAGGTTCAGATGTCAATAAAACAGGAGAGCAATACTCAAATATATGGAGACAAATACCAATCAAGAGTACCAGTACGGTAGATTTGGAAGCACCAAGTTAGTAGAGATCGCCGGACAAACAATACGGAGTCGGTCGAGTAATACGAAATAAAAAGTGTTCCCCTTTAGTTAAAATAAAAAGCAAAATATTTCGTAAAATATCGTGCACCATGAAACTCATAACAAATTTCAATAAAGAATATGAAAGTGATACCCAGGCTTCAGCCATATTTGAAAGACTTAATTCGAAAACGATCGGCATATTAGTTCCCGACAAAAAATTTGCTCAACAAAAAATATTATCCCCAAAACAAAAGTCATCAGCAAAAACACCAATATGTACATTTCGTTTCCAATAAGCTATCATAAGCCTAGTTCGCTTTTGGTGTTTCCGTTATAAGCGTGTAATTCATTCCCGATGCAGATCTTGTTAACTCCTACTACGTGGTCAGCATCTGCATTTAAAGTGGATTTGGAAAGAAATTGAAAATGAAGAGGAATTTGTGAAGGAGCGTGTAAGAAATTTGTGTGAAATATGTAAAAACTGACAAACTTGGTTTTAACAAAATATATGAAAAGGTAGAAAAGACAAGAAAGTTTATTGAACAGAGTAGTCTAACATAACGTGGACAAAAATAACTTGACCTATATTTTTTAATTTTGAGAACATTGATGTATGGGAACATTAAGTAGAGATATATTATAATATCGTCACGCTAATACCCGAATTGCGTAAGTCATTTTTTGGCGGTTTTGAGTTTTTCATAAAATAGGTATTTATGTAATGCTGCGCACCTGTCTGTTAAGTCAGATTTTGTTTTAAGAATTCCGAAACCCATAAAAATAGAGATTTTGTATGATATGCAAATTTGTTCAATTGTTTCGTCATAATGAATTATCATTGATAACGCAGGACTATGACGTCACAGAGGCAAAATAACCTCGGCAAATGATTTTCGAGTTTTTGCATCTCAGATTCTAGCTTAGCGCTTATAAATTTCAATTTATACTACTGTATAGGAAGGCGTGCACTTGTGATATTCACTGTCTGAGTCCAATTCACCTTGGTTGGCTTTTATATAAGGGTACATTGCTGTTTTATTCTATATAGTTTGGTTTTCAGTACTGGTACATATAGTCAAGTTGCAAAATTGCGTGTGTCTCCAAGTCATTGACACATTTCTGCCTAAGTCACAGTGCACCATTATGACGTCACATGACTGCGTCATACAAATTAACTTAAATCCGGCTACGATCAAAAAATTGAACTTTGGCAAATTATTGACTCTCAATGGCATGACAATATCATTAGGAAGTTTTTCACGTTTTTCTCAAAACTGCTAAAAATGACTTACGCGATTCGGTTATTAGCGTGACGATATACTTGTGTAATTAGCTAGACAAATTTGAAAATTTAGCTATTTTTGGTATTTTTGATAGCTCAGGAAATGCTTTATAAATACCTGCTATCGGGGGACCTATAACATGCCTAACTCGCGATCCACTGAACTTAAATAATGCGGTTTATTATTAAAAAATGTGGTGCTCCCGAAGTATGCGAACCAAGATGGCGGACATCGAAACGTAACACGGGTAACAGGTTAGGGTTAGGCGATAATTTTTTTCCAATTTTCCTTATTTTAGTCCTATTATCAGAGAGCCTCCCGTAGTATTTATACCTAAAATTATGGCCTAACCTTAACCTAGTACACATATTACATTCCGATGTCCGCCATCTTGGTTCGCATACTTCGGGAGCCCCAAAAATGTATTGGGCAAATCCATACTTGAATAAATCCTTCAATGTAAAATCAAATTGTGTTTTGAGGATTTGTAATTTTACGGAAACGCCGTGAGTCTAATGCATAGAAACCCTTTTCTCATTTCATTAGGTTAAAAGTAAAGAGAAGAAAACATAGTATACATGCAATATACAATTATCAGTCATTCCCGAGACCATGGTAAAGAGGAGCAAGCATGAAGCACATGATTATTTATCATTATCATTGGTTACAAAATATTGTCTGAATACATATTAATAGGTGCTCCAGAAGTAAGCGCACCAAGATGTCGCACTACCTGAATCCCAACAGGTACACACACATACTATTTTCAGGTTGTGCGCCATCTTGGTACGCATACTTCGACATAATATCTGCTAATAACAAAATGAAACTCTAAATGAACACTTCTTCAATTCATGTTTAGTTTTAATAAATGCCTACAGTAAGCTAATTTATACAAAATGGTAACTTTCTGTGGAAATCAAGGCAACTTATCAACAATATGGACACAAAATGGATTCTTGCCATGTTTTTACAATATGATATCTGCGTCCCTGATGGTATTCGTGGCTGTGTTCCCGTTATCATATTAAATACATAAAATGAGGAGGTGGGTGCATTACCAATATAATGATAAAGGTTAGGAATTCAAATTGGAAAATAAGCACTAAAAATCGTTTTATGTTATTGCTTTCATATCTTAGAATTTATAATGAATGGCGGAACTTAAATTATTTATGATATTTTAATTTTCGAATTGCGGAAAAATAAATTATTCTAATAGTTTTCAATGTATCGATGAGCTGTGGGTAACAAGTTGGTGGCGATTTGAATTGTTTATTCGAGTCGAAATACCCAACCCTAATGACTAGCCACCATATTCAAAAAATGAGAGGACACATCGCCACAAGGACAGTGCGGGATTGCGTTCAAATTCACTCCAACAGGATTTAATCGGCACACGGTAATCGAGATAAAGTTTCAATATTATGTTATCCACATTATCTAAAGGGGGAGGGAGGGGCGAGCCGCGGCCGTTAAGTCGAAGGCAATAGTTAACCCGTCATTCGGGTGCATGTAAAAGCTGCCAAATTTAGAATACTTTTCGCAGTGGCGGCGCGTCAATAGGGCCAACCGGGGCAATGCACCGGTTGTTTTTTCGGTATAATAAAAAATATTCGAAAAATACCTCAATATCGGTTGCACAGACTGTCTACACTAACCATATTCTCCCGACATGGTTCATTTTTCGCTCGCAAAGCCTTCGCCGAACGTCGACGGGGCGACGCCGATTTTGCCCCGGTTGCTCATTGTATATCGTATTCTCTCTTTTATCTTCCACTCGCCGCGTTTGTCTCGTTTGTTTTCTGTTTCTTTTACCAAATCATCGGGGCTAGCCCCGAAATTATGACGACACAATGCCGACGTTTCTTACAACAACGTGTTGACATATTCACGCATTCCTTCTCGTTCGTTGGTTGCTTGAAGAGTTGATAGTTTCCTCGCCTTCGTTTGTGTCGCTTGTTTCGCTATTTGAATCAGTTAGAGACCTTTAGTCCATTTGCTTTCGATTTTCCACATTCCTTTTGAGCTCCTCACTTCTTTCCGGCTTCGCATTTCTTAGCCTTAGACCTCATAATGAATAAGGTTGATGCACTACTTCGCACTCCGTTTTCGCAGCTGCCGCTGGAACAAAAATTAGAGGTACAACGTCTTGGGCCTTATTAACCAAAAAATTGTTCACTGGAACAATCCCATGACGGAGGAAAGCGTCGGCGTACATTCTGCGCAGAAACTTGGTATAAAAAACACGAATGGTTGTGTTACAGCGAGGACAAAAATGAACTTTTTTGTTTTTATTGCCTACTTTTTGCTACCGCTAAATTGATAGCTCAAACTTATGACGGCGCGGCAGTCATGAGTGGGTCGAAACATGGTGTTCAAGTTTATATAAAAGAAGATTTTCCTCATGCGCATTTTTTACATTGTTATGCACACCAATTTAACCTCGTTATTAAAAATATGTGTCTTGATACCCCTCTCGTCCGTATATTTTTTGCAAATGTTTCGGGGTTTTCTTCATTTTTTTCCGTTTCGCCGAAGCGCTCTGACCTCCTTCGCCAGATATGTAGCCGCCGTCTCCCAGCTTGTGCACCAACACGTTGGAACTTGCGATCACGCGTGGTGCAGGGCGTGTCCGAAATTAGGTCTGAGCTCATTGAGTGTTTCAATGGCATTCAGAGCTCTCCGGTTTGGGACGAACGCTCTGTGAGGGAGGCGGTAGGTCTAAAGCGTCTGCTAGAAGATGGTGAGTTTTCATTTTTTTTCACTTTTTTCTCCACAATATTCTATCACGTGGATGTATTATACGGCGCATTGCAGTCAAGGCTAATGGATGGAGCGTCTGTGCAGTCGTGTATTTCAGACTTCTGCGATGCTGTACCTCGTATCCGGGAAACAATAAAATACGACGACACATGGAGTGCTTCTTTACGCCGCGGGCAAACAACGCAGCGTTTGATTTTGTCTGCAAAGGAATGCTGTGACATTCTGGTGAATCAAATAGGCGATCGTCTGCGCACTGAACACCTTGCCGCGTTCTCTTTGATGAACCCCAAAAAAATTTTCAAAATTTGCACGTCAATTTCCCATCCATTTGTTGGCTACTGTCTCCAAATTTTACCCCATGATAAACGTGGGTAAATTGGAAAATGAATTGCGATGTATATACACCAATCAAATTTTTTTGAACATCACATCAACTTGCGCGCTCTATGGGTTCCTCATAGATAACACTCTAGTAACTACCTTTGCGGCGTCTGCAAAATTTCTGGACATCATTTTGACGACGCCTATTTCTTCCGCCGACGCAGAGCGAACATTCAGCACGCTGAAGCGTATTAAAACGTATCTCAGAAACACAATGAAGCAAGATAGATTAAATTCCTTGGCTGTTTTATCCATTCACAGAGACGTTATTTCTGGGATGCATGACTTTAATCAGCGCGTTATTGAGCATTTTGCTTCCAAGAAACCGCGGCGTGTTGCATATATGTTCAAGCAGTAGAAGTCTAGCAGCATATATATCTATGAGTGAGCGACGCATGTCCTTATCTTTGCATTACCTTTCCTTTCCTCATAGTAACGTTTTAAACCTTATTTTAGGTTTTGTCTGTCTTTCCCGAAGTTTCTGTTAATATGTCATTGTATTTATCTGGGAAAAGGCCTTTCCTTTTGAAAGAGGTTTCAAAATAAACTATGTCTATATTTATTAATCCCTTGACTTGGACCGGTTTTGAGGACACTTTCTTATCGTTAAAAATGGTCGCTTTTGCCGATTGGTTGTTACCGATGGAAAGGTTTTTATACTCATAAAATGATGGGAGAACTTATAGCGCTCATCCTGTCCCCGTAGATGGGGGTGACTTGGTCCCGCAGTAGCTTGCCCCGGTTGTCAAAATGACCACGCGCCGCCACTGACTTTTCGCAATATTGAAACGCCACATAAAACTATTTCTGATAAACCATGGGAATATTTCATCTTATTGCATTTTATTGTACGTGATGATACCTCGATTGACATTTTGTATAAAATATTAACCTCCCGCATTATGAATCACGAAGCAATATCGAACGGTTAATTAAAATTTCTGATATCTGAGATAACTTTATCTTGTCGGTGGCATTGCGTTGGAAATATAAAAAATTCAATCGTAATACTGTACCCACATTTACCCAATACTAACAAAACACATGTAATATGCGTCAACATTTATTTCCAATCACCAAAACTAAGTTTCTAGTATTCTAGTTTAGACTATGATTTTCTAAAATTTCGATGTGTCGTCGTTATTAGCCGTCGCTGGCAAATTACTTGCTCCAAATGTAACATCCACTTTTGTTCTGCTTGAGAACGTATCCATAGTAATGCCTGAAAATATGTGTAAGAATTAATTACTAGTTGTTATTTTAATTACTTATGCCTCGACAGTCCGACCAGGTATGTTGAAGTATAGATCACACTGGCCATCGCTTGACAGTAGCTTGCTGGTTTGTTTGCTTCGCTATGATATTTTAAATTGAACTAAAAAGTATCTCACCTGTAATATTTCAGACTGAACTTATAGCTGCATGTGGTTGGATAAACAATCCTCCACTGGAACGACGAGCAATTCATAACAGGAAGAGTAAACTTGACAGCATAATTGCATTTGTATCCACAGGCGTAATGTTGTTCAAGTTTTGGAATCATATCATTCCAGTATTGGTCGAACTCATCGAGAATTGCGAGATATTGACTGTTGACCTTGCTTTTGTATGCACCGAAGAGATCAGATACAGCTCCTTCAAACTCTTCACCAAAGTAGAAAGCCAACATCTTTTTGTATTGATTATTCTTCATTTTAGAAACCTGGATGTAAGACAATGTTTTTCGATAAATTGAGTAAATTCAGGAGAACTTAAAGGTTGCAGCATAACCATATAGGAAAGTCGGGATTTTTGTACTGATATTTTGTTTTGCCTTTTTCCTTGAAATAATCCGATTCATGTTTTTGATACAATAATTTGTTTAACTATTTTTGAAACTGTTGAAATTCGTATAAATGAGTGACTACAAGATTGAGTTAAAATTTCAGAACTCCGTCACATTGATTAGTTATCTTAATTTTTAGTCTCAATTATATAATCACCTTGGCCAGACCATTCTTCAAAGCTTCTCTCAATTTGTCTTTCTTCTCATTCAAATTCTGAGTATGTTTCTCAATTTTCTTCGTTCTTGTGTTGAGGCAAGCTTGATAACGAGCAGTTATTTTTTCAGCCAACTTTTTCAAATTGTTTTCGTATTTTTCTATCCTTTTGACGTAAACCTTTCCCGAAGTATTCAATCGATCGGCCAACATTTTTTCGTAACATTTGAGAGCTTTAGTTTTCTGACTTGCCAGTTTCATTGTGTATGATTCGATTTTACATAATGCCATCTTGCAGAGGCGTCCTTGCCTAAAAGTAGTAAATAGTATTATTAGGCTTTTACCATTCGGTCGAAATACCCCAACGGAAAGCGAAAAAAAAACAGAAATATTCAGGTGATAAGTCAAATTTGTAGTACATTGCCCGAGTTTTGAAACTTTATACCTGACGTAGTATGTTGCTTCCAAAGCCTTGATCAACCACTTATGTCTCTTTGTAACAATCGTTTGATATTCTTCATAATATTTCTTATGAAGTCCCGTCCATTTCAATTCCCATGCCTTGTATGCTTCCTTCGCAACGCTGACTAAGGTTTTTACTTTCTTGGAAAGATCGAACTCGAATTCGGCGGAAGATTTGTTCACAGTTTCTGTGACGAAATAAGATTTTGTTAGAATGAGTATGCTTGATAACTTAAGACCAAGGCTGAGTCGGTGTCTGTGTCTGTGTGTCATAGATTATGCTTTGTATCTTCAGAGCACATAGAATCATAGACGATAGATGGACTAACTCAAGACCAAGGCTGAGGAGTCGGTGTCTGTGTCTGTGTGAGGAGTCTGTGTCGGTATTTGGTATGTGTTTGTTGGAGTCGAAGCTGGAATCGAATTTTCAAACTTTCTGGATTCAAGATTTGGAGTCAGAGTCGAAATTTGAATTCTCCGAAGCCCGAATTTCAGACGTTTCGTAAGAACGAAAGAAATTAAAATTTTGTACAGTAATTTAAAAAAGTTATGTTCATTATGGCTGAGCGTTCCTGGCAATTTATTAAAGAATGATTGCATACGCCAAAGCTTTTAGCCTCAAAATCTGATTCCCCGAGTATTCGGAGCCGGAGTCAACTTTTTCAACTCAGATTCGGAGTCGATTGTTAATGTTCTCCGACTCTACAGCTCTGGTTTGAATTGCATAGCTAACACGAAGAAAAGTATTGCATTTGACTATAGAATTTTAGTGTGCTTAAGATATCTAAATCTAAAATTAAATTTTCAATAAATACCGATATCGCAAGTTTTCAATTTCTTGAATTCAGGCTTCTTCCAGGCATAATATCTATAATTAGCAAACTTGAAGCAACTAATTTTCTTCGTGTATCGGAAAGTCCACCATGTTCCAAGTTTTTTGCTGAAATGAAATATTGTTTTTAATAAGTCTTCGACTTTGAATAAAACTCTTTTTACTTTTCTCACAAGTAATTTGCCAAAGCATACTTACAAGGTATTGCTTGAAAGTGGGAAATCGGAAATTTTTCGCAAAGAACCACTAAGCTCTTAGACTAGCTGTCAGGGAAATTATACTCCTAGTATACTTAATATTGCAATACTAATATTAAATACTAATGAAGCTTGAGTTTGTGTTTATTTTGCTAAAATTCTGCTAGTTGATCAGCAGACAAAAATTGTGAGTCAACTTTAATAAATTTTCCTATCAAACTAACCAGAAAAGTGTTTCAAATTGGCATTAAATATTCTTTATAACATTGACAAGTTTTACCATGAATTATAATACTTCTTCTTGAAAAAGTTCAAGCATCCAGTGTATGTTGTGCATTGATAAGAGCATGCATATCTTTGAACTATCACATCTTTGAAACCGTTAATTTTGTCCGCGTAGGAATTAAAAGTGACATCAAGTTTGTTTGATAATTTGGTTTTATATTCATTCACAACAGCGTCGACAATTTCTTTTTCCCAGGTTTTTGATCCTAAAAAATCAAAAATATTGTTAAAAATAATGTAAAATGTTAGCGAAACGTAGCGTTAATAATGTTAACTCACCATGCATCTTATATAAAAGACAGCGATAAACTTTAACCTTTTTCTCGTTGAGTTTACTCATAACTTTCTTGAAATGAGCAAAATACTCTTTGATCCGTCCGGTAAGTGCCTTCTTGAATTGAGCAATTTTCTCAGATCGAGTTTGGAAGCATTTTAGTGCTCTGGTTTAATATATGAAGGAAAAGTTATTTCACGTGATTTTACCTTTGTTGTTTTTAAATGAATTTTTATTGTTGTTTAAATTAGCAGAACATACAGAAGTGGAAATTTTCTCAATATATTACAGAAAACATTACGTTGTATCAGTAAAGTTACTTAAAAAAAGCGTTAAATAATCGAGCTTACGCATTGACGATCCTTCCATGGAAAGCAATCAACTTGTTGTGTCTCTTCTGAATTGCATATTTGTATTTAATAGCGGTAATAGAAGCCATTTTGTCAATTTTTGCTGTGAATGTGGATACAGCTTTATCCTTTTTCTCCGAAACAGCTGCTCTGCGCTCCTCAGGGACGTATCTATATATATAAATACCGAAAAATAAATAGTTTCCTGAATAGAATTAGACGTTAAGAAATTTTCGATGCCAACAAGACTTGGCTTTTAGAATAAAAAAAAAATTTAATTCCATTTCTTAGTTTCGATTTTAATTTTAGTATTATTGCACTGAACCGATGTATGAAAGAAAATTAACATAAAAAATACTTCATAAATTCTATTGTATATTCATTGACTCTATCGGCAAATTTAGTCTTGCAACTCTCCATTCTCAAGTTGAAATCAACAAGCCAAGTATCGTAATGTTCGTTCATCTCCTTCAATATTGCATCTGCCTTTGACTTCAGCTTCTTCTCAAGATTGGTCTTGAATTCGATTTTGGTCATTTCTGTGTTTTTGAGAAAGTAAAATAGAAATGAAGTTACATTGAAAATCGATGGAGGTAATGGAAGGCAACAAATCTGAGAGAGAGAAAAAAAAGAAGGAAGGGAAGAGAGAAACAATGAAAAGAATATGAGTGAGATTTTAAAAAGAAGAGAGTGGCGAACAGAGAGAACTTTTTAATAAAAACGAGAAAAGAGAAATCTATCGTTCTGAAATGCAAAGGTATTAATGTCTTGAAGAAATGAATAATTATTACCTTGAAAATCATCTGTTCCACATTTAGTTCCAGGATAAGAACTCATCACGGAAGAATAATATTTGGTAGTGAACCAGGAGGTGGAAAAATGAACACGAAACTTGAGACATGCCGAAGTAGGGAAGACGTAGAATCTCCTGATGGAATATTTAGTGTAACCACATGGATGTTGAACATAGGAGGCTGCGTTGGCAATCTGTATAAAGAAAATAGGTTGCGTGATATTATAGACTGTAGAGCAAAGATTTTACCAAATTCGAATTCAAATAGATATAGTAAAATAGACTTACCGCCAGGCAAGCCAGAAGTAAGATCAGGATCCTCATTTTGTGTCTTGTTTCGAAGTTCTTCGAGTTGAGACTGATTCGATTCATGTTTCCGTGGCCTATTTATACCCCGAAACAGAATATCTTGAACCGTACTGGCGCCGATAAAACACTCCTGGTTGCTATTTTGTCGTTCAAAACATGCATAATCATCCTACTCGAATAAACTTATGGATTCCGTAATTTCGATATGTGTATATATTATGAGGCTTTCCCAGTGCAGTTTTGTTGAACGATCAAGTTTTGATAACTCGAGACACGGGAAAGATAATCCATTTGCAGTTCAAACTTGCAATATTAAATCAGCAGATAAGATTCAGAAGTAGGCTTAATACATTTTGCATGGTGATTTCATCTTCTTGTTTTTACAACCCGTTCTCGATTCCTTACTTTTTACATTATTAGTTTTCAATGTGTTCAATGAAACTTATCCTGTTACAATTTTTGTTTTAACTATGCTGTTTTCGATTTCAAACAAAAATCCGAGGAAGACATAAAAAACATTTTATAGCACGAATCCGTGTATTTTGCACCTATGGATTAATGCTTCGATATAGCGTTGAGAGATTTAAATCAGTATCATTATGTCATACTAATGCTGGATAGTAATTACAAGACATCGAAGTGTAGGATTAGATCCCAGACCTGGCGCCGTTTATCTAAATTATGTATGTGGTATCTAAGCAACTTCAGAACATCACATTTTGAAGTGATGCGGTGTGTTTTGAATCCAACTGTTTCGTTGCATTGTAATTGTTCATTCTTGGCATCTCGTTATTTGAATATACACAGAATATCATGCCGAAAAACCATGAAGCTAATGATATAGATATATTCAAATCGTTCAATTCGTTCGTTTATTACTCCAGACCGCTGTGGTCCATATAAAATCAACACAACAAATAAACATAAGCAAAACAAAAATAACGCAATAAATACATAAAATACCTGATATGACAATCAGATTCACAGTAAGTCTCAAAAAAGAGTTATAATATAGCAATTCAAGAGACCAAAAGTGAGGTATAGAATCTAAGGTAGCCCGTGACAAACAGTATCTGGGAATCAAATAATGATTGTGTAGATTTATATATATAGATATATATAGATTTCAAGACTCTTCATTTCGTTATATATTATAAATCTCTATCCAGATATGAACTAGATATGGTGAATATGTCGAATATGTCGTTTGTGAATTTATTATACTTAATATCATCATTTAAAAGGTTTCACGAATGTTTTATGTGTACATAGCCATGGCTACATAAATGTTCTGTACGTACATGTGACGTATATATATTTAAAAATCCATATATCCCACAGCCATGAGCCGTTTAAAACTCCGTTTACTTTTTGCATCCTTTCAATGCATAGGAACATTAGGAACTTTTTCTCATCAATAATATATTCTGTAGAGTACATTGATATTTATCTATCTTTATCTAATTATTTATCTAATTTATCTATGGAAATTCCCTTGACCCCGGACTCAGAAAAATACTGTCTATACTTCACCATGGCAAAAATAAATAAAGCAATTACCAGCTGGGGTACACATTTATAATCATCATTCAGATTCAAAATATTTAACTGCCCACAGTTTAACAGTCTCGTTCTATTTAATTAGTCTACCAAAAAAGGTTATTCAAAAAATCTTGTAATCTTAAGAGAGAAATTTTTGATTACTTTTACTTGAAATTTAACGCGAAATTATTTCACTTTATTTCATTCAATTCTATCATTGTTGCGATTGTGAAATTTTTCCCCCTGATTAACGATATAATTCAGACTACGTCTTATTTTCGGGGAAACACGGTTGTCAAAGAAACGCCAAATGAATACGCATTTTGTCACACAGACCAACTTACATTTTTTATTATATGAACAAAACATATTTTTCCGATTATCGTGTTACTATTATGGTACTGATGTGAAAAATTCTTTGTAAATTTTTTTTAGACGACTAATAATCACTGACAATCTGAGTATCGATTTGTATTGCCAGGATAAACTAGCAAAGAGGGAAAAATCAGGAAACATCTGATACTTCTTTGTATTTGATACTTCTTACTTAATCAAACTGTTTCCGACAAGAATAGGAAACTCAAATTTACCAAATCAGAGGAGGTTCAGATGTCAATAAAACAGGAGAGCAATACTCAAATATATGGAGACAAATACCAATCATGAGTACCAGTACGGTAGATTTGGAAGCACCAAGTTAGTAGAGATCGCCGGACAAACAATACGGAGTCGGTCGAGTAATACGAAATAAAAAGTGTTCCCCTTTAGTTAAAATAAAAAGCAAAATATTTCGTAAAATATCGTGCACCATGAAACTCATAACAAATTTCAATAAAGAATATGAAAGTGATACCCAGGCTTCAGCCATATTTGAAAGACTTAATTCGAAAACGATCGGCATATTAGTTCCCGACAAAAAATTTGCTCAACAACAAATATTATCCTCAAAACAAAAGTCATCAGCAAAAACACCAATATGTACATTTTTTTCCAATGAGCTATCATAAGTCTAGTTCGCTTTTGGTGTTTCCGTTATCAGCATGTAATTCATTCCTGATGCGGATCTTGTTAACTCCTACTACGCGGCCAGCACCTGCATTCAAAGTGGATTTGAAAAGAAATTGAAAGTGATAGAGGAATTTGTGAAGGAGCGTGTAAGAAATTTGTGTGAAATATGTAAAACTGACAAACTTGGTTTTAACAAAATATATGAAAAGGTAGAAAAGACAAGAAAGTTTATTGAACAGAGTAGTCTAACATAACGTGGACAAAAATAACTTGACCTATATTTTTTAATTTTGGGAACATTGATGTATGGGAACATTAAGTAGAGATATATTATAATATCGTCACGCTAATACCCGAATTGCGTAAGTCATTTTTTGGCGGTTTTGAGTTTTTCATAAAATAGGTATTTATGTAATGCTGCGCACCTGTCTGTTAAGTCAGATTTTGTTTTAAGAATTCCGAAACCCATAAAAATAGAGATTTTGTATGATATGCAAATTTGTTCAATTGTTTCGTCATAATGAATTATCATTGATAACGCAGGACTATGACGTCACAGAGGCAAAATAACCTCGGCAAATGATTTTCGAGTTTTTGCATCTCAGATTCTAGCTTAGCGCTTATAAATTTCAATTTATACTACAGTATAGGAAGGCGTGCACTTGTGATATTCACTGTCTGAGTCCAATTCACCTTGGTTGGCTTTTATATAAGGGTACATTGCTGTTTTATTCTATATAGTTTGGTTTTCAGTACTGGTACATATAGTCAAGTTGCAAAATTGCGTGTGTCTCCAAGTCATTGACACATTTCTGCCTAAGTCACAGTGCACCATTATGACGTCACATGACTGCGTCATACAAATTAACTTAAATCCGGCTACGATCAAAAAATTGAACTTTGGCAAATTATTGACTCTCAATGGCATGACAATATCATTAGGAAGTTTTTCACGTTTTTCTCAAAACTGCTAAAAATGACTTACGCGATTCGGTTATTAGCGTGACGATATACTTGTGTAATTAGCTAGACAAATTTGAAAATTTAGCTATTTTTGGTATTTTTGATAGCTCAGGAAATGCTTTATAAATACCTGCTATCGGGGGACCTATAACATGCCTAACTCGCGATCCACTGAACTTAAATAATGCGGTTTATTATTAAAAAATGTGGTGCTCCCGAAGTATGCGAACCAAGATGGCGGACATCGAAACGTAACACGGGTAACAGGTTAGGGTTAGGCGATAATTTTTTTCCAATTTTCCTTATTTTAGTCCTATTATCAGAGAGCCTCCCGTAGTATTTATACCTAAAATTATGGCCTAACCTTAACCTAGTACACATATTACATTCCGATGTCCGCCATCTTGGTTCGCATACTTCGGGAGCCCCAAAAATGTATTGGGCAAATCCATACTTGAATAAATCCTTCAATGTAAAATCAAATTGTGTTTTGAGGATTTGTAATTTTACGGAAACGCCGTGAGTCTAATGCATAGAAACCCTTTTCTCATTTCATTAGGTTAAAAGTAAAGAGAAGAAAACATAGTATACATGCAATATACAATTATCAGTCATTCCCGAGACCATGGTAAAGAGGAGCAAGCATGAAGCACATGATTATTTATCATTATCATTGGTTACAAAATATTGTCTGAATACATATTAATAGGTGCTCCAGAAGTAAGCGCACCAAGATGTCGCACTACCTGAATCCCAACAGGTACACACACATACTATTTTCAGGTTGTGCGCCATCTTGGTACGCATACTTCGACATAATATCTGCTAATAACAAAATGAAACTCTAAATGAACACTTCTTCAATTCATGTTTAGTTTTAATAAATGCCTACAGTAAGCTAATTTATACAAAATGGTAACTTTCTGTGGAAATCAAGGCAACTTATCAACCTGCGTCCCTGATGGTATTCGTGGCTGTGTTCCCGTTATCATATTAAATACATAAAATGAGGAGGTGGGTGCATTACCAATATAATGATAAAGGTTAGGAATTCAAATTGGAAAATAAGCACTAAAAATCGTTTTATGTTATTGCTTTCATATCTTAGAATTTATAATGAATGGCGGAACTTAAATTATTTATGATATTTTAATTTTCGAATTGCGGAAAAATAAATTATTCTAATAGTTTTCAATGTATCGATGAGCTGTGGGTAACAAGTTGGTGGCGATTTGAATTGTTTATTCGAGTCGAAATACCCAACCCTAATGACTAGCCACCATATTCAAAAAATGAGAGGACACATCGCCACAAGGACAGTGCGGGATTGCGTTCAAATTCACTCCAACAGGATTTAATCGGCACACGGTAATCGAGATAAAGTTTCAATATTATGTTATCCACATTATCTAAAGGGGGAGGGAGGGGCGAGCCGCGGCCGTTAAGTCGAAGGCAATAGTTAACCCGTCATTCGGGTGCATGTAAAAGCTGCCAAATTTAGAATACTTTTCGCAGTGGCGGCGCGTCAATAGGGCCAACCGGGGCAATGCCCCGGTTGTTTTTTCGGTATAATAAAAAATATTCGAAAAATACCTCAATATCGGTTGCACAGACTGTCTACACTAACCATATTCTCCCGACATGGTTCATTTTTCGCTCGCAAAGCCTTCGCCGAACGTCGACGGGGCGACGCCGATTTTGCCCCGGTTGCTCATTGTATATCGTATTCTCTCTTTTATCTTCCACTCGCCGCGTTTGTCTCGTTTGTTTTCTGTTTCTTTTACCAAATCATCGGGGCTAGCCCCGAAATTATGACGACACAATGCCGACGTTTCTTACAACAACGTGTTGACATATTCACGCATTCCTTCTCGTTCGTTGGTTGCTTGAAGAGTTGATAGTTTCCTCGCCTTCGTTTGTGTCGCTTGTTTCGCTATTTGAATCAGTTAGAGACCTTTAGTCCATTTGCTTTCGATTTTCCACATTCCTTTTGAGCTCCTCACTTCTTTCCGGCTTCGCATTTCTTAGCCTTAGACCTCATAATGAATAAGGTTGATGCACTACTTCGCACTCCGTTTTCGCAGCTGCCGCTGGAACAAAAATTAGAGGTACAACGTCTTGGGCCTTATTAACCAAAAAATTGTTCACTGGAACAATCCCATGACGGAGGAAAGCGTCGGCGTACATTCTGCGCAGAAACTTGGTATAAAAAACACGAATGGTTGTGTTACAGCGAGGACAAAAATGAACTTTTTTGTTTTTATTGCCTACTTTTTGCTACCGCTAAATTGATAGCTCAAACTTATGACGGCGCGGCAGTCATGAGTGGGTCGAAACATGGTGTTCAAGTTTATATAAAAGAAGATTTTCCTCATGCGCATTTTTTACATTGTTATGCACACCAATTTAACCTCGTTATTAAAAATATGTGTCTTGATACCCCTCTCGTCCGTATATTTTTTGCAAATGTTTCGGGGTTTTCTTCATTTTTTTCCGTTTCGCCGAAGCGCTCTGACCTCCTTCGCCAGATATGTAGCCGCCGTCTCCCAGCTTGTGCACCAACACGTTGGAACTTGCGATCACGCGTGGTGCAGGGCGTGTCCGAAATTAGGTCTGAGCTCATTGAGTGTTTCAATGGCATTCAGAGCTCTCCGGTTTGGGACGAACGCTCTGTGAGGGAGGCGGTAGGTCTAAAGCGTCTGCTAGAAGATGGTGAGTTTTCATTTTTTTTCACTTTTTTCTCCACAATATTCTATCACGTGGATGTATTATACGGCGCATTGCAGTCAAGGCTAATGGATGGAGCGTCTGTGCAGTCGTGTATTTCAGACTTCTGCGATGCTGTACCTCGTATCCGGGAAACAATAAAATACGACGACACATGGAGTGCTTCTTTACGCCGCGGGCAAACAACGCAGCGTTTGATTTTGTCTGCAAAGGAATGCTGTGACATTCTGGTGAATCAAATAGGCGATCGTCTGCGCACTGAACACCTTGCCGCGTTCTCTTTGATGAACCCCAAAAAAATTTTCAAAATTTGCACGTCAATTTCCCATCCATTTGTTGGCTACTGTCTCCAAATTTTACCCCATGATAAACGTGGGTAAATTGGAAAATGAATTGCGATGTATATACACCAATCAAATTTTTTTGAACATCACATCAACTTGCGCGCTCTATGGGTTCCTCATAGATAACACTCTAGTAACTACCTTTGCGGCGTCTGCAAAATTTCTGGACATCATTTTGACGACGCCTATTTCTTCCGCCGACGCAGAGCGAACATTCAGCACGCTGAAGCGTATTAAAACGTATCTCAGAAACACAATGAAGCAAGATAGATTAAATTCCTTGGCTGTTTTATCCATTCACAGAGACGTTATTTCTGGGATGCATGACTTTAATCAGCGCGTTATTGAGCATTTTGCTTCCAAGAAACCGCGGCGTGTTGCATATATGTTCAAGCAGTAGAAGTCTAGCAGCAAATATATCTATGAGTGAGCGACGCATGTCCTTATCTTTGCATTACCTTTCCTTTCCTCATAGTAACGTTTTAAACCTTATTTTAGGTTTTGTCTGTCTTTCCCGAAGTTTCTGTTAATATGTCATTGTATTTATCTGGGAAAAGGCCTTTCCTTTTGAAAGAGGTTTCAAAATAAACTATGTCTATATTTATTAATCCCTTGACTTGGACCGGTTTTGAGGACACTTTCTTATCGTTAAAAATGGTCGCTTTTGCCGATTGGTTGTTACCGATGGAAAGGTTTTTATACTCATAAAATGATGGGAGAACTTATAGCGCTCATCCTGTCCCCGTAGATAGGGGTGACTTGGTCCCGCAGTAGCTTGCCCCGGTTGTCAAAATGACCACGCGCCGCCACTGACTTTTCGCAATATTGAAACGCCACATAAAACTATTTCTGATAAACCATGGGAATATTTCATCTTATTGCATTTTATTGTACGTGATGATACCTCGATTGACATTTTGTATAAAATATTAACCTCCCGCATTATAAATCACGAAGCAATATCGAACGGTTAATTAAAATTTCTGATATCTGAGATAACTTTATCTTGTCGGTGGCATTGCGTTGGAAATATAAAAAATTCAATCGTAATACTGTACCCACATTTACCCAATACTAACAAAACACATGTAATATGCGACAACATTTATTTCCAATCACCCAAACTAAGTTTCTAGTATTCTAGTTTAGACTATGATTTTCTAAAATTTCGATGTGTCGTCGTTATTAGCCGTCGCTGGCAAATTACTTGCTCCAAATGTAACATCCACTTTTGTTCTGCTTGAGAACGTATCCATAGTAATGCCTGAAAATATGTGTAAGAATTAATTACTAGTTGTTATTTTAATTACTTATGCCTCGACAGTCCGACCAGGTATGTTGAAGTATAGATCACACTGGCCATCGCTTGACAGTAGCTTGCTGGTTTGTTTGCTTCGCTATGATATTTTAAATTGAACTAAAAAGTATCTCACCTGTAATATTTCAGACTGAACTTATAGCTGCATGTGGTTGGATAAACAATCCTCCACTGGAACGACGAGCAATTCATAACAGGAAGAGTAAACTTGACAGCATAATTGCATTTGTATCCACAGGCGTAATGTTGTTCAAGTTTTGGAATCATATCATTCCAGTATTGGTCGAACTCATCGAGAATTGCGAGATATTGACTGTTGACCTTGCTTTTGTATGCACCGAAGAGATCAGATACAGCTCCTTCAAACTCTTCACCAAAGTAGAAAGCCAACATCTTTTTGTATTGATTATTCTTCATTTTAGAAACCTGGATGTAAGACAATGTTTTTCGATAAATTGAGTAAATTCAGGAGAACTTAAAGGTTGCAGCATAACCATATAGGAAAGTCGGGATTTTTGTACTGATATTTTGTTTTGCCTTTTTCCTTGAAATAATCCGATTCATGTTTTTGATACAATAATTTGTTTAACTATTTTTGAAACTGTTGAAATTCGTATAAATGAGTGACTACAAGATTGAGTTAAAATTTCAGAACTCCGTCACATTGATTAGTTATCTTAATTTTTAGTCTCAATTATATAATCACCTTGGCCAGACCATTCTTCAAAGCTTCTCTCAATTTGTCTTTCTTCTCATTCAAATTCTGAGTATGTTTCTCAATTTTCTTCGTTCTTGTGTTGAGGCAAGCTTGATAACGAGCAGTTATTTTTTCAGCCAACTTTTTCAAATTGTTTTCGTATTTTTCTATCCTTTTGACGTAAACCTTTCCCGAAGTATTCAATCGATCGGCCAACATTTTTTCGTAACATTTGAGAGCTTTAGTTTTCTGACTTGCCAGTTTCATTGTGTATGATTCGATTTTACATAATGCCATCTTGCAGAGGCGTCCTTGCCTAAAAGTAGTAAATAGTATTATTAGGCTTTTACCATTCGGTCGAAATACCCCAACGGAAAGCGAAAAAAAAACAGAAATATTCAGGTGATAAGTCAAATTTGTAGTACATTGCCCGAGTTTTGAAACTTTATACCTGACGTAGTATGTTGCTTCCAAAGCCTTGATCAACCACTTATGTCTCTTTGTAACAATCGTTTGATATTCTTCATAATATTTCTTATGAAGTCCCGTCCATTTCAATTCCCATGCCTTGTATGCTTCCTTCGCAACGCTGACTGCGGTTTTTACTTTCTTGGAAAGATCGAACTCGAATTCGGCGGAAGATTTGTTCACAGTTTCTGTGACGAAATAAGATTTTGTTAGAATGAGTATGCTTGATAACTTAAGACCAAGGCTGAGTCGGTGTCTGTGTCTGTGTGTCATAGATTATGCTTTGTATCTTCAGAGCACATAGAATCATAGACGATAGATGGACTAACTCAAGACCAAGGCTGAGGAGTCGGTGTCTGTGTCTGTGTGAGGAGTCTGTGTCGGTATTTGGTATGTGTTTGTTGGAGTCGAAGCTGGAATCGAATTTTCAAACTTTCTGGATTCAAGATTTGGAGTCAGAGTCGAAATTTGAATTCTCCGAAGCCCGAATTTCAGACGTTTCGTAAGAACGAAAGAAATTAAAATTTTGTACAGTAATTTAAAAAAGTTATGTTCATTATGGCTGAGCGTTCCTGGCAATTTATTAAAGAATGATTGCATACGCCAAAGCTTTTAGCCTCAAAATCTGATTCCCCGAGTATTCGGAGCCGGAGTCAACTTTTTCAACTCAGATTCGGAGTCGATTGTTAATGTTCTCCGACTCTACGTTTGAATTGCATAGCTAACACGAAGAAAAGTATTGCATTTGACTATAGAATTTTAGTGTGCTTAAGATATCTAAATCTAAAATTAAATTTTCAATAAATACCGATATCGCAAGTTTTCAATTTCTTGAATTCAGGCTTCTTCCAGGCATAATATCTATAATTAGCAAACTTGAAGCAACTAATTTTCTTCGTGTATCGGAAAGTCCACCATGTTCCAAGTTTTTTGCTGAAATGAAATATTGTTTTTAATAAGTCTTCGACTTTGAATAAAACTCTTTTTACTTTTCTCACAAGTAATTTGCCAAAGCATACTTACAAGGTATTGCTTGAAAGTGGGAAATCGGAAATTTTTCGCAAAGAACCACTAAGCTCTTAGACTAGCTGTCAGGGAAATTATACTCCTAGTATACTTAATATTGCAATACTAATATTAAATACTAATGAAGCTTGAGTTTGTGTTTATTTTGCTAAAATTCTGCTAGTTGATCAGCAGACAAAAATTGTGAGTCAACTTTAATAAATTTTCCTATCAAACTAACCAGAAAAGTGTTTCAAATTGGCATTAAATATTCTTTAAAACATTGACAAGTTTTACCATGAATTATAATACTTCTTCTTGAAAAAGTTCAAGCATCCAGTGTATGTTGTGCATTGATAAGAGCATGCATATCTTTGAACTATCACATCTTTGAAACCGTTAATTTTGTCCGCGTAGGAATTAAAAGTGACATCAAGTTTGTTTGATAATTTGGTTTTATATTCATTCACAACAGCGTCGACAATTTCTTTTTCCCAGGTTTTTGATCCTAAAAAATCAAAAATATTGTTAAAAATAATGTAAAATGTTAGCGAAACGTAGCGTTAATAATGTTAACTCACCATGCATCTTATATAAAAGACAGCGATAAACTTTAACCTTTTTCTCGTTGAGTTTACTCATAACTTTCTTGAAATGAGCAAAATACTCTTTGATCCGTCCGGTAAGTGCCTTCTTGAATTGAGCAATTTTCTCAGATCGAGTTTGGAAGCATTTTAGTGCTCTGGTTTAATATATGAAGGAAAAGTTATTTCACGTGATTTTACCTTTGTTGTTTTTAAATGAATTTTTATTGTTGTTTAAATTAGCAGAACATACAGAAGTGGAAATTTTCTCAATATATTACAGAAAACATTACGTTGTATCAGTAAAGTTACTTAAAAAAAGCGTTAAATAATCGAGCTTACGCATTGACGATCCTTCCATGGAAAGCAATCAACTTGTTGTGTCTCTTCTGAATTGCATATTTGTATTTAATAGCGGTGATAGAAGCCATTTTGTCAATTTTTGCTGTGAATGTGGATACAGCTTTATCCTTTTTCTCCGAAACAGCTGCTCTGCGCTCCTCAGGGACGTATCTATATATATAAATACCGAAAAATAAATAGTTTCCTGAATAGAATTAGACGTTAAGAAATTTTCGATGCCAACAAGACTTGGCTTTTAGAATAAAAAAAAAATTTAATTCCATTTCTTAGTTTCGATTTTAATTTTAGTATTATTGCACTGAACCGATGTATGAAAGAAAATTAACATAAAAAATACTTCATAAATTCTATTGTATATTCATTGACTCTATCGGCAAATTTAGTCTTGCAACTCTCCATTCTCAAGTTGAAATCAACAAGCCAAGTATCGTAATGTTCGTTCATCTCCTTCAATATTGCATCTGCCTTTGACTTCAGCTTCTTCTCAAGATTGGTCTTGAATTCGATTTTGGTCATTTCTGTGTTTTTGAGAAAGTAAAATAGAAATGAAGTTACATTGAAAATCGATGGAGGTAATGGAAGGCAACAAATCTGAGAGAGAGAAAAAAAAGAAGGAAGGGAAGAGAGAAACAATGAAAAGAATATGAGTGAGATTTTAAAAAGAAGAGAGTGGCGAACAGAGAGAACTTTTTAATAAAAACGAGAAAAGAGAAATCTATCGTTCTGAAATGCAAAGGTATTAATGTCTTGAAGAAATGAATAATTATTACCTTGAAAATCATCTGTTCCACATTTAGTTCCAGGATAAGAACTCATCACGGAAGAATAATATTTGGTAGTGAACCAGGAGGTGGAAAAATGAACACGAAACTTGAGACATGCCGAAGTAGGGAAGACGTAGAATCTCCTGATGGAATATTTAGTGTAACCACATGGATGTTGAACATAGGAGGCTGCGTTGGCAATCTGTATAAAGAAAATAGGTTGCGTGATATTATAGACTGTAGAGCAAAGATTTTACCAAATTCGAATTCAAATAGATATAGTAAAATAGACTTACCGCCAGGCAAGCCAGAAGTAAGATCAGGATCCTCATTTTGTGTCTTGTTTCGAAGTTCTTCGAGTTGAGACTGATTCGATTCATGTTTCCGTGGCCTATTTATACCCCGAAACAGAATATCTTGAACCGTACTGGCGCCGATAAAACACTCCTGGTTGCTATTTTGTCGTTCAAAACATGCATAATCATCCTACTCGAATAAACTTATGGATTCCGTAATTTCGATATGTGTATATATTATGAGGCTTTCCCAGTGCAGTTTTGTTGAACGATCAAGTTTTGATAACTCGAGACACGGGAAAGATAATCCATTTGCAGTTCAAACTTGCAATATTAAATCAGCAGATAAGATTCAGAAGTAGGCTTAATACATTTTGCATGGTGATTTCATCTTCTTGTTTTTACAACCCGTTCTCGATTCCTTACTTTTTACATTATTAGTTTTCAATGTGTTCAATGAAACTTATCCTGTTACAATTTTTGTTTTAACTATGCTGTTTTCGATTTCAAACAAAAATCCGAGGAAGACATAAAAAACATTTTATAGCACGAATCCGTGTATTTTGCACCTATGGATTAATGCTTCGATATAGCGTTGAGAGATTTAAATCAGTATCATTATGTCATACTAATGCTGGATAGTAATTACAAGACATCGAAGTGTAGGATTAGATCCCAGACCTGGCGCCGTTTATCTAAATTATGTATGTGGTATCTAAGCAACTTCAGAACATCACATTTTGAAGTGATGCGGTGTGTTTTGAATCCAACTGTTTCGTTGCATTGTAATTGTTCATTCTTGGCATCTCGTTATTTGAATATACACAGAATATCATGCCGAAAAACCATGAAGCTAATGATATAGATATATTCAAATCGTTCAATTCGTTCGTTTATTACTCCAGACCGCTGTGGTCCATATAAAAACAACACAACAAATAAACATAAGCAAAACAAAAATAACGCAATAAATACATAAAATACCTGATATGACAATCAGATTCACAGTAAGTCTCAAAAAAGAGTTATAATATAGCAATTCAAGAGACCAAAAGTGAGGTATAGAATCTAAGGTAGCCCGTGACAAACAGTATCTGGGAATCAAATAATGATTGTGTAGATTTATATATATAGATATATATAGATTTCAAGACTCTTCATTTCGTTATATATTATAAATCTCTATCCAGATATGAACTAGATATGGTGAATATGTCGAATATGTCGTTTGTGAATTTATTATACTTAATATCATCATTTAAAAGGTTTCACGAATGTTTTATGTGTACATAGCCATGGCTACATAAATGTTCTGTACGTACATGTGACGTATATATATTTAAAAATCCATATATCCCACAGCCATGAGCCGTTTAAAACTCCGTTTACTTTTTGCATCCTTTCAATGCATAGGAACATTAGGAACTTTTTCTCATCAATAATATATTCTGTAGAGTACATTGATATTTATCTATCTTTATCTAATTATTTATCTAATTTATCTATGGAAATTCCCTTGACCCCGGACTCAGAAAAATACTGTCTATACTTCACCATGGCAAAAATAAATAAAGCAATTACCAGCTGGGGTACACATTTATAATCATCATTCAGATTCAAAATATTTAACTGCCCACAGTTTAACAGTCTCGTTCTATTTAATTAGTCCACCAAAAAAGGTTATTCAAAAAATCTTGTAATCTTAAGAGAGAAATTTTTGATTACTTTTACTTGAAATTTAACGCGAAATTATTTCACTTTATTTCATTCAATTCTATCATTGTTGCGATTGTGAAATTTTTCCCCCTGATTAACGATATAATTCAGACTACGTCTTATTTTCGGGGAAACACGGTTGTCAAAGAAACGCCAAATGAATACGCATTTTGTCACACAGACCAACTTACATTTTTTATTATATGAACAAAACATATTTTTCCGATTATCGTGTTACTATTATGGTACTGATGTGAAAAATTCTTTGTAAATTTTTTTTAGACGACTAATAATCACTGACAATCTGAGTATCGATTTGTATTGCCAGGATAAACTAGCAAAGAGGGAAAAATCAGGAAACATCTGATACTTCTTTGTATTTGATACTTCTTACTTAATCAAACTGTTTCCGACAAGAATAGGAAACTCAAATTTACCAAATCAGAGGAGGTTCAGATGTCAATAAAACAGGAGAGCAATACTCAAATATATGGAGACAAATACCAATCATGAGTACCAGTACGGTAGATTTGGAAGCACCAAGTTAGTAGAGATCGCCGGACAAACAATACGGAGTCGGTCGAGTAATACGAAATAAAAAGTGTTCCCCTTTAGTTAAAATAAAAAGCAAAATATTTCGTAAAATATCGTGCACCATGAAACTCATAACAAATTTCAATAAAGAATATGAAAGTGATACCCAGGCTTCAGCCATATTTGAAAGACTTAATTCGAAAACGATCGGCATATTAGTTCCCGACAAAAAATTTGCTCAACAACAAATATTATCCTCAAAACAAAAGTCATCAGCAAAAACACCAATATGTACATTTTTTTCCAATGAGCTATCATAAGTCTAGTTCGCTTTTGGTGTTTCCGTTATCAGCATGTAATTCATTCCTGATGCGGATCTTGTTAACTCCTACTACGCGGCCAGCACCTGCATTCAAAGTGGATTTGAAAAGAAATTGAAAGTGATAGAGGAATTTGTGAAGGAGCGTGTAAGAAATTTGTGTGAAATATGTAAAACTGACAAACTTGGTTTTAACAAAATATATGAAAAGGTAGAAAAGACAAGAAAGTTTATTGAACAGAGTAGTCTAACATAACGTGGACAAAAATAACTTGACCTATATTTTTTAATTTTGAGAACATTGATGTATGGGAACATTAAGTAGAGATATATTATAATATCGTCACGCTAATACCCGAATTGCGTAAGTCATTTTTTGGCGGTTTTGAGTTTTTCATAAAATAGGTATTTATGTAATGCTGCGCACCTGTCTGTTAAGTCAGATTTTGTTTTAAGAATTCCGAAACCCATAAAAATAGAGATTTTGTATGATATGCAAATTTGTTCAATTGTTTCGTCATAATGAATTATCATTGATAACGCAGGACTATGACGTCACAGAGGCAAAATAACCTCGGCAAATGATTTTCGAGTTTTTGCATCTCAGATTCTAGCTTAGCGCTTATAAATTTCAATTTATACTACAGTATAGGAAGGCGTGCACTTGTGATATTCACTGTCTGAGTCCAATTCCCCTTGGTTGGCTTTTATATAAGGGTACATTGCTGTTTTATTCTATATAGTTTGGTTTTCAGTACTGGTACATATAGTCAAGTTGCAAAATTGCGTGTGTCTCCAAGTCATTGACACATTTCTGCCTAAGTCACAGTGCACCATTATGACGTCACATGACTGCGTCATACAAATTAACTTAAATCCGGCTACGATCAAAAAATTGAACTTTGGCAAATTATTGACTCTCAATGGCATGACAATATCATTAGGAAGTTTTTCACGTTTTTCTCAAAACTGCTAAAAATGACTTACGCGATTCGGTTATTAGCGTGACGATATACTTGTGTAATTAGCTAGACAAATTTGAAAATTTAGCTATTTTTGGTATTTTTGATAGCTCAGGAAATGCTTTATAAATACCTGCTATCGGGGGACCTATAACATGCCTAACTCGCGATCCACTGAACTTAAATAATGCGGTTTATTATTAAAAAATGTGGTGCTCCCGAAGTATGCGAACCAAGATGGCGGACATCGAAACGTAACACGGGTAACAGGTTAGGGTTAGGCGATAATTTTTTTCCAATTTTCCTTATTTTAGTCCTATTATCAGAGAGCCTCCCGTAGTATTTATACCTAAAATTATGGCCTAACCTTAACCTAGTACACATATTACATTCCGATGTCCGCCATCTTGGTTCGCATACTTCGGGAGCCCCAAAAATGTATTGGGCAAATCCATACTTGAATAAATCCTTCAATGTAAAATCAAATTGTGTTTTGAGGATTTGTAATTTTACGGAAACGCCGTGAGTCTAATGCATAGAAACCCTTTTCTCATTTCATTAGGTTAAAAGTAAAGAGAAGAAAACATAGTATACATGCAATATACAATTATCAGTCATTCCCGAGACCATGGTAAAGAGGAGCAAGCATGAAGCACATGATTATTTATCATTATCATTGGTTACAAAATATTGTCTGAATACATATTAATAGGTGCTCCAGAAGTAAGCGCACCAAGATGTCGCACTACCTGAATCCCAACAGGTACACACACATACTATTTTCAGGTTGTGCGCAATCTTGGTACGCATACTTCGACATAATATCTGCTAATAACAAAATGAAACTCTAAATGAACACTTCTTCAATTCATGTTTAGTTTTAATAAATGCCTACAGTAAGCTAATTTATACAAAATGGTAACTTTCTGTGGAAATCAAGGCAACTTATCAACAATATGGACACAAAATGGATTCTTGCCATGTTTTTACAATATGATATCTGCGTCCCTGATGGTATTCGTGGCTGTGTTCCCGTTATCATATTAAATACATAAAATGAGGAGGTGGGTGCATTACCAATATAATGATAAAGGTTAGGAATTCAAATTGGAAAATAAGCACTAAAAATCGTTTTATGTTATTGCTTTCATATCTTAGAATTTATAATGAATGGCGGAACTTAAATTATTTATGATATTTTAATTTTCGAATTGCGGAAAAATAAATTATTCTAATAGTTTTCAATGTATCGATGAGCTGTGGGTAACAAGTTGGTGGCGATTTGAATTGTTTATTCGAGTCGAAATACCCAACCCTAATGACTAGCCACCATATTCAAAAAATGAGAGGACACATCGCCACAAGGACAGTGCGGGATTGCGTTCAAATTCACTCCAACAGGATTTAATCGGCACACGGTAATCGAGATAAAGTTTCAATATTATGTTATCCACATTATCTAAAGGGGGAGGGAGGGGCGAGCCGCGGCCGTTAAGTCGAAGGCAATAGTTAACCCGTCATTCGGGTGCATGTAAAAGCTGCCAAATTTAGAATACTTTTCGCAGTGGCGGCGCGTCAATAGGGCCAACCGGGGCAATGCCCCGGTTGTTTTTTCGGTATAATAAAAAATATTCGAAAAATACCTCAATATCGGTTGCACAGACTGTCTACACTAACCATATTCTCCCGACATGGTTCATTTTTCGCTCGCAAAGCCTTCGCCGAACGTCGACGGGGCGACGCCGATTTTGCCCCGGTTGCTCATTGTATATCGTATTCTCTCTTTTATCTTCCACTCGCCGCGTTTGTCTCGTTTGTTTTCTGTTTCTTTTACCAAATCATCGGGGCTAGCCCCGAAATTATGACGACACAATGCCGACGTTTCTTACAACAACGTGTTGACATATTCACGCATTCCTTCTCGTTCGTTGGTTGCTTGAAGAGTTGATAGTTTCCTCGCCTTCGTTTGTGTCGCTTGTTTCGCTATTTGAATCAGTTAGAGACCTTTAGTCCATTTGCTTTCGATTTTCCACATTCCTTTTGAGCTCCTCACTTCTTTCCGGCTTCGCATTTCTTAGCCTTAGACCTCATAATGAATAAGGTTGATGCACTACTTCGCACTCCGTTTTCGCAGCTGCCGCTGGAACAAAAATTAGAGGTACAACGTCTTGGGCCTTATTAACCAAAAAATTGTTCACTGGAACAATCCCATGACGGAGGAAAGCGTCGGCGTACATTCTGCGCAGAAACTTGGTATAAAAAACACGAATGGTTGTGTTACAGCGAGGACAAAAATGAACTTTTTTGTTTTTATTGCCTACTTTTTGCTACCGCTAAATTGATAGCTCAAACTTATGACGGCGCGGCAGTCATGAGTGGGTCGAAACATGGTGTTCAAGTTTATATAAAAGAAGATTTTCCTCATGCGCATTTTTTACATTGTTATGCACACCAATTTAACCTCGTTATTAAAAATATGTGTCTTGATACCCCTCTCGTCCGTATATTTTTTGCAAATGTTTCGGGGTTTTCTTCATTTTTTTCCGTTTCGCCGAAGCGCTCTGACCTCCTTCGCCAGATATGTAGCCGCCGTCTCCCAGCTTGTGCACCAACACGTTGGAACTTGCGATCACGCGTGGTGCAGGGCGTGTCCGAAATTAGGTCTGAGCTCATTGAGTGTTTCAATGGCATTCAGAGCTCTCCGGTTTGGGACGAACGCTCTGTGAGGGAGGCGGTAGGTCTAAAGCGTCTGCTAGAAGATGGTGAGTTTTCATTTTTTTTCACTTTTTTCTCCACAATATTCTATCACGTGGATGTATTATACGGCGCATTGCAGTCAAGGCTAATGGATGGAGCGTCTGTGCAGTCGTGTATTTCAGACTTCTGCGATGCTGTACCTCGTATCCGGGAAACAATAAAATACGACGACACATGGAGTGCTTCTTTACGCCGCGGGCAAACAACGCAGCGTTTGATTTTGTCTGCAAAGGAATGCTGGTGAATCAAATAGGCGATCGTCTGCGCACTGAACACCTTGCCGCGTTCTCTTTGATGAACCCCAAAAAAATTTTCAAAATTTGCACGTCAATTTCCCATCCATTTGTTGGCTACTGTCTCCAAATTTTACCCCATGATAAACGTGGGTAAATTGGAAAATGAATTGCGATGTATATACACCAATCAAATTTTTTTGAACATCACATCAACTTGCGCGCTCTATGGGTTCCTCATAGATAACACTCTAGTAACTACCTTTGCGGCGTCTGCAAAATTTCTGGACATCATTTTGACGACGCCTATTTCTTCCGCCGACGCAGAGCGAACATTCAGCACGCTGAAGCGTATTAAAACGTATCTCAGAAACACAATGAAGCAAGATAGATTAAATTCCTTGGCTGTTTTATCCATTCACAGAGACGTTATTTCTGGGATGCATGACTTTAATCAGCGCGTTATTGAGCATTTTGCTTCCAAGAAACCGCGGCGTGTTGCATATATGTTCAAGCAGTAGAAGTCTAGCAGCATATATATCTATGAGTGAGCGACGCATGTCCTTATCTTTGCATTACCTTTCCTTTCCTCATAGTAACGTTTTAAACCTTATTTTAGGTTTTGTCTGTCTTTCCCGAAGTTTCTGTTAATATGTCATTGTATTTATCTGGGAAAAGGCCTTTCCTTTTGAAAGAGGTTTCAAAATAAACTATGTCTATATTTATTAATCCCTTGACTTGGACCGGTTTTGAGGACACTTTCTTATCGTTAAAAATGGTCGCTTTTGCCGATTGGTTGTTACCGATGGAAAGGTTTTTATACTCATAAAATGATGGGAGAACTTATAGCGCTCATCCTGTCCCCGTAGATGGGGGTGACTTGGTCCCGCAGTAGCTTGCCCCGGTTGTCAAAATGACCACGCGCCGCCACTGACTTTTCGCAATATTGAAACGCCACATAAAACTATTTCTGATAAACCATGGGAATATTTCATCTTATTGCATTTTATTGTACGTGATGATACCTCGATTGACATTTTGTATAAAATATTAACCTCCCGCATTATAAATCACGAAGCAATATCGAACGGTTAATTAAAATTTCTGATATCTGAGATAACTTTATCTTGTCGGTGGCATTGCGTTGGAAATATAAAAAATTCAATCGTAATACTGTACCCACATTTACCCAATACTAACAAAACACATGTAATATGCGACAACATTTATTTCCAATCACCAAAACTAAGTTTCTAGTATTCTAGTTTAGACTATGATTTTCTAAAATTTCGATGTGTCGTCGTTATTAGCCGTCGCTGGCAAATTACTTGCTCCAAATGTAACATCCACTTTTGTTCTGCTTGAGAACGTATCCATAGTAATGCCTGAAAATATGTGTAAGAATTAATTACTAGTTGTTATTTTAATTACTTATGCCTCGACAGTCCGACCAGGTATGTTGAAGTATAGATCACACTGGCCATCGCTTGACAGTAGCTTGCTGGTTTGTTTGCTTCGCTATGATATTTTAAATTGAACTAAAAAGTATCTCACCTGTAATATTTCAGACTGAACTTATAGCTGCATGTGGTTGGATAAACAATCCTCCACTGGAACGACGAGCAATTCATAACAGGAAGAGTAAACTTGACAGCATAATTGCATTTGTATCCACAGGCGTAATGTTGTTCAAGTTTTGGAATCATATCATTCCAGTATTGGTCGAACTCATCGAGAATTGCGAGATATTGACTGTTGACCTTGCTTTTGTATGCACCGAAGAGATCAGATACAGCTCCTTCAAACTCTTCACCAAAGTAGAAAGCCAACATCTTTTTGTATTGATTATTCTTCATTTTAGAAACCTGGATGTAAGACAATGTTTTTCGATAAATTGAGTAAATTCAGGAGAACTTAAAGGTTGCAGCATAACCATATAGGAAAGTCGGGATTTTTGTACTGATATTTTGTTTTGCCTTTTTCCTTGAAATAATCCGATTCATGTTTTTGATACAATAATTTGTTTAACTATTTTTGAAACTGTTGAAATTCGTATAAATGAGTGACTACAAGATTGAGTTAAAATTTCAGAACTCCGTCACATTGATTAGTTATCTTAATTTTTAGTCTCAATTATATAATCACCTTGGCCAGACCATTCTTCAAAGCTTCTCTCAATTTGTCTTTCTTCTCATTCAAATTCTGAGTATGTTTCTCAATTTTCTTCGTTCTTGTGTTGAGGCAAGCTTGATAACGAGCAGTTATTTTTTCAGCCAACTTTTTCAAATTGTTTTCGTATTTTTCTATCCTTTTGACGTAAACCTTTCCCGAAGTATTCAATCGATCGGCCAACATTTTTTCGTAACATTTGAGAGCTTTAGTTTTCTGACTTGCCAGTTTCATTGTGTATGATTCGATTTTACATAATGCCATCTTGCAGAGGCGTCCTTGCCTAAAAGTAGTAAATAGTATTATTAGGCTTTTACCATTCGGTCGAAATACCCCAACGGAAAGCGAAAAAAAAACAGAAATATTCAGGTGATAAGTCAAATTTGTAGTACATTGCCCGAGTTTTGAAACTTTATACCTGACGTAGTATGTTGCTTCCAAAGCCTTGATCAACCACTTATGTCTCTTTGTAACAATCGTTTGATATTCTTCATAATATTTCTTATGAAGTCCCGTCCATTTCAATTCCCATGCCTTGTATGCTTCCTTCGCAACGCTGACTGCGGTTTTTACTTTCTTGGAAAGATCGAACTCGAATTCGGCGGAAGATTTGTTCACAGTTTCTGTGACGAAATAAGATTTTGTTAGAATGAGTATGCTTGATAACTTAAGACCAAGGCTGAGTCGGTGTCTGTGTCTGTGTGTCATAGATTATGCTTTGTATCTTCAGAGCACATAGAATCATAGACGATAGATGGACTAACTCAAGACCAAGGCTGAGGAGTCGGTGTCTGTGTCTGTGTGAGGAGTCTGTGTCGGTATTTGGTATGTGTTTGTTGGAGTCGAAGCTGGAATCGAATTTTCAAACTTTCTGGATTCAAGATTTGGAGTCAGAGTCGAAATTTGAATTCTCCGAAGCCCGAATTTCAGACGTTTCGTAAGAACGAAAGAAATTAAAATTTTGTACAGTAATTTAAAAAAGTTATGTTCATTATGGCTGAGCGTTCCTGGCAATTTATTAAAGAATGATTGCATACGCCAAAGCTTTTAGCCTCAAAATCTGATTCCCCGAGTATTCGGAGCCGGAGTCAACTTTTTCAACTCAGATTCGGAGTCGATTGTTAATGTTCTCCGACTCTACAGCTCTGGTTTGAATTGCATAGCTAACACGAAGAAAAGTATTGCATTTGACTATAGAATTTTAGTGTGCTTAAGATATCTAAATCTAAAATTAAATTTTCAATAAATACCGATATCGCAAGTTTTCAATTTCTTGAATTCAGGCTTCTTCCAGGCATAATATCTATAATTAGCAAACTTGAAGCAACTAATTTTCTTCGTGTATCGGAAAGTCCACCATGTTCCAAGTTTTTTGCTGAAATGAAATATTGTTTTTAATAAGTCTTCGACTTTGAATAAAACTCTTTTTACTTTTCTCACAAGTAATTTGCCAAAGCATACTTACAAGGTATTGCTTGAAAGTGGGAAATCGGAAATTTTTCGCAAAGAACCACTAAGCTCTTAGACTAGCTGTCAGGGAAATTATACTCCTAGTATACTTAATATTGCAATACTAATATTAAATACTAATGAAGCTTGAGTTTGTGTTTATTTTGCTAAAATTCTGCTAGTTGATCAGCAGACAAAAATTGTGAGTCAACTTTAATAAATTTTCCTATCAAACTAACCAGAAAAGTGTTTCAAATTGGCATTAAATATTCTTTAAAACATTGACAAGTTTTACCATGAATTATAATACTTCTTCTTGAAAAAGTTCAAGCATCCAGTGTATGTTGTGCATTGATAAGAGCATGCATATCTTTGAACTATCACATCTTTGAAACCGTTAATTTTGTCCGCGTAGGAATTAAAAGTGACATCAAGTTTGTTTGATAATTTGGTTTTATATTCATTCACAACAGCGTCGACAATTTCTTTTTCCCAGGTTTTTGATCCTAAAAAATCAAAAATATTGTTAAAAATAATGTAAAATGTTAGCGAAACGTAGCGTTAATAATGTTAACTCACCATGCATCTTATATAAAAGACAGCGATAAACTTTAACCTTTTTCTCGTTGAGTTTACTCATAACTTTCTTGAAATGAGCAAAATACTCTTTGATCCGTCCGGTAAGTGCCTTCTTGAATTGAGCAATTTTCTCAGATCGAGTTTGGAAGCATTTTAGTGCTCTGGTTTAATATATGAAGGAAAAGTTATTTCACGTGATTTTACCTTTGTTGTTTTTAAATGAATTTTTATTGTTGTTTAAATTAGCAGAACATACAGAAGTGGAAATTTTCTCAATATATTACAGAAAACATTACGTTGTATCAGTAAAGTTACTTAAAAAAAGCGTTAAATAATCGAGCTTACGCATTGACGATCCTTCCATGGAAAGCAATCAACTTGTTGTGTCTCTTCTGAATTGCATATTTGTATTTAATAGCGGTGATAGAAGCCATTTTGTCAATTTTTGCTGTGAATGTGGATACAGCTTTATCCTTTTTCTCCGAAACAGCTGCTCTGCGCTCCTCAGGGACGTATCTATATATATAAATACCGAAAAATAAATAGTTTCCTGAATAGAATTAGACGTTAAGAAATTTTCGATGCCAACAAGACTTGGCTTTTAGAATAAAAAAAAAATTTAATTCCATTTCTTAGTTTCGATTTTAATTTTAGTATTATTGCACTGAACCGATGTATGAAAGAAAATTAACATAAAAAATACTTCATAAATTCTATTGTATATTCATTGACTCTATCGGCAAATTTAGTCTTGCAACTCTCCATTCTCAAGTTGAAATCAACAAGCCAAGTATCGTAATGTTCGTTCATCTCCTTCAATATTGCATCTGCCTTTGACTTCAGCTTCTTCTCAAGATTGGTCTTGAATTCGATTTTGGTCATTTCTGTGTTTTTGAGAAAGTAAAATAGAAATGAAGTTACATTGAAAATCGATGGAGGTAATGGAAGGCAACAAATCTGAGAGAGAGAAAAAAAAGAAGGAAGGGAAGAGAGAAACAATGAAAAGAATATGAGTGAGATTTTAAAAAGAAGAGAGTGGCGAACAGAGAGAACTTTTTAATAAAAACGAGAAAAGAGAAATCTATCGTTCTGAAATGCAAAGGTATTAATGTCTTGAAGAAATGAATAATTATTACCTTGAAAATCATCTGTTCCACATTTAGTTCCAGGATAAGAACTCATCACGGAAGAATAATATTTGGTAGTGAACCAGGAGGTGGAAAAATGAACACGAAACTTGAGACATGCCGAAGTAGGGAAGACGTAGAATCTCCTGATGGAATATTTAGTGTAACCACATGGATGTTGAACATAGGAGGCTGCGTTGGCAATCTGTATAAAGAAAATAGGTTGCGTGATATTATAGACTGTAGAGCAAAGATTTTACCAAATTCGAATTCAAATAGATATAGTAAAATAGACTTACCGCCAGGCAAGCCAGAAGTAAGATCAGGATCCTCATTTTGTGTCTTGTTTCGAAGTTCTTCGAGTTGAGACTGATTCGATTCATGTTTCCGTGGCCTATTTATACCCCGAAACAGAATATCTTGAACCGTACTGGCGCCGATAAAACACTCCTGGTTGCTATTTTGTCGTTCAAAACATGCATAATCATCCTACTCGAATAAACTTATGGATTCCGTAATTTCGATATGTGTATATATTATGAGGCTTTCCCAGTGCAGTTTTGTTGAACGATCAAGTTTTGATAACTCGAGACACGGGAAAGATAATCCATTTGCAGTTCAAACTTGCAATATTAAATCAGCAGATAAGATTCAGAAGTAGGCTTAATACATTTTGCATGGTGATTTCATCTTCTTGTTTTTACAACCCGTTCTCGATTCCTTACTTTTTACATTATCAGTTTTCAATGTGTTCAATGAAACTTATCCTGTTACAATTTTTGTTTTAACTATGCTGTTTTCGAATTCAAACAAAAATCCGAGGAAGACATAAAAAACATTTTATAGCACGAATCCGTGTATTTTGCACCTATGGATTAATGCTTCGATATAGCGTTGAGAGATTTAAATCAGTATCATTATGTCATACTAATGCTGGATAGTAATTACAAGACATCGAAGTGTAGGATTAGATCCCAGACCTGGCGCCGTTTATCTAAATTATGTATGTGGTATCTAAGCAACTTCAGAACATCACATTTTGAAGTGATGCGGTGTGTTTTGAATCCAACTGTTTCGTTGCATTGTAATTGTTCATTCTTGGCATCTCGTTATTTGAATATACACAGAATATCATGCCGAAAAACCATGAAGCTAATGATATAGATATATTCAATTCGTTCAATTCGTTCGTTTATTACTCCAGACCGCTGTGGTCCATATAAAAACAACACAACAAATAAACATAAGCAAAACAAAAATAACGCAATAAATACATAAAATACCTGATATGACAATCAGATTCACAGTAAGTCTCAAAAAAGAGTTATAATATAGCAATTCAAGAGACCAAAAGTGAGGTATAGAATCTAAGGTAGCCCGTGACAAACAGTATCTGGGAATCAAATAATGATTGTATAGATTTATATATATAGATATATATAGATTTCAAGACTCTTCATTTCGTTATATATTATAAATCTCTATCCAGATATGAACTAGATATGGTGAATATGTCGAATATGTCGTTTGTGAATTTATTATACTTAATATCATCATTTAAAAGGTTTCACGAATGTTTTATGTGTACATAGCCATGGCTACATAAATGTTCTGTACGTACATGTGACGTATATATATTTAAAAATCCATATATCCCACAGCCATGCGCCGTTTAAAACTCCGTTTACTTTTTGCATCCTTTCAATGCATAGGAACATTAGAAACTTTTTCTCATCAATAATATATTCTGTAGAGTACATTGATATTTATCTATCTTTATCTACTTATTTATCTAATTTATCTATGGAAATTCCCTTGACCCCGGACTCAGAAAAATACTGTCTATACTTCACCATGGCAAAAATAAATAAAGCAATTACCAGCTGGGGTACACATTTATAATCATCATTCAGATTCAAAATATTTAACTGCCCACAGTTTAACAGTCTCGTTCTATTTAATTAGTCTACCAAAAAAGGTTATTCAAAAAATCTTGTAATCTTAAGAGAGAAATTTTTGATTACTTTTACTTGAAATTTAACGCGAAATTATTTCACTTTATTTCATTCAATTCTATCATTGTTGCGATTGTGAAATTTTTCCCTTAATTAACGATATAATTCAGAATAGGTCTTATTTTCGGGGAAACACGGTTGTCAAAGAAACGCCAAATGAATACGCATTTTGTCACACAGACCAACTTACATTATTTATTATATGACCAAAACATATTTTTCCGATTATCGTGTTACTATTATGGTACTGATGTGAAAAATTCTTTGTAAATTTTTTTTAGACGACTAATAATAACTGACAATCTGAGTATCGATTTGTATTGCCAGGATAAACTAGCAAAGAGGGAAAAATCAGGAAACATCTGATACTTCTTTGTATTTGATACTTCTTACTTAATCAAACTGTTTCCGACAAGAATAGGAAACTCAAATTTACCAAATCAGAGGAGGTTCAGATGTCAATAAAACAGGAGAGCAATACTCAAATATATGGAGACAAATACCAATCAAGAGTACCAGTACGGTAGATTTGGAAGCACCAAGTTAGTAGAGATCGCCGGACAAACAATACGGAGTCGGTCGAGTAATACGAAATAAAAAGTGTTCCCCTTTAGTTAAAATAAAAAGCAAAATATTTCGTAAAATATCGTGCACCATGAAACTCATAACAAATTTCAATAAAGAATATGAAAGTGATACCCAGGCTTCAGCCATATTTGAAAGACTTAATTCGAAAACGATCGGCATATTAGTTCCCGACAAAAAATTTGCTCAACAAAAAATATTATCCCCAAAACAAAAGTCATCAGCAAAAACACCAATATGTACATTTCGTTTCCAATAAGCTATCATAAGCCTAGTTCGCTTTTGGTGTTTCCGTTATAAGCGTGTAATTCATTCCCGATGCAGATCTTGTTAACTCCTACTACGTGGTCAGCATCTGCATTTAAAGTGGATTTGGAAAGAAATTGAAAATGAAGAGGAATTTGTGAAGGAGCGTGTAAGAAATTTGTGTGAAATATGTAAAAACTGACAAACTTGGTTTTAACAAAATATATGAAAAGGTAGAAAAGACAAGAAAGTTTATTGAACAGAGTAGTCTAACATAACGTGGACAAAAATAACTTGACCTATATTTTTTAATTTTGAGAACATTGATGTATGGGAACATTAAGTAGAGATATATTATAATATCGTCACGCTAATACCCGAATTGCGTAAGTCATTTTTTGGCGGTTTTGAGTTTTTCATAAAATAGGTATTTATGTAATGCTGCGCACCTGTCTGTTAAGTCAGATTTTGTTTTAAGAATTCCGAAACCCATAAAAATAGAGATTTTGTATGATATGCAAATTTGTTCAATTGTTTCGTCATAATGAATTATCATTGATAACGCAGGACTATGACGTCACAGAGGCAAAATAACCTCGGCAAATGATTTTCGAGTTTTTGCATCTCAGATTCTAGCTTAGCGCTTATAAATTTCAATTTATACTACAGTATAGGAAGGCGTGCACTTGTGATATTCACTGTCTGAGTCCAATTCACCTTGGTTGGCTTTTATATAAGGGTACATTGCTGTTTTATTCTATATAGTTTGGTTTTCAGTACTGGTACATATAGTCAAGTTGCAAAATTGCGTGTGTCTCCAAGTCATTGACACATTTCTGCCTAAGTCACAGTGCACCATTATGACGTCACATGACTGCGTCATACAAATTAACTTAAATCCGACTACGATCAAAAAATTGAACTTTGGCAAATTATTGACTCTCAATGGCATGACAATATCATTAGGAAGTTTTTCACGTTTTTCTCAAAACTGCTAAAAATGACTTACGCGATTCGGTTATTAGCGTGACGATATACTTGTGTAATTAGCTAGACAAATTTGAAAATTTAGCTATTTTTGGTATTTTTGATAGCTCAGGAAATGCTTTATAAATACCTGCTATCGGGGGACCTATAACATGCCTAACTCGCGATCCACTGAACTTAAATAATGCGGTTTATTATTAAAAAATGTGGTGCTCCCGAAGTATGCGAACCAAGATGGCGGACATCGAAACGTAACACGGGTAACAGGTTAGGGTTAGGCGATAATTTTTTTCCAATTTTCCTTATTTTAGTCCTATTATCAGAGAGCCTCCCGTAGTATTTATACCTAAAATTATGGCCTAACCTTAACCTAGTACACATATTACATTCCGATGTCCGCCATCTTGGTTCGCATACTTCGGGAGCCCCAAAAATGTATTGGGCAAATCCATACTTGAATAAATCCTTCAATGTAAAATCAAATTGTGTTTTGAGGATTTGTAATTTTACGGAAACGCCGTGAGTCTAATGCATAGAAACCCTTTTCTCATTTCATTAGGTTAAAAGTAAAGAGAAGAAAACATAGTATACATGCAATATACAATTATCAGTCATTCCCGAGACCATGGTAAAGAGGAGCAAGCATGAAGCACATGATTATTTATCATTATCATTGGTTACAAAATATTGTCTGAATACATATTAATAGGTGCTCCAGAAGTAAGCGCACCAAGATGTCGCACTACCTGAATCCCAACAGGTACACACACATACTATTTTCAGGTTGTGCGCCATCTTGGTACGCATACTTCGACATAATATCTGCTAATAACAAAATGAAACTCTAAATGAACACTTCTTCAATTCATGTTTAGTTTTAATAAATGCCTACAGTAAGCTAATTTATACAAAATGGTAACTTTCTGTGGAAATCAAGGCAACTTATCAACAATATGGACACAAAATGGATTCTTGCCATGTTTTTACAATATGATATCTGCGTCCCTGATGGTATTCGTGGCTGTGTTCCCGTTATCATATTAAATACATAAAATGAGGAGGTGGGTGCATTACCAATATAATGATAAAGGTTAGGAATTCAAATTGGAAAATAAGCACTAAAAATCGTTTTATGTTATTGCTTTCATATCTTAGAATTTATAATGAATGGCGGAACTTAAATTATTTATGATATTTTAATTTTCGAATTGCGGAAAAATAAATTATTCTAATAGTTTTCAATGTATCGATGAGCTGTGGGTAACAAGTTGGTGGCGATTTGAATTGTTTATTCGAGTCGAAATACCCAACCCTAATGACTAGCCACCATATTCAAAAAATGAGAGGACACATCGCCACAAGGACAGTGCGGGATTGCGTTCAAATTCACTCCAACAGGATTTAATCGGCACACGGTAATCGAGATAAAGTTTCAATATTATGTTATCCACATTATCTAAAGGGGGAGGGAGGGGCGAGCCGCGGCCGTTAAGTCGAAGGCAATAGTTAACCCGTCATTCGGGTGCATGTAAAAGCTGCCAAATTTAGAATACTTTTCGCAGTGGCGGCGCGTCAATAGGGCCAACCGGGGCAATGCCCCGGTTGTTTTTTCGGTATAATAAAAAATATTCGAAAAATACCTCAATATCGGTTGCACAGACTGTCTACACTAACCATATTCTCCCGACATGGTTCATTTTTCGCTCGCAAAGCCTTCGCCGAACGTCGACGGGGCGACGCCGATTTTGCCCCGGTTGCTCATTGTATATCGTATTCTCTCTTTTATCTTCCACTCGCCGCGTTTGTCTCGTTTGTTTTCTGTTTCTTTTACCAAATCATCGGGGCTAGCCCCGAAATTATGACGACACAATGCCGACGTTTCTTACAACAACGTGTTGACATATTCACGCATTCCTTCTCGTTCGTTGGTTGCTTGAAGAGTTGATAGTTTCCTCGCCTTCGTTTGTGTCGCTTGTTTCGCTATTTGAATCAGTTAGAGACCTTTAGTCCATTTGCTTTCGATTTTCCACATTCCTTTTGAGCTCCTCACTTCTTTCCGGCTTCGCATTTCTTAGCCTTAGACCTCATAATGAATAAGGTTGATGCACTACTTCGCACTCCGTTTTCGCAGCTGCCGCTGGAACAAAAATTAGAGGTACAACGTCTTGGGCCTTATTAACCAAAAAATTGTTCACTGGAACAATCCCATGACGGAGGAAAGCGTCGGCGTACATTCTGCGCAGAAACTTGGTATAAAAAACACGAATGGTTGTGTTACAGCGAGGACAAAAATGAACTTTTTTGTTTTTATTGCCTACTTTTTGCTACCGCTAAATTGATAGCTCAAACTTATGACGGCGCGGCAGTCATGAGTGGGTCGAAACATGGTGTTCAAGTTTATATAAAAGAAGATTTTCCTCATGCGCATTTTTTACATTGTTATGCACACCAATTTAACCTCGTTATTAAAAATATGTGTCTTGATACCCCTCTCGTCCGTATATTTTTTGCAAATGTTTCGGGGTTTTCTTCATTTTTTTCCGTTTCGCCGAAGCGCTCTGACCTCCTTCGCCAGATATGTAGCCGCCGTCTCCCAGCTTGTGCACCAACACGTTGGAACTTGCGATCACGCGTGGTGCAGGGCGTGTCCGAAATTAGGTCTGAGCTCATTGAGTGTTTCAATGGCATTCAGAGCTCTCCGGTTTGGGACGAACGCTCTGTGAGGGAGGCGGTAGGTCTAAAGCGTCTGCTAGAAGATGGTGAGTTTTCATTTTTTTTCACTTTTTTCTCCACAATATTCTATCACGTGGATGTATTATACGGCGCATTGCAGTCAAGGCTAATGGATGGAGCGTCTGTGCAGTCGTGTATTTCAGACTTCTGCGATGCTGTACCTCGTATCCGGGAAACAATAAAATACGACGACACATGGAGTGCTTCTTTACGCCGCGGGCAAACAACGCAGCGTTTGATTTTGTCTGCAAAGGAATGCTGTGACATTCTGGTGAATCAAATAGGCGATCGTCTGCGCACTGAGCACCTTGCCGCGTTCTCTTTGATGAACCCCAAAAAAATTTTCAAAATTTGCACGTCAATTTCCCATCCATTTGTTGGCTACTGTCTCCAAATTTTACCCCATGATAAACGTGGGTAAATTGGAAAATGAATTGCGATGTATATACACCAATCAAATTTTTTTGAACATCACATCAACTTGCGCGCTCTATGGGTTCCTCATAGATAACACTCTAGTAACTACCTTTGCGGCGTCTGCAAAATTTCTGGACATCATTTTGACGACGCCTATTTCTTCCGCCGACGCAGAGCGAACATTCAGCACGCTGAAGCGTATTAAAACGTATCTCAGAAACACAATGAAGCAAGATAGATTAAATTCCTTGGCTGTTTTATCCATTCACAGAGACGTTATTTCTGGGATGCATGACTTTAATCAGCGCGTTATTGAGCATTTTGCTTCCAAGAAACCGCGGCGTGTTGCATATATGTTCAAGCAGTAGAAGTCTAGCAGCATATATATCTATGAGTGAGCGACGCATGTCCTTATCTTTGCATTACCTTTCCTTTCCTCATAGTAACGTTTTAAACCTTATTTTAGGTTTTGTCTGTCTTTCCCGAAGTTTCTGTTAATATGTCATTGTATTTATCTGGGAAAAGGCCTTTCCTTTTGAAAGAGGTTTCAAAATAAACTATGTCTATATTTATTAATCCCTTGACTTGGACCGGTTTTGAGGACACTTTCTTATCGTTAAAAATGGTCGCTTTTGCCGATTGGTTGTTACCGATGGAAAGGTTTTTATACTCATAAAATGATGGGAGAACTTATAGCGCTCATCCTGTCCCCGTAGATGGGGGTGACTTGGTCCCGCAGTTGCTTGCCCCGGTTGTCAAAATGACCACGCGCCGCCACTGACTTTTCGCAATATTGAAACGCCACATAAAACTATTTCTGATAAACCATGGGAATATTTCATCTTATTGCATTTTATTGTACGTGATGATACCTCGATTGACATTTTGTATAAAATATTAACCTCCCGCATTATAAATCACGAAGCAATATCGAACGGTTAATTAAAATTTCTGATATCTGAGATAACTTTATCTTGTCGGTGGCATTGCGTTGGAAATATAAAAAATTCAATCGTAATACTGTACCCACATTTACCCAATACTAACAAAACACATGTAATATGCGACAACATTTATTTCCAATCACCAAAACTAAGTTTCTAGTATTCTAGTTTAGACTATGATTTTCTAAAATTTCGATGTGTCGTCGTTATTAGCCGTCGCTGGCAAATTACTTGCTCCAAATGTAACATCCACTTTTGTTCTGCTTGAGAACGTATCCATAGTAATGCCTGAAAATATGTGTAAGAATTAATTACTAGTTGTTATTTTAATTACTTATGCCTCGACAGTCCGACCAGGTATGTTGAAGTATAGATCACACTGGCCATCGCTTGACAGTAGCTTGCTGGTTTGTTTGCTTCGCTATGATATTTTAAATTGAACTAAAAAGTATCTCACCTGTAATATTTCAGACTGAACTTATAGCTGCATGTGGTTGGATAAACAATCCTCCACTGGAACGACGAGCAATTCATAACAGGAAGAGTAAACTTGACAGCATAATTGCATTTGTATCCACAGGCGTAATGTTGTTCAAGTTTTGGAATCATATCATTCCAGTATTGGTCGAACTCATCGAGAATTGCGAGATATTGACTGTTGACCTTGCTTTTGTATGCACCGAAGAGATCAGATACAGCTCCTTCAAACTCTTCACCAAAGTAGAAAGCCAACATCTTTTTGTATTGATTATTCTTCATTTTAGAAACCTGGATGTAAGACAATGTTTTTCGATAAATTGAGTAAATTCAGGAGAACTTAAAGGTTGCAGCATAACCATATAGGAAAGTCGGGATTTTTGTACTGATATTTTGTTTTGCCTTTTTCCTTGAAATAATCCGATTCATGTTTTTGATACAATAATTTGTTTAACTATTTTTGAAACTGTTGAAATTCGTATAAATGAGTGACTACAAGATTGAGTTAAAATTTCAGAACTCCGTCACATTGATTAGTTATCTTAATTTTTAGTCTCAATTATATAATCACCTTGGCCAGACCATTCTTCAAAGCTTCTCTCAATTTGTCTTTCTTCTCATTCAAATTCTGAGTATGTTTCTCAATTTTCTTCGTTCTTGTGTTGAGGCAAGCTTGATAACGAGCAGTTATTTTTTCAGCCAACTTTTTCAAATTGTTTTCGTATTTTTCTATCCTTTTGACGTAAACCTTTCCCGAAGTATTCAATCGATCGGCCAACATTTTTTCGTAACATTTGAGAGCTTTAGTTTTCTGACTTGCCAGTTTCATTGTGTATGATTCGATTTTACATAATGCCATCTTGCAGAGGCGTCCTTGCCTAAAAGTAGTAAATAGTATTATTAGGCTTTTACCATTCGGTCGAAATACCCCAACGGAAAGCGAAAAAAAAACAGAAATATTCAGGTGATAAGTCAAATTTGTAGTACATTGCCCGAGTTTTGAAACTTTATACCTGACGTAGTATGTTGCTTCCAAAGCCTTGATCAACCACTTATGTCTCTTTGTAACAATCGTTTGATATTCTTCATAATATTTCTTATGAAGTCCCGTCCATTTCAATTCCCATGCCTTGTATGCTTCCTTCGCAACGCTGACTGCGGTTTTTACTTTCTTGGAAAGATCGAACTCGAATTCGGCGGAAGATTTGTTCACAGTTTCTGTGACGAAATAAGATTTTGTTAGAATGAGTATGCTTGATAACTTAAGACCAAGGCTGAGTCGGTGTCTGTGTCTGTGTGTCATAGATTATGCTTTGTATCTTCAGAGCACATAGAATCATAGACGATAGATGGACTAACTCAAGACCAAGGCTGAGGAGTCGGTGTCTGTGTCTGTGTGAGGAGTCTGTGTCGGTATTTGGTATGTGTTTGTTGGAGTCGAAGCTGGAATCGAATTTTCAAACTTTCTGGATTCAAGATTTGGAGTCAGAGTCGAAATTTGAATTCTCCGAAGCCCGAATTTCAGACGTTTCGTAAGAACGAAAGAAATTAAAATTTTGTACAGTAATTTAAAAAAGTTATGTTCATTATGGCTGAGCGTTCCTGGCAATTTATTAAAGAATGATTGCATACGCCAAAGCTTTTAGCCTCAAAATCTGATTCCCCGAGTATTCGGAGCCGGAGTCAACTTTTTCAACTCAGATTCGGAGTCGATTGTTAATGTTCTCCGACTCTACAGCTCTGGTTTGAATTGCATAGCTAACACGAAGAAAAGTATTGCATTTGACTATAGAATTTTAGTGTGCTTAAGATATCTAAATCTAAAATTAAATTTTCAATAAATACCGATATCGCAAGTTTTCAATTTCTTGAATTCAGGCTTCTTCCAGGCATAATATCTATAATTAGCAAACTTGAAGCAACTAATTTTCTTCGTGTATCGGAAAGTCCACCATGTTCCAAGTTTTTTGCTGAAATGAAATATTGTTTTTAATAAGTCTTCGACTTTGAATAAAACTCTTTTTACTTTTCTCACAAGTAATTTGCCAAAGCATACTTACAAGGTATTGCTTGAAAGTGGGAAATCGGAAATTTTTCGCAAAGAACCACTAAGCTCTTAGACTAGCTGTCAGGGAAATTATACTCCTAGTATACTTAATATTGCAATACTAATATTAAATACTAATGAAGCTTGAGTTTGTGTTTATTTTGCTAAAATTCTGCTAGTTGATCAGCAGACAAAAATTGTGAGTCAACTTTAATAAATTTTCCTATCAAACTAACCAGAAAAGTGTTTCAAATTGGCATTAAATATTCTTTAAAACATTGACAAGTTTTACCATGAATTATAATACTTCTTCTTGAAAAAGTTCAAGCATCCAGTGTATGTTGTGCATTGATAAGAGCATGCATATCTTTGAACTATCACATCTTTGAAACCGTTAATTTTGTCCGCGTAGGAATTAAAAGTGACATCAAGTTTGTTTGATAATTTGGTTTTATATTCATTCACAACAGCGTCGACAATTTCTTTTTCCCAGGTTTTTGATCCTAAAAAATCAAAAATATTGTTAAAAATAATGTAAAATGTTAGCGAAACGTAGCGTTAATAATGTTAACTCACCATGCATCTTATATAAAAGACAGCGATAAACTTTAACCTTTTTCTCGTTGAGTTTACTCATAACTTTCTTGAAATGAGCAAAATACTCTTTGATCCGTCCGGTAAGTGCCTTCTTGAATTGAGCAATTTTCTCAGATCGAGTTTGGAAGCATTTTAGTGCTCTGGTTTAATATATGAAGGAAAAGTTATTTCACGTGATTTTACCTTTGTTGTTTTTAAATGAATTTTTATTGTTGTTTAAATTAGCAGAACATACAGAAGTGGAAATTTTCTCAATATATTACAGAAAACATTACGTTGTATCAGTAAAGTTACTTAAAAAAAGCGTTAAATAATCGAGCTTACGCATTGACGATCCTTCCATGGAAAGCAATCAACTTGTTGTGTCTCTTCTGAATTGCATATTTGTATTTAATAGCGGTGATAGAAGCCATTTTGTCAATTTTTGCTGTGAATGTGGATACAGCTTTATCCTTTTTCTCCGAAACAGCTGCTCTGCGCTCCTCAGGGACGTATCTATATATATAAATACCGAAAAATAAATAGTTTCCTGAATAGAATTAGACGTTAAGAAATTTTCGATGCCAACAAGACTTGGCTTTTAGAATAAAAAAAAAATTTAATTCCATTTCTTAGTTTCGATTTTAATTTTAGTATTATTGCACTGAACCGATGTATGAAAGAAAATTAACATAAAAAATACTTCATAAATTCTATTGTATATTCATTGACTCTATCGGCAAATTTAGTCTTGCAACTCTCCATTCTCAAGTTGAAATCAACAAGCCAAGTATCGTAATGTTCGTTCATCTCCTTCAATATTGCATCTGCCTTTGACTTCAGCTTCTTCTCAAGATTGGTCTTGAATTCGATTTTGGTCATTTCTGTGTTTTTGAGAAAGTAAAATAGAAATGAAGTTACATTGAAAATCGATGGAGGTAATGGAAGGCAACAAATCTGAGAGAGAGAAAAAAAAGAAGGAAGGGAAGAGAGAAACAATGAAAAGAATATGAGTGAGATTTTAAAAAGAAGAGAGTGGCGAACAGAGAGAACTTTTTAATAAAAACGAGAAAAGAGAAATCTATCGTTCTGAAATGCAAAGGTATTAATGTCTTGAAGAAATGAATAATTATTACCTTGAAAATCATCTGTTCCACATTTAGTTCCAGGATAAGAACTCATCACGGAAGAATAATATTTGGTAGTGAACCAGGAGGTGGAAAAATGAACACGAAACTTGAGACATGCCGAAGTAGGGAAGACGTAGAATCTCCTGATGGAATATTTAGTGTAACCACATGGATGTTGAACATAGGAGGCTGCGTTGGCAATCTGTATAAAGAAAATAGGTTGCGTGATATTATAGACTGTAGAGCAAAGATTTTACCAAATTCGAATTCAAATAGATATAGTAAAATAGACTTACCGCCAGGCAAGCCAGAAGTAAGATCAGGATCCTCATTTTGTGTCTTGTTTCGAAGTTCTTCGAGTTGAGACTGATTCGATTCATGTTTCCGTGGCCTATTTATACCCCGAAACAGAATATCTTGAACCGTACTGGCGCCGATAAAACACTCCTTGTTGCTATTTTGTCGTTCAAAACATGCATAATCATCCTACTCGAATAAACTTATGGATTCCGTAATTTCGATATGTGTATATATTATGAGGCTTTCCCAGTGCAGTTTTGTTGAACGATCAAGTTTTGATAACTCGAGACACGGGAAAGATAATCCATTTGCAGTTCAAACTTGCAATATTAAATCAGCAGATAAGATTCAGAAGTAGGCTTAATACATTTTGCATGGTGATTTCATCTTCTTGTTTTTACAACCCGTTCTCGATTCCTTACTTTTTACATTATTAGTTTTCAATGTGTTCAATGAAACTTATCCTGTTACAATTTTTGTTTTAACTATGCTGTTTTCGATTTCAAACAAAAATCCGAGGAAGACATAAAAAACATTTTATAGCACGAATCCGTGTATTTTGCACCTATGGATTAATGCTTCGATATAGCGTTGAGAGATTTAAATCAGTATCATTATGTCATACTAATGCTGGATAGTAATTACAAGACATCGAAGTGTAGGATTAGATCCCAGACCTGGCGCCGTTTATCTAAATTATGTATGTGGTATCTAAGCAACTTCAGAACATCACATTTTGAAGTGATGCGGTGTGTTTTGAATCCAACTGTTTCGTTGCATTGTAATTGTTCATTCTTGGCATCTCGTTATTTGAATATACACAGAATATCATGCCGAAAAACCATGAAGCTAATGATATAGATATATTCAAATCGTTCAATTCGTTCGTTTATTACTCCAGACCGCTGTGGTCCATATAAAAACAACACAACAAATAAACATAAGCAAAACAAAAATAACGCAATAAATACATAAAATACCTGATATGACAATCAGATTCACAGTAAGTCTCAAAAAAGAGTTATAATATAGCAATTCAAGAGACCAAAAGTGAGGTATAGAATCTAAGGTAGCCCGTGACAAACAGTATCTGGGAATCAAATAATGATTGTGTAGATTTATATATATAGATATATATAGATTTCAAGACTCTTCATTTCGTTATATATTATAAATCTCTATCCAGATATGAACTAGATATGGTGAATATGTCGAATATGTCGTTTGTGAATTTATTATACTTAATATCATCATTTAAAAGGTTTCACGAATGTTTTATGTGTACATAGCCATGGCTACATAAATGTTCTGTACGTACATGTGACGTATATATATTTAAAAATCCATATATCCCACAGCCATGAGCCGTTTAAAACTCCGTTTACTTTTTGCATCCTTTCAATGCATAGGAACATTAGGAACTTTTTCTCATCAATAATATATTCTGTAGAGTACATTGATATTTATCTATCTTTATCTAATTATTTATCTAATTTATCTATGGAAATTCCCTTGACCCCGGACTCAGAAAAATACTGTCTATACTTCACCATGGCAAAAATAAATAAAGCAATTACCAGCTGGGGTACACATTTATAATCATCATTCAGATTCAAAATATTTAACTGCCCACAGTTTAACAGTCTCGTTCTATTTAATTAGTCTACCAAAAAAGGTTATTCAAAAAATCTTGTAATCTTAAGAGAGAAATTTTTGATTACTTTTACTTGAAATTTAACGCGAAATTATTTCACTTTATTTCATTCAATTCTATCATTGTTGCGATTGTGAAATTTTTCCCCCTGATTAACGATATAATTCAGACTACGTCTTATTTTCGGGGAAACACGGTTGTCAAAGAAACGCCAAATGAATACGCATTTTGTCACACAGACCAACTTACATTTTTTATTATATGAACAAAACATATTTTTCCGATTATCGTGTTACTATTATGGTACTGATGTGAAAAATTCTTTGTAAATTTTTTTTAGACGACTAATAATCACTGACAATCTGAGTATCGATTTGTATTGCCAGGATAAACTAGCAAAGAGTGAAAAATCAGGAAACATCTGATACTTCTTTGTATTTGATACTTCTTACTTAATCAAACTGTTTCCGACAAGAATAGGAAACTCAAATTTACCAAATCAGAGGAGGTTCAGATGTCAATAAAACAGGAGAGCAATACTCAAATATATGGAGACAAATACCAATCATGAGTACCAGTACGGTAGATTTGGAAGCACCAAGTTAGTAGAGATCGCCGGACAAACAATACGGAGTCGGTCGAGTAATACGAAATAAAAAGTGTTCCCCTTTAGTTAAAATAAAAAGCAAAATATTTCGTAAAATATCGTGCACCATGAAACTCATAACAAATTTCAATAAAGAATATGAAAGTGATACCCAGGCTTCAGCCATATTTGAAAGACTTAATTCGAAAACGATCGGCATATTAGTTCCCGACAAAAAATTTGCTCAACAACAAATATTATCCTCAAAACAAAAGTCATCAGCAAAAACACCAATATGTACATTTTTTTCCAATGAGCTATCATAAGTCTAGTTCGCTTTTGGTGTTTCCGTTATCAGCATGTAATTCATTCCTGATGCGGATCTTGTTAACTCCTACTACGCGGCCAGCACCTGCATTCAAAGTGGATTTGAAAAGAAATTGAAAGTGATAGAGGAATTTGTGAAGGAGCGTGTAAGAAATTTGTGTGAAATATGTAAAACTGACAAACTTGGTTTTAACAAAATATATGAAAAGGTAGAAAAGACAAGAAAGTTTATTGAACAGAGTAGTCTAACATAACGTGGACAAAAATAACTTGACCTATATTTTTTAATTTTGGGAACATTGATGTATGGGAACATTAAGTAGAGATATATTATAATATCGTCACGCTAATACCCGAATTGCGTAAGTCATTTTTTGGCGGTTTTGAGTTTTTCATAAAATAGGTATTTATGTAATGCTGCGCACCTGTCTGTTAAGTCAGATTTTGTTTTAAGAATTCCGAAACCCATAAAAATAGAGATTTTGTATGATATGCAAATTTGTTCAATTGTTTCGTCATAATGAATTATCATTGATAACGCAGGACTATGACGTCACAGAGGCAAAATAACCTCGGCAAATGATTTTCGAGTTTTTGCATCTCAGATTCTAGCTTAGCGCTTATAAATTTCAATTTATACTACAGTATAGGAAGGCGTGCACTTGTGATATTCACTGTCTGAGTCCAATTCCCCTTGGTTGGCTTTTATATAAGGGTACATTGCTGTTTTATTCTATATAGTTTGGTTTTCAGTACTGGTACATATAGTCAAGTTGCAAAATTGCGTGTGTCTCCAAGTCATTGACACATTTCTGCCTAAGTCACAGTGCACCATTATGACGTCACATGACTGCGTCATACAAATTAACTTAAATCCGGCTACGATCAAAAAATTGAACTTTGGCAAATTATTGACTCTGAATGGCATGACAATATCATTAGGAAGTTTTTCACGTTTTTCTCAAAACTGCTAAAAATGACTTACGCGATTCGGTTATTAGCGTGACGATATACTTGTGTAATTAGCTAGACAAATTTGAAAATTTAGCTATTTTTGGTATTTTTGATAGCTCAGGAAATGCTTTATAAATACCTGCTATCGGGGGGCTATTAACATGCCTAACTCGCGATCCACTGAACTTAAATATTGCGGTGTATTATTGAAAAATGTATTGGGCAAATCCATACTTGAATAAATCCTTCAATGCAAAATCAAAATGCGTTTTGAGGATTTGTAATTTTACGGAAACATCGTAAGTCTAATGCATAGGAACCCTTCTTCATTTCATTAGGTTAAAAGGAAAGAGAAGAAAATATAGTATACATACAATATACAAATATCAGTCATTTCCGAGACCATGGTAAAGAGGAGCAAGCATCGAGCACATGAATATTTATTATTGTCATTGGTCACAAAATATTGTCTGAATACATATTAATAATATTTGCCAATAACAAAATGAAACTCTAAATGAACACTTCTTCAATTCATGTTTAGTTTAATGGATGTGCACAGTAAGCTAATTTATACAAAATGATAACTTTCTGTGGAAATCAAGGCAACTTATCAACAATATGGACACAAAATGGATTCTTGCCATGACAATATGACGCCATAAAATTAATCACATGGCGAGCCGCGGCCGTTAAGTCGAAGGGAATAGTTAACCCGTCATTCGGGTGCATGTAAAAGATGACTAATTTAGAATACTTTTCGCAATATTGAAACGCCACATAAAACTATTTCTGATAAACCATGTGAATATTTCATCTTATTGCACGTGATGTTACCTCGATTGACATTTTAAATTGACATCAAAATGTTAAACTCCCGCATTATAAATCACGGGGCAATATCGAACGGTTAATTAAAATTTCTGATAGCTGAGATAACTTGAGAGATATCTTGTCGGCGGCATTGCGTTGGGAATATGAAAAATGCATTCGTAATGCTGTACCCACATTTACCCAATACTAACAAAACACATGTAATATGCGACAACATTTATTTCAACAATCACCAAATCTAAGTTTCTAGTTTAGACTATGATTATCTAAAATTTCGATGTGTCGTCGTTATTAGCCGTCACTTGCAAATTATTTGCTCCAAATGTAACATCCACTTTTGTTCTGCTTGAGAACGTATCCATAGTAATGCCTGAAAATATGTGTAAGAATTAATTACCAGTTGTTATTTTAATTACTTATGACTCGACAGTCCAACTGGTATGTTTAAGTATAGATCACACTGGCCAACGCTAAACAGTCGCCTGCTGTTTGTTCGCTTCGCTATGATATTTATATCAAACTAAATAAATATCTCACCTGTAATATTTCAGACTGAACTTATAGCTGCATGTGGTTGGATAAACAATCCTCCACTGGAACGACGAGCAATTCATAACAGGAAGAGTAAACTTGACAGCATAATTGCATTTGTATCCACAGGCGTAATGTTGTTCAAGTTTTGGAATCATATCATTCCAGTATTGGTCGAACTCATCGAGAATTGCGAGATATTGACTGTTGACCTTGCTTTTGTATGCACCGAAGAGATCAGATACAGCTCCTTCAAACTCTTCGCCAAAGTAGAAAGCCAACATCTTTTTGTATTGATTAATCTTCATTTTAGAAACCTGGATGTAAGACCATATTTTTCGATAATTTGAGTAAATTCAGGAGAAATCAAAGGTTGCAGCACGACCGGGATTTTTGTACTGATATTTTGTTTTGCCCTTTTCCTTAAAATATTCCGATTCATGTTTTTGATATAATAATTTGTTTAACAATTTTCGAAAATGTTGAAATGAGTGACTGCAAAATTGAGTTAAAATTTCAGAATTCCGTCACATTGATTAGTTATCATAGTTTTTAGTCTCAACAATATAATCACCTTGGTCAGACCATTCTTCAACGCTTCTCTCAATTTGTCTTTCTTCTCATTCAAAGTCTGAGTATGTTTCTCAATTTTCTTCATTCTTGTGTTGAGGCAAGTTTGATAACGAGCAGTTATTTTTTCAGCCAACTTTTTCAAATTGGTTTCGTATTTTTCTATCCTTTTGACGTAAATCTTCCCCGATGTACTTAATCGATCTGCCAACATTTTTTCGTAACATTTGAGAGCTTTAGTTTTCTGACTTGCCAGTTTCATTGTGTATGATTCGATTTTACATAATGCCATCTTGCAGAGGCGTCCTTGCCTAAAAGTAGTAAATAGTATTATTAGGCTTCTACAATTTCGGTCGAAATACCCCAACGGAAAGCGAAAAAAACCAAATTCAAATTTGTAGTACATTGCCCGAGTTGTGAAACTTTATACCTGACGTAGTATGTTGCTTCCAAAGCCTTGATCAACCACTTATGTCTCTTTGTAACAATCGTTTGATATTCTTCATAATATTTCTTATGAAGTCCCGTCCATTTCAATTCCCATGCCTTGTATGCTTCCTTCGCAACGCTGACTAAGGTTTTTACTTTCTTGGAAAGATCGACCTCGAATTCGGCGGGAGATTTGTTCACAGTTTCTGTGACGAAATAAGATTTTGTTAGAATGAGCATGCTTGATAACTTAAGACCAAGGCTGAGTCGGTGTCTGTGTGTCATAGATTATGCTTTGTATCTCCAGAGCACATAGAATCATAGACGATAGATGGACTAACTTAAGACCAAGGCTGAGGAGTCGGTGTCTGTGTGAGGAGTCTGTGTCGGTATTTGGTATGTGTTTGTTGGAGTCGAAGCTGGAATCGAATTTTCAAACTTTCTGGATTCAAGATTTGGAGTCAGAGTCGAAATTTGAATTCTCCGAAGCCCGAATTTCAGACGTTTCGTAAGAACGAAAGAAATTAAAATTTTGTACAGTAATTTAAAAAAGTTATGTTCATTATGGCTGAGCGTTCCTGGCAATTTATTAAAGAATGATTGCATACGCCAAAGCTTTTAGCCTCAAAATCTGATTCCCCGAGTATTCGGAGCCGGAGTCAACTTTTTCAACTCAGATTCGGAGTCGATTGTTAATGTTCTCCGACTCTACGTTTGAATTGCATAGCTAACACGAAGAAAAGTATTGCATTTGACTATAGAATTTTAGTGTGCTTAAGATATCTAAATCTAAAATTAAATTTTCAATAAATACCGATATCGCAAGTTTTCAATTTCTTGAATTCAGGCTTCTTCCAGGCATAATATCTATAATTAGCAAACTTGAAGCAACTAATTTTCTTCGTGTATCGGAAAGTCCACCATGTTCCAAGTTTTTTGCTGAAATGAAATATTGTTTTTAATAAGTCTTCGACTTTGAATAAAACTCTTTTTACTTTTCTCACAAGTAATTTGCCAAAGCATACTTACAAGGTATTGCTTGAAAGTGGGAAATCGGAAATTTTTCGCAAAGAACCACTAAGCTCTTAGACTAGCTGTCAGGGAAATTATACTCCTAGTATACTTAATATTGCAATACTAATATTAAATACTAATGAAGCTTGAGTTTGTGTTTGTTTTGCTAAAATTCTGCTAGTTGATCAGCAGACAAAAATTGTGAGTCAACTTTAATAAATTTTCCTATCAAACTAACCAGAAAAGTGTTTCAAATTGGCATTAAATATTCTTTATAACATTGACAAGTTTTACCATGAATTATAATACTTCTTCTTGAAAAAGTTCAAGCATCCAGTGTATGTTGTGCATTGATAAGAGCATGCATATCTTTGAACTATCACATCTTTGAAACCGTTAATTTTGTCCGCGTAGGAATTAAAAGTGACATCAAGTTTGTTTGATAATTTGGTTTTATATTCATTCACAACAGCGTCGACAATTTCTTTTTCCCAGGTTTTTGATCCTAAAAAATCAAAAATATTGTTAAAAATAATGTAAAATGTTAGCGAAACGTAGCGTTAATAATGTTAACTCACCATGCATCTTATATAAAAGACAGCGATAAACTTTAACCTTTTTCTCGTTGAGTTTACTCATAACTTTCTTGAAATGAGCAAAATACTCTTTGATCCGTCCGGTAAGTGCCTTCTTGAATTGAGCAATTTTGTCAGATCGAGTTTGGAAGCATTTTAGTGCTCTGGTTTAATATATGAAGGAAAAGTTATTTCACGTGATTTTAACTTTGTTGTTTTTAAATGAATTTTTATTGTTGTTTAAATTAGCAGAACATACAGAAGTGGAAATTTTCTCAATATATTACAGAACACATTACGTTGCATCAGTAAAGTTACTTAAAAAGACGTTAAATAATCGAGCTTACGCATTGACGATCCTTCCGTGGAACGCAATCAACTTGTTGTGTCTCTTCTGAATTGCAGATTTGTATTTAATAGCGGTGGTAGAAGCCATTTTGTCAATTTTTGCTGTGAATGTGGATACAGCTTTATCCATTTTCTCCGAAACAGCTGCTCTGCGCTCCTCAGGGACGTATCTATATATATAAATGCCGAAAAATAAAAAGTTTTCTGTATAGAATTCGACGTTTAGACATTTTCGATATGCCAACAAGACTTGGCTTTTGGAATAAAAAAAAAATTTAAATTCATTTCTTATTTTCGATTTTAATTTTAATATTAAAGTGCATTGAACCGATCTATGAAAGATCTATGAAAAATTAACTTCAAAAATACTTCAAAAATTTATTTGTATATTCATTGACTCTATCGGCAAATGTAGTCTTGCAACTCTCCATTCTCAAGTTGAAATTAACAAGCCAAGTATCGTAATGTTCGTTCATCTCCTTCAATATTGCATCTGCCTTTGACTTCAGCTTCTTCTCAAGATTGGTCTTGAATTCGATTTTGGTCATTTCTGTGTTTTTGAGAAAGTAAAATAGAAATGAAGTTACATTGAATATCGATGGAAGGCAACAAATCTGAGGGAGAGAAAAAAAGAAAGAAGGGAAGAGAGAAACAATGAAATGAATATGAGAGAGATTTTAAAAATGAGAGAGTGGCGAACAGAGAGAACTTTTTATTAAAAACGAGAAAAGAGAAATCTATCGTTCTGAAATGCAAAGGTATTAATGTCTTGAAGAAATGAATAATTATTACCTTGAAAATCATCTGTTCCACATTTAGTTCCAGGATAAGAACTCATCACGGAGGAATAATATTTGGTAGTGAACCAGGAGGTGGAAAAATGAACACGAAACTTGAGACATGCCGAAGTAGGGAAGACGTAGAATCTCCTGATGGAATATTTAGTGTAACCACATGGATGTTGAACATAGGAGGCTGCGTTGGCAATCTGTATAAAGAAAATAGGTTGCGTGATATTATAGACTGTAGAGCAAATATTTTACCAAATTCGAATTCAAATAGATATAGTAAAATAGACTTACCGCCAGGCAAGCCAGAAGTAAGATCAGGATCCTCATTTTGTGTCTTGTTTCGAAGTTCTTCGAGTTGAGACTGATTCGATTCATGCTTCCGTGGCCTATTTATACCCCGAAACAGAATATCTTGAACCGTACTGGCGCCGATAAAACACTCCTGGTTGCTATTTTGTCGTTCAAAACATGCATAATCATCCTACTCGAATAAACTTATGGATTCCGTAATTTCGATATGTGTATATATTATGAGGCTTTCCCAGTGCAGTTTTGTTGAACGATCAAGTTTTGATAACTCGAGACACGGGAAAGATAATCCATTTGCAGTTCAAACTTGCAATTTTAAATCAGCAGATAAGATTCAGAAGTAGGCTTAATACATTTTGCATGGTGATTTCATCTTCTTGTTTTTACAACCCGTTCTCGATTCCTTACTTTTTACATTATCAGTTTTCAATGTGTTCAATGAAACTTATCCTGTTACAATTTTTGTTTTAACTATGCTGTTTTCGATTTCAAACAAAAATCCGAGGAAGACATAAAAAACATTTTATAGCACGAATCCGTGTATTTTGCACCTATGGATTAATGCTTCGATATAGCGTTGAGAGATTTAAATCAGTATCATTATGTCATACTAATGCTGGATAGTAATTACAAGACATCGAAGTGTAGGATTAGATCCCAGACCTGGCGCCGTTTATCTAAATTATGTATGTGGTATCTAAGCAACTTCAGAACATCACATTTTGAAGTGATGCGGTGTGTTTTGAATCCAACTGTTTCGTTGCATTGTAATTGTTCATTCTTGGCATCTCGTTATTTGAATATACACAGAATATCATGCCGAAAAACCATGAAGCTAATGATATAGATATATTCAATTCGTTCAATTCGTTCGTTTATTACTCCAGACCTCTGTGGTCCATATAAAAACAACACAACAAATAAACATAAGCAAAACAAAAATAACGCAATAAATACATAAAATACCTGATACGACAATCAGATTCACAGTAAGTCTCAATAAAGAGTTATAATATAGCAATTCAAGAGACCAAAAGTGAGGTATAGAATCTAAGGTAGCCCGTGACAAACAGTATCTGGGAATCAAATAATGATTGTATAGATTTATATATATAGATATATATAGATTTCAAGACTCTTCATTTCGTTATATATTATAAATCTCTATCCAGATATGAACTAGATATGGTGAATATGTCGAATATGTCGTTTGTGAATTTATTATACTTAATATCATCATTTAAAAGGTTTCACGGATGTTTTATGTGTACATAGTCATGGCTACATAAATGTTCTGTACGTACATGTGACGTATATATATTTAAAAATCCATATATCCCACAGCCATGAGCCGTTTAAAACTCCGTTTACTTTTTGCATCCTTTCAATGCATAGGAACATTAGAAACTTTTTCTCATCAATAATATATTCTGTAGAGTACATTGATATTTATCTATCTTTATCTAATTATTTATCTAATTTATCTATGGAAATTCCCTTGACCCCGGACTCAGAAAAATACTGTCTATACTTCACCATGGCAAAAATAAATAAAGCAATTACCAGCTGGGGTACACATTTATAATCATCATTCAGATTCAAAATATTTAACTGCCCACAGTTTAACAGTCTCGTTCTATTTAATTAGTCTACCAAAAAAGGTTATTCAAAAAATCTTGTAATCTTAAGAGAGAAATTTTTGATTACTTTTACTTGAAATTTAACGCGAAATTATTTCACTTTATTTCATTCAATTCTATCATTGTTGCGATTGTGAAATTTTTCCCCCTGATTAACGATATAATTCAGACTACGTCTTATTTTCGGGGAAACACGGTTGTCAAAGAAACGCCAAATGAATACGCATTTTGTCACACAGACCAACTTACATTTTTTATTATATGAACAAAACATATTTTTCCGATTATCGTGTTACTATTATGGTACTGATGTGAAAAATTCTTTGTAAATTTTTTTTAGACGACTAATAATCACTGACAATCTGAGTATCGATTTGTATTGCCAGGATAAACTAGCAAAGAGTGAAAAATCTAGAAACATCTGATACTTCTTTGTATTTGATACTTCTTACTTAATCAAACTGTTTCCGACAAGAATAGGAAACTCAAATTTACCAAATCAGAGGAGGTTCAGATGTCAATAAAACAGGAGAGCAATACTCAAATATATGGAGACAAATACCAATCATGAGTACCAGTACGGTAGATTTGGAAGCACCAAGTTAGTAGAGATCGCCGGACAAACAATACGGAGTCGGTCGAGTAATACGAAATAAAAAGTGTTCCCCTTTAGTTAAAATAAAAAGCAAAATATTTCGTAAAATATCGTGCACCATGAAACTCATAACAAATTTCAATAAAGAATATGAAAGTGATACCCAGGCTTCAGCCATATTTGAAAGACTTAATTCGAAAACGATCGGCATATTAGTTCCCGACAAAAAATTTGCTCAACAACAAATATTATCCTCAAAACAAAAGTCATCAGCAAAAACACCAATATGTACATTTTTTTCCAATGAGCTATCATAAGTCTAGTTCGCTTTTGGTGTTTCCGTTATCAGCATGTAATTCATTCCTGATGCGGATCTTGTTAACTCCTACTACGCGGCCAGCACCTGCATTCAAAGTGGATTTGAAAAGAAATTGAAAGTGATAGAGGAATTTGTGAAGGAGCGTGTAAGAAATTTGTGTGAAATATGTAAAACTGACAAACTTGGTTTTAACAAAATATATGAAAAGGTAGAAAAGACAAGAAAGTTTATTGAACAGAGTAGTCTAACATAACGTGGACAAAAATAACTTGACCTATATTTTTTAATTTTGGGAACATTGATGTATGGGAACATTAAGTAGAGATATATTATAATATCGTCACGCTAATACCCGAATTGCGTAAGTCATTTTTTGGCGGTTTTGAGTTTTTCATAAAATAGGTATTTATGTAATGCTGCGCACCTGTCTGTTAAGTCAGATTTTGTTTTAAGAATTCCGAAACCCATAAAAATAGAGATTTTGTATGATATGCAAATTTGTTCAATTGTTTCGTCATAATGAATTATCATTGATAACGCAGGACTATGACGTCACAGAGGCAAAATAACCTCGGCAAATGATTTTCGAGTTTTTGCATCTCAGATTCTAGCTTAGCGCTTATAAATTTCAATTTATACTACAGTATAGGAAGGCGTGCACTTGTGATATTCACTGTCTGAGTCCAATTCACCTTGGTTGGCTTTTATATAAGGGTACATTGCTGTTTTATTCTATATAGTTTGGTTTTCAGTACTGGTACATATAGTCAAGTTGCAAAATTGCGTGTGTCTCCAAGTCATTGACACATTTCTGCCTAAGTCACAGTGCACCATTATGACGTCACATGACTGCGTCATACAAATTAACTTAAATCCGGCTACGATCAAAAAATTGAACTTTGGCAAATTATTGACTCTCAATGGCATGACAATATCATTAGGAAGTTTTTCACGTTTTTCTCAAAACTGCTAAAAATGACTTACGCGATTCGGTTATTAGCGTGACGATATACTTGTGTAATTAGCTAGACAAATTTGAAAATTTAGCTATTTTTGGTATTTTTGATAGCTCAGGAAATGCTTTATAAATACCTGCTATCGGGGGACCTATAACATGCCTAACTCGCGATCCACTGAACTTAAATAATGCGGTTTATTATTAAAAAATGTGGTGCTCCCGAAGTATGCGAACCAAGATGGCGGACATCGAAACGTAACACGGGTAACAGGTTAGGGTTAGGCGATAATTTTTTTCCAATTTTCCTTATTTTAGTCCTATTATCAGAGAGCCTCCCGTAGTATTTATACCTAAAATTATGGCCTAACCTTAACCTAGTACACATATTACATTCCGATGTCCGCCATCTTGGTTCGCATACTTCGGGAGCCCCAAAAATGTATTGGGCAAATCCATACTTGAATAAATCCTTCAATGTAAAATCAAATTGTGTTTTGAGGATTTGTAATTTTACGGAAACGCCGTGAGTCTAATGCATAGAAACCCTTTTCTCATTTCATTAGGTTAAAAGTAAAGAGAAGAAAACATAGTATACATGCAATATACAATTATCAGTCATTCCCGAGACCATGGTAAAGAGGAGCAAGCATGAAGCACATGATTATTTATCATTATCATTGGTTACAAAATATTGTCTGAATACATATTAATAGGTGCTCCAGAAGTAAGCGCACCAAGATGTCGCACTACCTGAATCCCAACAGGTACACACACATACTATTTTCAGGTTGTGCGCCATCTTGGTACGCATACTTCGACATAATATCTGCTAATAACAAAATGAAACTCTAAATGAACACTTCTTCAATTCATGTTTAGTTTTAATAAATGCCTACAGTAAGCTAATTTATACAAAATGGTAACTTTCTGTGGAAATCAAGGCAACTTATCAACAATATGGACACAAAATGGATTCTTGCCATGTTTTTACAATATGATATCTGCGTCCCTGATGGTATTCGTGGCTGTGTTCCCGTTATCATATTAAATACATAAAATGAGGAGGTGGGTGCATTACCAATATAATGATAAAGGTTAGGAATTCAAATTGGAAAATAAGCACTAAAAATCGTTTTATGTTATTGCTTTCATATCTTAGAATTTATAATGAATGGCGGAACTTAAATTATTTATGATATTTTAATTTTCGAATTGCGGAAAAATAAATTATTCTAATAGTTTTCAATGTATCGATGAGCTGTGGGTAACAAGTTGGTGGCGATTTGAATTGTTTATTCGAGTCGAAATACCCAACCCTAATGACTAGCCACCATATTCAAAAAATGAGAGGACACATCGCCACAAGGACAGTGCGGGATTGCGTTCAAATTCACTCCAACAGGATTTAATCGGCACACGGTAATCGAGATAAAGTTTCAATATTATGTTATCCACATTATCTAAAGGGGGAGGGAGGGGCGAGCCGCGGCCGTTAAGTCGAAGGCAATAGTTAACCCGTCATTCGGGTGCATGTAAAAGCTGCCAAATTTAGAATACTTTTCGCAGTGGCGGCGCGTCAATAGGGCCAACCGGGGCAATGCCCCGGTTGTTTTTTCGGTATAATAAAAAATATTCGAAAAATACCTCAATATCGGTTGCACAGACTGTCTACACTAACCATATTCTCCCGACATGGTTCATTTTTCGCTCGCAAAGCCTTCGCCGAACGTCGACGGGGCGACGCCGATTTTGCCCCGGTTGCTCATTGTATATCGTATTCTCTCTTTTATCTTCCACTCGCCGCGTTTGTCTCGTTTGTTTTCTGTTTCTTTTACCAAATCATCGGGGCTAGCCCCGAAATTATGACGACACAATGCCGACGTTTCTTACAACAACGTGTTGACATATTCACGCATTCCTTCTCGTTCGTTGGTTGCTTGAAGAGTTGATAGTTTCCTCGCCTTCGTTTGTGTCGCTTGTTTCGCTATTTGAATCAGTTAGAGACCTTTAGTCCATTTGCTTTCGATTTTCCACATTCCTTTTGAGCTCCTCACTTCTTTCCGGCTTCGCATTTCTTAGCCTTAGACCTCATAATGAATAAGGTTGATGCACTACTTCGCACTCCGTTTTCGCAGCTGCCGCTGGAACAAAAATTAGAGGTACAACGTCTTGGGCCTTATTAACCAAAAAATTGTTCACTGGAACAATCCCATGACGGAGGAAAGCGTCGGCGTACATTCTGCGCAGAAACTTGGTATAAAAAACACGAATGGTTGTGTTACAGCGAGGACAAAAATGAACTTTTTTGTTTTTATTGCCTACTTTTTGCTACCGCTAAATTGATAGCTCAAACTTATGACGGCGCGGCAGTCATGAGTGGGTCGAAACATGGTGTTCAAGTTTATATAAAAGAAGATTTTCCTCATGCGCATTTTTTACATTGTTATGCACACCAATTTAACCTCGTTATTAAAAATATGTGTCTTGATACCCCTCTCGTCCGTATATTTTTTGCAAATGTTTCGGGGTTTTCTTCATTTTTTTCCGTTTCGCCGAAGCGCTCTGACCTCCTTCGCCAGATATGTAGCCGCCGTCTCCCAGCTTGTGCACCAACACGTTGGAACTTGCGATCACGCGTGGTGCAGGGCGTGTCCGAAATTAGGTCTGAGCTCATTGAGTGTTTCAATGGCATTCAGAGCTCTCCGGTTTGGGACGAACGCTCTGTGAGGTAGGCGGTAGGTCTAAAGCGTCTGCTAGAAGATGGTGAGTTTTCATTTTTTTTCACTTTTTTCTCCACAATATTCTATCACGTGGATGTATTATACGGCGCATTGCAGTCAAGGCTAATGGATGGAGCGTCTGTGCAGTCGTGTATTTCAGACTTCTGCGATGCTGTACCTCGTATCCGGGAAACAATAAAATACGACGACACATGGAGTGCTTCTTTACGCCGCGGGCAAACAACGCAGCGTTTGATTTTGTCTGCAAAGGAATGCTGTGACATTCTGGTGAATCAAATAGGCGATCGTCTGCGCACTGAACACCTTGCCGCGTTCTCTTTGATGAACCCCAAAAAAATTTTCAAAATTTGCACGTCAATTTCCCATCCATTTGTTGGCTACTGTCTCCAAATTTTACCCCATGATAAACGTGGGTAAATTGGAAAATGAATTGCGATGTATATACACCAATCAAATTTTTTTGAACATCACATCAACTTGCGCGCTCTATGGGTTCCTCATAGATAACACTCTAGTAACTACCTTTGCGGCGTCTGCAAAATTTCTGGACATCATTTTGACGACGCCTATTTCTTCCGCCGACGCAGAGCGAACATTCAGCACGCTGAAGCGTATTAAAACGTATCTCAGAAACACAATGAAGCAAGATAGATTAAATTCCTTGGCTGTTTTATCCATTCACAGAGACGTTATTTCTGGGATGCATGACTTTAATCAGCGCGTTATTGAGCATTTTGCTTCCAAGAAACCGCGGCGTGTTGCATATATGTTCAAGCAGTAGAAGTCTAGCAGCATATATATCTATGAGTGAGCGACGCATGTCCTTATCTTTGCATTACCTTTCCTTTCCTCATAGTAACGTTTTAAACCTTATTTTAGGTTTTGTCTGTCTTTCCCGAAGTTTCTGTTAATATGTCATTGTATTTATCTGGGAAAAGGCCTTTCCTTTTGAAAGAGGTTTCAAAATAAACTATGTCTATATTTATTAATCCCTTGACTTGGACCGGTTTTGAGGACACTTTCTTATCGTTAAAAATGGTCGCTTTTGCCGATTGGTTGTTACCGATGGAAAGGTTTTTATACTCATAAAATGATGGGAGAACTTATAGCGCTCATCCTGTCCCCGTAGATGGGGGTGACTTGGTCCCGCAGTAGCTTGCCCCGGTTGTCAAAATGACCACGCGCCGCCACTGACTTTTCGCAATATTGAAACGCCACATAAAACTATTTCTGATAAACCATGGGAATATTTCATCTTATTGCATTTTATTGTACGTGATGATACCTCGATTGACATTTTGTATAAAATATTAACCTCCCGCATTATAAATCACGAAGCAATATCGAACGGTTAATTAAAATTTCTGATATCTGAGATAACTTTATCTTGTCGGTGGCATTGCGTTGGAAATATAAAAAATTCAATCGTAATACTGTACCCACATTTACCCAATACTAACAAAACACATGTAATATGCGACAACATTTATTTCCAATCACCAAAACTAAGTTTCTAGTATTCTAGTTTAGACTATGATTTTCTAAAATTTCGATGTGTCGTCGTTATTAGCCGTCGCTGGCAAATTACTTGCTCCAAATGTAACATCCACTTTTGTTCTGCTTGAGAACGTATCCATAGTAATGCCTGAAAATATGTGTAAGAATTAATTACTAGTTGTTATTTTAATTACTTATGCCTCGACAGTCCGACCAGGTATGTTGAAGTATAGATCACACTGGCCATCGCTTGACAGTAGCTTGCTGGTTTGTTTGCTTCGCTATGATATTTTAAATTGAACTAAAAAGTATCTCACCTGTAATATTTCAGACTGAACTTATAGCTGCATGTGGTTGGATAAACAATCCTCCACTGGAACGACGAGCAATTCATAACAGGAAGAGTAAACTTGACAGCATAATTGCATTTGTATCCACAGGCGTAATGTTGTTCAAGTTTTGGAATCATATCATTCCAGTATTGGTCGAACTCATCGAGAATTGCGAGATATTGACTGTTGACCTTGCTTTTGTATGCACCGAAGAGATCAGATACAGCTCCTTCAAACTCTTCACCAAAGTAGAAAGCCAACATCTTTTTGTATTGATTATTCTTCATTTTAGAAACCTGGATGTAAGACAATGTTTTTCGATAAATTGAGTAAATTCAGGAGAACTTAAAGGTTGCAGCATAACCATATAGGAAAGTCGGGATTTTTGTACTGATATTTTGTTTTGCCTTTTTCCTTGAAATAATCCGATTCATGTTTTTGATACAATAATTTGTTTAACTATTTTTGAAACTGTTGTTCGTATAAATGAGTGACTACAAGATTGAGTTAAAATTTCAGAACTCCGTCACATTGATTAGTTATCTTAATTTTTAGTCTCAATTATATAATCACCTTGGCCAGACCATTCTTCAAAGCTTCTCTCAATTTGTCTTTCTTCTCATTCAAATTCTGAGTATGTTTCTCAATTTTCTTCGTTCTTGTGTTGAGGCAAGCTTGATAATGAGCAGTTATTTTTTCAGCCAACTTTTTCAAATTGTTTTCGTATTTTTCTATCCTTTTGACGTAAACCTTTCCCGAAGTATTCAATCGATCGGCCAACATTTTTTCGTAACATTTGAGAGCTTTAGTTTTCTGACTTGCCAGTTTCATTGTGTATGATTCGATTTTACATAATGCCATCTTGCAGAGGCGTCCTTGCCTAAAAGTAGTAAATAGTATTATTAGGCTTTTACCATTCGGTCGAAATACCCCAACGGAAAGCGAAAAAAAAACAGAAATATTCAGGTGATAAGTCAAATTTGTAGTACATTGCCCGAGTTTTGAAACTTTATACCTGACGTAGTATGTTGCTTCCAAAGCCTTGATCAACCACTTATGTCTCTTTGTAACAATCGTTTGATATTCTTCATAATATTTCTTATGAAGTCCCGTCCATTTCAATTCCCATGCCTTGTATGCTTCCTTCGCAACGCTGACTGCGGTTTTTACTTTCTTGGAAAGATCGAACTCGAATTCGGCGGAAGATTTGTTCACAGTTTCTGTGACGAAATAAGATTTTGTTAGAATGAGTATGCTTGATAACTTAAGACCAAGGCTGAGTCGGTGTCTGTGTCTGTGTGTCATAGATTATGCTTTGTATCTTCAGAGCACATAGAATCATAGACGATAGATGGACTAACTCAAGACCAAGGCTGAGGAGTCGGTGTCTGTGTCTGCGTGAGGAGTCTGTGTCGGTATTTGGTATGTGTTTGTTGGAGTCGAAGCTGGAATCGAATTTTCAAACTTTCTGGATTCAAGATTTGGAGTCAGAGTCGAAATTTGAATTCTCCGAAGCCCGAATTTCAGACGTTTCGTAAGAACGAAAGAAATTAAAATTTTGTACAGTAATTTAAAAAAGTTATGTTCATTATGGCTGAGCGTTCCTGGCAATTTATTAAAGAATGATTGCATACGCCAAAGCTTTTAGCCTCAAAATCTGATTCCCCGAGTATTCGGAGCCGGAGTCAACTTTTTCAACTCAGATTCGGAGTCGATTGTTAATGTTCTCCGACTCTACAGCTCTGGTTTGAATTGCATAGCTAACACGAAGAAAAGTATTGCATTTGACTATAGAATTTTAGTGTGCTTAAGATATCTAAATCTAAAATTAAATTTTCAATAAATACCGATATCGCAAGTTTTCAATTTCTTGAATTCAGGCTTCTTCCAGGCATAATATCTATAATTAGCAAACTTGAAGCAACTAATTTTCTTCGTGTATCGGAAAGTCCACCATGTTCCAAGTTTTTTGCTGAAATGAAATATTGTTTTTAATAAGTCTTCGACTTTGAATAAAACTCTTTTTACTTTTCTCACAAGTAATTTGCCAAAGCATACTTACAAGGTATTGCTTGAAAGTGGGAAATCGGAAATTTTTCGCAAAGAACCACTAAGCTCTTAGACTAGCTGTCAGGGAAATTATACTCCTAGTATACTTAATATTGCAATACTAATATTAAATACTAATGAAGCTTGAGTTTGTGTTTATTTTGCTAAAATTCTGCTAGTTGATCAGCAGACAAAAATTGTGAGTCAACTTTAATAAATTTTCCTATCAAACTAACCAGAAAAGTGTTTCAAATTGGCATTAAATATTCTTTAAAACATTGACAAGTTTTACCATGAATTATAATACTTCTTCTTGAAAAAGTTCAAGCATCCAGTGTATGTTGTGCATTGATAAGAGCATGCATATCTTTGAACTATCACATCTTTGAAACCGTTAATTTTGTCCGCGTAGGAATTAAAAGTGACATCAAGTTTGTTTGATAATTTGGTTTTATATTCATTCACAACAGCGTCGACAATTTCTTTTTCCCAGGTTTTTGATCCTAAAAAATCAAAAATATTGTTAAAAATAATGTAAAATGTTAGCGAAACGTAGCGTTAATAATGTTAACTCACCATGCATCTTATATAAAAGACAGCGATAAACTTTAACCTTTTTCTCGTTGAGTTTACTCATAACTTTCTTGAAATGAGCAAAATACTCTTTGATCCGTCCGGTAAGTGCCTTCTTGAATTGAGCAATTTTCTCAGATCGAGTTTGGAAGCATTTTAGTGCTCTGGTTTAATATATGAAGGAAAAGTTATTTCACGTGATTTTACCTTTGTTGTTTTTAAATGAATTTTTATTGTTGTTTAAATTAGCAGAACATACAGAAGTGGAAATTTTCTCAATATATTACAGAAAACATTACGTTGTATCAGTAAAGTTACTTAAAAAAAGCGTTAAATAATCGAGCTTACGCATTGACGATCCTTCCATGGAAAGCAATCAACTTGTTGTGTCTCTTCTGAATTGCATATTTGTATTTAATAGCGGTGATAGAAGCCATTTTGTCAATTTTTGCTGTGAATGTGGATACAGCTTTATCCTTTTTCTCCGAAACAGCTGCTCTGCGCTCCTCAGGGACGTATCTATATATATAAATACCGAAAAATAAATAGTTTCCTGAATAGAATTAGACGTTAAGAAATTTTCGATGCCAACAAGACTTGGCTTTTAGAATAAAAAAAAAATTTAATTCCATTTCTTAGTTTCGATTTTAATTTTAGTATTATTGCACTGAACCGATGTATGAAAGAAAATTAACATAAAAAATACTTCATAAATTCTATTGTATATTCATTGACTCTATCGGCAAATTTAGTCTTGCAACTCTCCATTCTCAAGTTGAAATCAACAAGCCAAGTATCGTAATGTTCGTTCATCTCCTTCAATATTGCATCTGCCTTTGACTTCAGCTTCTTCTCAAGATTGGTCTTGAATTCGATTTTGGTCATTTCTGTGTTTTTGAGAAAGTAAAATAGAAATGAAGTTACATTGAAAATCGATGGAGGTAATGGAAGGCAACAAATCTGAGAGAGAGAAAAAAAAGAAGGAAGGGAAGAGAGAAACAATGAAAAGAATATGAGTGAGATTTTAAAAAGAAGAGAGTGGCGAACAGAGAGAACTTTTTAATAAAAACGAGAAAAGAGAAATCTATCGTTCTGAAATGCAAAGGTATTAATGTCTTGAAGAAATGAATAATTATTACCTTGAAAATCATCTGTTCCACATTTAGTTCCAGGATAAGAACTCATCACGGAAGAATAATATTTGGTAGTGAACCAGGAGGTGGAAAAATGAACACGAAACTTGAGACATGCCGAAGTAGGGAAGACGTAGAATCTCCTGATGGAATATTTAGTGTAACCACATGGATGTTGAACATAGGAGGCTGCGTTGGCAATCTGTATAAAGAAAATAGGTTGCGTGATATTATAGACTGTAGAGCAAAGATTTTATCAAATTCGAATTCAAATAGATATAGTAAAATAGACTTACCGCCAGGCAAGCCAGAAGTAAGATCAGGATCCTCATTTTGTGTCTTGTTTCGAAGTTCTTCGAGTTGAGACTGATTCGATTCATGTTTCCGTGGCCTATTTATACCCCGAAACAGAATATCTTGAACCGTACTGGCGCCGATAAAACACTCCTGGTTGCTATTTTGTCGTTCAAAACATGCATAATCATCCTACTCGAATAAACTTATGGATTCCGTAATTTCGATATGTGTATATATTATGAGGCTTTCCCAGTGCAGTTTTGTTGAACGATCAAGTTTTGATAACTCGAGACACGGGAAAGATAATCCATTTGCAGTTCAAACTTGCAATATTAAATCAGCAGATAAGATTCAGAAGTAGGCTTAATACATTTTGCATGGTGATTTCATCTTCTTGTTTTTACAACCCGTTCTCGATTCCTTACTTTTTACATTATCAGTTTTCAATGTGTTCAATGAAACTTATCCTGTTACAATTTTTGTTTTAACTATGCTGTTTTCGAATTCAAACAAAAATCCGAGGAAGACATAAAAAACATTTTATAGCACGAATCCGTGTATTTTGCACCTATGGATTAATGCTTCGATATAGCGTTGAGAGATTTAAATCAGTATCATTATGTCATACTAATGCTGGATAGTAATTACAAGACATCGAAGTGTAGGATTAGATCCCAGACCTGGCGCCGTTTATCTAAATTATGTATGTGGTATCTAAGCAACTTCAGAACATCACATTTTGAAGTGATGCGGTGTGTTTTGAATCCAACTGTTTCGTTGCATTGTAATTGTTCATTCTTGGCATCTCGTTATTTGAATATACACAGAATATCATGCCGAAAAACCATGAAGCTAATGATATAGATATATTCAATTCGTTCAATTCGTTCGTTTATTACTCCAGACCGCTGTGGTCCATATAAAAACAACACAACAAATAAACATAAGCAAAACAAAAATAACGCAATAAATACATAAAATACCTGATATGACAATCAGATTCACAGTAAGTCTCAAAAAAGAGTTATAATATAGCAATTCAAGAGACCAAAAGTGAGGTATAGAATCTAAGGTAGCCCGTGACAAACAGTATCTGGGAATCAAATAATGATTGTATAGATTTATATATATAGATATATATAGATTTCAAGACTCTTCATTTCGTTATATATTATAAATCTCTATCCAGATATGAACTAGATATGGTGAATATGTCGAATATGTCGTTTGTGAATTTATTATACTTAATATCATCATTTAAAAGGTTTCACGAATGTTTTATGTGTACATAGCCATGGCTACATAAATGTTCTGTACGTACATGTGACGTATATATATTTAAAAATCCATATATCCCACAGCCATGCGCCGTTTAAAACTCCGTTTACTTTTTGCATCCTTTCAATGCATAGGAACATTAGAAACTTTTTCTCATCAATAATATATTCTGTAGAGTACATTGATATTTATCTATCTTTATCTACTTATTTATCTAATTTATCTATGGAAATTCCCTTGACCCCGGACTCAGAAAAATACTGTCTATACTTCACCATGGCAAAAATAAATAAAGCAATTACCAGCTGGGGTACACATTTATAATCATCATTCAGATTCAAAATATTTAACTGCCCACAGTTTAACAGTCTCGTTCTATTTAATTAGTCTACCAAAAAAGGTTATTCAAAAAATCTTGTAATCTTAAGAGAGAAATTTTTGATTACTTTTACTTGAAATTTAACGCGAAATTATTTCACTTTATTTCATTCAATTCTATCATTGTTGCGATTGTGAAATTTTTCCCTTAATTAACGATATAATTCAGAATAGGTCTTATTTTCGGGGAAACACGGTTGTCAAAGAAACGCCAAATGAATACGCATTTTGTCACACAGACCAACTTACATTATTTATTATATGACCAAAACATATTTTTCCGATTATCGTGTTACTATTATGGTACTGATGTGAAAAATTCTTTGTAAATTTTTTTTAGACGACTAATAATAACTGACAATCTGAGTATCGATTTGTATTGCCAGGATAAACTAGCAAAGAGGGAAAAATCAGGAAACATCTGATACTTCTTTGTATTTGATACTTCTTACTTAATCAAACTGTTTCCGACAAGAATAGGAAACTCAGATTTACCAAATCAGAGGAGGTTAAGATGTCAATAAAACAGGAGAGCAATACTCAAATATATGGAGACAAATACCAATCAAGAGTACCAGTACGGTAGATTTGGAAGCACCAAGTTAGTAGAGATCGCCGGACAAACAATACGGAGTCGGTCGAGTAATACGAAATAAAAAGTGTTCCCCTTTAGTTAAAATAAAAAGCAAAATATTTCGTAAAATATCGTGCACCATGAAACTCATAACAAATTTCAATAAAGAATATGAAAGTGATACCCAGGCTTCAGCCATATTTGAAAGACTTAATTCGAAAACGATCGGCATATTAGTTCCCGACAAAAAATTTGCTCAACAAAAAATATTATCCCCAAAACAAAAGTCATCAGCAAAAACACCAATATGTACATTTCGTTTCCAATAAGCTATCATAAGCCTAGTTCGCTTTTGGTGTTTCCGTTATAAGCGTGTAATTCATTCCCGATGCAGATCTTGTTAACTCCTACTACGTGGTCAGCATCTGCATTTAAAGTGGATTTGGAAAGAAATTGAAAATGAAGAGGAATTTGTGAAGGAGCGTGTAAGAAATTTGTGTGAAATATGTAAAAACTGACAAACTTGGTTTTAACAAAATATATGAAAAGGTAGAAAAGACAAGAAAGTTTATTGAACAGAGTAGTCTAACATAACGTGGACAAAAATAACTTGACCTATATTTTTTAATTTTGAGAACATTGATGTATGGGAACATTAAGTAGAGATATATTATAATATCGTCACGCTAATACCCGAATTGCGTAAGTCATTTTTTGGCGGTTTTGAGTTTTTCATAAAATAGGTATTTATGTAATGCTGCGCACCTGTCTGTTAAGTCAGATTTTGTTTTAAGAATTCCGAAACCCATAAAAATAGAGATTTTGTATGATATGCAAATTTGTTCAATTGTTTCGTCATAATGAATTATCATTGATAACGCAGGACTATGACGTCACAGAGGCAAAATAACCTCGGCAAATGATTTTCGAGTTTTTGCATCTCAGATTCTAGCTTAGCGCTTATAAATTTCAATTTATACTACAGTATAGGAAGGCGTGCACTTGTGATATTCACTGTCTGAGTCCAATTCACCTTGGTTGGCTTTTATATAAGGGTACATTGCTGTTTTATTCTATATAGTTTGGTTTTCAGTACTGGTACATATAGTCAAGTTGCAAAATTGCGTGTGTCTCCAAGTCATTGACACATTTCTGCCTAAGTCACAGTGCACCATTATGACGTCACATGACTGCGTCATACAAATTAACTTAAATCCGACTACGATCAAAAAATTGAACTTTGGCAAATTATTGACTCTCAATGGCATGACAATATCATTAGGAAGTTTTTCACGTTTTTCTCAAAACTGCTAAAAATGACTTACGCGATTCGGTTATTAGCGTGACGATATACTTGTGTAATTAGCTAGACAAATTTGAAAATTTAGCTATTTTTGGTATTTTTGATAGCTCAGGAAATGCTTTATAAATACCTGCTATCGGGGGACCTATAACATGCCTAACTCGCGATCCACTGAACTTAAATAATGCGGTTTATTATTAAAAAATGTGGTGCTCCCGAAGTATGCGAACCAAGATGGCGGACATCGAAACGTAACACGGGTAACAGGTTAGGGTTAGGCGATAATTTTTTTCCAATTTTCCTTATTTTAGTCCTATTATCAGAGAGCCTCCCGTAGTATTTATACCTAAAATTATGGCCTAACCTTAACCTAGTACACATATTACATTCCGATGTCCGCCATCTTGGTTCGCATACTTCGGGAGCCCCAAAAATGTATTGGGCAAATCCATACTTGAATAAATCCTTCAATGTAAAATCAAATTGTGTTTTGAGGATTTGTAATTTTACGGAAACGCCGTGAGTCTAATGCATAGAAACCCTTTTCTCATTTCATTAGGTTAAAAGTAAAGAGAAGAAAACATAGTATACATGCAATATACAATTATCAGTCATTCCCGAGACCATGGTAAAGAGGAGCAAGCATGAAGCACATGATTATTTATCATTATCATTGGTTACAAAATATTGTCTGAATACATATTAATAGGTGCTCCAGAAGTAAGCGCACCAAGATGTCGCACTACCTGAATCCCAACAGGTACACACACATACTATTTTCAGGTTGTGCGCCATCTTGGTACGCATACTTCGACATAATATCTGCTAATAACAAAATGAAACTCTAAATGAACACTTCTTCAATTCATGTTTAGTTTTAATAAATGCCTACAGTAAGCTAATTTATACAAAATGGTAACTTTCTGTGGAAATCAAGGCAACTTATCAACCTGCGTCCCTGATGGTATTCGTGGCTGTGTTCCCGTTATCATATTAAATACATAAAATGAGGAGGTGGGTGCATTACCAATATAATGATAAAGGTTAGGAATTCAAATTGGAAAATAAGCACTAAAAATCGTTTTATGTTATTGCTTTCATATCTTAGAATTTATAATGAATGGCGGAACTTAAATTATTTATGATATTTTAATTTTCGAATTGCGGAAAAATAAATTATTCTAATAGTTTTCAATGTATCGATGAGCTGTGGGTAACAAGTTGGTGGCGATTTGAATTGTTTATTCGAGTCGAAATACCCAACCCTAATGACTAGCCACCATATTCAAAAAATGAGAGGACACATCGCCACAAGGACAGTGCGGGATTGCGTTCAAATTCACTCCAACAGGATTTAATCGGCACACGGTAATCGAGATAAAGTTTCAATATTATGTTATCCACATTATCTAAAGGGGGAGGGAGGGGCGAGCCGCGGCCGTTAAGTCGAAGGCAATAGTTAACCCGTCATTCGGGTGCATGTAAAAGCTGCCAAATTTAGAATACTTTTCGCAGTGGCGGCGCGTCAATAGGGCCAACCGGGGCAATGCCCCGGTTGTTTTTTCGGTATAATAAAAAATATTCGAAAAATACCTCAATATCGGTTGCACAGACTGTCTACACTAACCATATTCTCCCGACATGGTTCATTTTTCGCTCGCAAAGCCTTCGCCGAACGTCGACGGGGCGACGCCGATTTTGCCCCGGTTGCTCATTGTATATCGTATTCTCTCTTTTATCTTCCACTCGCCGCGTTTGTCTCGTTTGTTTTCTGTTTCTTTTACCAAATCATCGGGGCTAGCCCCGAAATTATGACGACACAATGCCGACGTTTCTTACAACAACGTGTTGACATATTCACGCATTCCTTCTCGTTCGTTGGTTGCTTGAAGAGTTGATAGTTTCCTCGCCTTCGTTTGTGTCGCTTGTTTCGCTATTTGAATCAGTTAGAGACCTTTAGTCCATTTGCTTTCGATTTTCCACATTCCTTTTGAGCTCCTCACTTCTTTCCGGCTTCGCATTTCTTAGCCTTAGACCTCATAATGAATAAGGTTGATGCACTACTTCGCACTCCGTTTTCGCAGCTGCCGCTGGAACAAAAATTAGAGGTACAACGTCTTGGGCCTTATTAACCAAAAAATTGTTCACTGGAACAATCCCATGACGGAGGAAAGCGTCGGCGTACATTCTGCGCAGAAACTTGGTATAAAAAACACGAATGGTTGTGTTACAGCGAGGACAAAAATGAACTTTTTTGTTTTTATTGCCTACTTTTTGCTACCGCTAAATTGATAGCTCAAACTTATGACGGCGCGGCAGTCATGAGTGGGTCGAAACATGGTGTTCAAGTTTATATAAAAGAAGATTTTCCTCATGCGCATTTTTTACATTGTTATGCACACCAATTTAACCTCGTTATTAAAAATATGTGTCTTGATACCCCTCTCGTCCGTATATTTTTTGCAAATGTTTCGGGGTTTTCTTCATTTTTTTCCGTTTCGCCGAAGCGCTCTGACCTCCTTCGCCAGATATGTAGCCGCCGTCTCCCAGCTTGTGCACCAACACGTTGGAACTTGCGATCACGCGTGGTGCAGGGCGTGTCCGAAATTAGGTCTGAGCTCATTGAGTGTTTCAATGGCATTCAGAGCTCTCCGGTTTGGGACGAACGCTCTGTGAGGTAGGCGGTAGGTCTAAAGCGTCTGCTAGAAGATGGTGAGTTTTCATTTTTTTTCACTTTTTTCTCCACAATATTCTATCACGTGGATGTATTATACGGCGCATTGCAGTCAAGGCTAATGGATGGAGCGTCTGTGCAGTCGTGTATTTCAGACTTCTGCGATGCTGTACCTCGTATCCGGGAAACAATAAAATACGACGACACATGGAGTGCTTCTTTACGCCGCGGGCAAACAACGCAGCGTTTGATTTTGTCTGCAAAGGAATGCTGTGACATTCTGGTGAATCAAATAGGCGATCGTCTGCGCACTGAACACCTTGCCGCGTTCTCTTTGATGAACCCCAAAAAAATTTTCAAAATTTGCACGTCAATTTCCCATCCATTTGTTGGCTACTGTCTCCAAATTTTACCCCATGATAAACGTGGGTAAATTGGAAAATGAATTGCGATGTATATACACCAATCAAATTTTTTTGAACATCACATCAACTTGCGCGCTCTATGGGTTCCTCATAGATAACACTCTAGTAACTACCTTTGCGGCGTCTGCAAAATTTCTGGACATCATTTTGACGACGCCTATTTCTTCCGCCGACGCAGAGCGAACATTCAGCACGCTGAAGCGTATTAAAACGTATCTCAGAAACACAATGAAGCAAGATAGATTAAATTCCTTGGCTGTTTTATCCATTCACAGAGACGTTATTTCTGGGATGCATGACTTTAATCAGCGCGTTATTGAGCATTTTGCTTCCAAGAAACCGCGGCGTGTTGCATATATGTTCAAGCAGTAGAAGTCTAGCAGCATATATATCTATGAGTGAGCGACGCATGTCCTTATCTTTGCATTACCTTTCCTTTCCTCATAGTAACGTTTTAAACCTTATTTTAGGTTTTGTCTGTCTTTCCCGAAGTTTCTGTTAATATGTCATTGTATTTATCTGGGAAAAGGCCTTTCCTTTTGAAAGAGGTTTCAAAATAAACTATGTCTATATTTATTAATCCCTTGACTTGGACCGGTTTTGAGGACACTTTCTTATCGTTAAAAATGGTCGCTTTTGCCGATTGGTTGTTACCGATGGAAAGGTTTTTATACTCATAAAATGATGGGAGAACTTATAGCGCTCATCCTGTCCCCGTAGATGGGGGTGACTTGGTCCCGCAGTAGCTTGCCCCGGTTGTCAAAATGACCACGCGCCGCCACTGACTTTTCGCAATATTGAAACGCCACATAAAACTATTTCTGATAAACCATGGGAATATTTCATCTTATTGCATTTTATGTACGTGATGATACCTCGATTGACATTTTGTATAAAATATTAACCTCCCGCATTATAAATCACGAAGCAATATCGAACGGTTAATTAAAATTTCTGATATCTGAGATAACTTTATCTTGTCGGTGGCATTGCGTTGGAAATATAAAAAATTCAATCGTAATACTGTACCCACATTTACCCAATACTAACAAAACACATGTAATATGCGACAACATTTATTTCCAATCACCAAAACTAAGTTTCTAGTATTCTAGTTTAGACTATGATTTTCTAAAATTTCGATGTGTCGTCGTTATTAGCCGTCGCTGGCAAATTACTTGCTCCAAATGTAACATCCACTTTTGTTCTGCTTGAGAACGTATCCATAGTAATGCCTGAAAATATGTGTAAGAATTAATTACTAGTTGTTATTTTAATTACTTATGCCTCGACAGTCCGACCAGGTATGTTGAAGTATAGATCACACTGGCCATCGCTTGACAGTAGCTTGCTGGTTTGTTTGCTTCGCTATGATATTTTAAATTGAACTAAAAAGTATCTCACCTGTAATATTTCAGACTGAACTTATAGCTGCATGTGGTTGGATAAACAATCCTCCACTGGAACGACGAGCAATTCATAACAGGAAGAGTAAACTTGACAGCATAATTGCATTTGTATCCACAGGCGTAATGTTGTTCAAGTTTTGGAATCATATCATTCCAGTATTGGTCGAACTCATCGAGAATTGCGAGATATTGACTGTTGACCTTGCTTTTGTATGCACCGAAGAGATCAGATACAGCTCCTTCAAACTCTTCACCAAAGTAGAAAGCCAACATCTTTTTGTATTGATTATTCTTCATTTTAGAAACCTGGATGTAAGACAATGTTTTTCGATAAATTGAGTAAATTCAGGAGAACTTAAAGGTTGCAGCATAACCATATAGGAAAGTCGGGATTTTTGTACTGATATTTTGTTTTGCCTTTTTCCTTGAAATAATCCGATTCATGTTTTTGATACAATAATTTGTTTAACTATTTTTGAAACTGTTGAAATTCGTATAAATGAGTGACTACAAGATTGAGTTAAAATTTCAGAACTCCGTCACATTGATTAGTTATCTTAATTTTTAGTCTCAATTATATAATCACCTTGGCCAGACCATTCTTCAAAGCTTCTCTCAATTTGTCTTTCTTCTCATTCAAATTCTGAGTATGTTTCTCAATTTTCTTCGTTCTTGTGTTGAGGCAAGCTTGATAACGAGCAGTTATTTTTTCAGCCAACTTTTTCAAATTGTTTTCGTATTTTTCTATCCTTTTGACGTAAACCTTTCCCGAAGTATTCAATCGATCGGCCAACATTTTTTCGTAACATTTGAGAGCTTTAGTTTTCTGACTTGCCAGTTTCATTGTGTATGATTCGATTTTACATAATGCCATCTTGCAGAGGCGTCCTTGCCTAAAAGTAGTAAATAGTATTATTAGGCTTTTACCATTCGGTCGAAATACCCCAACGGAAAGCGAAAAAAAAACAGAAATATTCAGGTGATAAGTCAAATTTGTAGTACATTGCCCGAGTTTTGAAACTTTATACCTGACGTAGTATGTTGCTTCCAAAGCCTTGATCAACCACTTATGTCTCTTTGTAACAATCGTTTGATATTCTTCATAATATTTCTTATGAAGTCCCGTCCATTTCAATTCCCATGCCTTGTATGCTTCCTTCGCAACGCTGACTGCGGTTTTTACTTTCTTGGAAAGATCGAACTCGAATTCGGCGGAAGATTTGTTCACAGTTTCTGTGACGAAATAAGATTTTGTTAGAATGAGTATGCTTGATAACTTAAGACCAAGGCTGAGTCGGTGTCTGTGTCTGTGTGTCATAGATTATGCTTTGTATCTTCAGAGCACATAGAATCATAGACGATAGATGGACTAACTCAAGACCAAGGCTGAGGAGTCGGTGTCTGTGTCTGTGTGAGGAGTCTGTGTCGGTATTTGGTATGTGTTTGTTGGAGTCGAAGCTGGAATCGAATTTTCAAACTTTCTGGATTCAAGATTTGGAGTCAGAGTCGAAATTTGAATTCTCCGAAGCCCGAATTTCAGACGTTTCGTAAGAACGAAAGAAATTAAAATTTTGTACAGTAATTTAAAAAAGTTATGTTCATTATGGCTGAGCGTTCCTGGCAATTTATTAAAGAATGATTGCATACGCCAAAGCTTTTAGCCTCAAAATCTGATTCCCCGAGTATTCGGAGCCGGAGTCAACTTTTTCAACTCAGATTCGGAGTCGATTGTTAATGTTCTCCGACTCTACAGCTCTGGTTTGAATTGCATAGCTAACACGAAGAAAAGTATTGCATTTGACTATAGAATTTTAGTGTGCTTAAGATATCTAAATCTAAAATTAAATTTTCAATAAATACCGATATCGCAAGTTTTCAATTTCTTGAATTCAGGCTTCTTCCAGGCATAATATCTATAATTAGCAAACTTGAAGCAACTAATTTTCTTCGTGTATCGGAAAGTCCACCATGTTCCAAGTTTTTTGCTGAAATGAAATATTGTTTTTAATAAGTCTTCGACTTTGAATAAAACTCTTTTTACTTTTCTCACAAGTAATTTGCCAAAGCATACTTACAAGGTATTGCTTGAAAGTGGGAAATCGGAAATTTTTCGCAAAGAACCACTAAGCTCTTAGACTAGCTGTCAGGGAAATTATACTCCTAGTATACTTAATATTGCAATACTAATATTAAATACTAATGAAGCTTGAGTTTGTGTTTATTTTGCTAAAATTCTGCTAGTTGATCAGCAGACAAAAATTGTGAGTCAACTTTAATAAATTTTCCTATCAAACTAACCAGAAAAGTGTTTCAAATTGGCATTAAATATTCTTTAAAACATTGACAAGTTTTACCATGAATTATAATACTTCTTCTTGAAAAAGTTCAAGCATCCAGTGTATGTTGTGCATTGATAAGAGCATGCATATCTTTGAACTATCACATCTTTGAAACCGTTAATTTTGTCCGCGTAGGAATTAAAAGTGACATCAAGTTTGTTTGATAATTTGGTTTTATATTCATTCACAACAGCGTCGACAATTTCTTTTTCCCAGGTTTTTGATCCTAAAAAATCAAAAATATTGTTAAAAATAATGTAAAATGTTAGCGAAACGTAGCGTTAATAATGTTAACTCACCATGCATCTTATATAAAAGACAGCGATAAACTTTAACCTTTTTCTCGTTGAGTTTACTCATAACTTTCTTGAAATGAGCAAAATACTCTTTGATCCGTCCGGTAAGTGCCTTCTTGAATTGAGCAATTTTCTCAGATCGAGTTTGGAAGCATTTTAGTGCTCTGGTTTAATATATGAAGGAAAAGTTATTTCACGTGATTTTACCTTTGTTGTTTTTAAATGAATTTTTATTGTTGTTTAAATTAGCAGAACATACAGAAGTGGAAATTTTCTCAATATATTACAGAAAACATTACGTTGTATCAGTAAAGTTACTTAAAAAAAGCGTTAAATAATCGAGCTTACGCATTGACGATCCTTCCATGGAAAGCAATCAACTTGTTGTGTCTCTTCTGAATTGCATATTTGTATTTAATAGCGGTGATAGAAGCCATTTTGTCAATTTTTGCTGTGAATGTGGATACAGCTTTATCCTTTTTCTCCGAAACAGCTGCTCTGCGCTCCTCAGGGACGTATCTATATATATAAATACCGAAAAATAAATAGTTTCCTGAATAGAATTAGACGTTAAGAAATTTTCGATGCCAACAAGACTTGGCTTTTAGAATAAAAAAAAAATTTAATTCCATTTCTTAGTTTCGATTTTAATTTTAGTATTATTGCACTGAACCGATGTATGAAAGAAAATTAACATAAAAAATACTTCATAAATTCTATTGTATATTCATTGACTCTATCGGCAAATTTAGTCTTGCAACTCTCCATTCTCAAGTTGAAATCAACAAGCCAAGTATCGTAATGTTCGTTCATCTCCTTCAATATTGCATCTGCCTTTGACTTCAGCTTCTTCTCAAGATTGGTCTTGAATTCGATTTTGGTCATTTCTGTGTTTTTGAGAAAGTAAAATAGAAATGAAGTTACATTGAAAATCGATGGAGGTAATGGAAGGCAACAAATCTGAGAGAGAGAAAAAAAAGAAGGAAGGGAAGAGAGAAACAATGAAAAGAATATGAGTGAGATTTTAAAAAGAAGAGAGTGGCGAACAGAGAGAACTTTTTAATAAAAACGAGAAAAGAGAAATCTATCGTTCTGAAATGCAAAGGTATTAATGTCTTGAAGAAATGAATAATTATTACCTTGAAAATCATCTGTTCCACATTTAGTTCCAGGATAAGAACTCATCACGGAAGAATAATATTTGGTAGTGAACCAGGAGGTGGAAAAATGAACACGAAACTTGAGACATGCCGAAGTAGGGAAGACGTAGAATCTCCTGATGGAATATTTAGTGTAACCACATGGATGTTGAACATAGGAGGCTGCGTTGGCAATCTGTATAAAGAAAATAGGTTGCGTGATATTATAGACTGTAGAGCAAAGATTTTACCAAATTCGAATTCAAATAGATATAGTAAAATAGACTTACCGCCAGGCAAGCCAGAAGTAAGATCAGGATCCTCATTTTGTGTCTTGTTTCGAAGTTCTTCGAGTTGAGACTGATTCGATTCATGTTTCCGTGGCCTATTTATACCCCGAAACAGAATATCTTGAACCGTACTGGCGCCGATAAAACACTCCTGGTTGCTATTTTGTCGTTCAAAACATGCATAATCATCCTACTCGAATAAACTTATGGATTCCGTAATTTCGATATGTGTATATATTATGAGGCTTTCCCAGTGCAGTTTTGTTGAACGATCAAGTTTTGATAACTCGAGACACGGGAAAGATAATCCATTTGCAGTTCAAACTTGCAATATTAAATCAGCAGATAAGATTCAGAAGTAGGCTTAATACATTTTGCATGGTGATTTCATCTTCTTGTTTTTACAACCCGTTCTCGATTCCTTACTTTTTACATTATCAGTTTTCAATGTGTTCAATGAAACTTATCCTGTTACAATTTTTGTTTTAACTATGCTGTTTTCGAATTCAAACAAAAATCCGAGGAAGACATAAAAAACATTTTATAGCACGAATCCGTGTATTTTGCACCTATGGATTAATGCTTCGATATAGCGTTGAGAGATTTAAATCAGTATCATTATGTCATACTAATGCTGGATAGTAATTACAAGACATCGAAGTGTAGGATTAGATCCCAGACCTGGCGCCGTTTATCTAAATTATGTATGTGGTATCTAAGCAACTTCAGAACATCACATTTTGAAGTGATGCGGTGTGTTTTGAATCCAACTGTTTCGTTGCATTGTAATTGTTCATTCTTGGCATCTCGTTATTTGAATATACACAGAATATCATGCCGAAAAACCATGAAGCTAATGATATAGATATATTCAAATCGTTCAATTCGTTCGTTTATTACTCCAGACCGCTGTGGTCCATATAAAAACAACACAACAAATAAACATAAGCAAAACAAAAATAACGCAATAAATACATAAAATACCTGATATGACAATCAGATTCACAGTAAGTCTCAAAAAAGAGTTATAATATAGCAATTCAAGAGACCAAAAGTGAGGTATAGAATCTAAGGTAGCCCGTGACAAACAGTATCTGGGAATCAAATAATGATTGTGTAGATTTATATATATAGATATATATAGATTTCAAGACTCTTCATTTCGTTATATATTATAAATCTCTATCCAGATATGAACTAGATATGGTGAATATGTCGAATATGTCGTTTGTGAATTTATTATACTTAATATCATCATTTAAAAGGTTTCACGAATGTTTTATGTGTACATAGCCATGGCTACATAAATGTTCTGTACGTACATGTGACGTATATATATTTAAAAATCCATATATCCCACAGCCATGAGCCGTTTAAAACTCCGTTTACTTTTTGCATCCTTTCAATGCATAGGAACATTAGGAACTTTTTCTCATCAATAATATATTCTGTAGAGTACATTGATATTTATCTATCTTTATCTAATTATTTATCTAATTTATCTATGGAAATTCCCTTGACCCCGGACTCAGAAAAATACTGTCTATACTTCACCATGGCAAAAATAAATAAAGCAATTACCAGCTGGGGTACACATTTATAATCATCATTCAGATTCAAAATATTTAACTGCCCACAGTTTAACAGTCTCGTTCTATTTAATTAGTCTACCAAAAAAGGTTATTCAAAAAATCTTGTAATCTTAAGAGAGAAATTTTTGATTACTTTTACTTGAAATTTAACGCGAAATTATTTCACTTTATTTCATTCAATTCTATCATTGTTGCGATTGTGAAATTTTTCCCCCTGATTAACGATATAATTCAGACTACGTCTTATTTTCGGGGAAACACGGTTGTCAAAGAAACGCCAAATGAATACGCATTTTGTCACACAGACCAACTTACATTTTTTATTATATGAACAAAACATATTTTTCCGATTATCGTGTTACTATTATGGTACTGATGTGAAAAATTCTTTGTAAATTTTTTTTAGACGACTAATAATCACTGACAATCTGAGTATCGATTTGTATTGCCAGGATAAACTAGCAAAGAGTGCAAAATCTAGAAACATCTGATACTTCTTTGTATTTGATACTTCTTACTTAATCAAACTGTTTCCGACAAGAATAGGAAACTCAAATTTACCAAATCAGAGGAGGTTCAGATGTCAATAAAACAGGAGAGCAATACTCAAATATATGGAGACAAATACCAATCATGAGTACCAGTACGGTAGATTTGGAAGCACCAAGTTAGTAGAGATCGCCGGACAAACAATACGGAGTCGGTCGAGTAATACGAAATAAAAAGTGTTCCCCTTTAGTTAAAATAAAAAGCAAAATATTTCGTAAAATATCGTGCACCATGAAACTCATAACAAATTTCAATAAAGAATATGAAAGTGATACCCAGGCTTCAGCCATATTTGAAAGACTTAATTCGAAAACGATCGGCATATTAGTTCCCGACAAAAAATTTGCTCAACAACAAATATTATCCTCAAAACAAAAGTCATCAGCAAAAACACCAATATGTACATTTTTTTCCAATGAGCTATCATAAGTCTAGTTCGCTTTTGGTGTTTCCGTTATAAGCGTGTAATTCATTCCCGATGCAGATCTTGTTAACTCCTACTACGTGGTCAGCATCTGCATTTAAAGTGGATTTGGAAAGAAATTGAAAATGAAGAGGAATTTGTGAAGGAGCGTGTAAGAAATTTGTGTGAAATATGTAAAAACTGACAAACTTGGTTTTAACAAAATATATGAAAAGGTAGAAAAGACAAGAAAGTTTATTGAACAGAGTAGTCTAACATAACGTGGACAAAAATAACTTGACCTATATTTTTTAATTTTGAGAACATTGATGTATGGGAACATTAAGTAGAGATATATTATAATATCGTCACGCTAATACCCGAATTGCGTAAGTCATTTTTTGGCGGTTTTGAGTTTTTCATAAAATAGGTATTTATGTAATGCTGCGCACCTGTCTGTTAAGTCAGATTTTGTTTTAAGAATTCCGAAACCCATAAAAATAGAGATTTTGTATGATATGCAAATTTGTTCAATTGTTTCGTCATAATGAATTATCATTGATAACGCAGGACTATGACGTCACAGAGGCAAAATAACCTCGGCAAATGATTTTCGAGTTTTTGCATCTCAGATTCTAGCTTAGCGCTTATAAATTTCAATTTATACTACAGTATAGGAAGGCGTGCACTTGTGATATTCACTGTCTGAGTCCAATTCACCTTGGTTGGCTTTTATATAAGGGTACATTGCTGTTTTATTCTATATAGTTTGGTTTTCAGTACTGGTACATATAGTCAAGTTGCAAAATTGCGTGTGTCTCCAAGTCATTGACACATTTCTGCCTAAGTCACAGTGCACCATTATGACGTCACATGACTGCGTCATACAAATTAACTTAAATCCGGCTACGATCAAAAAATTGAACTTTGGCAAATTATTGACTCTGAATGGCATGACAATATCATTAGGAAGTTTTTCACGTTTTTCTCAAAACTGCTAAAAATGACTTACGCGATTCGGTTATTAGCGTGACGATATACTTGTGTAATTAGCTAGACAAATTTGAAAATTTAGCTATTTTTGGTATTTTTGATAGCTCAGGAAATGCTTTATAAATACCTGCTATCGGGGGACCTATAACATGCCTAACTCGCGATCCACTGAACTTAAATAATGCGGTTTATTATTAAAAAATGTGGTGCTCCCGAAGTATGCGAACCAAGATGGCGGACATCGAAACGTAACACGGGTAACAGGTTAGGGTTAGGCGATAATTTTTTTCCAATTTTCCTTATTTTAGTCCTATTATCAGAGAGCCTCCCGTAGTATTTATACCTAAAATTATGGCCTAACCTTAACCTAGTACACATATTACATTCCGATGTCCGCCATCTTGGTTCGCATACTTCGGGAGCCCCAAAAATGTATTGGGCAAATCCATACTTGAATAAATCCTTCAATGTAAAATCAAATTGTGTTTTGAGGATTTGTAATTTTACGGAAACGCCGTGAGTCTAATGCATAGAAACCCTTTTCTCATTTCATTAGGTTAAAAGTAAAGAGAAGAAAACATAGTATACATGCAATATACAATTATCAGTCATTCCCGAGACCATGGTAAAGAGGAGCAAGCATGAAGCACATGATTATTTATCATTATCATTGGTTACAAAATATTGTCTGAATACATATTAATAGGTGCTCCAGAAGTAAGCGCACCAAGATGTCGCACTACCTGAATCCCAACAGGTACACACACATACTATTTTCAGGTTGTGCGCAATCTTGGTACGCATACTTCGACATAATATCTGCTAATAACAAAATGAAACTCTAAATGAACACTTCTTCAATTCATGTTTAGTTTTAATAAATGCCTACAGTAAGCTAATTTATACAAAATGGTAACTTTCTGTGGAAATCAAGGCAACTTATCAACCTGCGTCCCTGATGGTATTCGTGGCTGTGTTCCCGTTATCATATTAAATACATAAAATGAGGAGGTGGGTGCATTACCAATATAATGATAAAGGTTAGGAATTCAAATTGGAAAATAAGCACTAAAAATCGTTTTATGTTATTGCTTTCATATCTTAGAATTTATAATGAATGGCGGAACTTAAATTATTTATGATATTTTAATTTTCGAATTGCGGAAAAATAAATTATTCTAATAGTTTTCAATGTATCGATGAGCTGTGGGTAACAAGTTGGTGGCGATTTGAATTGTTTATTCGAGTCGAAATACCCAACCCTAATGACTAGCCACCATATTCAAAAAATGAGAGGACACATCGCCACAAGGACAGTGCGGGATTGCGTTCAAATTCACTCCAACAGGATTTAATCGGCACACGGTAATCGAGATAAAGTTTCAATATTATGTTATCCACATTATCTAAAGGGGGAGGGAGGGGCGAGCCGCGGCCGTTAAGTCGAAGGCAATAGTTAACCCGTCATTCGGGTGCATGTAAAAGCTGCCAAATTTAGAATACTTTTCGCAGTGGCGGCGCGTCAATAGGGCCAACCGGGGCAATGCCCCGGTTGTTTTTTCGGTATAATAAAAAATATTCGAAAAATACCTCAATATCGGTTGCACAGACTGTCTACACTAACCATATTCTCCCGACATGGTTCATTTTTCGCTCGCAAAGCCTTCGCCGAACGTCGACGGGGCGACGCCGATTTTGCCCCGGTTGCTCATTGTATATCGTATTCTCTCTTTTATCTTCCACTCGCCGCGTTTGTCTCGTTTGTTTTCTGTTTCTTTTACCAAATCATCGGGGCTAGCCCCGAAATTATGACGACACAATGCCGACGTTTCTTACAACAACGTGTTGACATATTCACGCATTCCTTCTCGTTCGTTGGTTGCTTGAAGAGTTGATAGTTTCCTCGCCTTCGTTTGTGTCGCTTGTTTCGCTATTTGAATCAGTTAGAGACCTTTAGTCCATTTGCTTTCGATTTTCCACATTCCTTTTGAGCTCCTCACTTCTTTCCGGCTTCGCATTTCTTAGCCTTAGACCTCATAATGAATAAGGTTGATGCACTACTTCGCACTCCGTTTTCGCAGCTGCCGCTGGAACAAAAATTAGAGGTACAACGTCTTGGGCCTTATTAACCAAAAAATTGTTCACTGGAACAATCCCATGACGGAGGAAAGCGTCGGCGTACATTCTGCGCAGAAACTTGGTATAAAAAACACGAATGGTTGTGTTACAGCGAGGACAAAAATGAACTTTTTTGTTTTTATTGCCTACTTTTTGCTACCGCTAAATTGATAGCTCAAACTTATGACGGCGCGGCAGTCATGAGTGGGTCGAAACATGGTGTTCAAGTTTATATAAAAGAAGATTTTCCTCATGCGCATTTTTTACATTGTTATGCACACCAATTTAACCTCGTTATTAAAAATATGTGTCTTGATACCCCTCTCGTCCGTATATTTTTTGCAAATGTTTCGGGGTTTTCTTCATTTTTTTCCGTTTCGCCGAAGCGCTCTGACCTCCTTCGCCAGATATGTAGCCGCCGTCTCCCAGCTTGTGCACCAACACGTTGGAACTTGCGATCACGCGTGGTGCAGGGCGTGTCCGAAATTAGGTCTGAGCTCATTGAGTGTTTCAATGGCATTCAGAGCTCTCCGGTTTGGGACGAACGCTCTGTGAGGGAGGCGGTAGGTCTAAAGCGTCTGCTAGAAGATGGTGAGTTTTCATTTTTTTTCACTTTTTTCTCCACAATATTCTATCACGTGGATGTATTATACGGCGCATTGCAGTCAAGGCTAATGGATGGAGCGTCTGTGCAGTCGTGTATTTCAGACTTCTGCGATGCTGTACCTCGTATCCGGGAAACAATAAAATACGACGACACATGGAGTGCTTCTTTACGCCGCGGGCAAACAACGCAGCGTTTGATTTTGTCTGCAAAGGAATGCTGTGACATTCTGGTGAATCAAATAGGCGATCGTCTGCGCACTGAACACCTTGCCGCGTTCTCTTTGATGAACCCCAAAAAAATTTTCAAAATTTGCACGTCAATTTCCCATCCATTTGTTGGCTACTGTCTCCAAATTTTACCCCATGATAAACGTGGGTAAATTGGAAAATGAATTGCGATGTATATACACCAATCAAATTTTTTTGAACATCACATCAACTTGCGCGCTCTATGGGTTCCTCATAGATAACACTCTAGTAACTACCTTTGCGGCGTCTGCAAAATTTCTGGACATCATTTTGACGACGCCTATTTCTTCCGCCGACGCAGAGCGAACATTCAGCACGCTGAAGCGTATTAAAACGTATCTCAGAAACACAATGAAGCAAGATAGATTAAATTCCTTGGCTGTTTTATCCATTCACAGAGACGTTATTTCTGGGATGCATGACTTTAATCAGCGCGTTATTGAGCATTTTGCTTCCAAGAAACCGCGGCGTGTTGCATATATGTTCAAGCAGTAGAAGTCTAGCAGCAAATATATCTATGAGTGAGCGACGCATGTCCTTATCTTTGCATTACCTTTCCTTTCCTCATAGTAACGTTTTAAACCTTATTTTAGGTTTTGTCTGTCTTTCCCGAAGTTTCTGTTAATATGTCATTGTATTTATCTGGGAAAAGGCCTTTCCTTTTGAAAGAGGTTTCAAAATAAACTATGTCTATATTTATTAATCCCTTGACTTGGACCGGTTTTGAGGACACTTTCTTATCGTTAAAAATGGTCGCTTTTGCCGATTGGTTGTTACCGATGGAAAGGTTTTTATACTCATAAAATGATGGGAGAACTTATAGCGCTCATCCTGTCCCCGTAGATGGGGGTGACTTGGTCCCGCAGTAGCTTGCCCCGGTTGTCAAAATGACCACGCGCCGCCACTGACTTTTCGCAATATTGAAACGCCACATAAAACTATTTCTGATAAACCATGGGAATATTTCATCTTATTGCATTTTATTGTACGTGATGATACCTCGATTGACATTTTGTATAAAATATTAACCTCCCGCATTATAAATCACGAAGCAATATCGAACGGTTAATTAAAATTTCTGATATCTGAGATAACTTTATCTTGTCGGTGGCATTGCGTTGGAAATATAAAAAATTCAATCGTAATACTGTACCCACATTTACCCAATACTAACAAAACACATGTAATATGCGACAACATTTATTTCCAATCACCCAAACTAAGTTTCTAGTATTCTAGTTTAGACTATGATTTTCTAAAATTTCGATGTGTCGTCGTTATTAGCCGTCGCTGGCAAATTACTTGCTCCAAATGTAACATCCACTTTTGTTCTGCTTGAGAACGTATCCATAGTAATGCCTGAAAATATGTGTAAGAATTAATTACTAGTTGTTATTTTAATTACTTATGCCTCGACAGTCCGACCAGGTATGTTGAAGTATAGATCACACTGGCCATCGCTTGACAGTAGCTTGCTGGTTTGTTTGCTTCGCTATGATATTTTAAATTGAACTAAAAAGTATCTCACCTGTAATATTTCAGACTGAACTTATAGCTGCATGTGGTTGGATAAACAATCCTCCACTGGAACGACGAGCAATTCATAACAGGAAGAGTAAACTTGACAGCATAATTGCATTTGTATCCACAGGCGTAATGTTGTTCAAGTTTTGGAATCATATCATTCCAGTATTGGTCGAACTCATCGAGAATTGCGAGATATTGACTGTTGACCTTGCTTTTGTATGCACCGAAGAGATCAGATACAGCTCCTTCAAACTCTTCACCAAAGTAGAAAGCCAACATCTTTTTGTATTGATTATTCTTCATTTTAGAAACCTGGATGTAAGACAATGTTTTTCGATAAATTGAGTAAATTCAGGAGAACTTAAAGGTTGCAGCATAACCATATAGGAAAGTCGGGATTTTTGTACTGATATTTTGTTTTGCCTTTTTCCTTAAAATAATCCGATTCATGTTTTTGATACAATAATTTGTTTAACTATTTTTGAAACTGTTGAAATTCGTATAAATGAGTGACTACAAGATTGAGTTAAAATTTCAGAACTCCGTCACATTGATTAGTTATCTTAATTTTTAGTCTCAATTATATAATCACCTTGGCCAGACCATTCTTCAAAGCTTCTCTCAATTTGTCTTTCTTCTCATTCAAATTCTGAGTATGTTTCTCAATTTTCTTCGTTCTTGTGTTGAGGCAAGCTTGATAACGAGCAGTTATTTTTTCAGCCAACTTTTTCAAATTGTTTTCGTATTTTTCTATCCTTTTGACGTAAACCTTTCCCGAAGTATTCAATCGATCGGCCAACATTTTTTCGTAACATTTGAGAGCTTTAGTTTTCTGACTTGCCAGTTTCATTGTGTATGATTCGATTTTACATAATGCCATCTTGCAGAGGCGTCCTTGCCTAAAAGTAGTAAATAGTATTATTAGGCTTTTACCATTCGGTCGAAATACCCCAACGGAAAGCGAAAAAAAAACAGAAATATTCAGGTGATAAGTCAAATTTGTAGTACATTGCCCGAGTTTTGAAACTTTATACCTGACGTAGTATGTTGCTTCCAAAGCCTTGATCAACCACTTATGTCTCTTTGTAACAATCGTTTGATATTCTTCATAATATTTCTTATGAAGTCCCGTCCATTTCAATTCCCATGCCTTGTATGCTTCCTTCGCAACGCTGACTGCGGTTTTTACTTTCTTGGAAAGATCGAACTCGAATTCGGCGGAAGATTTGTTCACAGTTTCTGTGACGAAATAAGATTTTGTTAGAATGAGTATGCTTGATAACTTAAGACCAAGGCTGAGTCGGTGTCTGTGTCTGTGTGTCATAGATTATGCTTTGTATCTTCAGAGCACATAGAATCATAGACGATAGATGGACTAACTCAAGACCAAGGCTGAGGAGTCGGTGTCTGTGTCTGTGTGAGGAGTCTGTGTCGGTATTTGGTATGTGTTTGTTGGAGTCGAAGCTGGAATCGAATTTTCAAACTTTCTGGATTCAAGATTTGGAGTCAGAGTCGAAATTTGAATTCTCCGAAGCCCGAATTTCAGACGTTTCGTAAGAACGAAAGAAATTAAAATTTTGTACAGTAATTTAAAAAAGTTATGTTCATTATGGCTGAGCGTTCCTGGCAATTTATTAAAGAATGATTGCATACGCCAAAGCTTTTAGCCTCAAAATCTGATTCCCCGAGTATTCGGAGCCGGAGTCAACTTTTTCAACTCAGATTCGGAGTCGATTGTTAATGTTCTCCGACTCTACAGCTCTGGTTTGAATTGCATAGCTAACACGAAGAAAAGTATTGCATTTGACTATAGAATTTTAGTGTGCTTAAGATATCTAAATCTAAAATTAAATTTTCAATAAATACCGATATCGCAAGTTTTCAATTTCTTGAATTCAGGCTTCTTCCAGGCATAATATCTATAATTAGCAAACTTGAAGCAACTAATTTTCTTCGTGTATCGGAAAGTCCACCATGTTCCAAGTTTTTTGCTGAAATGAAATATTGTTTTTAATAAGTCTTCGACTTTGAATAAAACTCTTTTTACTTTTCTCACAAGTAATTTGCCAAAGCATACTTACAAGGTATTGCTTGAAAGTGGGAAATCGGAAATTTTTCGCAAAGAACCACTAAGCTCTTAGACTAGCTGTCAGGGAAATTATACTCCTAGTATACTTAATATTGCAATACTAATATTAAATACTAATGAAGCTTGAGTTTGTGTTTATTTTGCTAAAATTCTGCTAGTTGATCAGCAGACAAAAATTGTGAGTCAACTTTAATAAATTTTCCTATCAAACTAACCAGAAAAGTGTTTCAAATTGGCATTAAATATTCTTTAAAACATTGACAAGTTTTACCATGAATTATAATACTTCTTCTTGAAAAAGTTCAAGCATCCAGTGTATGTTGTGCATTGATAAGAGCATGCATATCTTTGAACTATCACATCTTTGAAACCGTTAATTTTGTCCGCGTAGGAATTAAAAGTGACATCAAGTTTGTTTGATAATTTGGTTTTATATTCATTCACAACAGCGTCGACAATTTCTTTTTCCCAGGTTTTTGATCCTAAAAAATCAAAAATATTGTTAAAAATAATGTAAAATGTTAGCGAAACGTAGCGTTAATAATGTTAACTCACCATGCATCTTATATAAAAGACAGCGATAAACTTTAACCTTTTTCTCGTTGAGTTTACTCATAACTTTCTTGAAATGAGCAAAATACTCTTTGATCCGTCCGGTAAGTGCCTTCTTGAATTGAGCAATTTTCTCAGATCGAGTTTGGAAGCATTTTAGTGCTCTGGTTTAATATATGAAGGAAAAGTTATTTCACGTGATTTTACCTTTGTTGTTTTTAAATGAATTTTTATTGTTGTTTAAATTAGCAGAACATACAGAAGTGGAAATTTTCTCAATATATTACAGAAAACATTACGTTGTATCAGTAAAGTTACTTAAAAAAAGCGTTAAATAATCGAGCTTACGCATTGACGATCCTTCCATGGAAAGCAATCAACTTGTTGTGTCTCTTCTGAATTGCATATTTGTATTTAATAGCGGTGATAGAAGCCATTTTGTCAATTTTTGCTGTGAATGTGGATACAGCTTTATCCTTTTTCTCCGAAACAGCTGCTCTGCGCTCCTCAGGGACGTATCTATATATATAAATACCGAAAAATAAATAGTTTCCTGAATAGAATTAGACGTTAAGAAATTTTCGATGCCAACAAGACTTGGCTTTTAGAATAAAAAAAAAATTTAATTCCATTTCTTAGTTTCGATTTTAATTTTAGTATTATTGCACTGAACCGATGTATGAAAGAAAATTAACATAAAAAATACTTCATAAATTCTATTGTATATTCATTGACTCTATCGGCAAATTTAGTCTTGCAACTCTCCATTCTCAAGTTGAAATCAACAAGCCAAGTATCGTAATGTTCGTTCATCTCCTTCAATATTGCATCTGCCTTTGACTTCAGCTTCTTCTCAAGATTGGTCTTGAATTCGATTTTGGTCATTTCTGTGTTTTTGAGAAAGTAAAATAGAAATGAAGTTACATTGAAAATCGATGGAGGTAATGGAAGGCAACAAATCTGAGAGAGAGAAAAAAAAGAAGGAAGGGAAGAGAGAAACAATGAAAAGAATATGAGTGAGATTTTAAAAAGAAGAGAGTGGCGAACAGAGAGAACTTTTTAATAAAAACGAGAAAAGAGAAATCTATCGTTCTGAAATGCAAAGGTATTAATGTCTTGAAGAAATGAATAATTATTACCTTGAAAATCATCTGTTCCACATTTAGTTCCAGGATAAGAACTCATCACGGAAGAATAATATTTGGTAGTGAACCAGGAGGTGGAAAAATGAACACGAAACTTGAGACATGCCGAAGTAGGGAAGACGTAGAATCTCCTGATGGAATATTTAGTGTAACCACATGGATGTTGAACATAGGAGGCTGCGTTGGCAATCTGTATAAAGAAAATAAGTTGCATGATATTATAGACTGTAGAGCAAATATTTCACCAAATTCGCATCCAACTAGATATAGTAAAATAGACTTACCGCCAGGCAAGCCAGAAGTAAGATCAGGATCCTCATTTTGTGCCTTGTTTCGAAGTTCTTCGAGTTGAGACTGATTCGATTCATGTTTCCGTGGCCTATTTATACCCCGAAACAGAATATCTTGAACCGTACTGGCGCCGATAAAACACTCCTGGTTGCTATTTTGTCGTTCAAAACATTCATAAGCATTCTACTCGAAGGAGCTTATGGATTTTGAAATTTTCACATATGTATATATCATGCGATTTTTCCAGTGCAATTTCGTTAAGATAATCCATATGCAGTTTGTACTTGCATTATAAAATCAGCGTATAAGAATCAGAAGTAGGCTTAATATCTTTTGGATAGTGATTGTCTGGAGATATTATCTACTTGTTATTGCAACGCGTTTCCGATCTCTATCTTTTTATATCATGATTAGTTTTCAATGTGTTTGAATGAAACTTATCCAGTTACAATTTTTGTTTTAACAGTGCTGTTTTCGATTCCAAACAAAAAATCTGAGAAAGACATATAATCCTTTTTACAACTCGAATCCGTGTATTTTGCACTGACGGTTTAATGCTTCAATACAGCGTTGAGAGATTTGAATTAGTATCATTATGTCATACTAATGCTGTGTTGTAATTACAGCACATCGAAATGTAGGATTAGATCCCAGACCTGACGCCGTTTAGTCAAATTATGTATGTGGTATCTAAGCAACTTCAGAACATCACATTTTAATGTGATGCGAGGTGTTTTCAACCCAACTATTTTGTTGCATTGTAATTGTTCATTCTTGTCATCTCGTTATTTGAATATACACAGAATAGCGTGATGAAAAACCATTGAGATAGTGATACAGATATAGCTTTCAAGACTCTTCATTGCATTATATTTTATAAACTGCTATCCATATATGAACTAGATATAGTAATGTGCTTGGTGTTTTTAATATACATATTATTATCAAAAGGTTTCACAAATGTTCTATGTGCCTATAGCATTGACTACAAAAATGTTCTGTACTTACATGTGACATAAATTTAAAGAAACACATATTTACCCTGCAGCAGGGGTGCACAACCTGCGGCCGTGCTGGTGTGTGTGTGTGTTACTGCAAAATAATTTATGTTTTATGTTGGCGCTTGACTGTTACGGGAATCGTAGCAGGAAATAAATTATTATCAGTATCATAAAAAAGTAACAGTTGTAAATTTTATTCCATATATCTAAAGCTGGATATCGTCTAAAGAGAAACAGGTCTTCAATTCCAGATGAAATTAGATTTATCTTCGTCGTTTATGTAAAGAAGTTACACTTGTTCGAAACCTGAAAATATTTAATCCACGACCGATACGAAAATTTAAAATGTTCTTTTATATTAATTTAATTGTGTTAGACGTAACTCTAGATTGCGTCGACCTACGACAAAATAAAACCATCTTTTCTACTCCATTTCTACTGTAAAATATCTGCGGACATTGAAATACGTGGTAATCCTGTCCGATCATCATACTCCTATATAAAAAATCCGAGTGCGGACGGTGGTTCAAGAATGGGTAAGAAGGTACAACGTGGGCATAAATAAATCGTTTAATATCGGTAATTGTGATATAGCTTCCAGCACAGCAATTTAATGGTTTTCCACATTTTTTTTTTATCTGTCGCGGAATCCTAAAACAAAAGTCACGGTAATAAAATTTTGTAACACCGTTTTCAGTTTTAGTATTTACTATCGTAGTTTCAGTCGAAAATTTTAGTTACAAATTCATTCTATTATTATCTTAATTATGTGTCTCGTCACCGATAATCGCAAAATAACGAGTTTTTCACACTGGACGGACAGGTCCGGGCGGAAAAAAACAATTATTGACGTCTTCAAGACACAAAACGTACTTGTGTAAGATAGGAGACTTGACTTGTGAGATGAAGAGAATTTCCGAAAATATTGTTTACAAACACAATATCGATGTTAACGGCCTAAATGACCACATCAAGTTTACCAAAACAATCAGCGAACTGAATAAAAATAGTCCCACAAAATTATTGTCAAAAGTAAATTCTTTAATTATTCGTGAAAAGTCCTGTTTTCGATGATCGCTTAGGAACTTTCGCGTTTGTCTGATTAAACGCACAGTTTTGCAAGAAATAAAAACATTTATTTCGATGTCCGCTGCAGCAAAATAATAAGTAATACTTGTGAGATAGAGAGATTCTGTGGGAAGATATTAATCCAATGCCTGCAAAGTAATAAACGCTGACGAAAAATATCAGCAATTATAACGTAATAAGCGAAGTAAAATTTGGTGCGCTCTCAACGACTTTCTTGGCCCCACAGTACTTTCCAGTGGAAAAAAGTGTCGACCCTCGGTAAATACCAACCTCTAAAAAAAATTATATTTTAGATTTGTTTAAATTTTATCATTTCATGAACGTTTTAGACGCAAGTCAATAACATATATATATCAATAAATACCAATCCTATAATTAATAAATATAGCTCATAAACGATATTCATCTCACTGGCGGCGGCAGACCTTTTACAAAAACGTTATGCGGTCGTCTAAACCAGGGTGGTCCAAGGTTGTCGGCCTCGCGGGCCACACTATCATTTTTGTATTGTTCGCGGGCCACAATAGTGTTAAGAATAGTAAACAATGCAATACAAACACTCATTGTCCAAACACATTGGTCATTATTTGTCCTTTATCAAGCTGAAACATGCAAAAAACGCCGAAAAAACTCACTTAAACGTGCAAAAGTTTTACTATATATATCTACATTTGATGTGAGACTTCATAACTGAGAAAATGCCGTTTCAGTTATCATATTAAGCAAGCATTGTGATATTTTTCCTCCCATATCTAGTCAAAAATCTGTTTGAATTGGTCAGCTTTTATTTCAAACTCATGTTTAACGAACAAATAACTGCAGATTGATGGATTACCGAATTTTACCAAATTTGAGATACAGAAGGGTAATTACTAAATTTTCTGACACATAGACAGCATTTTTTGTAATACTGTTTAGGCTGGTTGCAAAAAAACACCCGGCAGGAATTATATTGGTCGGCCATTACATTAATATTTAGTTATCAAGCATAGCCAACCTAGGCTAATAGATTCCTTATTCGATTTTTAGTTTTCTATATGAAGCCGATTTTGTTAGCATATAATCCCCACCGAAAATATAGAAACCAGGTAACAATTTGGACTTGCCAAGCACATAATTCAACTTCGCTAGATGCCTCAGCTAGCGATAACACCAGTCAATTCAATGACATTAGTGATGTAACAATATGTCAGAATATTCTTTTGGTTATTTTTATGACGAAACAACACCAAATGCGAGTTTTATTTTAAAATCTTAATTTTAGGCACCGGGTGTATCTGACAAAGAAGATGCTTTAACATTGCAAGTTTACGAAAAATCAACCGAATTTGAGAATGTGTGTTTTTCCTATATCCCTGAGAGACCAATTCTAAAGAATATTTCATTTAAAGTAAAACCTGGCCAAACCCTGGCATTGGTAAGTTTTGAATGTATCCCGGTAAATTATATTTTTATATAGTTGATCAACGTCAAAAAATGATAAAACAACCCTAAATTTAACGCTTCCTACGTAAGGTTGGAAATTCTTGCTCCGGGGAAAGAACTATCATCAGACTTCTTTCACGTCTTTACGATATTCAATCTGGTGATATCAGAGTTGACGGTAAGGACATATCTAAAGTTACACAAAAGTCGCTCCGTCGCCACTTTGGAGTCGTACCGCAGGATACAGTCCTATTTAATGAAATTATCAGGTGAGTATAATGACACTGATATGATTTGTACGCAACCTATGTCTTTCCGAATTAAACAATAATTTTATTTTTTATGAGGTGCATTACACAGTATTATGACAACGGCTCTACGCAACCAGTCAATGATGTACAGTGAGTTAATATTTCATTAGGAAGACAGGAAACTTTTACAGTCAGCCCAATTGCCTTGTTTGAATCCTGCGATAATATATTTATAACAGTAAAAATCCTATTTAATAACAGAGAAAACATTAGATACGGTAAAGTTACTGCAAATAATTATGAAATTGAGGAATCGGCTAAAGCAGCAAAGATTCATGACAAAATAAAGAAATTTCCAGATCAGTATGAAAATGTCGTTGGAGAACGTGGATTAAAACTCAGTGGTGGTGAAAAACAAAGGATAGCAATAGCAAAAACGATTTTGAAATCACCAGATATTGTGCTGCTTGATGAGGTATAATTATTGTTGCATGTGATAATGTTAGATATATATGTTTAATGCGAAGAATTTAGTAACCACGAATAGACCTATATGTACTGTTTTTCTAAATTCTTCTTGTTCTAAAGGTTGCACAATGCGTGTGAAATTGGAGGTTTGATTCAGTTATGTTTTGATAAAGATCACGGAGGGCAGCGTCGAATACATTTAACATTTTGAAATATACAATGAATTAGACTTACGTAAAAGGACACAATATATTAATGTGAGCCAACAACTGATGAAGTATGTAAATAAGGTTATGTTGGTGGTGTAAGAAATTTTTTTTTTAAATCTATAAAACTTAGATTTTAGTTTCAATTTGTATTGAAACGGAAAGTGACCAACATTTTTTTACATTAGCAGGCTTCAACACTAGATACAACAACAGAAGGAAAAAAGAAATTTATGCACAGAATCAGTACAGGAAAACAACTGTTGTTGTCACACATCGACTGTCAACAATAATAAATGCTGATATTATCATCGTAATGCACGAATGCGACATCGTAAAAACGGGGAGGTATGAGGATTTTGGTACTTATTTGAGATGTATTAATACTCGAACGAGGATCTGGTATCTGGAGTTTTCTACTTCCAAATACTTTGGAAACCACTCCTGAACTACCATTTTTATCTCCTCCAGTACTCAGTATAAAATTTTGGCCGGCATTGAGCTATCAAAGCCCAAAAGCCACAGCTCCGGCAGTTCTTATAGTTTTTAGTTGTAACGACAAAATTTCGACTCCCGGCTAAAAGAATTCTGAAATTACGACTTCGGCAAGCTCAATATTTCATCTCCGACTCGAATTTGGGAAGTTTAAAAATGCGGCTTTAGATGCCCAAGCTTAACACAACAGAATCCAGGAGGATGGTTGAGGAAGTCGTACTCTACCATAGGTTAAGTGAACCTCGTTCACTCGCACATTATTATCGCCCGCGCAAACCGGTGTGGCCGAGACTAAATTTGCCGGACTTGGAAGCTAGTGAGCGACGGCGATTCTCTCCCATGTGATTAAGCACAGATTACAAACTTAGTCGATTTATCGATACTGTTTAAAATATTATCACAGCCATGTAGAATTACGGATGAGAAAGGGAATTTGTGCAAATATGTGGGCCCAATAGCTCAGCGATATTTAGAAAAACAGACAACCTGAAAATATCAAGGAATCAAAAGCGTTCCGCAATCCCAAAAGAAATTGAATTATATTATTTTTCTGTGTCTTATACTGTGAAAGTGTATAATGAAGCTTATAATAAATAAATTTTATGAAAAAACATCAAGCTAATTTGAATTTTTTAAATTCAATATTCAGAAAGGAACAGGAATCATAAAGCCTTGAGCGATAATGCCAGTTTTATAGGACCTCCAAGTCCCTATGAATGGCGTATATAGGGTTTACAGATTTTTTGCCGGTTAAAATGTGGTTTTATTTGTTGATGAATTTTCATATAAACTTTGAGAGTTTTGAATTACGACCCTGAATGCAATGAAAGCCTGTTCCGATTCCACAGCCCTGACAGAAGAGATTTCATTACGCATTGGTATAGTATAGATCAAAAGAAGTTCAGTATTTTGCCGGCGTTCAAAACTTTACGGACATTGAAGTAGATAATTTCAGCATCGCAATACTGTAGCACTGCCATAATTTAAAACGACTTATTGCCTTTCCTCTTCTTCTGACAAGTATGAATATCATATCTTGCTACCCTATCTTTACCTGATTCCAATCAAGTATAAACGTATATTATAAAAATGAAATTTAATTAATCAAAGTCTCTTCGCATTGATTTTGTATAACCCTTCATTCTTTTTCGCTGAAGTCGTTTTCTATGTGCTTCATGTATTCTGTGAATGAAAATTCCAGAGGTTAGTAACTTACAATTTATTTCTCATATTTCACTTATAAGGTATAATGCACATATTTATATATTTTGAAGCATATATTACAACTTTATCATATCATCAAAGATTTCTATGCTCTCTCCAAACAGCGCTCTACCATTCACTCATGAAGCTAAGGGATAGGAATGCACTCAGTGTCACATTGCTGATTACCTGAAGGTTACCAGTTTGATTTCTATAGCTTTCCCAACCAAATTTAATAATGGCGAGCTATTGCCTTACTAAACAAGGAGTGACAGTAACAATACCCATTCACACAAGTGCCCCTTTTAGCACACTTGCCCCACTTTATCCACTGTTCTCAGTTGGGGTAGATATAGCCTATATTAGGGGAAATGGTTAAAGTGAACATATGAAGTCTACAATTAATGGTAACAGATTTTTATGCATAAATTCTAATACTTGAACAATCTGTAATAATGTAGAAGCATACTTATTCATATCATGCAATTTCTCATGTTCCAAAATTTTTTTCGGATCTGGTGGTTTTTGCAATTCGAAAAGAACTCCTTTTATTTGGTCGAGACAATTTTTAACATTCACTGACTGATATCGACTTTCATCAGAGAAAACAATCAACTCTCCTGTGCTAGTGATTCTTTTCTTGTACTGTAAGATAATTTAATTTAATTTGTAAGAAATTTTATTATCAGTAAAAAAAAAAAAAGATGAATAGATATAATAAAAGAGTTTTTATGATGTTCACACCTTTGCTGTAATCAGATACACAATTAGGTTTGGAACATTAAAACCAATCTTGCCTCCAATTCTTAAATATTTGAAACAAGAGAGCGATGCTCAAATATATGGACACAAAGGCCAAAACAAAGTAGTATGAATATACAACAATATACTGTCACAGTGTTACTTCGCCCAAGCACCAGGAAAGAGTTCGAAAAATCAAAACGAAAGACAGCCGTCACGATGTCATAAAATCATGTTCTCATTAATAAAAAACAGCAGAATTTTAGAGGAAATATCAGATCTCATTTTAGGGAACAAATAAAATTTATAGCCTTCTAGCGACAACATTAATCTATAATCACTGAAAATTTCAAAGCAATTTGTCCAGTTATTAAAGAGTAAATCGTTTTTTTTACAAGAAAAGGAAAAATTCTGATAAATGGAACAACATACCGTAATATAATAACGAAAGCAGAACATGAGCGAAGGATTCACTGAGTACCAATCGCCATGACTATACTAATTCGAATTGAAGTGACATTGATTTCTTCAATTCTTTGACTGTATTCATTTTTTTTTGCTTACACTAGTTGGCTTTTTTATTATTATTATTAAATGATCGAGTATGAAACGACTGGTGGAAACGTGTTGAGAGCAAGAATAAGTATTTTCATTGAAAAGCAATAAGTCAGGAAGTATTTGAAAGTGTGGGTAATCGGATCAAGAACCACTGTATTGGTAGTACCGGTATCTAAACACCATGAGCTAGTAAACTTAATAAACCTGAATCATTCTGGTTATTTATTATTTTTATGCATGGTAGAATAATAGATTTATAAAAAAGCTACAAAAAATAATAAAAACCTTTTCCAAAATTTTAGGCTTCAAATCGTCAGGTATCCAATCTGCGGATGATACATGAAATCGAACTTCCGCTTTACTGTTAACTAGAATATAAAGAAATATAAATTGGTACAAGTGATCTTCAGTACAGATACAGTATTGTCATAATATAAATGAAGAATGAATAAATGATGAACTATTTCATTGTAATCAAAAATCACATTTTACAAATATGTGGCATGCTCGAGCATATATCATGAATATGGATGGCTATACTATATTCATTTCACGTTCTGTTCAATGCAAGCTCCCTCTTGCATAACATGATTTATTTCCTCCACCCAAGATCAATATGAAAGCCTTTTGTATATGATTTCAGCAGTTGTACCTATCCGTAATCAGAACACACCACTGAATACTCCTCACCAACAAGCACTATACCTGTCTCTATCTTATATTAACGGGTCTGATTTTTCTAAATCAATGACATGTACTGGGTAAGGTTAAACTGCTGAGATTGCAAACTAAATCAGCACCTCAAACCTTACGCCTGTAGGATGACATGATTGAAAATGTAAAGCAAAATATGTGATATTGCAAGAATGCAAAGGTGTTTCCTTTGCAGTAGTTTAAAATTTAATTAAATGTAATATTACCTTTATTTACATTTTGACCTCCAGGACCAGAAGATCTTGAATATTTTACAGAAAGTTTATCTAAAAACAAGACATAAATACTAATATTATATAAACTTTAACTCCCTTTATAATCAACATATACATAGTGTTACATTCGCTAACAAATTTTCAAACTAATTTCTAGTCTTTTATTCATCCAGTTGAATTATTAAAAAATGTTAATAACATAAAATAAAGAAACAGAAAAAAGCAAAACTGTAAATATTTATCAAGTTAGATGATTGATTACCTATTGGAATATTTCCTGTAAATTTATCTGGTGGCGAGGCAATTGAAAAGTCCTGAAAGGGAAAAAACAATAAGCAGTCAAATATAGTTAAGTTGACTATTTTGAAAATTGATTTTTTAATTGTTTTGTAATTTTTATACCTTTATGTGGGCAACATAGTCTACCCTAGTTCTGTAGGCTATGTTACACACCCAATTTGCACATTAAAATGGCAATTTATCTGTGCATGGAACTATGTATGACTAGCAGTACGATCTGTCTAATTTGTAATTGAATATCAGAACACAGAAATACAATTCTGGAATAAAATTCATAAATTCTCACCTGAGGTAGCCCACCATAGTTATATGGACTATTCGGATACAAATTTTCCAAATGATAAATACTTTTAAAGGTCCCTGCCCTGGTAGTAGTCCAATACGACCGATAAAGCAGCAAATTTCTAATGCATGGAAGCATTATGCAGCAGAAATAGCAAAACACAGAACTAGCGAGAGACGAATAAATTCAACATGTCAAACAAATCAATGGATTGCTTCGACCTTTGACCCATCGGGGATTTCAAGTTGACCGAAAAGGTTGGAATTTTTGAGTCATATTTATCGCGAGGAATAAGAACGCCGATAAGACTCCTTGCATCAAGAGACAGCGAGACAACCTGCAAGAGAGAACTTGCATCAAGAGCATAAGAATGCGAAAGTTGAATTAAGATAGCGTACTGGGGACAATGTATATCCAAATCACTAATCGGTAGTTTATTGTCCACCATACTAAAATACACTTAATGAATAAACAATGCAAAAAAAGTAAAATGCTACTTCAGGGCGAATGGAAGTGGGAGAACTAATACTGGTCATCAAGCAGCGACAAATTGTGCTCGAAGGTTTATATCACACTTGTAGGGACCTATTATTGTACGTATATGGGTGAAAAACAGTACGTGGAATAATTTTGGACTGTACCCATTCAACCTGCCATTCAATTTTTATTTGACATGTTAGTAAAAGCAATATCAGTTTTGCAAGTACATTAAAAGAAATCTTAGGAGATTGTCACAGAAGTCCCGGGCAATGTGTTTCGAATTTTATGGGCCAATGACATGTCATTGTATGGACCAGCTTGTGTTCAACGTCATGTATTTGCAATATCATAATGATTTATGGACTGTGCTACTGTAGCACTATGTTATAAACTGTGTAACATTTGCTGTTTTGTTTGAAACCTAAATATGTGTACACCACGTGACATGATCTTTCGCTTTAGTTTTGAAGACAATGTAGGACCTAGAGCAGGGGTGGGCAACCCTTGGCACGCGAGCCCATTTATTCGACACGCGAGCGAGCCTCGGAAACGAGATCATTTTCTTTCAGATAAAAAGTTTCGAGGCTCTGATTTATCTGATGAAACTCGGTGTTTGTTTATTCATTATCGTTTGTTAACAATCTGTTATTCAGTTAAAATTTTAAACTTTTTTGTCTTTTTATGACATATGGCTACAAAGAAATATATTATGGCGTAACAACTGAGTTAGCTCTTGACGAATTGTGACGAGACACAGCATTCATTGGGGGTTCATTGTTACGTAATATATAGTCTGTGCCACCATTTTTCTTCATTTCTGATTGATTTATGAAGTTGTACAGCTTATGTTGGTGGGAGTTACTTGCTAACTTACTGAAATAAATTGATTTCGAAAGAAATATAAGCCATTATGGAAGGGAATACAAGAGAGAAGTGCAGAAAACGAACCATCGCGTGATTGGGAAGCCATTCCCGAGAATTTTTTGTGTCTCAAAAACTTTGCAACTGCATGTTTTTATCTGCATATGCCTAAGACTTTCTGTTCTCAGTTATGAACTTTATTAAGTCTTGTAACAGGAGTAGCCTGAAAGATGAAACCAGTAGTTCGTAACTTTTTTCAATGTAAATCTCTATCAGCAGTAATGCAGCAGCAGAAGTCTTACTTATATAGAATAAGAAAAGTAATCAAATCTATTTGTCGGACTGATATTTCCCCGAATAGTGAATCTGTCTGTAGCTTACATGTTTAGAAGATTTATTATTGTGTATTTTTGCTTTAAAAGTAACAAAGCATTGTTTTTAATTTTGGTCGGCACGCGGAAAAATTATGTCGTTAAATTTAGCCGATTTGGGCACGCGAGCCGAAAAAGGTTGCCCACCCCTGACCTAGAGTGCCCAGGATAACACATTGTCCGCATTTTCACTTTGTTGTTTGTATTTCCAGTGCTCCCGAGTGTTTATCATTGGCATGTATTATCATATTACTCACAAGCTTATATCGTCACTTCGCGGCCAGCCACGTTGGATCTCAAAATTATCAACGTATATGCTATGGTTTCTACAAGCAAACATATCAATACTTGTCAGCTATCAAATAGTTTAGTGCAGTGTCAAGAATCTGTCATTTCAAACGCGATCATATCGCAATAAATTTTTTTTTTATTGTGCATACGGAAAACAAAGGTCAATTGGAGTCAATTTGAGAAAAACGCTCAACACCTCGATTTGGGCCCATATGCCTTGTGAACTCAATCCCCTTCAAAATTTCATCTCAATAGATTTCGACGCATACAGTATATAAGGTGGACTTTTTCAAAGATCAAAATTAAGAAATATCGCTTTTTGGCACCAACATTAAGCTTTGTAATTCATCTATTTACTAAATTGGATTTTTAATAACCGTATTTTCAGAAACCTGAACCACTCCTTTGCATTGATTCATGCAAAACGCGTAACCGACGGAGTTAAAATCTGAGAAATACCCTCAAACCGAGAAAATACACCACCTGGGACAAGACAAAAACATCTTTCTGACCTTTTGTAACTTGAAAACTTGAATATATCGACCGACGAAGCCGTCGCACAAACCCGATAAAAAGAGAACCAAGGAGCACTGGTGTTGACAAACCTATTACATTTTTCATTCGAAATTTTGGCTAAAGCTTCGAGAAGTCCGAAACCACTAAATTCGGATAGTAGAACTTTCCAATTTCAACGCCACGAAATAACACCCGATACTACAGCCGCAAACTCGTACATCAAAAATCGTGCGCGCAAGGATAAAACTCTCAAACTGAAGCTACGAAGGCAGACCCAGCTAAAAGGATTTAGTCGGAAACAAAAAACAATTGGTGGTGAAAGAATTTATATTTCTTCAATTATTTGAGAGAGAAAGGAACAAACAGTTTTGCGTCCTACAAAATTCGGTATTGATTCAACAAAAAAAAAATACGCCAATGCCTTGCTCTTGATGGAGTATTATACTTTGTGGCGTCATAAATAACTACGTCATGAGTTTGAGGTGATGATTATGATTACCGTGCTTCCCCGAAAATAAGACCAAGCCTGAATTTTAAAATGATTTTAATATAAGCCCTGCTCTTAAAATAAGACCTAGTCAATGACGCGATTTTTTTTTTTGACTTGTGACTTTTGAGTCGATAGCAAGAAATCTCTTCTTCCCCTTTTTTAAACGATTAATAGCCTCTGTTTTACAGTTATTTAAAAAAATGTTATTTATAAGTAAATGAATATCGGTTTTCGTATTTTGTAAATTTGAAAATCTCGTAATTCTCTACTTTGTAATTTTGTTTTTGATAAATGAAAATATAAGACATCCTCCGAAAATTAGCCCTAGTGTTATTCCTTGGAAGAAAATTGAAATAAGACCCAGACTTATTTTCGGGAAATCACGGTATATAACACGGACGAATTGTTCTTCTCATTATTAGGTATCAACGTAAAAATATAGATATAACTAAAAAAAAATGAAACTAGTATGAAGATTTTTCGAGTAGTTTAAAATTGTTCGACCAATCAGCGATTACAATATTATCACGTGATACAGAATGAAATCACAAATAACATTTCGGTTTTTGCATGCGGTATAAAATGAAACACTGTGTAAAAGATGACGAACGAAAAAATGAGATATCCGAATACACGAGTACATAAAAAATAATAATATAACAAACGACGATAATAAATTTTGTTACGCTTGGCCAACCATGATACATACACCCCTCGTTAGCCAATCATAACAAAGAACGCCAAGCCTAAATTTTGAGCAGTAACATAATACGTCCGGCCATACATGAAACTTTATCCGAAAAAGTTCAACTATAGACCATGCATGTTCTTGATATTTAATTCGAATATGTATTTACATTTGGAAAAATTAAAATATGATAAGTGATAGGATGTAAGAATATAATAAATGGATTGCCCTGGAATCCTTCCTAATGGCTATTCAGTGTACACGTCACAATTACGAATGGTTGAGTGGGAGATACACTGGCAGTTATTTCACTGAAATATCTGATTGACAAATTTGTTTCTTTCTAGAGGACTATAACACAGCAATGAGAAGATGTGAGTAAAAAATTGAGTGATTATCGAAAAAATAAACGGAAGATTCTTTGACTATGAAATGAAACAGGCAAATTTTTGAGAAGTTGGGATTTGTAACAGCTTCTATATACAGGCACAACAATCTCTACTTAGTATATACTTGAAGATTGAAGGCATTGCCTATCTTTGAATACTATTCAGAAATGATTCTTCAAGCGTCTACATCTGGGATGTGGAAGCAGAATTTAGCATATTTTCACTGGAGTTGAAGCCGGAGTAGTATTCTCTAACTCATCAGAGTTTTAGACTCTCAATGGTGACGAAGGAAAACATCAAAATTCTCCACAGAAACTCAAAACGCTTAAAAAACGCATCCGAAGACTTCCAGCTGAATCAATGAACGAACAATCGACGATGGTGAAAATAAACATCCATTATGTGTAAATACGAGAATTAATATTAAACAATCCTTCGGATGTGAGAAATGTAAAAAACGTAAATTGAATTCGGACTATAAAGAAAAGAATATACATCATGATTCTGTTTTTTAGGGCGGAGCGGCCGGCCTGTCCATTCAGTTCGTCAGCTTGAATATTCAAAGCCAACCAGAGGCAGCATTTTCTTCAAATTTTGCTTTCTGCTAGATGGTGCGAGCCGCCGTTTTTAGCTGAATGTGCCATAGCGGCTTTAGCTTTAGCATTCATTTGTACGCTCTGGCCATTAGCGTTTGGCATGGCCTTATGAGGAGCTGAATTCGCAACAACGGGGGCCGTTTTTGAAGTATTATTAGCAGGAGACACTTTCGGGGTATGATTAGCGGGGGTAGCAGTTGCTTGACTTGATCTTGGACTCGCATTTGCCGTTTTTTGAAATCGCAGACTTCCCACTGGTGAAGGAGTTGGTGTTACCATGTCGATGACTGTGCCGTTTGTCTCCTGTTTTGAGGGATCACTCTTGATAGTTTCAAGTCGACGTTGCCTGTATGCTTCATAGTGAACCTGAGCTGTGACGTCTTTCAGGTCTTGTAGATGGGTTCTGTAAGTAATATTCATATTAATTTTGATAAAAGAGACAAAGAGGGAAATTGTCTTACTCTTCTTAAATCTGGTTACATTCAAAATGTTATTATGAAGTCAGTTTTGAAATTCAGTCTCCATCAAACCCAAAAATTCCCATACCTAATAATCATATTTCGTAAATATGAAAACTCGCAATGGTTCTCATTCTCAACTTCAATCAATCCAAAATTTGTTTTTCTTCCAAGGACGTTTTTCCCGTTGACGTTATACGAATCAGTTGCGCCAACGACCGCAAAGGGAAGTTTCTTCTGTAGACGGAAAAGGGAAATATGTTGTTAACATGTATACCCGACACTAGGTGGAGATAATGAGACGGAAAACAAGCGAATGACGAGTAGCGAAAAAGGCGGGAAAAATTCAGAGTTCCTCAACCCAGGGATTATGAAGTCGGAGTTCGACATATTTTCACTGGAGTCGAAGCCGTAATTTCTAACTCCTCGGAGTCGTAATTTCGGGCGTGTAGTGGTGATAAAAGATGCCAAAATTTTCTACAAAAACTTGAAAAGCATTAAATTTACGGAACAAGACTTGTGTACGTCAAAGCTTTTGTTATCAAAATCCGATTTTCGCGGAGTTCGGAGTTGGAGTCAAAATTTTTGTTTACCCGGAGTCGGACATAAAAATTTTCAAATCGGAGTCGATTTTAAATTTTCTTAATTCCACAAGTCCTGGTTAAGTCAAATGATTTTATTTTTGTTGGTGTTAGAGCAAGTCTGAATTTCGGAATTGTAAAAGTCGTGACTCAGAACCAAAATTTTATCCTCCAACGCCAAGGTTTGACAGTCAAAAAGTTATTAAGATGTCGGGAGCCAGGTTTTTGAATGATCAGGAATCGAACGAAACTTATGTGTGATTCTCCGAAAAAGTTTGAGATAAATATTGAAAAATTACCCTGAGCCATTTGTTATTTTCTGCTTCTTCGTCGTCTAAGTCTTCATGTTGGTCGTTTGGAAATACCTCAATGTTGTTTTGTTTCAACTCATCTTGAATCTAAAATAAGATGAAACATAATTATCAAATGGATTCAGCTAGTGATAATATATAGTACAGTACTATAACAGAGTCTCAGCTAAAATTAAAGTCAATGATAGGCGTAGGCAAAGCCAATAAAATAACAATAATATGAAAATCGATCTCTCGGAAATGCGGATTTTGGAGGCGGGGCGTAGGCGTGGCCAATTTTTTTTTCTTCGTTATATTTCCTCACTTCAGATGACGAAATTCAAGGTCTTCACAATCGTACTCTATCTTTAACCATATATAATGAATACTTTCGCGAGATTAGGCAGTATATTAAATGCTTATAGGGCGGAAGCAGTCGGCGTTTCCTTTTATTTCCGGTCTGCACAATGCAATGTGGTAACTATAAAATATCCCACGCGCATAATAAAGTGTTCCCAAACATGTAAACTAGATTTGACGCCAGGTTCTAATATATCAAATATTTAGTCAAAAGCAGTGAGGAACATTGAAATACTTGCGTAGGACCTATCAAAATAACTCGAAGATTAAAAATCCACAGGAACCTTGAATTTACTCAAAATGTTTTTAGTTAGTAATTGACTAATCTATTTATGATGAGCTCTGAATAGCGCAATTTCGAGGCTTTATGGAACTCATTTGACTATGGACAAAGCAAAAATCATAGTTCAAGTATGGTCATATATAAATGCGTTCTATTTATTCATGTACCATATCTGTCAATGTAGTAACATATTGAGAATGATAGAATTTCAATGGTGCGTTTTCAGTTACAAAATCCCACTTAACATTTTGACGAAATCTCTTCTATTTTGTCCAAATTCTTATTGAAAACAATTCCAGTGGTTTATAGTTACAAAACAAACTCGTCGTTCTGACCAAAATAAAGGTGGTTGTAATTTTTGTCATTTTATTATTGTACCCGGGTGGATTATACTTGAAAGGATTACTGTACGACTATAGAAATACGATACTACACCTATACTGTGTATATACAACCACGAAAAATTTTTAGAATCAGAACTTTTCATTATATTACATGTCAATTCCCATTTAAACGATAAAAAAAACTGTACAAATTCAATCAATTTTAATTTAAAGTTCGAGCATAGCTCACCATTATTTGAAGATTTTCATTCATAATTTTGAAAAGTAAATTACTGATTGAACGCGATTGAGCTATTATTGCGGTAGAACTACTGTTATATCTGTCTTCATTAGCGATATTTTGAGGTTTAAATGGGGAAAGATTGTGCAAAATTTTTCAGGAGAACGGTGATTTGTTTTGCCTAATTTGTGCTTTAAATAGAGAACCGATTAAGTACCCAATGCAGGAGAGAATATGACATCATAGAAACACGTTTTTCGAAACAACACGATTATTACAAAACAATGACATACGATTTTATCAAATCGATGTGCGCACAAATTACAAGTCAACCATGGAAGTAACTATCAGACCAGATTTTTTTTAATAAAATATTCTTTAATAAACGATCCCATGGATTATTACCGCATATTGAATTGGTCGAAACGGGTCAAAATAATTTGTGATTATATTTTACGAACGATTACGAGTTGATAAATATTTTCACCAAAGCTGAAAACTGAGGCTTTTATATATGCACGCTTTCTTCAATTGTATGTTGAGAATGTCTAGTCAGCTTTGTTCTTCAGTTTATGTCGGGAATTCTGGCCGAAGAAAATAAACTTTTCATGCCAATAAAAACATAAGAACTAGGACTAGATGTGCAGAATCTTGTACGGAGAACGCCTTTTTAAAAAACGATTCATGGCATCAACTATCAACCAATTTATTTTTCAATACGCAAACCATACCACGCTATGCAAAACGAAATACAACACTCTGCATTTGCAGCACCTGACGGCAATTGTGCACTTTAAAGTTTAAATTAGCATCTTTCGTGTTTGCGGAATATTTTCAAAACCCTCATGTGTACTTTTGATGGCCTCGATAGTGCAAAATGCGGGTCAATGGTACTCGAAATCTTGTACGAGTAGCAATAGTACCAGTGGAAACAACAATGCGTTTACCGTGTTTGATCGTGTTGTTTTAGAACTGATTTAATCCGAGTTTGTTATCATTTTCGCTCGGACAAGTATAGATGTGCCTTGCACTAAAAACGCATAGGCTATATGTGCCACTAACGGCCCATTTTCGTCCCTTTAAGATACATTATGCTCGGTTCAAGCATGGCCATTACAAAAATCCTAATAAATCAAATAGGTGAAAAAAATTTAATTTATTATGATAACCAAATGACGATCAAAGTGAGATAGACAGTATCAAATTTCAATTCGAAATTAAATTTAAATTGCTTAATACCTTGTGTTATAAATTACTGAATGCGACATAATTTGAGTATGCCCCAGAGATAAAATCGACATATTCCAAGTCTATTTTTATCAGATTTTGAAGACAATAATTCGATTAGAATAATGACATAAACCTATTGAGACTCCCTAATTCTTCCAAAATAAGCCAATTTCATAATTCTTACAAAAATTTCAAAACTGCAGAATCGCGCACAGATTTTAAAAATCATTCCACGCGGAAAAATATCATAATGGTATTAAAAACAAATTGGACAACCCTGATTCACCGAAAAAATAAAGCTAATTCAAAATTTCTTACAAAGAATATACCATTGTAGAAACAAGAACATTGTAATTCAAAAATGATTCCACGGGAAAAAATTCCATACGTATAAAATATTATATAATTTACTGCGTTCTACTAACTGTATTAAACCATTTTCTTCGCCGTCTGTCGTGAGCGTGTTCAATGATGTAATACACAAAAGGTTTGCGGGTTTGGAACGCTCATTGATTGATTATGGAACCGGTATCGCGGACGCTCATTGTGACAATGGTAATGCATTTGTGTTAAAGCAAATAGAAACCTTTGTGACAAATATATAAGAGGATAATTCTTTTGTGAGCAATCAAAAGTCGATTATTTTCTAATCAAATAATGGATTTCTAAATCAAATCACTATGGTAAATCAATCATGTTCATAACTTAGTTTAATCATAATTTTAAAATGCAAGAAGTTCACATTCAAAATAAGGATCGATAAATTTACTGTTTTAAGTAAGTTTTGCCATTATCTCGTCAAAATTTAGATTTACATGAAATTTTACGATAATTGTTAGATAACGGACAACTTAGACTTACTTAGAACATCGATATGGAAATAAGTTACGAAGAAAGTTTTAGAATTCCCATCGTTTAGATGTGCAAAACCATGTATCATATATAAATTTTGGTTCTCATAATCATGTTAACCATTATAATGTATTATTATAGTAATCTAATTAAGCATTCTTTGGTAAATACTTTTTCGAAAAACTCGTCAAATATTTAAAAAATAGTCCCACCCATTGTTTTCTTGTGTTAGAAGTCTAAGCAGCTTTAATTAATAATATACATTCGTTGACGAATACCATTGTCACGTGTCCCTAGAGCAGAGAAATACATGCCCCAGGGACAATTGCGAACAAGTTGTATTTTAATATATCGCTTTCTTTATGTGTATATAGTATATAGTATATACATATTCTATAGGCAAATGTAAATCCTATATTCAATATTAGATATATCTTTAACGCATAAACTAATGCATGTAATTTGATATTTTGTTGGATGAAAATAGACTAAACGAACATTGGTTTTATCAGTTTGTAAAAGAGGTCACAAAACACTAATACAATATAGTAAACGGTATAATCTGTCAAAAAATCACACTGATATAGTAATTCTTGTGAATGCCTCGTGGCGGAATACAATCGTCGTATTAATAAAATCTGGTGAAGGCGTCAAAAAATTCAGATTTACGAATTTCAAAAAATTGATATTTTCAAATGCCAGTTTGCACATTTTCTAAAAGTATTGCAGAAATTGAACGTAACGTATACCATCCACACTGAAACACACATTTATTTTATATAATTGGGTAATTTTGAGCATTCATTTCAATAGTATCAACAATGCGTATGGTTTTCACTGTCCAGTTATTTAAATATTGGATAATTTAGTGTCTTGTAATTCGGATATGTCAAAAAAATCTAATTTTGTCATTTTAGTTGTTCTTGATATAATGTATAGTGTCTGCACGTTAAAATGTGATTGTCCAGAATGTTTGAGATAGACATTGTTTCGAATAAATATTCTCGTTTTATGAAGTAATTAAACTAAGTTTATTTTTGTTTAACAATCAGATGTAGAATTTTCAATATGACAAATTCTCAATGAAAATATCCGAAATCATTCCTAAAATTAAAGTTCAACTTAATCCAAACCAAATTAGAACGTTTAGAACGAAAAATCATTCATTTACTACAGTTTAGCGAACTCCCGAGGCATTTATTGCAATATGGAATAATTTATATTTCCGATTTCTTTAAATTTAACTTAAATTACTAAATTTTATACACCAAACTAACAAATGTACAAATACTACACCATAAGAATCACACAACACATCACATCAACATTTAAATCTAAAACAGGTTTAACCTTCGCATGTGTGCAGTGCCATCGAAACAAATAATCCGAGAATTTGTTACAAAGGCATATCTTTACGAAACACGGATTACGGAGGATTATCTCGCTGCCTAGTTCGCAATTTCAAAGACGATTATGAAATGGAAATGCTTGAATTTGAAAAACGTGATTCGTACAGTATAAACAGTATGTTATTGATGATAGACAAGAAATGGCGAAAGGCGAATGAGATCTTCCAATATAGCCATTGAAATCTCATTGGAAAATAACATTTTCAAACTGTCAACTCTTATACAATGGGCATTGCGATGTGCAATTATTTTGGCTTGCGGGCCACATTGTCGTCGTAGAAGTTAGCTGAGGACATTATTTTGTTGCGAGTGCATTGATATATTATTCTGATCAATTTGCGATTAAAATTCGCTATAATATTAAAAATCAACAGCTGTCAGTCAAAATTTATTGCACCTTATTATTTCCACAATTTTTTAATAATCAGAAGTCATATTGCTTGATGATATTTCAATTTGATTCAAATTTTCAATGGCAGGAAGCACTCCCAAATTTTTAAATTGATAAAAAAGGCCCTATCACAAAATATTAGTAGTTGTAAAAATGCTAAATTTTTCAGTACGGTAAACCCCAATACGAAATTCGTAGAGTAAAGAACATGTGATATATATTCCAATAAAAGAAAGCACTCCTGAATTTGAAATTCTCAAATTGACAAGAAAACCTCTTTACAAATGAAATCGTAGTTGTAATAATGCTAAATTTTTCAATACTGTTTTACAAACACCGTAAAACAAGAATAATATTATATTATTACAATAAAATCCCATAATTCCAACATTCGAAATTATACTCCAACCAAGCATGGGCAAATGATGGATCGTCGAGGCGCGGTCCATCATTTGCCATGCTTGGTAAACTTCAATAATACGAAAAGTCGACTTACTCATAGTCTCTAATTCTCTTGAGGGAGTCTTATCCCCCCACGAGAATAGTATATCTATAATCAGTTTACGTTCAGTATTCTTTGCATGACTTAATGGCTACAGCATAAACTAGTATTTATTGTCCACTTAAGCGCCGACAGTGCGTGACATCTGACCTCCGAAACATGTTTACTTTTATCTTACAGACATCGTCTTATGTAAACCATAACATCCGAAAAATAGTATACAGGTAAATACAATACAGGAAAGCAAGCACATACTTTTCAACAGTCTAATTCTTAATTCTGAGACGAGGCCAAAGTTGTAGTGCTCGGAGTCGTATTTTTAAACTCACCAGAGTTAGGAGTCGGGAATCGAAACTCCAGACTTTCAATAGCAATAAAATAAGTCAAAACTTGATGCTATTACTCCAAAAGCATCAATTTTATCAATCGTTTTTAAGTATTTTATAGAACGCTTGCGTGGACCGAAGTTTTGGTTATCTAAATCGAAAAACTAGATCGAAAGCTTCATATATGTACATCCATATAGTCACATCTTGAACGAAATATGAAAACACTGTTCCATGACCCTGTGAAACCGGATGTAAATGACTACAAAAAGTAAAGTGTAAAGAATTGAGGGACTCACAATTCTCTTAAATTTGTCTCTTTCTTCCAACGTCAAAGAATCTGCTTTAGCAATAACTGGAATCACGTTGACCACTTTTACGAGACGTTTCATCGCTTCGATGTCAATTGGTCGCAATCTAAATTTTGAATGAGAATGAGTTATGGTGCATTTTTCAGTCATCAGTTAATCAAAAGGCAACATAACTTTACAGTAAATCACAATTAAACTTCGCAGTACTGCAGTTTCACTGGAGTCAGTGCCGCGGTATTTTTCTTTATAGAAATTCGAAAACAAATGAAGATAACGATAGATTCCAAAAGTTTATTAAAGAAAATTGGCATACGCTAAGATGTTTATTATTAAAACTTGAATTTTCAGAGATTCATAAGATAAAGTTGGTATTTCTATCAACAGGAGTCGGAGTCGGAAGGTCGACTGTAAATTTTACTCAAATCCACAGCCTACCCTACTAACTACTCCGGAAATGTTTTGAATTCAATGCTCACTTTTTTTCTCAAATTTGAATTTCCAAATATACACCTGCGCGAGTGTTTCATATACAAACATAACATATTAATGGGGCAATACACAATTTGGTCTCCTAGTCATCGGTCACCCACTAACAAGAAAAAAATCGCTTTCGCTTGTATGTGCATCGTACATAACAAACCATATCCATCCACCGAGTGCCACATCCTTCCTAGCAAAAGGGTCAGATTTCTTTTCATATTAAATTTTGATGGAATGACGCATTCCGGATTGCTGGCTTTCATTCAACCTTCAATCGGTCTAATCTTAGAAATCGATACTAATGTCTGGTGGGTAGGATATATATAGCAGTAAAATTCGTGTGTCAGCCATGCTTTAATTACAACTGCAGCATGGAACAAAAATTGCAGTTGATTTAACAAATAGGGCGGAATAAAATAGAACATTTTTTTTTTATTTGAATCAAATGCTGTTGTTTATTCAATCGAACCGAATAAACGAATATTATTGCATGCTTGCTTGATGAAAAACGATTATCGGCGATGGTGATAGAAATTTTTTCCGTCGTATATGTTTTGTATTACTACGGTTCGATTATTTGAAAATTATCGGCAAAACGATTTGAATAATTAATTTGCGATTCGATTTCATTTCGAATATCCGACTCCCCTAGTAACAAATTCATTTCAAGAATCGCCTGAAAACACCTATAAGTAGTACGCATCAATCATAACAGGTTACAATTGCGCAATTTTTTTGTACGGATAAATTCATGAAACATTCGAAATATTTATCATCTATAATAATTCAACGAGTCCATACGCAAATAGTCAAAAACTTCGTGCATTTCGTAAACGCCCACGGATTCTTTCACATCAATTTGGTTTGAATATTTAAATTTGAACCTAAAATTGAAATTCCAGTAGTTTTGATGCCTATTTTGTGGCTTTAATACATCATAATTACAATAGAAATTTGTAAGTGAGCATCATACATCTAAATTAACGTACATTCCTGATATGCAGACTTACGGCTAGACATTGAAATTCGAGATTGAAGTAAAAGTATGAATGGCCAAGTGATGAATCTCACCAAAAAGCAAGAATTCGACGAAATAACTTGAAGGCAATTTTTATGGTAAAGCGTGAAATTGAAGGCGGTTTAATAACAATGAAAAAAATAGAGTACTAACAAATAAAATATGACTGACGCTAAATTCAATATGGAAATTATTTTAACATTTTCTAAAAGTAAAAAAAAAAACTATAATTTAAATGTCACAATGTCTTTGGATCGACAGCGTGAGGATAAGTGGACCATTGAATGGCAGGTTGCAATTGACGTCAAATATGACTCCACAACAAGGCTATAATGTAAAACGCATGTTTCGGAATTATCGAATTGGCACAATTATAGAATCTCGACAATTCGCGAACTTTTTTTCGTATTTATATAAAACTTAGATATTCATAGAGGATATTGCTTGCACTAAGTGATTATTTTTATCACTATTATCAAAGTTATAAAAAATGCATCGCGGACAGCGAATTACTCTATATAAAAAAAGTCTGATTGGAATCGTAAAAAAGCAGCGAAGCGAATTGGTTAGCTAACACACAAGCCACGCCAGGTGCAAACTAATTTGAATACCACAAGTTGTTGAAAGTAGTGAGTGACCACATCAAAATATCACTTGAAAAATGTTTATTCACCCAACTCAATGCTATAGCAAAATATCGATTTAGCGGAAGAAATCGCAACTGAAAATATCCGATTTTAACACTGTTTTGGGTTGTTACGATTTTTCTAGATTACTCAATGTAACACCAAATCTTTGTTCTAATTCTAGTCTAAACAAACAAGGAATCAAAATCCCCACAATGTTGCGTCCAGACACTCGTTGTTTCCATTAGGATTTTGAAGGGGAAACGGGTCGTTGATAGTAAATGTGATTGTGGTATTTTGTCTGAATTCCGAGCCATAACCGTCATTTCTTACACTTGATTTTCATTGAACTTTTTCGTGTATAACAGCGGAACAAAAATTCACAAACAATGAGGTCTGGTTGAAATTTAGCTTTACTGTCTAGGATTAGGCCTAGTTTTGTGTGAATAAATATGTAACAAAGACATTCAACGTTTTCACATCTGGAATGAGTAGCTTTTATCTTCATATCCCTAATGGATTATTCGGACGAGAAGCCGTGGATTGCCAGTTGATTTAGAGGCTGTTATGTTTTCCTGGGCCCAAGGATGAATATTTACATTTCAAAATCTGAAAACGGAAGTGACGGTAAATATGGAAATCCTTGATAAGCTACAATCAATGAATCAATGAAGCTCAGAGAGATTGGAAACCGAAATTCCCTACCGTTCCAACTCCCAGTAACGGTCAATAATTGTCGCCATTAGACCATGTGACAAAAAATAAGATCCATACGGGCTCGTATTTTACTTTCAAATTGCTCGAAATAAATTGAGTAGCTATCTTTTATCGTTATGTGGGACGTGACCATTGAATAAGCCTTTGCCGGAGACATCACTCAACGAATGAGAATCGTCAACCTCCCACACTATATGGCCATGTATTTAGCGTAGATTTCACAATAAGCGACGACAGAACTTATTATCAAGTTTAATTCCACATAAGGGCGTAATAAGTTCTTTTGAACAGTCATTTAAAGGGAAAGTGGTACTTCATTGTTGGCAATCGCGTTGCTTTGGTATGTGTATGTTACAAACGACAATAATAAGAAATAATGCACATTCTATCGCGTCCAAATAGGGCCGAAGTAAAACCCTAGCTGGGACCAAACATCGAATATTATAACTGTTCGTTGAGATTCCCTACTTTTCGATACGGGTGCTTTCAACCCATTTAAGATTAAAATTTGGAACGTGGTATGACGCATCAAAAACAGGCAGTCAGTAGCGATGTGATACAACATACAAATACTACTAATTACTGGTATTCAAATACAGAACACCCTTATCAAATATTGAATTAGATATATTAAATAGCAACACGCTTCATATTGTTGGAAGTAATTTATGCACACGGTGCTATTAGCATTCATTCACCACTCTGAAATGATTATATTTATGGTGAATACGACAGGCGTCGCTTTAAGATTTGTGAGCTTACGGGGCTTAAGAAGTGTAATCGGCTGTTAAATTGTCACTCGCGTCACCTATTATTGGTTAGTGTGTCGAATATGCGAGCAATTTCCGTTTCGTTACAAACTACTGGCCGATTGTAAGCGAGGATACAAAAATGCCTTCTAAACAGTGTTTATTGCATGATATATTTTCGGAATTCTACGCATAAAGTTTGGCAGTCACATACGCAAGCTTGTCACCTAGTTGACCTACATCGTCTACAATTGCAGACGACAGCAAAGAGTGATACATGTCACGTGGTATTACGTCACATCACGAGTTTCCGGTAACGAACCAATGGAATCGCAGAGTTGAAGTTGGTGCAAATGAATAATACACATTTTTGAACGTCCACAATGGCGAAATTTATAGTGGAATGTTTGAACCTCTAACTAGTTAATGGTAATTATAAGAATAGGAAATAGGATGCAAACTCGGGTATTGTTTTCAATACATATTACGTCAATAATATTCTGTATTATTACAGACAGAATTATAAATATGGTATTAAATTACTCCAGACAGAGATAGCGGAAAACACCTCTTCCGTAATGCAAAATATTGAATTATTCATGAAAATTTTCTTTTCAATCCTTAGTCGATTCATTTCAGTTACATTTCAAATCAAGGAAACCAGGAAAAAGATTTAATGACATTGAACAATGAAATCTGTTCCGAAAGCTGACAAATTGTTCAACAGTCAATACAACGAATTTCATCTACATATATGAATTGGGGAGTCAAATGCGTTCATCTGATAATTATTAATATCCAAAACACACAACTTTTCAAAAATAAATCCTAAATTGCAGCAAAAATATATATATTAATATCAAATGTATATCATGATCTTAATGGGTTCCAAATATTGATTTTGAACAGAGTGATAATTTGCAAAAATGTTTCGAAATTTTGATAATTTCATGTATGGTATTTTTAATGAGAAAATTTTTGAATTGATTTCCAATCCCGCCAATGGTGAGTACTACTTCAAATGTTATTTCATCTACCGGTATTTGTCAAAATTTATCCTAATAATCTATCCTAATTCCAGTAGATTAAATTTCAATTTATTTCTGAACACTATGTTTCGAATCGAACCGAACTCGCAATAGGTTTACATGCAAAAGTACTTCCATAGTCTTTTAAATTTCATCTGGAGTATATGCAGTTGTAAAATAAAAGATCAGTTTTTCTTTCCGACTTTATTCCTAAGTAACCAATTTACATACGATTGCATTACGGCATACCAATTTCATGTGTAGTGTACTAAACACCCTCGGGTTGCATTCAATTTTCTACGATATTTCGTTAAATATACGCCAGTGAAAAACTTCCGTAGTATGGTGCGAATTATCGTTGACCCATGTCTATTATCGATCTATTACGCATCGATAAAATCAATTTCACGGTCATTACCCGCTAATATAACGAGCACTCTTTGAAGGTAACTTGTGAATACCGTGTAATTATGGCGCATTTTGCCTGAGCGATAACATACGCAGCTGATGAAATAATAACGTTATTTTCGGTTTTGACGTATTATTGAATAAAATCTACCTTTGATGTATAGATTAACCTAATTTTGAAAGTTGGGAGTGGAAGTCTCATTACAATGTTTTGCAGTCCCAATTGTGTGTAAAATTGTACTCGAGACTTATACAAAGCAAGAAAAAAAAATTCTCCTAGAAAACAAAGCATTGAGAATATGTGATAGTTTATTCAGACCAGACACAAAATAGGTTTGTGATAATCTGTAGCAAGACTCCTACCTAAAACACTAAACTATACTTACAATGTTATAATGTTGGGGAAAATATCCATTTCTGACAAGCGAACAATGCTAGAATGGCGAATCTACTATTCAATTCATGTCCTCTCCGCGAGGAGGCCATTTGAATGTCGATTGGGGCCATATTATAGCCATTCCTACACCTAACTAGGGCTTTTTCCTTAATACACTTAAATACATCAGGACCACATTAGACAGCACTGAATGTTGCGTGATGGACATGATATTATTCATGTTTTCCGTCATTTTCTTGTGTCGATTTCGTTATATAAGATTCATTAAAAATAGGTGTACTGGGTTTTCGTGCACATTAGTTTTGAGGCCTCAAGAAATTGTCACCTCCAATTCCAACCACCTTTTTCGTATCCCGCTATATTAGCTTTTGAAAATGCCACACAGAGCTACATTTCTACACAACACCTATTTACTACGTTTTTACTCCGAAAATTTTCCGCCAAATATAACACAATCATACCGTGACCGCCAAACGCTTTAACGACAACACTAAACAATCCATATAAGCAAATGTCGCCCGCGAATTGAAATGTATGTGTGGCCATTCACGGAATGCCAATGGAGATTCACAGGTAAAACCTCTTCAAAGTGATTTATGTATGATTCAAACTTGGATCGTGGTAGTCATTTTATTCACTTACGAGTGTCCAGTTGGGGCAATGAAGTATAGGCAGCAGTGCACTCTTGTATCTGGAATTCTCTTTCTTCTCTTGATCGAGATTTCCTCGTTTAGATATGTTTCGTATTGCTCGTTGATGTACTTCGTAATTGGGGTCCAGCTGTCGAAAATAAAATCATTGTTAGGGAGAAGTTTCAACGAAAACGAACATTATATCTAGTGTTTCTCAAACCCCCAGGGGCCATAGAACTGTAGGGGGGTTCACACGGAACCACTCTACGATGACTATATTTATTTGAAGTAAATAGACTGTGCTTTGTTTAATTCTTTAACTGTAATGCCAAGGGCCTGTAAGGGGGCCACAAGTGTTTGTAGTCTTTGAAGACCACTAGTCATGTCTATTTTATTAGTCTCATCAAACCATGATACCTACACCAGGCTAATGTGAAAAATAACTTATTGGATTACACTGAAATAATGTCGAAACCTCATGTCTACCACAATGACGTTATATTACGGTATCATTAAATTTGACGTGCCGATATGATAGCGTGAATTCCATACATTAGAATTATTTAATAACCATAATAATGAATAACCAAACAATATTATCAATTTTATTTACAAAATTAATTGTCCATTTATGTTTATTATACAACAGAAACTAAATTAAAAAATTTACACAATTTTAATCGATATTATATTAAGAAATAATTATGTCGTCTCCCGTCTTCATTATATGATTGTTGGGATTTCCAGACTGATTTATTAATGACAACGCGGAATTGGTTTCAATATCTGCTGCCAAAACAGTGCTAGACGAGACTACAGAAGTTTTGTACTCTACCTTGGCAGCATGTTCAATCAACGAATCAAGCTAGGCCGAACAAAAAATGACGTACCGAAAAGACTGTTATATGCTCAATAAATGGGAACAATTGAATATGACATCGTACTAAAGTGTTTGATAAATGGGAACAAATGAATATGGCATCGTACTAATCAACTGACTGCACGATATTATAACACTCAGACAGGGTTCAATGCATGAAATTGAACGAACGTAATATGAAGTCATTTCTCTGAAAGAACCGGATGGACAAATGTACAGTACACGAATTGGTGGATGTAATAGGTTCAATGGGGATTGAGACATTGGGACTTTCGATATGAAAACATAACTCGATTCATGACGCAGACTGAAAAATCCTAATTTCGCTACATTTTTGGAGTAAAAGTTGATACTTATATCAGTCAATGCAGATATAAAATATATCCGAAATAATTCAAAAACCCAGGAAGTTCATTTTAAAAATTTTACAACACGAATCGACGTAAATAATAACATAAATCACGGAGGAATTCTATGTAAATCAACTTACCAGTTATTATTATTTATATGGTCTCCAAACCCCGGCGTGTCTGTGACTGTTAACTTTAAACGAATACCTTTCTCTTCGATATCTATCAATGAAAAAATATTTTATTATAATAATACAGGAATGGAACGTTACATATCATACTCATCAGAACAAGTGACCAAAAAAAAACAGAATCCCAATCATTTGAAACATATTATAGGGAGAATTTAAAATTCGTGTGAAGCGTCAAAGACAAAAGTCCAAGTGTTAAATGAATTTTCTTCATTTGAGTAAAACTAATAGATATACCAGTCCTACATGAATTGTATAGATATATTCGCTTACCGTGACTTATTGATTTGATTTCAATAGTTTTTGGACAGAAATAATCTTCTTTATTAAAAGTTCGTCGACTAACTTTTGACTGGAACAAGGTGTTGATCATCGTTGACTTTCCCAAGCCAGATTGACCTAAAAATAAGATTCTGTTTACATAGCGGAAAGATTATGCACAAATAAATTGTGGAACTACATGTTCAATTCTGACTGAATAAATCAGGGCTGTGTATCAGGAATTGGGCATGTTTTTTGTCTGGAGTCGAAAGTCGTATTTTCAGACTCCTCATACTCATAAGTCGGAGTCGGGAGTATGATTTCTCCGGGGTTGAGCGTCGAAATTTCAGGCTTTCGGAGGTGATAAAATAGTCAGAATTTACAAAGAAACTCCTGTGCTTGTACAGTACTGCATTCTTCCTGTTTTAAAACACACAACAGGCGCTGCATGAAACTGGCTAATGGCAATTTTTGGGGTATTTCATTGAATTCACTTAAAATCAGACGCGATCGACTACGGGAGATGTGGCGATCGACCGGTCGAACGCGATCGACGTGTTGGCCACCCCTGTTATATTGAATAGCCTACACAAGATACAATACAAGACGACAAATCGGGATGTTGACGGATGTTTGGTCAGATTGTAAGAACCAAGTGTTTACAGATAGGCCACCCAATTGCAAATGACGTAATTTATGTTCCATACAAACAATCATCAGTAATGTACCAATTTGTCAAGATTATGGTCTGAAAACACGCAAACGAAAATGATGAATGGGTGGTCACGTGATTTGTTGCGGATGAATACGCGGGCAGCAAATATTTTTTTTGCTCCTAATAATCATTACTAACGCAAATGGAACATGAAGACACTCTGTAATAAATATGGTTTATAATTTTAACTACGAAACAACAGAATAGTAAATACTCCGAATGTGTCGTCATTAATTTGTAGCTTACTAAAAATACGATGACGTGAATACACGGTTTTCACGGTGTTCAAATTAGTTGGGGATTTTCTCGCTCTATCTACGCCGGCGGCGATTTTTTCGAGTTATTTGTCTTAGTGATGTGATATTGTATATTTTATTTCTAATAAGGATTTATTGAAATTTAGCAAAGGACGTCCAATTATGTGTAAAAACCCACTCATGGCCTGGATGAAATGAAATAGAAAATTTGAAATATATTTTCGTCTGTGATTAATCAATTTTGTTTTCGTGCTTAAACGTATTTCAATGCGACGTTAATGTGTTATAAAAAAAAGAAAATTTAAGGAAAAGGTCATAATCACATTACTGAAAAACGCACTGTGATTAGCCAAATTATGGTATATTTATTGTTGAATTACCCTAATCAAAGCATTCCCTGGGAACAATCAAGACTGTTTACTCTAACATTATTCTTTAGTTTTTGTTGACTGCAATTTCAGCCGGAAATCGCGACTTGAGGTAAAACGTTTAATTGCGACTTTGGTGCACGGGTAATAGGTAGTTTCAGGTGTACATTTAACACAAGATAGGAAGTGATATTCATCAAATGCATGATAGGAATCCCAAATTTACATTCAGTTTAACCACGCTATAATATGGAATTTAGAAATTTGACTTTGACTCGGGGGTGTTCATAAAAACACCACTCCGGATCCGAGACGTTTGTAAATACGACTCCGGTCTCGACTCCAGTTATATCATGCCAAACCCCCTGCTTATTCGGATGAGCTTCGTACTAATTGTCTTCATCGTCACGACGGAAATTTGGCGGGGGCGGCCAAATGAAATACGAACCCATTAGTATGAATGTTAAAAATGTAAATCATTCAGCACTTTAAGTTTAGCGCGCCACGGTTCCAAAGTCAACCTCAAAGCGTCAAAAATACATTTAGTTGATTTTTTGACCCGAGAACGTGGCTTATCAGGTGAAATTGTTGTCAAAACACGTTTTAGGGGATTTGCTAATATTTTCGTCTGTTATCAGAGTGTTGCTGAAACTCGACACTAGCAAATATGCAGCACATATGAACTTATCAAAAATGGTCGGACATATCACCATTACAAGCACGGTAGATATTCTTTCAATATACAAGTTTAGAAAGTTTAAAATGGCCTTTAGATAGTCACGTACAAATTTGTTTAAAATAGAACTGGAGCGTTTTGTCGGATGTTTCTGTCTACGCTATGGTTGTGATATTCGAATGAGAAATGGTTGACACTTTAGGACCGATAAAAGGGCAATTATGTAGTCAACTACGACCTTGTTATTGGCATTTTTGTGATAGTGAATTGGAGTAATACCCATCTTCGCCTGAAATAAAAAAAAATGCTATGGCTATCAGAATAATATCGAGCCATTTCAGGATAAACGAATTGTTTCCTAGAAAATACTACTGCATAACATTGAATTTTTTGCTTTTTTAATGGTCATTTACTGTTCATTTTCCTTCATAATCAATACTCAATAGTATGACTATGTGTCAATTCGCGACGGTACATGCAAGGCAAATGATCAATTTACAAAAATCAAGTTACGGTACATCTCCGTGTGTTCGCAAGATGCGTGTAGTCATATTAGTTTCCTGTGTTAATATACTGCATCCAAGGTGAAAATCGAGATAAAACGAATATAGTATATCCCTCCACTATCACAGACCATGGAAAAAAATGAAAACGAAATAGTACAGGTAGGACAGGTTCTGCAGTTGGTACCAATCGGGCTATTTCAGAAACTAAGAAGACGTGTATAACAGTGTTTGACGAGAAACACTTTTTTGACGAAAAATACATTCGTAACCATTACAAAGCAGAGAACATGTCAAAAAGGTATCTGCTAATGTGGATAGAAGAGATTCACAAAGTTCATTTTCGGTGTGTATTTTACGGCCGGATAAATTTTTCCACGCTTGACTAAAAAGATGGTTTCAACTGGATAATTATGAGAGAATCACGACCATACCAAACCATGCTCGATCCATAATCATATATATTATGTTACTGTAAATAGTTTTGCCAAAATCCTCTCAGTATCATTTTTTCACTGCGCAAGTATCCGACTGTCCCGTGGGAACGAGTGAAGACGTCTACCGTCTCTAAGACTAATAAACACTTGAATAAAATAACATCGCCAAATTGCGGTATACCCGTTGGAGTGAAATGACGAAGCACCACCACCACATTCGAAATGTAAAGCCTAACTGAGTATATTAATATTTTTTTTTATCATAAAATAGGACCGTGCCAATTTGCTATGTTACTGGTTTATTGTCTGGGAATAGGATTTAATTGGACAGGTTTAACAATAATGATTGGGACATATAATTTTTTTTCTCAACAATATGCCCCACGTAGTCTAAATCGACTTGCCAACAGACTTGTTTAGAGCAGAGCAAGTACAATTGAGCACGTTGGCTTTATAAGATTTTTTTGCTATCCGACCAAGGCGACCATATTATACAGGTTAGCCGAAAGATTACTTTTTTACTCCGTGGTGAAATAAAATGTAGTAAACAGTCATGATTTTTGATAATGCATAAGCTTACTTACCTACAACCATGACGTTAAACTCAAATCCTTGTCTGAGAGCTTTCTTACGAATTTGCTCCGTTAATGTATCGATTCCTATGTATCCTTCAAGCAGTGTCATCTTGGCAATTCTGTTTATATTCCGTACTGTACGGTACCGTATCCTTTCTAGGTAAATTCAAGGCGTACTGCTTCAGCCAAGCCAACTTATATCCAACACAGATCGCCCCCCACACGATATAAAACGTAATTTCACTGTAATCCAATAATAAAAATTCTCTAATTTTATTCTCAGATACCAGAAAATTACAATACAGAACGTTACAACACCGCTATCAGAACAAGCTTTAATCCCGCCAAACTCCGCAGCTGCAAAGGGAGCAAGAGAGAAATGTATTATTACACGTATGTTAGTAGACGATTATTACGTCATCATTTTTAAATTTACATCTCCAACTATATGTAAAATTGATAACTAATAATTTGATATGAACATATCCCTGCTGTTGTTTTTTTGTAAAATTCAGCTTTGTCACTACTAAAATACACTGCGGATTCGCTTCATATACTTTCAGCACCTAAATTTCGACCTTCACGAGTGAACCAAGGAAAAGGGCTGTAACGTGTTCTTCTCACTCATTCAATATTTGCTTTTCCGAGTCAAATACCCCACATCAGTAAATTTTCAAATTTCGACACTTAAATTATAATAAATCACTAATGCTACGTTAGTTTGTATCAAGTTTCTTACCTGCTACACTACGCAGATTATATTGTATTATGCAAACTTTGCCTGATTCCAGATCACTCGCCGATTAAAACCAGAAACAAATACTTTAGCAGTTTGTAACGGACTGAAAGAAAACAAATAAACATCTAACCGGTTGGTCTGCCTCGAAGCTGTCAGATACTGCAAACTGATTTTCAATATCCTGGCAGCCGTTCTTGTTGATGCATTGTTTTGCATACTAGTTCTGACTAATATGCAGCGCGTATTTTCACTTACAACTGTTTGTAGCCTACATAGCAAAAAAAAATGCCGTATGCAACGCTTGCTCACAAGGCTGAAGCGTACATGTCGATTCTGGATCATTCACCAATAACTTGTAATAAACCTAATGACTAATGATAGCCTAATGATTATTCAGCATGCGTCACGCTTTCGAAAGTAGTGCGTAAAACTGCAATCGTGCAATGTTTACTACCTGCCTGAGCTGTGTTGGTAAAATATCCAAAATGCGTACCATGTTGGCTGAAAAGAAGTGTTCTCAATGACGTGGTATGAAATAAAATAGTGTGATTATAAGGTTATCGTCGAGTGTGTATTTATAATGCATCTAGTATGCACAAAGTTAGTATCAAGCATTAAATGATCATCTTACAAAATCATAAAAGTGGGCATACTACATCGATTAACGACGAAACAGGACATGAGTTCTTTTCTATTGCAAAACAAACAAAGCAATTGAATGAACGAGTTGTTATGACTCAAAAGTGATGGCTTGAATTGCAAGGTTTATAAATAACTCAAGCACCAATCAGAGTTTAACCAAAAGTTATTGATCCCACTGTCATTTAGCATTTTATTTTAGAAGTTGCTACGGTCAATTTCGTGCAGCATAGACAAAATGTGTCGTCCATCATATTTGCAAGGTTCTGTACCCAAAATGTCATTAGGCATACGAACACAAAAATATAATAAGCAACTTCAGCTCAAATTTCACGATTGAAGGAATATGCAAATACTTCACAACATAAATTCAACACATTAATATTGTACTCACTTTAAACAATCTGAAATGAACTAACATTTCCCCTACTATGGCGTGATTACATTGCATGGCACCAACTAAAAGCGAGTGAAACGACAGCTATTCGTTAGGCTTTAATCAGGGATTGCTATTACCAAATGCGAGGAAATTAATTTTCTATTGCGAATATTTGCAAATGTTTATACACAATGCGTCTGCGTGTGGATATTTACAATTCGGCAATATTTCCAATTTATTTCACACGGGCCGGTATAACTAACCAATAAAACTGAAATCGAACGCAATGCTTTCAATGTTATGAGAAAACAACCACATACGGCGTCGTTAATAAAGTTTACTTTTGTTCAATTTAACCACTAAATTGTACACAAGGCCACCCGAGTGTATTGTGACTATACCATTAATATTGTAAGAAATTTGTAACATTTATTTGCATCTTTGGGTATAATATTGAAAAAGCACTTTTGCGAGAAAAACTTGGGATAAATAGGAATAGGATATAGTGATATGTTCTATAATAGGATAGAAAGTCGAATTCGTGGTAAATAGCTGTTTCCGGCTAGGAACAGAGACCCAATAATACTGTCAACATTGTCGTGTGAGCGTGTCACAATTACTTTAACAATTCTGCACTTTCGGTTTTCCAAATGAATTTGTACTTGTCTGTAAAATAATGCATTTACAACCAAACACAAACATCACAATATGCTTCGAAACTCTCATTGTATAGACTTGGTGGTGTCTTTTAAAAAACAATATATAAAAGTTGTCGATTCGGAGCAATAAAAGTCGTTTACCCAATACGACTGCTGTAAAAAGAAAAAGTAATTCACGATACGTGCTGGATGACAACATATACGAATTAGTTTTTATTACTTTACTATCAGCGGATTTACCAATGTGAAATTATTAAAACATTTCTCTCGATTTGCTATAATATTTCCGAAAGCAAATATTAAAAACCTATCAAAACTCAAACACTGTAACGATATCAAATAGCAATAAAATAAAAAAAATTCCTAGCAGCGATATATAAACCTCGTCTTAAATATCAGACTTGCAAGTGAGCTGCCAAGATAATCTTCCATATGAAAACTTTCTTTTTAAAGATAGTCACGTTTACTGGTTGTTGGCTAACAGGACGCAGATACGATTGAGTCACTTCTATCCGCTATTAAATTAGTAAGACCACTATTATATACTTAAAATACCGACTTGACATCATACTTCGTCTATACTTCGCCCAGAGATAACTCATCAATTTCAGATTTGCCTTTTATATGGCCCAAACGTGAAACGAACTGAGGTATGACTAAGACATGTAATGTTTACCGTTTTGTTCCAAAACGCTTGCTTGCTGAAGATAGCCATATACGAATGGACGCGTATACAGCATGGGTATTCTATTAGGGTTTCACAAAGTCTTATTAAGTAGAATAGGAATGCTTCAAAACTACAGGAACGGTAAGACCATGCAAAGAGGTAGATTGCATGTTAGATTTTACATATCCCAATATCTGGCTAATTTATTGATTTCGATTAGATAGCTATATCGTCATAAACAACACTTTACCAAATTCTTAAAATCTTGACTTTCAATCATGGTATAATCACTGAACAGCCCTAAAAAAGTATCCTACAACAAAATCTCGTGAAAATAATATATTTGCATCCGTTTTAGTGTCAATAAATTCGCAGCATCACCAAAACAAAATAAGCTTGAAACAACTTATAACGCAAAACATTCAAATCAAACTCCCATGTCAATCTCCTGTACGGAAAATACTTCAACAAATTCCTGATACTTATGACACCTACCAAACACACAAGCACAACACTTACATCGACGACTATGTTACTATAATTTCGACCTAACTAGGAAAGTAATCGACTGTACAAGCGTTCCTACCCAGTAATTAAATGCCAATTAGCATTTTGAAACTATGTTTTATATCTTGGCAGAAACCCGCCAGTTACCGGTGGTAACGTTGTCAAATATTTTTCGGGAACCAGAATTTTTATAGTCGTTTTTTAAACCTAGAAATATGGTTTCAACTAAAATCGGCAACATTTCGTGACAGTGGCCAAACCACCATTTTATTCATCGTTATGAGATGAAAAGTTGCACAAAAATAGGCCTTTTTGTCGAGGACAATGACAAATCAACTTTTTAGCACAATCAATGAAAAAAAGTAAGTTTGACATTTACACCGGTTATGTCTATGGCGATGGAAATTTGCTACCCACCCAAGCGTGGAACGCAGATAATAATCAATAAAATAAAATAAACAACCATCAATAGGATTTATTATTGGCATTGGCACATATATGGACAAGTATAATACAAAATATCAAAGCAGAAATCCCCAAATGTTTAATCCAAAGTCCGAACACTAAAATTAATCTTTTCCAAATGGTGTTCCACGAAATAACTGACAAACACAATTTGTGCAATCCGTATTGATTAGCTTTCTACCAAAACAAAGATACTGACAAATCTATGCATTATTTAACGTAGTTGATTTCAGCGCTCTATTTTAAACCTGTTTAATAGTTAATAGCATAAGGGAAATGAAAATCTATACTATCCTTAGAAGGCGTTTTAAATTCCATCTTTAAATTCCATTTTTGGTTATTTTTTTAACCTTCGAAATAATGCATGCTCATGATATCATCGTCACAAGATTTTGTACGTTCTTCAGGCAAAAAAATCAATTTAAAAAAATTTCAATTCGCAGCCATAATTCACTTTTAACTAATTATGAATTTTTCTTATAAAATAACAAATACGTACGATTAGTTTCTAAAAAGAAATGTGGCCACAATATCATATTGTTTTTATAATTCCTGAGACACTGTCGCTAAAATACTCAATGTAACATTACACCACTAGTAACTGTTGCAAAGAATACTAGCGCATATAATGTTTCAAGAAAACGACTTACTCTGTGAAAATCCCAACACAATATAAAATACGAGCAAGTATGCTGACATCTATATTATTTCAAAACAACTGTTGTTGGTATACTCGTGAATTCAACAGCGCAAGGCAACGTGTTCTTCTTATACAAATGATAAAGTTTTATCTCTAATATTTGTCCCCGACGTTTATGTCTCAATATACTCACAATTCGGCATAAAACAGCAACAAATTTTTTGAAGTAATTATCTCTTAATGTTTATTCTGTGACGTCATCAAATATCATGTCATGTATTTATCTCCTCCTCAAAATAAAATCCTTGATTCAAAAACGCGATTGGTGGGAATTATGAACGATTTTGTCTCGACACTTCAATTTTGCACCTTGTAAACTTCCCATCAACTTATCATATCCATCCGTGCACAATTCTAACTTGGAGCACCTGATCGATCTCTCACGCACTCCCAACGTACCAGCAAACTAATAAATCTTCCGAGATAGTATGACATTCCATTTTTAACGATTGACATATCGACACTTGGTACAATCGTAAAATTAATTCTGACAAATTATTATTACCAACGTTTTAAATTTAATTTCTATAGTAAATGATATGACGTCGAAAACAGGGATAACCGGTAATTAGAAACATCATTTTTCAATCGGTCATTAATGTCTTTACAGTAGTAAATTTGTGAAATCAATAATGAAGTTTGCTTTGAAGTGGAAAGTGTATTCATGTAGGTGTTATTAATAACATCGATTCAATTTTCAAGCAACATTAGTTGGATTATTGCAGTCGTGAAGGATGGGTTCTCGCCATGTCAATACTAATAAGTCGTTTTTGTCGACTATGCAGTGAAGTGTATCCCTGACCGGAAAGTTTACTGTCCTCCCACAGTAGGTCCAATTCTTTGACTTGAAATGATAGTACTCATACAGTGGCTCTGTAACAGGGACATTGACATTAAACTATTGATAATACCTTTAAACAATCACCTATAGTTACTTAATCTTTTCAAATATGCCACACATACCATAATAATTCTGTATATTACACGGTATATAATATTACCATTGAGATTCAATGTATACTGAAATGCTAACATAACACACATAACGGTATGACAGTCACGACTTTAACGACATATTGCTTCCAGGAATAGAGAAATTTACGACTGTTGTGCATTCATCACTATAATGGAATCGTCTAAACATGGGATATGAATAAAGAGAGCCTTACAAGTGAATTTAATTCGGGCCATCATCGGTTATTTTATCGACTAAATGGCACTCTATTATGCGCTTATAATAGTGAATCTTAATTTGTTATTTGCGTTTAGTAAAAGTCCTGTATTTGGCTAAGGTGTAGCAAGTACTGGACACGACAGTAAAAGTAAACAAGAGTTTTTTGTAAAGCTACAATGTAACACCGTTTTCGAGATATAGTGTCCGTTTTCGCACTTTTAATATAAAGGAAAAATGACATAAAATCAACTCTTTTACAAAAAACGGACCTATATGACAAGAATGTGGAAATTTTTTAGTTTATGTGGAATGGTACAATGTTTTATGTCTTCTGCCGAATATTCTATTCTTTTCTTCTATCGTGTTTCAAGTCTTTTACTTGGCCCAAGAATCTAGATAAATCTATATCATATTATCATTATTGTCTTGAGGTGCGAATATGTTTTGGAAATATTGTAACGTGGATCCATATTCTAAACAGCAAGGTTGTTGTTATCATTAATTTTCAACTCATGATCGCGCCCATAGACGGTTGTCATATACATACTACAGTAAATTTCGTTTCAAAGCAAGACTATATAACCTATTCAACTATACCTTCAACTCGATACAATAACTATCACCATGATTTGAAAACAGAAAAAAAAATCCTTCCAGACGATTTGTCTGGCCCAAGATCTATACCAATATGCGACACCAAAAATCTAATAACTCTCAACTAAATGTACCAACGCTATAAAATTGTTTATCTGAACGTCAATGATATATGTTATCGCGTTTACTGCAATTGGACTCCGATTCCAATTATGTCTACCACTGAATATTGCCACATACAAATTGAATAAAAAAAAAAGTTTTTGACAACTACGTGCAACGCTTAAAATTAATTGACAAATTTAAACCTATTTTCTGTTTATGAAATTGACTGATCGCATCGTGATGGAGAATTTTGCCAGAAACGTATTTTTCGACCTGGTTTTGTTGAGACGCGATGTCATTAGCAATCGATACAAAAACTACCGCTTAACTCGGATCAATCGTTTGTTCAATGGTAGAAACTCACAGAATTCCAGCATTTCAAGACAAATTGAAATGATGATAGGTGGACACGCGAAGGCTCAGACGGGCACGATTAACTTCAATTTAATGGATAATATATATAGAGTGATTCCAAAGGAAATAGAACAAATTTCTTCTTCTGCGAAAATTTAACACTTGAACTTCTTTTTGTGCATGATTGTACCCAAACGTTGCAGTAATCTAGGACGATTCGTACAAAAGTTTTGTTCTCTTTAGAATATGTTCCAATTGATTTGAATTCTTTTTCTGGCGAGGGGGTATTTTAGCCTAACTATCAGAGAGTATGTATATCTGTATTTTCAACTACGCCCCCTTAGAACAAAGTATATGAACTACAACGCAACTCTTACGCAAGTCTTAAAGTGCACCTATACTTAAGGAATTTGCAAACTATATTTTATTACGCAGACAGAGAATGAAATAACGGCTTTCGATACAGTTTAATACGAATATGCGGTCAAGGCGAAGACGCCAACACGACCACCCAAGAATATTCAGCGCCGTGACGACGAATTTATACTGGTTAAGTTGAATCAAGTTTTGATACATTTGTATCTGTACTGTAGTATTCAAAGTATATGACAAATCATACTCATACAAATACATTTACACCGGGGTATAGGCAATTTTTTTTCCTTAACCGAAATCGAATTCTTTAACCGAAATGCAAATTACGACAATTAGACGTCAATTTATTCTATAATCTATAGTGTTCGACAAATATCAACATCACACCAATGCAGACTTTGATAATATCTGAAGCACCAATTGAGGCTATTCAATCGGGTATGACAGACAAATAAATCCGGCTTGAATTCTCACTATATACGAGACCATGCTTGATCACAGACAATGCCAATAATAGATAACCATCTAGGTTACGTGTTGTTTTCCAAGCACTCGGTGTTGATCTGAATAATTGATAGTAAGCATATGTACTGTGTCGACAAATGCCATATGCTAGGAATGTTTTATGCCCGGGCCAATCACGGTAGGAACTCAAGAGATGCAAATAAAGTAAAAGCACTTGTTGAAAATCGACATAACAAAATTACACTACAAAAGTGAGGTAAGGGTTCGCCAAATGGATTTAGTGTCATTGTAACAAATTCTGTCAATTTTGCCCTTTTCACAAGCTTACTTCGAAATAGTATCTTAAATTGTACAAGAATACATACAAAAAATCCCATTCACCTACAATAATACAATGCTTCAAGTATTGTGCCAACCGATGCAAAATTGCAATCACCAACCCAAGCCGTACAAAGCACATAATTAGGCTTTAGCTCAATCATGTATTACGATAGGAACAGTATGTAAATAAGGATAACAACTAGGCCTCGCTGGTCGATATCGGGACCTGAATTAGGCGCATATATTGGTAATCTAGGTAACGCCTCGTCAAATAATCCAGAACGCTAATTAACATCTTCAACCGTTTCTACGTTCTACCAATAAAACGATCCGAAAACCCTTGTTGCTCATACATCGTAGCCTTTCTGATCATACGGAACTAGTAAACCTTCCTTTGAGACGAACATACACAAACGTGTATACTGATATAGACGCTGAACTTGTATATACATGACTTTGTGGTATCAGATTTCTTTGTCTATATTTTTGTCACGGAATTAACTAATCTTAGATTTGCAAGCGATATAAACAAAACGCTGCCTGCGTACAACGCTCCATACACGAGCTACACGCCTTATGCCAAGCGCTCTCACTAACAGGTGCTCATTCTCTCGGCAGAAAAGTGGGCACGGACTAAGATAATAAAGAGACGAAAATAGAAAATGGAGAGCGTGAATAGTGTGCGTAAGATCACGTCGTATTAACCACTTGACGCAAAATTTGTGACAGATTATGGCGCTCACATTGACAACATGAAAAAAGGTGTTATTAGGTTTATACTTCTATTTAAATTCTTCTGCCTATGGGATTGAAAAAATACAAATAAAACGATGAAGTTGCTGAAGTACGGCAATATTATATGAGTATTTTAAAAGTAAACAACAGCCCGAAAGTTTATTACATTCGCGTATTTTTGTGTGTTTATTTCTTGCCCAAGCCTTGTTTAACAAAGTTTGTGTTTTTTTTTTGTGAATGCGTGTTGGTGAGCGGGCACATGATACTCATCTTGTTTTAAACTTTTCTAAAGGTTTTGCTCGCTTTCCAGAATTCTTCATTTTTTATTTGTTTGTATTGTCATATTATTGTGGAGTTTTCAAAATAAACTATCTATCTATTACCGGTACTCCAAATGAACATGATACCAATCGTTCGTCGTTTTAAACGTATGGACTTGGATGAGTTGGTGTCACAAACCAACGGTCAAGTGAAGGACCCAGGCAGCAACCACGAAACCATTACCCATGATTCGGAATTGCGTACCATAGGACATGCGAAGGTGTGATCCAAAAGCTCACAAGCCTATGATGCGCAATCTGATGCAGTATAGGGTTTTTGAACTCCAAAACATTCCATCCAAAACAGAGAAATCCAGAGCAGATGCTTCTCACTACTAGGATAGGATTTACATATCTATCATAAAGGAGAGGAAATTCGATAATGGGGCTTAATCATATGGTGATCACGGCCTCTTGTGCGGATACCAGTTCATGTCGGGTCAGTTAGCCAGTTGTTTTCAGGTACATACAGTTCTAAATTGCGCCAATATGAGACAGCGCTTCCAATGAACGATTAAGCCTTACAATTTGTTTGAAAACAATATCCAACCTAGCAAAGCTGTGAAAGAACAAACAGGCATTAAATGCCAAGTTAGAGCAACTTTCCCGAATTTATGTCCTATATGTTGGCATTTTTTATCCATTGGAATTAAATTCCTGGAGCCTGAAATAAATTCTCATCCCGACCTAAATTAAATAACACTTTTACATTGTTACGAGACATTTAATTAAGACAAAAGTACTGTTGAATATCCATATATGTATAAATATATATTTGCAGGCTACAATTAATAATACATCAGGTATCTTCAACTTACATATGCAAAAACTGCAAACGAAAACGTCCTAACGGCGAAGAACAAGCTTGCGGAAAGCGAAAAAAGTAAAGAGCAAATTAGTACGTTTTAAAGTAGGCCAACATTCTTGAGTAGCAAATTCAATAGAATAAAGAACACATCAATTGCACATTATAAGTAAAAATAGCATGCCGACAACAATTGACGTTAACAAAGCGATCATTTTGAAAATGCCTCTTACATGGGGAAAAACAAAAGAATAAGAATCAAGTCATCGGGATGTGATTAAGACACCAAGCGTTGTAAGAGCAGCATATACAGGAAATGATAATAAAGTGATTTTTATTAACAATTTACATTATGAATAATACAATTTATTTTCTCAGTGTCCACAGTGGGTCCAACCCACTAAGTGGGTCCGCTGGGTCTTTTTCTGACGCTAACCCAGAATTGGTTTTAAAAAAGTCATCTTTTGTCACTTTACGCTTCCGATGGACTTCCTCGTCTTCACTGTTGAGCGTGAATGATTCAGGATTCAAAGACTCGATAAGAGTAACATGCGAAGAGGGATTGTTCTCATCATGAGGGGCTTTCGATATTTCAAAGTCAACTTGACTGTTGCAGCTTTCAACAATATCAGGTTTCGAAGTTACAGTTTGGATTGGGGCACTATCGGCTTTTACCAAAGGGGGTTCGGGCTGTACCGGAGCTGTCATCGTACCCTGGACAAGATCACTTAGACTACCCATGACGTTCTGGCTAGGATTTTGATCTTGGTAACCAAATTCGTTTACTGGTTGAGGTGCCTGATATGGGATGAAAATTTCCGATGTGTTTGGTCGAACTTGGTTCTCATATTGTACATAACCATCTTGTGAGCTGGGTATGTCACTGCATGATTTGCTGTTGAAATTTGGTGGAGCAAAATTGTTACCTTCCATCTGTAATAGAAATAATCGTTTGGTAATTATAGGAATATAATCTACTACACTATCTAAGCAAGTATCATACTTGTACTAATATTGAAGAATTCTTAAAACATGCAAGGGGTATTACCATCAAAAATAAAAGGCAAACATGGCAAAGTTACGTTATTCTGGCATCATAAATACTCTTTGAATCCAGAGTTGTGAGTTGGAGTAGGGTAAAATTCAACTCAACAGCCTGAAACAATATATGACTCATGTGCCAAGCTAATGAAGATATGTGGTGTTTATGCTATTCAACTTACCTTTTCTGGGCCTGGTTTTATTGTCATCTTTTCTACTGTGGCTTGAATAGAAGATAGAGCAGACTGATTAGAAAAAATATCAAATTGTCCTGATGTTTGAGCTGGATTCGCTGGGCGTTGATGAACCTGAATACCAACACAACTTCATTTTTTATGACACAGATTAACGAAATTATGTTTTATGAATTACTCGATAATCATAAAAATAAGGAAAGTAACTAAACAAATAGCTGTGACAACTCTGCTTTGAGTTAAACAAGACATTATATATACATATTGCATAGCCATGTGATTATTATGTTGTTGAATGAAGAAATGATTAATACTGTTCAAATATAGAAAAAAGGTAATGTATGCAACATATGACATAATAAAAGAATGCTCTATGCATATCTCAAAACAAATTCAAATCAATTTTTATTGAAATTTGAACCAGGTGATGGTATTAATATTTTGGGATAGGATTTTTATGTTTATTTCGAAAAGGAAAGCCAATGTGACAGAACAGTCAGATAGAAAACCATGGCGTCTGGTCCGGTCAGAGTTGTGATGGCGATCCTGTACCAAACGCTTAACACAGTGCCCAACTGTTGAGCTTCCCAAATCACCTAGGAAACTCCACATAGATCAGAATATCCATAAAACTGGATAAATGTATTTGGACAATAGTATCACAACAGCATTATTGCAAATCAGAAAATGGTTCCTGAATATTTATGTTTATACTGCTCAATTCTTGCTAACAAAATTCAATTGTCACTGTTTAGTTTCAGCCACATCTCAAAACAGAAAAGACGTCATCATATTAAAGAATTTCCATATTATTATGATAACTATATGTATACATAAGTGGTGTCCTTACCTGCTGTGGTGCTGACACGAGTTTCACTTCCTCTCCAAGAAATACCTTTCTTTGTTTCAAAACATCAATAGCATGATACAGAATGACATCATAGACAAACTTCAATTGTGCCTAAAATTTAAATAAAGTCAAAATTTGGTTACCATTAGAAATAAGGGGTTTCAGGGATGGATATGAAATTTAAAATTCAATATGCAAGGATATTAGATATATATCCAGCTCAAATTGATAATTAATTAGAATGGTAAAAAAATTCCTTCACAGAATGAATTAAGTTGTTTAGATGTATTTTAAAATTGGAATAAAATAACTCAAATTGAATTTTTTTTCAAGATCTAAGCTAAGGGCCTCAGATATCTAGTTAATTATTTGAAATATTGTTGGGATAGATGCGGGTCGAAAAGGTGTTTTGTCAGAATTCTGATAATACAAAATCACTTTTTTGTGAAAAATGCTTTTTATTATCACAGTGAATCTTAATTTTCAACTGTATGGCAAACAGATGATACTAGTATATTGTGTATAGAACTGCAGGTTAGTTGTCTTTTGTTTACTTCCTTATGTGGACATATTCGATTAAACTACATCTTGTTTTGTCTGAAGAAGTTAGACTATGATTCATCAAAAGCTCCCAAATATACTTGCTATTACCTGGAATAAGATTATGTTATTCTTATTTATGAAGAATACCAAATTATTTCGAATAAAAAAAGATCAACCAGAATTCTAGTACAACTAACTCATCAGAAGTGAAGACAATTTAATGTGTTATATCCAAATCAAGTCCTCTGAATATTAGTTCAATTACAAACAAATATAATAGTTTGTTGAACAATAATATTAGAATGAAAATACTAACCTTTTCCTGCACCATGTATTTTCGTTTCTGCCTCATTTTTGTTAAAATATCGACGACATTCACAATTCCCATTCCAGCGTTTATTTCATTTATTCCAGCAAGGAAAGCACAAAATACCCCTGTGCGGCCGACACCAGATCTGAAAATATATTTCAATAATATTTAGTAGGCTGACACTTAGACTTAAAACTACCTTCTTGTGATAAACCAAAGTTATGTTAAAAACCAAATGAGGATTTATTTAATAGTAAATAAGATATTTTTGATATCTTAATGACTTGCTTTAAATAACTTTGAGTCTTAAATCTAATCTTTTTGGCTTTTAAAATGAACTAATAGCCAAATTTTTTTTATCTGAGAATCAAGAACTGAATACAGTGATACCTTGGAGTCAAACATAATTCGTTTGGAATTGGTTTCCAACTACCGAATTGTTCGAGGACCAAAACTATTTTTGCCATGAGAAACAATATGTGTTCGAGCTCCGAATTCCTGTTCCGAGTACCTTAGCATTTTTTTCTCAAATTTTTTGGTCGACTACCGAATTGTTCAAGTGTTGAGTCGTTCGACCACCGAGGTATCACTGTATACAATTTAACTAAAAATTGACACCAAACGTCGAGATCCAAATTTTGACACGGCGAAAAGACAAAATACTTGCTACTTAAATAGATATTACCAAATCTTAATTAAATTCATGAACTTACTCGCAATGTACAAGTATAGGCCACTGAAGATTTCTCTGTTGGCTATGATAATTTTGCACAACTGTCAAAAACGAAAGAAGGTCGCTCGCAGAAGATGGTAATCGACTAGAAAAAATAGTAATAACATGAAAAAAGACGAGGAAAACTTCTATAAATATACAAAGAAATTTTTTAATATTTTTTGAAAAAGAATGGCATTGGTGACGCCTCTTGTAAATGTGAATAGGAAGCCATTTCAATGAATGTGGTTATTAGAAGGCTAGGAATGTCTTTGCAAACGGGAATAGATTACACAACTTTTTACAATAGAAGTGAGATTGATTGAATAAACTAACACACTAGCTAAATTTGGTGATTTTTAATCGACAATGCGAACATAGTCATCGAGTGATAGTTCAATTGTGATAGAAGAATTCAGAATTTTTTGGAGAATCTCAAAAAGCATTAAGTTGATTAAGACATCGTAACAGTCTCTTAAAGGGGACTTGCATACACAAGAGTCTTTGTTATCAACATTTGATTTTCAAAGCTGGTGTTAAAATCAAAATTTCTTCAACCCAGAGATGAAGCCAATTTTGTATTAAAGCAGAGTCGAGAGTCGAAATTTCCCAGACTGCAGAGTCCATGATGCCAATTAATTACTAGTATTTACAAATGTAACAAACAAAATTTTAGTTTACCAAGTCCCATATTAATCTGTACCTTGGTAGTAGAGTCTATCAATAGCTGACATACCTATGTACAATCAAAATTAGACTTACTGTTCAGGCCAAGCAATGTATTGTAGTTGTGTGACAGACATTGCTAGACTTAAGTTCTTGTGTTTTACTGTGAATTTTCTCTCTATATATAAATCACCATGAGTCTTGCGATTAGTAAAAGACACGGTCAATGGTCCATGCTGCTGTGGAACTGACCGATCCTCTGGCCAGTATATTGGACATTTCTGAAAATAGATTTCATTCTATCAATTTCACTTACCGTACTTTTTATTCTGAATTGAAGTTGAAGTACATTGGTAATAGAGAATGCTCTATGTTTGGTGGTCGTTTTACTGCCCAAGACGAAAGACAATACTAGTTACTATCCATTGTAAAACGTTGATTTGCGTATATGAACAACATATATTTGAATCCAATTGTGCAGAATCACATGTAAATGTTTGACTGTGATTTCATTGATGCACTGAGGTGGGGTAAATTTTACAGCCAATGCGGAGTTTCAACTTTTGAGCAAATTACTGCGGGAAACTTTACAATCGACTCCTGACTATGAGTCGAAAACATTTTTGACTCCTACTCTGGTTTATAATAAAACTCCAGCTCCGAACTTGAAAAGAATCATATTTTGATAAAAAAATTTTGGCCATATGCAAGCCTTCTAAATAGATAATAATTAGGAATGCTTTTCAAGTTTCAATAGAAAATTTAGATAGTCTTTTATCACCATTAGGAGTCTAACATTCCCACTTAAACTCGGCAGAATTCAGAATTTCATGTCCAAATTCAGAGCAGTTCAGAAACACGACTCTGGATTTGACTCCAGTAAAATGATGCCCAACCCCCAAACTCTGGACTTTGACCCAACAGCTCTGCTTGAGCGAACATACGTAAATGTATTAGTTAATAAATTGAGTTTTCTAACCTTAGGAACATCTTTTGCATTGACCAACATAACAATCAATGTTATTTGTTGTTCGTAAACCATCAACCAAAAATCAGATGCCGTGTTGGCTAAAGGTGACTGTGTAGCTGAAAAATATTGAAAAAAATGTCATTGAAAAAATAAAGAAATCGAGAGAACTCTTTCCTAGTCGGACTTTTAAAACTTCAAAGCAAATATATACAATTGCATCGTCATTTCGTTGTTGTGATTGCGCTCTGCAAGCATGAAACTTCGGGGGTAAACTGACATACTTAATCAATTCTTTTATGATTGCCTCTCTTGATTTGATTTATATTTTCCAAATTATATTCATCGATTTAAACGTGTTGAAGAAATAGTTTTTGTTATTTAACGTCTACTCAACAAGTATGATGACAGTAACTTAACAGTATAGCGTTTTGCGACCAAAATTGTGTATGTCTGTTTATAACTGATTTATTTTTTATTCTTTGGATTAATTGTACAATATTTTATGCATGATAAAAATAAATATTTCAATCTGAGTAATTCCAATATACCAAATTCATTTTGTTTCTATGATATATTATTGCATCATATACAGGATATATGCAGAATTTTGTTTTTATTTTGTTACTATTTTTTTGTTACTTAGTTTAGCTTTAGCTTTATCCGCAGCAATGTATTTCTGTGATCGTTATTTTGTGCAAATTACATTGTCAGAAAGAACTTTTTGTCATCAATGGTGATGATAATCAACTTAAGTTGATTACACAACTTATCTTTATCTTTAATTGATAATAGCTGATAATGTAGAAAAAAAGAATCACAAACCTATATATCGTGGGCAATATGGCGAAACTCCATCAATAACACTTGCATTAATATAATCATCTTTAGCTTGTTTCAAAATAATTCTTGATTGATCGAATGGTACAATGTCTTGAAACCTGTTTTTGTACGACGAACATCGTGCTATAGCAGTGGAAAGCTGACGAGAAAATTTTTCTTGAGCTTCAGAAAGTTGTTTCCATTCTCTAAAAAATTTAGAACAATATAAAAAGTTGTGCTACCAACGTGACACATGACTCGTGTCAAATCAAAATCAATTTTAAGTTCGCAGGACACAGGCCACAAAAATACAATTAAAACGGATTCATGACAAAAGTCAAGTACAGTAATATTTGTCTAAGAAAGGGGTTTCAAACTATGGGAAAATTACCGCTTAGGGGTTTTGAACTGGAGGGAAGTTCTTTCTCGGAGGTAAATTTTGAAAGCAAGGATGGCAGCGTCATTCAAGTACGGTACGGTTTAACCTGATTCAGACGCCCAATCGAGCCCAATTTTGAATACATTTTTATTAATGTCATACGACCCCCAAAATTTACCCAATATACAATAATTATATACCATTGGAAAGGTATTTTAGAGTACTATACGCTAGATGTCACTGGAGGACCGTAAACTAAAACACCTCTTTCAAGAGGTCTCTCGTAACGTCAAAAAATAACAAAAATATTTACACTCTCTCATTCTATCAGCTGTTGGACGTCTACAGCTATTGTAAAGCTGAAATGTAACTATACAGTTGACTGCACATCGGTTTTCTCTTTCATATGATACTAAACGCTTCTCGTTAGCGCGTGTCGTTCAATCGTTTTGGAAATTTTCCGTTTGAGAAGTCACCACATCGAATCAGGCCAGGCTAAGCTTGATAGATCGATCGGTTGTTTGTTTGTGCTTTATCGCGTTGAAAGCTTTTGTGAGTCATAATAAAACATTTATTATGAATCATAAAAGCTTATAATCGTCAGACAAGGAGAATTTGCGAGATAAAACGCCTAACTTTTTTTCGGTGAGGCAGCTGCGATCAAACGACTCGATATTTTTATAACTTCCTGACGTTGTGAGATGTCCACTCTCCTATGTTATGTAGCATATAAAATGACCTTCAAAATAAGACCTTATCATACTAGCTTTTGTTATTGGTTAGCGCGCAACGCCAAGGTTTATGGAATCATTTTCTTGTTGTGCGACGTTTTTATATCGCAGCGGGAAGTACACGCGTGATATGTAAGCGAAATTTTATCACTTCTAAATGTCATGTAAGGTTCATTCTCATATCGTTGTGTGGGGAATAAGATTTCCTTTCAAGCAAGACCATAACAAACATTCCAGACCTCATGGTATACACACAGCATTGCAAAACGTCTGAAACGTCGCGCATGCGTCAAACCGTTAGGATTAGGTTAAGTAAGTTGAAAACCCCTAGTCTAAGACTATTCGAGTCAAATGAAATCATTTTATATTTTTTCAGTTGCCTAACCATCGTACACACTATAAGGCATATTTACAATAAGAAACTGATCAAATAATAGACTATACCTGTCTAATGCACATAATCCATTGCTTTCAGGCTTGTGTAATAAATTACCAACTTTCGATCGAAACTCGACAACTTGACCTTTGAACTTCATCAAGTCAGCATCATCCATGTATGGAAGTCCTTCAACAGGTCGCACGACCATTTTATCGCTTTCTTCATCGATTTTCGTAGGTACAAGAACAACCTTAAAAAGTATAAATATTCTTACTGTCATGTTCAAACGAATAAAAAGGCTTCTTATTCACAGCAATATTCATGAAAAGCAAGGCCAGATCAGCCTATATCAGTTTTGAGAAGCCCTCTTGAGAATGGGTGCACATGCCAGATCTGTGGCTTTTCGCAGACAGTGATAGCTTGATTATTTTTTCAACTTTTTTACACTTTACTATCGTCTTGCAAATATACTTTTATATATGGGGTGGCCCAAAAGTAGTCAACGAATAGATAATCGATTTACTAATTCGGTAATTAATAACTGTTAACATATTTTCTGTATTTTATATAGAAATAGAGTAGGGGTGTACCAGAGGGGTGAGGGTCCCCTTTTTCAGCATCGGGCGGGCCCGATTGAATTACCCAACGGGCCCGTTGGGCGTGGGCCCTAGTTTGTCCATGTCAGAGCTACACCATACCTGGTTATTTGCCTTTACAGGGACACTTCCCTGATCCGGACTGGTGAATAACAATTCATCTGCAGAAGATGAATGAGTCCTCGTTGGTGTCAAAATTAATCCGGCTAAATCTGAACTTGGCTGGCGAGGCAGAGGTGGAGTCGGCTTTGGTTCATTTACTGGTGTAGGAGCCAAAATTCCCTGAAGTTGAAAAACGTAAATCAGAAAGATTGAAAGTCAAGATTGGATATGAAAGGTACGCATGAATCATTTGGATAGATTCCTATTCTTGTTGAGAAATAAATGCTTTTCTCTGTATATAATAGACAAATTGATTTGAAATCTTGAGTTTGACTTCTGAATCAACAATTAAAAAATGCTCGAGTTTGAATCCCGACTCTGTGGAGTTTGAAAACACAACTCCATCCTGAATTAGGGGATATGGGGGATTTAAATATTTATCCCGGGAGAGACATAAGACGATAAAATGGCTTAATCATATGAGGAACCACGGCCACAGGATTCGAACCTGCAAATCCATGCAAGGTAATCAGAAGTTCGATGCTGAGCGTATTCCTAACACATCGCCAATCAAAACGCATCAAAATTCGCATCCACAGCCATGCAAATAACAGAATTTTTGCGTTTGGAGGTCGGATTTTCATCAATACAGAGACAATGAATTTTTTTCTACCAAATGCTTCTAGTTTTGAACATTCTGAACATTGTTGAAGTTTAATGGAACACAACTAAGCTAATATACCAAATCGGTACTCCCGAAGTATGTGAACCAAGATGGCGCAACACCAGACCGTGGTATGTGTACCAGGTTAGGGTTAGGCCATAATTTTATTCCAGTTTTCCATATTTTAGTTCTATCACGAGTTTGGGGACTAGCCAAGTGGCTCCAGTAGTATCTGAAATTATGGCCTAACCCTAACTTCGTATACTACGTTCCGGTGTCCGCCGTCTTGGTTCACATACTTCGGGAGTACCACCAAATCTCTGATAAAACCAGCTCAAAAAAATATTATACATTTACCGGTCCAGGATGAGCAGGTTCGTCCACGGAACTTTGCCGGCTACGCTGAGCAGGAACGTGTTTCGGAGAATTTTCATTACTTGGTGTAGAAAAGTACTGTCCAGCATGCGGATGTGACTTAAAAGTGTAATTTTCTTGTGGATTTGGTACCGGCAGCCCTACAGAATCAGAATTGACTCGCCCTTGTGGAGCGAGATTCGATTGTTGCGACTGCATATTGCTTTGAGAATAACTTTGTTGACCTTGGATGTATGGTTTTGTATTCTGCTGTGGCATCTGATTTTGGCCTTGTTGTTGTGATGTCATGACATTCTGAGAAACCACTCCAGATTGGGATGGTGGCATAATATTTTGTCTTGGCATCTGATTCTGACCTTGTTGCTGAACCATTGTTCCATGTTGTGGTGGTGTGGCATTTTGTGGAGCCATTCCAGATTGAAATTGTGGCATCTGATTTTGACCTCGTTGCTGTATAGTTGTTACTTGTGACATGGAATTTTGAGAAACCATTTCAGATTGGGATTGTGGCATCACATTTTGTCGCAGCATCTGATTTTGACCTTGTTGTTGGATCATTTGTCCTTGTGATGGTGTGGCATTTTGAGGAACCATTCCAGATGATGATTGTGGCATCAGCTTTTGTTGTGACATCTGATTTTGACTATGTTGTTGGATCCTCGTTCCTTGTTGCGGCGCCGTCGAATTTTGAGGAATCATTCCAGATGAGAAGTGTGACATCATATTTTGAGGAATCATACCTCCAGATGACGACTGTGGCATCACATTTTGTTGTGGCATCTGATTTTGGCCTAGCTGCTCTATCATTGTTGCTTGTGGTGGCATGGCATTTGGCGGAACGATTCCGGAGGAGGATCGAGGCATCACATTTTGTTGTGGCATCTGATTTTGAGCTTGTTGCATTGCAAACTGTGGCAACTGACCAAATTGTGGTTGTTGTTGTGGTGCCTGTGGTCTTATAGCCTGTTGTTGTTGTGGGATGGTGCCACCTGCTTGTGACATCGGGCCATGTAATTGTGGCATACTACTTGAAATATGAGGCTGTACTCTATGAACTTGTGGATCACCCATTTGTTGATGTGGGGAAATACTCTGCATACTCTGTCCAGAAGGAACAAAACTCTGGCCAGTACTGGTCATTCCCTGACCAGCTGGAACTACACTTTGCCCAATTGACTGACTGGTTTGACTAGTAGGTACCATACTTTGATTCCAAGATTGTAAATTTTGGTTGGGTACACCATTCTGGTTTGGTTGTTGGATAGATTGTTGCTGCGACGGCACTTGCTGGTATGATTGTGATCCATGTGGCTGGACCATCCCACCACCTTGGGCTGGTTGAACCATGCCAGCTTGGTATGGTTGGTTTGATGGTAAACCAGAGCCAGTTTGTGATATTTGTTGATTAGGCAGCCCATAGTTTTGTTGCTGTTGAAGATTTGAATAACCAGAATGTGGTATGGCCTGGTTTTGTGTTGGTTGGCTTGGTAACATCTGGCGTGGTCCAGAAAATTGTGATGGTTGATTTGGTAATGGAGATGAAAATATCTGGTTTTGTACATTTGTTGGTTGTGGTTGCATCTGTGCCTGCTGTGAAACAGTTGGTGATATGAACCGTTGCTGTTGCATGGTTGAGACCATGGGTAGAACCATATTTTGTGGTAACCTAGAAACTGAGGGTGGTTGCTGCATGGTGCTTGAAGGCGGCATAAAATTCTGTTGATTATTTAAACCAAGCTGGTTTGACATGTACTGTGTTTGTGGCGCAGGTGACATGGCACGTTGTTGTTGTGGTGGCGTGGCACTTGGTAGAGGATGAGGACTGCTGAATTGTTGATCAATAGAATATTGTCTAGTCGTAGAAATAGGAGGAGTGGGAGCCTGATTAGGATAAATCTGCCCTTGATAAGGTTGTGGTTGTCCTTGCTGGTTTCCAGATACCACAGGAATATTCTGCACTTGTTCCGGTCCTATTCTCTGCATTGCTATTACTTGTGGTGTCGTCGGCATTGTGGTACTGCTGGCTATAGAAGGTACCGGACTATTGCCCTGCATTACATAATAAGGTTGTCCCTGCAGTTGACTTTGAGATGCATCTGGAGGCGGCTGAAGTAATGAAACAATTGGTGGCACAACTACGCTGCCACTCCTTGAAAAAGCAGGTTGACTATTTGCTGATTGGTGGCATGGAGGCGCCGAGTAAACGATTGCAACCTGTGACACTTGTACAGGTGGTGGCTGTGCTTGTTGAACTGGAGGCTGCTGCTGAGAGGCATAGTAATTATTATGAACAACTTGAGGTGCCACTGTTTGTGGCATTGGTGCCATAGACTGAGGAGAATGTACCACCATGCGAGACATTGATTGTGGCATCGCACTCATTGATTGCGACATATTCGAAATGCTTTGTGGCGTAGCAACGATGCTCTGTGGTATGGATGCAACATTTTGTGGCATCACGGCATTATAATATGGCATAGTCATATTCTGTTGTGTCATGGGTTGCAAATTTTGTGGCATCGGAGACATAGGTTGTGACATGGGTGTCACAGAACGAGACAGGTGAGGTGGTACAGGGGAACCAGATGCGACAGATTGATATTGCATAGGAAGAGAAGCTGCAGTATTGTGAACTGAGTATGCTGGTGTAGATGACATATAAGGGAGTCCTGATTGCGACAACTGGATTTGTTGGGAATGCGGTTGGTATGCCATGGTATGAGCTGGCCCAGGTGATTGTCTTGGGTCTGGTATATTCTGTGGCAAGGATTGAGGTGACTGCCCATGTGAGGGTCGTGGATAATAAGACTGGGTAGGCGGAGGGGTGTGGTGTGAAGGTGGGCGTGGGGGTAATGCAGCAGGGTGAATACCGGGGTGTAATGAGGGACTTGATATCGCAGGATAGCTTGGTTGTTGTTGAATTGGCGCCGGAGGTGGCATTGTATGAGGCCGATTGTGGCCCAGACCAGGCATTGCAGTATAAGATGAAGTTGCTGTCGCTGGTAGAGAAGATGCCAAATCTATGGAACTGAAATCACCTGTGAAAAATGACGAATACATCTGATTTGCAAACTTTTTCACATGAACTAAATGCTGTGTCGCTGTTCTTATTTCACACATATTATTACAGACTGTGTAATTCTGAACTTTTGGAACTTGTCCCTCTGAAAAAGGTTATTATCCGTCAAACTCAATTTATCATAAGTTGTCACGCATTGTGTTTACTATATATGGTACATGATAGTAAATGGATGGAAGTTATGGCAAACTGGGTATGATGGCTGAGATCTTTTGTTGGAAATATGAGTTCCAAAAGTTCAGATGTTACCAAGCATGCAGATTCCAACATATTATGGCCCATAAGCAGTGCTGGGCAGTCCCTAAATCCTAAGTCATGAGTTACGTTGGGTCACAGGACAAAGGAGACCCAAGTTGAGTCCCTGGAGGCTAGTAGATCATGGGTCCAAGTCATTCCATTCAGATGACCCGTCTGTCACTTCGAGTGTTAGATAAGTGGTGACTTGAATCCAACTCAGTCTCCCCAAAACTGCCCATAACCATTACAACAGAATCCTACCCACATAATTTCAATTACCTTGATTCTGTAAAAATTGCAGAAATTCAGGATCATTCAAAAATTCATCTTCATCTTCTGCCATCATTTTTGCGAGAATGTCTGGACTCAATGTAATGCCAGGGACAACCGGGGGCATATCAACCCCTGATGTGATTGTGGGTCCAGATATTTGTGGATTCGGAATTGACGTCGGCTTTTTTGAACTAAGTTTGGGTTTCGGGGCTGAAGGACGTGGTGGTGGTCGCTTCGCTTTCTCTTTTTCCTCAATTCTACAATGGCAAAAAAAATATTAGAAGTCAAAGTAAGAAAGATAAAGAAAACAACATTAAAGATGTAAAACTAAATTTTTGAATATCCTCCAATCTTACTTTTTATAAATCTTGCTTCTTTTTTCTTCATTTTCACCACAAAACTCTTTTGCCCTTTCATGAAGTTGTTTCGCTTTTGTGAAAACTTCAGCAAAAAATTTTTCACCCTCCTTACATTTATGAAGAACTTCATCGAACACTTCACAAGATAGGACTAAGTTGCCGACTTTCTGGTCTACCCTAAAAAGATAGTTAATACATTATTAGCAAGAGAGAAATGTTCAAATATATGGACACAAAAATGGAAACCGAATCCTATTATTGGTTACATAAACAATCATAATATATGATGACTTGGAGTCCAGCAATCCCATCCCACACAATTATCATAGAAGAATTTAAAACTTCAAACCAGCGCATTGTAATCGAGAGTGCTATAGAAAGAGTAGCAACAATGTATAGCATGGTGTGCCAACAGTTTCAAACGCTGTCAACAAAAGAGCGCCTAGAAATATCATAATGCAAAACGCAAACCTTTCTTTCTCAGTATCAACAGTTTTTCTGATTTTGGTATATCGTGCATTAGCCTCAGTTACTGCATCTAGAATATTATCTTGAGCTGACAGATTCTTGTTAATGGTATCAATATGAGAATCATGCTTCTTCAGTTCTTCTTTAAAAAGATCCTGGGAAACGATATAGGATTTTAAATATACCAGTAGCGAAGTACCTGTGGAACTAATAACTTTAAAACAGAAAGGTGTGCAAAGTGGAGACCAGTTATTTATATTGCATAAAACTCTAATATGTCTATACCAAGGCTTTTAGACAGGGTCATCAGATCCCTAGTATAATTTTGACCATAATGCCATTATTCTCTAACATACATTTGTTGGCTTTTCATTATTATAATTAGCAAATACGAAGGTATTCCTAGGATATATGTACCAGGTTGGGGTTAGGCCATAATTTCATTCCCATTTTCCCTATTTCAGTTCTATTACAAGTTCGGAGACTGTCTGTGTTAGCCAAGTGAATATACCGTACCTCCTGCTCATAGGTTGATGTAAAGTAGGCGAACAAAATTATTTAACTCCATATTGGTACGTGCACTTCTAGAGCGCCAATAAGAGAGCTGATAGAAGGCCGTAAAAAGCAAAATTAGTTATTACTAATGCCACCCTATACATAATACAAACCTCCTGATCAACACCATGTTTCGTGACCAGTGTTGAGGTGACGTCGTCTGATTCCATTTGTTGTCTCAATTCTTGCAGAAGATTTTTACGTTGCACTTCCATTTCAACAACTTTGTCACAAAGTTTGCGAATCAGTTCGACAACGTTTTTATCTTCTTCACCTACATTTGGGAAAATATCGAATATATCATGAAAAAAAAGAATGCTGGTTATCTCTCAATTATCAAAATTAATAAAAAATTTTACTCAGTAAATCAGCTATATTTGTTAAATTCAATTCTCCTTTCAAGGAATCCATTCCGCCAGCAATTAACTTCATATTATTAATATGAATCCTACATGCAGTATGTAGATCGTCATTCATTTGCGTAGCCTGAGACATAAAAAAATTAGATTTGATAAAGGAAAATTAATGCTCCCGTAGGATTTGTACCAAGATGGCGCACAACCTGAACATAGCATAATTATGTACCAGGTTCGGGTTAGCAGGTTGTGCGCCATCTTAGAACGAAAACTACGGGAATGCCAAAAAAAACAATTCAGGAATTTGAATAGAAGAAAATTTTAAATTCAGAATCCATTGTAGTTTTTTTAATTTTTCAAAATAAAACCAAAACAAATGCAGATGAGCCACTTTTCATTTGAAATATTTGTCCACGTTTGAGTGTCTGATTGTCAGATATGTATGTCTCTTTGTCAATACCTTTGTTCGGACCAAATAGCAAATGACTAAAATACCTTATGATGGATTTCTTTGTAAACAGTAAGTTCTTTTTTAATTCCTTCAACATCTTCTGATGTAGAAAATGCATCTTTACCGGCAACATCCTACAATAAAAGTAAATGAATACAATAAAAATATCTGTTTCAAAAAAAGACAACGTCTCGCAAAATTTGAAATATCAATATGCCAAGCTGGATTGTGCCGAGAAGTACTTGAACCAAACCTGGAATTTTAGATCTTCAGTTTCTTCATTCTCTGCAAGAGCTAGAATATCATCCAGTATTGAATCCAAGTCAGAATAAACTTCAGATAGATCTAGAAAAAAAAATAAAAAACCATGTTAATGTGAACAATATGGAAATATGTAATTGCCATCAGATATATATAAATTTGAAAATCCATATGAATGTTAACAATCTTGAAAGACAGAATTGTGTACAGTTTTATGAGATAGTTCCAATTTGTACCTATTTAGACTGTAGAGATATAATACACGTAATCCTTTCCTATTGTAAAAAGTAAATCTTGTATATTTCAGAATGAAATAAAAATAAGTTGCACAAATGAAATTCCAAGATATCCAGAGAAAATACATAAATTACAATAATGACACTTTTCTACTAACCTTGCATTGCTTGTTGTAACTTTGTGATGGGAGATTGATCTACACTTAATTGAGCACATTTTTCAATCAAGGTTTGATCCAACTTGCTTGTTTCCGTGTAATTGATTAATTTGTTAGGATTCAGTTCAATCGATTGTTTGTATTGGCTGAAAATAATATGTAGAATTGACTAGAATACTTGTAATGAGACTGCCGATTAGTCATTTTAAATATCTTTCATTGACAATTGAATAAGATTATTATTTTTATATTAAATTACTGTATTTAGGTTAGATGTTGCCCAGCATGAGTTCATAAAATTGAATTCTATGAGAGATGTTCAAGAGCGAGAATATTGATGGAATTTTTGCATTTATGAGGTGGTTTTGAGCCAGTCTCAACCAAACATTAAGCTCTGAAAATCAATCGATTCACTGTTTAGTACCCCTTCCTGCATTTCCGAAAAAGATTGAATTTATGTTGGCTTCTATTTATTTTTTGTTAAGAATGTATTCAGAATCCTAAATTACTTGGTTTCATCCAGTCAAGAACAATAGGGAGTAATATTTTGCATAATGATTGAGCTATCTTGTATTTTTCCCTTCTCGCCAATATTAATATACAGAAAAAATCATTCTATTGCTACTTTACATTTGTATATTTAGTTATATAAACTTACTTTAACACTTCATCTTTCTCAACAATTTTTTCAACAACAGATCTCAAAAGCTTCGCTTTTTCTTCACTGTAAATTAAAATATATAAATACAGAAAAATTTGAAACCAAAATTGACTTTGTATAAAAACATAATAACAATAAAAATAGCATTATATAAAAGCATACAGTGTATCCCTCCTATTTCATCATTCAAATCATAGTCAATGCTCAATCAACCATAGAACATATATGATGCCATAAATAATCCATACACAAATATTCATATAAATATTCAAATACTTCACTGAGATGATAAGTTCAGAGTTGGATGTGAAAGTCATGTGCTCCATAAATAAATAAACAGTTGTAATTTGAGAACTAACCATAGATTTTTGTGTTATATAACATATTCATATTTGGAAATATTTTGGTATGCCTACGTCTATTAGTATCGTTACTTTGGTGTTTACTAATAATAAAAATGTGTAAAATGGGTGGTCAAATTTAAATATTGAAATCCAATATGGTGAAATAATCGACAAAATCAACGAATCGATTGTGTCACCATGCCGCAATGAATAAATGAACCATTTTTTATGATGCTTTTTCACTTTACATTATGTTGCTGAATAACATAATTTTCCAAGGTGTAATATAGTCAAGATATTATGTCATTCTCCTTAGCAAATGGTTCAAGATCAACCAGCAGAATCATTATGCCCTTAAAAAGCTATAAATTTGTCTGGCTGTTAGTTTGTTAATTGGTTCTAGTTAATTAATTCTATTTGAATGATTATACAAATGGTCCTATTAAACATTAATATGGTAATTTAATAACACAGAATGTGAAAAAAAACTCCAAATGCATTTTTAATTATAATCTGGCCTAATCTAATCAGCATTCACCAACCTGTATGTTGATGCAGCAAGGTGTGCTTCCATTGGAACAAGTTTAGCGAAGATATCTGGTCCTGTCAAAGATTCATTTGCTGGTTCGAATGGTAGAGCTTTCACAAGTGAAGCACCTTTCACTTCTGGCAGCACAGACGCATCGGGAACTTTGTCATGATATACAAAATTATTGTCTTTTACGGAACTGTTATACCTGAAAAGAAAAAGCAAATATTTTAACTAACATTAAAATAATATGTTTGAACGGAAATGTATGTATTATTTATCATCAACAATAAGACACATGAAAAGCTAATGTAATTTGTCAGAACAGATGCAAAATATCCACTGGTTGAAGTCTATTTGCAAACAAAACTACCAAATTTTAAAGGACATATAATAATACTTTTCAAAGAGTTTTTTTTTTGATAGTGCATATTGCCAATCAACGCTCAGAAGCTCAAAGAACAATTAGGAAGTTTTTCATCACGTTTTTACTCATAATATATGCTACAGGGTGAGATTGGCTATAGTATTTTCATGTCTTATGTTTTTAACCTCATTTAAGGTTGAGGCAGCCTTACTGCTCTGGTCTGGAATATTGTATTTTTGTGCCAAAGTGGAGTTTGATATAAATTCTCAAAATAATATTTATCTTATTATACTCAGTTTAACAAAATATTCAGAGCCAAATAGTATGATGTTCTAGAATACTTTTTGCAAATAATTTCAACTGATCTGAACGCATCTATAAATCAAATTTTGTCAAATTAAAATTGGCATACACTCACCAATTATAAAAAAAACAAAAAAAATTTCTAATATCATTAGTTTAAATTGAATTGTTCAATATCCCCAACTCAAATTTGATTGTTTATATATAATGTCAATAAGTTGTTGAAGAAATTTTATTCTTCGGTTAGACTTTTCCACATATTTTAATATTTGTTAGTTACCCTACTACATATCAAGACTCTCCCAGTTGAAAAAAAAAATCTAAAATCAGTGCAAACACTAGTGAATTATACTGAAATTGAGTATCATAAAACCAAAGACATTAACTCATAAAATACCTCAACATACAGACAACATAGAGCCCAACATTTTAATTTACCCTACCTCTATATAATGGTTTTATAGCATGAAATCTAGTACATACACTGAGAAAGAATACTGTAATTGAGTTCTATAAAAATGTAGGCAGTAACGTATAAAATCTGAGTATACTGGCAAGCAACATATGGTCAAATATTTTGAACAGTAAGCATAAAGCGAAATAATTGTGAAGCTATTTCCTATAGCTGTTAATTACTATTCAGCATTTACTCAGTAGTTGGATTAATAATCAGATAGGCCTACAGGATACTGCTGTATACTGCTATATACGAATGTACAGTAAAATTTTAAAATGCCACGAATTAATATGTAAAAAGATGCATATAATTTCAACTATTCAGTATTCAGGTTTTTCAGAAAGGTAATTCATATAATTCAAGTTTCAAAGTGTTTAAGAATAGAAACATTTTGAAGTTTCATTTCAAAAATCAACATTTTAAGCAATCGAAGTCTCACAGTGTGAACAAAAAGCCCTTCATTTCTTAAAATTATAGATAATAAAAAAATATTCAAATCACTGTTAAAATCTTAAGTTTACTGTAATTCTGACTCCCAAATTTATGGAATATAGATCAACATCTATATAATTATGTTCTTCATTAAACATCATCTAATTTAGAATAAAACCAAGATTAGTATTTCAGAATTGTATTGGCCATGAATCTGAAACAAATAACTGGCTAACTAAACCCATACCAGTCACGAACAAATATGTAAATCCTGTCCTAAATCCTTGCTAAAAGTACTTATTACATACGGTAAACAAAGGCACGTTGGACTATTGGTTAAAGCGTTAGACTTAACTATGACCGCATGACAGGTTCAACCCATACTCATCATCTCACCCAGAGTATGGGTGAGCAATGTCGAACCGAAGAGTTCCGGTCTTTACAAAATAAAGTAGTTACTCAAATATCAGTGAAATCTTATATAGAGACTTGTGTAGAGCAAAATAAAACATGGGATAAAAGTATAAATGCCCAATCTTAACTTACTTTCCATTCAAAACATCAGATGTAAATTTCAAAGCTTCGTCAACTTTCAATCTAGTATCTTTCTGTAGATTCTTAGCGAGTTTGGTCGTTTCATTCAAATGCCCAACCGAAGCTCCAAAGAATGCAACAGCTTGGCCGTATTTGTCTTGATCTAATGAATTATTTCCCATGTAGTACTAGAAGAAAAGGAGTACAATATTGAGTGCTTGAATAGTAGGGTAGGGTGGTTCACGTAACCGCTGGTTGGTTACGGCTTCCTCCACCATCGAGTCCATGCTTCCGAAAACAAATACCTGGCTGACTAATCCCATACCCGACCTGGACTGGTAATCGGACGAGAGGCCGTGGTTCGCCATATGATTAAGCCGTCTTATCGGCTTTACTCTCCCCGGGATAAATATGTAAATCCTAGTGTAAGAAAAGTGTGCACTAATGGAAAACAATGAGTTAAAAACAATGGGTTTGGGTCCCATTGGAACATTACAAGGTGTGAATGCCGTAAACCACATTTACATGTGTGACATTTCAGACAACCAAAGTTGGTATTTCCCCGTTAAACAAAACAAACTAAAATTTCCACATTCAAATTGGGACACCGCCACTATCCAATTGAAACTATAAGAAAACTATTACACGCTATATATACCTTTGTAATAGCTGAATAATATGCAACTTTGAAAGATATGATTCTTTTCCAATGTTGATGAGCATGACTTCCGAGCGTATCCTTACAGTCTTTATTTTCAAGACTTTGTAAGCATTGTTTATAATAGTCGACAACTTGTTGACTTATTTTCGACACAATGCTGTGTTTTCTATTGTCTTGCATTGATTTTTCCAACAAGCATTCTTGGCCCTGAGCCTAGCATACAAATGAAAATTTTGTTTTAGTTCTGAACGATGTTTGAGTTATTAAGTATCTTTTCTCATAAATAGGCTGTTCACAAAAATATGATCAAACATAGGGAGATACTAAAATTTCAAAATTCTTGGAATGTCCTAGATTCAAAACATCTTACCTAATTTCTAACACGCTAAGTTAGGTCATTAAACCTTGGCTTGAACCCAAAATGTTATAAGTGCTAGACAAAGGTGTACTATATTTTATTATATATTATGTTACACATACTTATTTATTACTTTATCTATTATTTATACACTTTTACCCAGAGTATACTAATGTTGCATCAACACTCTTGCAATGTACTGAAAAACTGGAAGAAAATGTGATCAGTTCAATCAATAAATCAGGTCAATTCCAGTTTGTAAAAAATTGTAATCAGTTTGTAATAAATTGGGTGGAAAATGTCATCTCCACGGTCCTTCCAAAAATAATACTTCTTTACATATCTTTAGATATCAGTAGCTGCTTGTATGAAGTCTTATTCAGAGTGAAAGCATACAAAAAGCGCAAATGTCTGTAAAACGAAACGTTTGAAGAACAAAATTTATCCAATCTTATACTTACAAGCATAACATTGATGAAAAGTTTCAACATGAACTGACTAATATCTGGACTTAACGTTGTATCAAAATGATCAGCGATGTATGAAAACAATCCTGCAGCACATTGAAAGTGAACACACGATATTCTGATCCCTTCCTCCGTTGTTCTGTTATCCATGGCTCCAAGAGAGGAATGAAAAGCTCCTGTTTGGTAAAAATAAACATGACGAGATAATCAGTGCTCTTGTCTTTGACCCACAGGGTTGAGATTTGAGTTTGAGTATGTCCGTCTGTGTTTTTGAATTGTATCAGGTTGAATTGTGTTGTTTAAATATAGCCTCAGTCGAAAAAACAGAAAACAAATTCACTTTTTCACTGATTTTACGAGAATGCAAAAAAATATGAAACATTAAAATGATGGGTTACAATTTAAACTGTTTTTCTACCACAAATATAATAATAATATGAAATTGATAAGTATTGTTACACAATGTTACAAAACAAACAAATTATATTGATTATCAAACAAAGCAAACAATAAAATGATACATTCTTACCTATATTGAATAGAATAGCAGTCTGTTCAAAAGTAAAACTTTCATGAACTGTGAGAATTCCAGTGAAAGCATCTTGCCTGAATATAAGAAAATAATAATTGAATTTCTCAGAAATTCAAACAGCATCTTAAAAGAAGTTCAGCTTTTCACTGTGAGTGCAATATAACATGAAATTAATGAAACATTTGTCTCGTCTCCTAATGTCTTTGTTTAATAGAGATGCACATAGACAAGGGTTATTCAATCTAAGCCCTCGGCACTCCTAGAAGAGCCACAGAAAGATGCTTTGTAGCCATGATTAAAGACGTTCACCAGGTACCATTGCCATGACTATAGTCATTAAAGTAAATTAACTGCGATTTATTCAACTTTTATACTGTAATTCATTTATTCTTTTGCTCTAGTTTGTTGGCTTTTTATAAAAAAACATGGCACATAAAATAACTGATGGAAAAGAATGATTAGAAGCATAACTATGTATTCTTATAGAAAAGCAGGAGACCGCGAGTGTTGAGAGTCTTTGGAAGGACGCAATGGAGCACGAAAGTATGAGAACGAATGATATAATATTCAGGTAAAATACCCGCACATGTTCAAAATAGTTTCAGAGGAGATAGATAACCTACAATAAAATCAATATAAACAGCAAAATTTCCCTTTGTGGGAAATCACATTCATTCATTCAGATAAGAATGTTCCATAACTATGTATTTACATAGAACACTAATGAAAATCCTGTGACGACATACCACATGCATAGTCATTCATGGTATTTCAACTCTGTTAATTATTTACCAGTACGTCAGTATGGTTTATTAACCCTTTCCGTGCGGTGGGCACGTATACGTACCCACGACAAAACTCGCTAGATTGCGGCGGGTACGTTGATGTACTCCACTGTTTTATTTAGCAATCGGTCGCAAACTGTTGGTCTAGTTTTTCCGGGTTTTAGTTTATTGATAAGAAGTCTTCTTCGAGATTAACATAAGCGACGGTAAATCTCGCTTTCGTTTACCATGGGAATTTTATTTGCGGCGGAACGAGGGAGTGTTTTTGATTCGGTGTTTTTTGGGTGGTAATAGAAGACATATTATCCCTTCCATCTACCAAAGTATTTTGAGTTAGATAACGAAATTGCTACAGCAATATTATGCTATTGTTTGCCAACCAAGAAGCATTAACAGTAAAGGATTTAGCAAATATTTCTATTTTTTATCACGGTTTGAAGTTTCAACACCCAAGAAAAAAAAATGCCTTTTTTCTATCCGGTTTGTGACTCAGACCACCCCTTTTAAAAAAAATTTTTTTTAATCACCAATTGCAAGCTCTTTAAATAAGCTTTCCAACGAGCCGTCAGTGGGCAGCAGTGGATCATTACTTTTTCGTTAGTCGATCGATTAGTTGTGGGGGTACAAATGCATAAAGTCGGCGTAGCAAATACGATTATTTAATAAAAAATAAAAATCGCATGAAAAGGGTTAAGATATAAATAAATAAAAATTTGATTGATATTTTGTTATATTATTCATAGATATGATATTTATTCTAAATGATAACTTGTGTGTCATCACCTTGATTTGAACAAACCATCATAAAAATATCTTCCAAATTTTCAGATTATAATGAGGCCAAAATGGTTATTGAATATCTGTTCAAGTACAAAATTCAACATCCGATAAACAGTTTTCAAAAGTGGTAAATTGAAAGATAATGTCAGAGTCTGAGCAATGATGATGAAGAAAGTTGCTTCGTATTGAACTCAATAATGGTGTATTAGTTAAAATTGGGAGATTCTGGTTGAAATATATTTCTCATATTTTGTCATATATGAGATTTGAAGTGAGCTGTGAAGTGTTGAGTTTGACATAATTATATTAATATTACGGCTGGAGTCAGAGTTATATCTGATTGTTCATTCATAGTAAAAATAGTACAGTCTTCATAAATACTTCAAAAGTCAAAATTTCTGACTTCTAATTGCTGTGATCGAAGTCAAAAATACAACAAAAACTAAAGAATCAGTAATTTGACTAATCATTCTCAACGAATTAAAAAACGCTAGCAAGCACCAAATTTTTATAGTCAAAATTTGGTTTTCTATGAGTTGAGAACTACGGTAGTCTTGGAGTTGAAATTGGAGTTGGTGTCATTTTTGAATGGTTTGGAGTGTGGTCTCTGATGTTAATTTTTCACAGCCCGATTATGTGCTAAATTTTCACAACACTGATCAAAACATATTATCTTTAAACAAAATATTACCATGTAAACGTTGCCTTGATTGCGTCATCACCAGAAAATGGAAATCTACTTTGCATATAATGAAGTTGTCCATAATACTTTTTCAGAGTATTACAACCATCAAAATCGATCAATAACAAGGCTTTATATGCAGCAGATTGTAATTCGATAAACTTTTCAATTGCGTCATTGTATTTATCAGGATCATCTCCATATTCTTCTTTGATGTGCTGAAAGTATACAAACTTTTTCATGTAAATTGCTCAGATAAAAATTATGTTCCGATGGAAAAAATATCTCTATGTTAATAGGTAAAATGATCGAACATAGAGATATTACAATTGAGATAAAAATTACCAATGCTACTTTTATAGATTTTGATTTCAACATTGGCTTGAAAAAAGATCGATCATGCAGAAGTAATAGAAACTCAAAAATGATTTGATTTATAAATTATCATGATTCAAGCTAGTTTCAGATTGAATTTGAAAGTGGAATAAGAATTGCAGGAAGTTTCGAAGTTCTCGTAATTTTTTGGTGGCGCAGTCAGGTGGGGGTTAGGATTGACATAGGCAAAAATCTTCAACGGCCACTAGAAGTACTTTACGTACGAAACTACACGAGACCCGAAAGAATTCTATATCTAGCTCAAATATTAGAATACCTTTTTAAGTCCTTCTGTGATTTGTTGTTGTGTTGCTTCATGAATATCCTCACTTGGCATTCCAGTCCACTCCAAAGACGAATAATCAAATGAATTTGGTTTAAGCTCAATTTCGAGCATTGGCATCCGAGGAACACCCTCCATGACTAGCTATTTGGGTAACCCCACCTATAACTGTATAACCAAACTAATCTTTTTTCCGATCCTAACAGCTTTTATTTTTATGCTTTATTTTTGAGTGCGCTTATTTTTCAAGTACATACATAGAAATGCTGGAAAATATATTTAAAATATAAATAGATAGATAGCTTCTATTTCGATTCATTCGCAAAAAATAAAACAATACACAAAAAAAGAGAAAGGCGAAGAATCTGGAAAGTGAGCAAAACCAAAAAAATTTTATAACTATTAAACGCGTTCACTCCCGTAAAAGAAAAAAACAAATCACAACAAGCATGAACATGAATACAAACAATTGGTCAATATTCAGGCGTCTAACTTCATAATCAAATTACGTGCAATTATTTACAACTAAAATAGTGAACTGAATAGCGGGTGTGTGCGCGATGTGTAAGACGGTATGTAAACAAACAACCGAACAAATTGTTTCCAGATGAAAAAGTGTAAACCTATGCGGCTATGCCGGCATTTCGTGCTTAAAACCATAAAAAACAAACTATCGAGTAAATCCTATTCCGGTATCTTCTTCATCTTTATTTGGTTTCAAAAAAAGTCAAATTAATTTCTAAACACAGAAAAAACAAAATATCAAACCGGCAAACAAAAGTTTCTAAGCTGATTGATGGGAGATTGGGATCCCGTGATATTTACGTCAATCAGGAAACCACTCGCGCAAATTATTTTTTTGCCAGTAGATGTCGCTACAGGCCGACTATTTATAAGTAGTGTTCCCAAATGTAAAATAAGCTTAAAAATATTTATTTTTTGTTGAAAAATTCAATATAAAATATGACAAAAAATATATATATATCTATATTATAAATCTATATTTATATCCAATTGAATATTGAACAAAAACATCATCATGCTAATAATTTAGAGTCAAAAAGAACACTACGCCACAAAAGTACCTGTCGCTATGTTTGCAATCAAACAAATGTAAACATTTGTCCGTCAGTTCGCGAGTTGCCGTCTTGTCGCCGGTTTGTGTCTCGGTTTTTGCAGATTTGCGACGGTTTTCATTACAATTATGGATGATATTGACGATTTGTTAGATGAAGTTGAACGTGAATTTGCACTGAATGAGAAATCAGAACGACCACGTAATGTTAAGAAAGTTAATCAACGCGAAATTCCCAAACGAAATGCAGTTCAAGTCGGAGATGACATGGATAAGCAAATAGATGATATTTTGGGGCAAGATGAAGATATATTTTCCGATTCGATCATGAAACAAAACAATAAGAAAAGTATGCCGGAGTTGTTGAATAATGCTTCTGAAAACAAAAACACTAAGTGCTTTCCACCTTGTCTGGGAGGAACAAGTATGAAAAAGGGAATAAGTGTAACAGGACATAAAAGAGCGTGCAATAATCTCCGATGTACATCATGCGATTTTAAAGTATTATGCTTCGATAATCACCAGTGGAATTCGAGTGTTGATTATTTATTTTTCAGAAACAAAATGCCTGATCGGGTAAAACTGCAATTGAAATTGAAAAAAATGCCAGGTTGTAATGCGTATTGCTGCCAATGCTCATGGAAAAGCATAAAAGAGCCCACAGTCATTTCACAATGTAAGGATTTAAAATGGGTTTGTGGGAAGCATTGATTAATTTCATATCTTGTAGTAGTTCAATGTAGGTTTTGATATTTCTGCAATAATTCGATATCCTACATGCCAGCGGCATTGTCATTGTAGAGATTGGTCAGGATTATTTGACCTATTTTTCTCTCAATGTTTTCGCATAAAAAAAAACAATTTCCAGTATTAGAGATTGATTTATTTTATTTGTTTTGTGAGTGTTTTTTTATAAATAACAAGAAAATCTTGGAAATTAACCGTTTTGTCACCGTCCACATTTTTTGAGGCGTTTTTAGCCACCCCCAGTTTGAATGAGGCTCTGGTCAAGTAGCCTGTAATATGCCAAATCAAGATATTCTTAGACTGACTGAATTTTTATTCGTCTAATTTGCCTGCCAAATTTATTATTACCTGGGTGAGATGGTGGTCATTTGGTGTGAACCGGAGTGATCAAGAATTTGTTTCAATGATCTTCTTTTCTGTTGTGTGATGTATTATTGCTTTTGAACTTCATGTCAAATGATAAAGGCCAAATGGCGCATGATATGGTACATTAGATCATAATCATATATTTATAATAATAATTTTTTCATGTGCTAATCTTAGATTTAAATATTTTATCTTAATATGTCTTGTTTTTGGATTATGGCCATATTGAGTATGATATCTTAGTTAGTTTATCATTTTATCCATCTCTAGAATTTTAATAACTACGTAGGTAATAAATGAAGACTATTTAAATTTTTTACTTATGTAATTTTGCACATCTGGTTTTAGTACTATCTAGTATATAATTGCTTTTATTTACATTCCTCAGCATTTAAAGTTTATTAAATTGCTTTTAACCAAGTGCGGTATATGGATACTTAAATATTGTTTACCTATGAATCATGATTGGCATACTGCCAACTTTTAACACTACCACACTTTCAACTGCCATATTAACGGATTGTTTTCAATAGGTGCTTGTGTTATTTTAACAAGGTTTGGCTTCAATTTAAACCTTTTGTCAACTCAGTAGAGAAAAACAAATAGAACTGATATTGGATACTCAATACCATGAGATTTGCTTACATTGTCATAAGGGAGAATTGATTCATTTAGTAGGCCTATAAGTAGGGCTTGCTGAGTATATTGCTCTTGTAAAATTGTGGTTATTTCCAGAATTGCGCGTTTTGAGGGTTCAGTTCTCAAACATATTGGTGTCATATTGTCCAGCAATCTCATTCTATTCTGAGACAGCAATGGGTTACCAATGTTGCATGTTTTGCTTATTAGCCCTTTGTGGAAGCTATGTAGCTAACTTATGTGCGTTTTTTATTTGAGATATTGTATTTGATTTCATTTAACTGTGTTTATCAAGTATGGAATGAAATGTTTCATTTAAGAACGTTTTATGGAATTAAATGACAATTGTATCAACAGAAACTCGGTTTTGACTAAGTTTTCGTTGTTTTGACAGGAGGCAAAAGTGGGAAATAGTTCAGACATGTTTGGTGTAATTGCTGATTTGTAAAAGTAACCAAATCCTTATTATAAAAACCGATGAATACCGATTTCTGCAGATTTAGCGCCCGCATTAATACTAATCACACTCCACGGGCCAACAAAAGACGCATTTCTGAACGTTTGTACCTGCTAATGGAAAACATTGCAAGATTATAAGGAGATCAGACGTTTTCTTTCTGATTAATATCGCAATTACGAATTTGTTCATTTATGCGCTAAGTGGAGATAAGACCGGTTTATATACGTAATCCCTGACGAGCATCCTGAAAGCAGTTTGACCTCTAGCAACCGGATGAGAATGACCTGTTGGGCAACGCTGCAGGCTTGGAATCGTACAAAAGTTCGCGTTAATGAATTAATGCTGTTGAGACTCCTACTTTCTAGTTTGCTTTGACACCAAACCATACACAATCACAATACAACACCATTTTATTCACAAACAGCACATATACATATAAAGATTTTTCAAAAGGTGAGTATAAATGAATATAGAATTGATAGAGACGTCATATAAAAATGTACTTAGGTATAAAGATTAAGCCATAAACAAATCCAAAATGCGAAACTTCGGTGGTCAATGTTTTTTGGCATAAATATGTTATGTTAATAAATTGAAAGATAAAAGGCAACACCAGTTTTTGGAAAAAATATAACACATTTAATGGGTATAAATGATTGACAAATTGTAAGCGGACAAAACACCAACGAACAACAATAATCAAGAAAATTATAGTAATGCTAAAGTACGGATATAAGTATGGAATAATTCATCCCGTATTCGACCCGGTTCGTGTTTATCCGCTTCCCATGTTCACCGTCTATTGCAAAAAGTTCAATGCGAAGTTTCCATACTGATTTGCTCGACTGAAAGATAAATAACAGGTTAATTAGGTTTATAATGATTTCAATGATCGAGCCCAATAAATAATCGTCAATGGTTTTTAGAAGTAACGCTATCTTTTCAGTAGCAATAGTCTACCAAAATCATTGCATATTGCTGTGCCAACACAATAGCCAGACCAGCGCCTTGAACTCTAAATACTTATGAAATTATGATAATTTAGGATTTGTTGGTATTCTACTTACTCGCATGGGTTTGTGCAGATTTGCCTGATGAAAACTTTAACGAGATCTGGGGTGAGACCGTCGAATCCAGTTGTCAGTAGCACGGTCTTCTCGGGATCATTGGTTATGTCCAAAATATCTTCTTCTTTCAACCCGCCGGCTTTGTTTGAAATTCCCAATGCAACAACCTGTATGAAACAATATGTTTGGTTAATAAAAAGTTGTGCCGGGTTTCAAAATCGATTCCTGGTACTTCCATATTCGTAAATTACTTACATTTGTTCCGGTTGCTCTCAACTTCTGCGCGGGAAGTTTGACGTCATCTCTCGAAATACCATCAGTAACTAGCAAAACCATATCTTGCACAGTGGGTCTATTACCGGGATGGGTCAACATTCTGTCGACTACGTATTGGAGAGCATTTCCAGTATTGGTACCTAGGTAGAATAAAAAAAATGTATGAATTATTCAATGCTACATTACATATCGGGTTTAGAATGAATGGACAGTTGACCAACATTCTTTACCGGGCTGATGATTTGGTTTCTGCGAGACTAACTACTTATCCTTATCTATGCTTTTGTGCCGGCGGATCCGTATGCATATAATGCAAGGATGCTGTAGCAAGAGTAAAGATAACTATCCCAAGTGATTCAAAAGTCTTGCTGCACACTAACACAAATATATTCATATATATACAAATATACGCTTGAATCACTTAGGATTCTTTACCGTATACTAAATTAATAAAAAAGTTCATGAAATCAAAACATTACCTTGTCCGTCGTACGGAAGAGACAAAATGGCGTCCACGGTAGATTGTTTAGTTGTGTATTGTCCTACCTTGATTTCGCTTTTAACGTCAACAACAGCATTATATCTACCGAAAAGAGAATAAAAAATGAAGTTAGCAATTGAATAGTTTGATTAAAAGAATTCCTTATTTGGTCGACATTTACCTGATGGCTCCGACGAGAAGATCTTCGGGGGAAATAGCAAAGTCTTTGAGAATGCCGGCAGCAAAGTTAAGTGTTTTATTCCAGTTGTCACGGCCGACAGAACTGCTTGAATCAAGAACGATGAACAAATCGATCTGAGCGAAAGGTGGGCACCGTTCTAAAAGGTAATATTAATATAAAAGTCAATTAAAATCACGCAATATGTTAACATTTCTGCAGAAAGACGATGGTGAACATGGCCTATGCTTTTTTAGATTACTTTTCCAAGTCAGGGTATTAGATTTTGTGAGTTCAAATCGCGGCAATTCCTGATTGTGGCCTGAATATGTATGGCTTACATAAATCGCTACAATTCCTAATCATAACCCCAAGCCACAATACCAAAATATTAATCCCGATTTATATGAAGATGATATTTATATCAAATGTTAATATTTATTAACCCTTGCATTTTCAAGTCCGATTAATCTAGTAGTTTTGGTAATTCACTTACTGGCACAACATGGTGGTTCGATATTATTCCAGGCATATTTGTTGGTGAATGGATCAATTGTACATGTCGTAACTGTCTCTCCTTTTGTCTCCCAATAGTCGCTACCGTCTCCACACGAGTACTTGCATTCGGAGAATGACTTGTTACCATTTGTGCAGTCCACACGGCCAAGAGATGGCGGTGAAAGTTCAGGTCCACAAGTATCTGTTCATATTAAGGGTTTGTAGTTATGTCGGGCATTCAAATATTTTTCATTTGATGATACCAAGTGATGTTTCATCACAATGGTCACAATCCTGTCTTATTAAACGCTTTTTAAACGACCGGAGGTATGTTTTCAAAGCGAAGGTTTTGAATTGGTAAATATCGAATATAAAACAACATTTGCTTACAAGCTTTGCAAATTGGCGCTGAATCTGACCACTCGAAGTTCTCTTGGCATGTCAAAAATTCTGGTCCAATGATAAAGAATCCATCATCACACGTGAATTTGCAAATTGATCCGTATTCATTTCCTTCGGTGCATTTCACTTTTCCATTTACAACTGAGTCGTGGCTTACAGGGCAAATGACTGAAAATTATTATAAGATCGTGATGAGGAACATTATTGTAAAGAGGAAAACCAAGCAACCATATTGAAATTTTGACAATTAGCGTGTGTAAACTTAATGCAATAATATTATTACTTCTTTTGCATTCTGGTGTCTTATCAGTCCAGCTGAAATCTTCCTGGCAGGTGGTAGTTTCTGGTCCATCCATGTAATAACCTTCATCACAGTCAAACGCACAAACTGAGGCATACAGATTGTCATCACTGCATACGACATTTCCACGATTGGGCGATCTTGGACGAGGATTGCAAGTGACTGAGATAACAAAGATAAAAAAAATTGAAATGATAAGACAAGAAGTATACATATACCCAATCTAATTGTTACATAATTTAACGTTATACACACTTGGCTCGCATGTCGGTTCGGCCGCAGACCACGTAAAATCACTCAAGCATGAAATTGTTGCCGCTCCTCTCATGAAAAATCCTTGGTTACAAGAGTAAGAGCAGGTAGATTCGTAGAAGTTTTCATCACTGCAGGATATTTTTCCGTCTTGTATCGCATTGGGACGTTCTTCACAGAAAACTTAAAATGAAGAATACGGGGAATTATTTACAAACACTTGTATCCTGCCTTCGGAATAACTCTCAGTCTGGAACCAGTGACTTACCACGACTGCATGTTGGTGCTTCAGTAGTCCAAGTGCCATCGAGTTGGCATGCAGTTGTACCAAATCCGGTCATGAAATATCCAGTATTACAAGTGAATTGACAGATTGAGTCGTAAAGATTTTGCGAACTACATACGACTGCACCATTAGTGGGTGCATCTTGCTGACTTTGACAACGAACTGTTGAATAAAACATAAATAACGTGTTAAAATTAATTATTAATCTCGGTGCAATATACTAGTGATATTTTCTTCAGCATGTAAATTACGAATACATACTTCTTTCACAACGAGGTGGTTGATTTTCCCAATTTCCATTTAGTTGGCATAGCACATCATCAGATCCAATTAAATTGTATCCGAGAGAACACTCAAAAGAACAAGAGGAACCAACTCTGGCCCCATTAGTGCATGACATACGACCGTTGACAGGAGCTTGCATGAATCCTCTGCACGATCCAGCTGTAAAATGAAACATTATTATTTCTGTGACTAAGTGTCCTAAAACGGGTCTCAGATATAGTAAATATAATCTTAGTGTTATCGCTTGTACCAAATTCGAAGAACGATTTAGTGAATAAAAAAGAGGTCAATATAAAAATATTTCGTACGCTTGCAAACAGGTTGTGCTCCGGTCCACATGATAGCATCGCCCGTATCCACACATTCGATGATTTCCTGCCCTTCGAGTTCGAAACCCTGGTCGCACGAATATCTGAATATAAAGTATTGTAAGTTGTCCAATAATTGTCCTTCCATTGACAAACCCGAGATAATTTTATGCCAGTCAAAAAAATGTATTTGCAAACATGTCATAACAACTTACCGGCATGAAGTTCCAAGAAAGTTGTTGTTCGTACACTCGACGTTTCCACCTTCTAAGTCGCCGCGTGAAGCGCATCTTTCAATATCTGGAAATAAAAAAATAAGTATTGTTCTACAGAATCACATACTTGATTAAAGCGTAGGTTATATCTGATGCATTAAGACAAGTGCATAAATTTTTCTTACCGTTGCATGGAAGTTCTTTTTTGTTGCACAAATCATCTCTACAACAGCACCGACAAACACTGTTCTTTTCAAAAAGCAGATTACATTGTGTGGGATCCCATGCTGGCTTGTCATTTTGATCTTGGTTATTTTTACACGCAAGTGGCTGTTTACAACGTTTTGTTATCAGGTAACCGAATCCGTTTGGAGTGTTTATTCGAACTTCATTCTGGCAGGATTGCTGCAAACAAAAACAAGATTTATAGAATAGCGAAAAACTCATATAATGTAGCCTACAAGAACAGGAAAAATTTGCAAACCACTAACCTCGTTTGGTGCACAAACTTCTATTTTCCCGTTTTCGTTGCACGCCTCATTAGACGGCGCATTCACACAGGTGAAGCACCGTATTCCTGTTACAAGAAAGGGATTGTTTTAGCTGTCTTTTTAGTCGATGCTAATGAAAAGAATAATAGAACATGCTTACCTGCAAGGGAATACTTCATGAAAAAGAATACAATAACAGCGACGATAATTTGATGTTTGAATACCATCTTTTCTAAAAAATAGAGTGACGTTAACAAAGGTAATCAAAATTTAGAGTATATATACGCTAGATTGAAAAGATGCAGCCTATCCTAATGCCGTACCTTGTACTAGATCCGCAAATATTCAGAAACTTCGAAAGTAGCGATAAAACGATTCTGTTTGAATTTCTACAATAGCAGGTGTTTCACTGCTCTGTGTGGTAGGTTGCTTGTTGTGTGTTGACCTGGTGTTCTGTCCTGCCTTTTATACTGAATTGTTTCTTTTGTGGTGTAAATTGAAACTTCAAACACTAAGTTAATAGGTAATATACAACTCATAAATAAATACGACTTGTATACTTTTGCTACCATTCAAGCGAATCGGAGTCCGGTCGTAAATAATTTTCGCGCGATAGGAGTGAAAACGTGGATGCAAAGCGTAAATTTGTTGGTATCTCACCTGTCTGGCTTTGTAGTTGCCGCCCGTGGCTTGATTACACTGATAATAATAGTTAAGTTATTCTTTTATTTGAAAGTACTTTTATCCCCGTTTTGAAATGCTTTTAACGCCAACCTCTATGATTAACATTTCTGAAAGCCTCACATGAATCTGTGTCTCAGACGAGCGTAATGAGCACACGAAATAAAGTTGGCGACCTTGGGCGAATATCAAGCGCTTCAAATATATTACAAAGAACAGTATTAGCTTGTGGCACTCTCACTCACATTTTGTAGTAAACAGGGCGCAGTCATGATGGAATTCGCCCAATATTTCTGTAAAATACCTTTTCTGCTATCTAGTTAAGTTATTGCAGAAGTTCAGAACAAGGCACTGTGGCAGGCCCAAAGCACGTCTCAAAGTTTATATTACGAAATGATAAATATAATCGAACATTATCCACATTGTGCTTTTTGTCTTCACGAGGGAAAGCTACGTGCGTATTTCACTAATCAAAATATTGTTGCGAACACTAGTCTTTAAAATTTCGAACTGAAAATGATGATGAAGGCATACCAGGTACCCAAACAAGGTATTATCTTCCCAAGTCCACTTTAAAACTTTAGGCTTGAAACACATAAAACTTTAGTAAAACTATTTTAATTTTGACATTCAGAAAGTACGCGCACCATTCGCCATCTAAACTAAAAATTACCAGTCAGGGCTCAATCATGACTTTCAGAGGCCAAGAGGCCCACTGCCAAAGCAGTCAACCAGTCAGAACCCAACAGTCGCATTTCGTACTTTATTACCACGAAGAGCCACATTATGAACAAAAACACACATGAATATCAGATATGCTATTATTCAGCTCTGTTAGAATGCTAGTTTATTGTAAATGTTGCTAGCCAACATGATCATGACAAAAATTACAAGCCATTTATTGTTATGCAAGTTATTTAGTGGGACTTCTGGCATTTCCTGGATTGAACAATGCTCTTTAAGTTTGGCTTGTATGTCGCTGTGGCCAATCGAAGCAGTTCTTTTCCATACTTCAATGGTTCCTTCCCTCTAAGCGCATTTTAGTTGGTCTTCATCATGAAGATCTAACATCTTCAACTAAGTTGCAGCCTCATCTGAGACTAGAGGAAATTTCAAACAATCCATCTCAGAGTTAAATGAGTCGTCGACGACGTAATCTGTGACGTTTTATTTGCACTTCAAGTACTTCACCCCACCCAAATGGTAAACTGCGCGTTTGCCGACGGACTTCGTATTCGATACCCTTACGACAGCCCTTGTAGTGCAATAAACGCAATTTCAAGGTAAGTTGAATGGAGGCGTTCGTGTATCTTCGACGTAAAACAACAATGCACGATCAATAATAAAATGTTTAATCGAAACAAGATGAATCGTAACCGGCGCAAGAGCCGCGGGTTGGCCACGCCTTCCATACGCTTTCAAGATTTTGGTGCCATGCGTATAAAAATAATAAGAATGAAACTGGCGTTTTAGGCTATCTGAAATTGAATAGTAAGTTTCACTATGTATTGCTAGTTGAGGGCCAAGTTACGATAAATTTGCATGATATTTTTCGTTATTGATATATACTTTTACCTTATACTTACAAACATTGATAGGGGGGTTTAAGATGATACTTGATAACTTTCAACCGGGTCAATATTGAGGTCTATGTCGTCTGACCAACCCGAATTATTTCATTGAACACTTAGGAACCATTGAAAATCGTCTATGAAAATTTGACCCCTTTTCCTTGGTGCCCTAAGCACGTGCCTATTTTGCTGGATATGATATGTTCTGCTCGAACGTATAGCTGGGCATTTCAGGTAACAAATGATTTCGAATTTTTAAAGCTTGAATGGGCAGTAATGACGATCATAAATGAGTCTTTATAGGTAAAAATGGCTATAGGATAATAATTATTTGGCCGGAACGCAACATTCATCACATTCCTATAAAATAGGAAAACTCTATAAAAGAACTTTTACCCACATAATTTGTTACCTATTAGTATTATTTGATGGTCACGCCTCCTGAACGACATCAGTTCCTATATATTTTCCACCGGTACTGAGTGCTGGGTGGATTAACCATTATTAATCGTCTATAACAGGGGTTCTCAACCTTTTTTTAGTTAAGTACCCCCCAAGTCACGAAACAATCAACGCGAACTCCCAATAATCAGACACCAAACAAATTTGTGATATATTGACTGACAATTTGCTGCAACGACAATTTATTGACCAACTACTGTAACTAAATTAAATATTCGTGTTGATGTTATTGCCCTTGTCTCCCACCCAACTAATGAATTCTCGAAACCTCTCTCAAGTTTCGATGAGAACATCACTTTCTGCAATGCTCGCAGCACATTGTCTTTGAGATTCCCAGTTTGACTGAAAAGTCGTGCATTTCACATCGTTGCGTCACAATCACAACAACGCCAGATCAGTGAAAATTTACGCCGAGTTTCAATTGGCATTTATTTTCATCTGGTAGTTATAGTCCGGCAGAATCGGGCCTTAATTAACATTGTTTTGGGACATAAAGTTTTTTTTATTGTTTAGATATAATGTATATGACATATATAATGATACCCAGGTGGGTGTGGAGTATATAATGTTGAGCATTTTTTTTTTAAGTGGATTTAAAGTATTCGGTCCAAGATGACGCACATCCTGAACCCTAACTTGGTGAACATACAATGATCAGGTTGTGCGCCATCTTGGTACGAATACTTCAGGAGCGCCTTTTCGTTAAAAACAATTATTTCATAACTACATGGTTTAGTTTTGCATACATAGTAACATTGAATCTCCTTTCAATGTCAGAAATTCAATTTTAGTAGAATAAATGGTATTTTATTTCATTAATATATATAAGCCAAGATCCATCGACAGCATCTAGCCCAGTGTTTCCCAATCCGAGTCCGCGGTCTCAAATGAGTTCAGGTTTTGGTAAACCTGTTATCTATCGTAAATACAACACATTTGACAATGTTGTAATGTGACTTTTTTGGCCTCACATTTTTGATATTTGTAGTTGGAGCTCTTGGGGCTCTGTCAAACAAAGTTACATACAAAATATTGGTTGTAAATTGCAAAACATGGTCATGTTGTTGGAATACCTTGGCATTTTACCACCCGTATATCATTCATTTTTGGGAATATTAATAAAATCATAAAATTTAAAAATCCGTTTTCGTGAAATTTTTGTTGTAGCTAAATCCCAGGGACAGCATGAGAACAGGCAAGAGAAGCACGGTCGCCCCTTTTAGTTTGTGACAGGGTTTCCTAAAAGGGGACCCCGTCCTCCTTGGAGGCCGCTGATCGGTTATCTGGGAGCACGAACAAACAGATGGAAATGCGAATATATAATAACAATGTATTTTTATAGAAGAGAAGAAGCAAAAGTGTTGAGAGTCTTTGGTAGTTTGAAAAGCATTGGCATGGAACATAAGAATGAACTACATTCTTTCCCAGGGATATACTATAAAATGTAGCAATTTTCTCATTCTTGTTCTCGTGATATCATTATCTTTCACTGCGTCGTCGTGATCATCCCGCTGCATAACAATTCTCGCTAACAAATAATTGACTGTTCTCCACCGGGTGTATATCCACTTGAACCACTGGCGACTGCATTAGCAGGCTTGTATTGTTAATTGCAACAAAAACGGGTATTTTGAAATAGTACTCTTTATTTTACGCGTATGTTTCGACAGTATTTCCACATACTGTATATGGGTCGCGACCCAACGCTGGGCTCAACAAATACCTAAAAGTTATTGATTTTATTTCCTAATAAATTTGGTGCATGCGTAGTTTGTGCACCAAGATTGCGCACAACCTGAAAATAGTATTGTAACAGGTTATGGTTCAGGTTGTGCGTCATTATGATGCACATGTTTGACGAAAAACACTAATACAAATATCTCAATAAATACCTAAAAGTTATTGATTTAATTTCCTAGTAAATTTGGTGCTTGCGTAGTTTGTGCACCAAGATTGCGCACAACCTGAACATAGTATTGTAACAGGTTATGGTTCAGGTTGTGCGTCATTGTGATGCACAGGTTTGACGAAAAAACTAATACAAATACCGAGCCGTGAAAAAAATTGCTCATGGCTGCAAACCACACACCCATGTAGAAATGATATGCAATGACCCCAAGATGAATAATCACAAATAAAAAAAACTTTGTTTGAAATCAAACTTGGGCCAAAAAGGTCCCCTTATCTGCCGGACTATTACTTAGTTTTCCTTTGGTAAAGAATATTGAAACAAAAAAAAACTCGACTGCCATCCAAGTACCCCTGAAAATCTTCTCGCGAACCCCTGGTCTAAAATGTCCCATGGCTTTGTTCCGAAAAGTGGATGGCGTGAGAGAAAAACAGAACGGCCTTGCCGATTCGCGAAAATTTTTTGGCGCTCCAGAAGTGTATGTACCAACATGGAGGAAACTAATTTTGATCGCCTACATTACATCATGTTGTGTATAGGGACTGAAGTAACCTACGAGCAGGGGGTATATCCACTTGGCCAACACAGGCAGTGTATAACTAAAATGGGGGAAATCGGAATAAAATACTGTAATAGCCTAACTCTAACCTGGTACACATACTACAAGAGTACGAGTACTACAAGTGCGATTCAGCAGAAATCTGAGTGGATGATTGACGAATTTGCGTAACGGTTATGGTGATTTGGAACATATTAGGAGAACTAATAATTTTTGCGTTAAGAGTACTGCATTACCGTTTTCGAGTAAAATCATGCGCAAACAGAAGTTGAAGCGTAAACAATATTTAAATTTTCTTCATTTTTGGGGAAGTTATTAAAAAATTTATGTTCAGTTTTTTTTTGGGTCACCCTGTATTCAGCGGACATAAGAAACATTCCCGCAGGAAGCATTCGGTACATCCTAACATCAGCTACAGCCTTCCCATTAATTTCCACGCGCCTAGCCCGATGACCAGGCCAGGACGAAAATGACATCAAGCCAAAAAGATGCAACAAAATTTGGGTGCCGCTAAAATTGCGATTAAATAATTTTATTTACAAAACTAGTTCAATAGGAATAAGTTATTATACAATAAAGAAAAGAGTATTAGAAAAAAACTGGTCGTAGCATATTACACCCCAAATACAGTTTTTTTTATTCAATTAGTCCTTTGGTTCTGTAAACTTCAATCAAAAGTTCCTTCATGTATTCAATTTCTCTGGTAATCAGGGTTACTTTGTCATTCAGGGATTTGTTCTTTTCCTCTAACCCTGTTTGGTCACGGTAAATTACGTCCGCTTCTGCCCGTTTCTTTTCTCTGTACCGAGTGGCGGCATTCTTGTTTTGGGCTCGCTTGCGTTCCTTCTTTTCTTGGGTGGACAATGATTTTGTGGGCTTTGCCTTTCCAGTGCTCTTTTTCATGGGAGAAATTGGAGCTTCAACTGGTTGTATCAATAGGGCAGTTGGTTCAAGTACAACTTCTGTCAAAGTGGGTTCAGGGTGGATTGGAGATAATGCTGCGGAGGAGTCTGCGATTAGTGCTTGCTGTTCGGCTGTTTGCCAGAGCGATTCAATGAATGATAGATCTTCTTGAGAAACCTCTGGGAAAGACAAGAGATCAGAAACTGGCTCAGGACTGGGGGACACTTGCTCAGACAACACACTTCCAGGAGAGGGGACAGAGCCTTGAGAACCGATCCCCGAATCTGGGGAACTTGGAAACTGGTCGTCCTTCAGGAGTGCAGAACGGACAGTATCAAGAGGAAAATAAGACTCCTGTTTCAATTCGTTGAAAGAGCTTTCTATGTCTTTGTGCGAGTTCTGCTGACCACATAGTAGTGCCTCAAGATCGACACTGTCCTCGGAAAGGGGCAGATCTTCAAATAAAGAAAGGTCCCCCAAAGACCATCCACTTGCATTCCCAGTGGGAACATCTGAAAACAAAGTATAAGATAAAAATAAGCAATATCAATTACACACCATTGTCACATAGAACATAAAGAGAATACAAACCTGGTTGTGTGGTGATGAAGTCTTCTGAAAAAGCGCTGGGGGCGGTAGCGGTATATACATTGGCGGATAATTTTTCCGCCTTTTTTGTGACGTCACTGCCAACGTCATGTTCCCAGTGCATACTGCACTGGTCCAACAAGAACCCCTCCAGGGGGTTCTGACCGTCGTAACTTTCGAAACTTAAATCCATAATGCTCGATTGTTGAGAAGCCATCTTGGCTGGTTGAATGCAAAGTTAAGTGGAAGATGCCATTTTGAAGACTGAAATAAAAGTGAACAATGATTTAGGAAATTTATGGAATAACTATGAATGAATATTTTATTAGATTTGATTACCTTAATGAAAACCATCGTGTCAGAATCTGGACACTTCGAAAACATAGAAGCTAAGTACTGAATTAGGGTAGTAACTACTGTCAAACAGTTAACTCAAGTTCGAATTTTTAGGATACGAAATCAATTTACTTATATAAAAATGTACTTACTACATAGTGCAGCACGTTTGTGATGCAGGCGCCATTTCTGATGCCTTTTTAAGCAGCCATCCTGGACTGAATCGCAGATAAAAATTTCGTAGCAACTGTCAGAAAACACAAAAAGGAATGAAGTCCGTTAGTGATATTGCCAGCCCGCTCAATTACAAAACACACCCCCTCGAGCTATTTACGCCTCTTGTATTCATCCGCGTATCCGGGTGCATTGACAACCAAGCGCTATTGACATACTTGAGTGATTAACTCTTTGACTTCAACTCTAAAATTATTTCACACTAATACCATCATGATTTTGAACAATACGGTTAAAAAATGGGTTGAATAAGGGAACGATATTCGGTTAATATAGCCTGTGGAACTATTTACTCGTTGCGTAGGAAAATATTTCTTATTGACTTCAGTTCCGTCTGATGCAACACAGCCAGACAATCACGCGCTCGGGGCGTGATCAACTCGTGGTTAAACATTTCCGGGAAAGTGACGCATAGCGATATTTTGATTCTAAAATAACAGTGACGTTCATGCCTTGAATAAGTAAGAAAACCTCGTATTGTTTCGATATAAACTGAGAATAAAGCGACACTGAAAAGTTTTATTATATAATAGCCGAGTCATTCAAAAATTACAGGATGAAGAATTTTTCAAAAAGCGATTTTATAAAAATTGTTACGAATATAAATGATCATAACTCCCCCCCCCCAAATACTGTAACTATTAACTTCAATAACACATATGTCAATGGAAATAGTGTTCTAATAATAAAACTTGTAGTCAAATTCTAATATTGGCGCTTTCGTGCGGTGATCCTTTGAGTTGTAAAACAGCCGAAGGCTTTTCGTGACAAGCGAAAACCATAAGAAAGCGATTCGTTCATTTCCCGTGGAAATTATTTGGAGAAAGCAGTTTATATACAAATTTTCCCTCAGCCCGAATTCGCTGAAACCTATAAAGCACGTGAATCACGAATCAGAAAGTACTGATTTAATTCTTAATAACTTGTTGTTTTTGCCTTTAAGAGCGTTCAGCAGGCTATTTCGAGTAGTTACGCAGTCTATTGAATCTATTTTTATTAATTCAAACTTGCCTTATGATGAATATAGCTGTTTAGACTGCCAACCTGAGTAACTCAGGCGTTTGTGATGAAAATAAGATATTCCGATCATCGCTTCGTCTTGATAGTCCTCTATGCTGATTATACGCTGGAATAATATACCAAACATTGTTATTTGCTTTCTTTCGAGCCAATCTATAACTTGAAACTGATAACATTTTAAGTATATCAATCTCATTTACTTCCTTACTTGTTAGGCTGCAGTCGAACGAATGTGAGTATTTACAACACCAGCGATTTAAAATATGATTTGTTGCGCCATTATTGCTAAGAAGGAAATACGGGCTGGGCTGTATATATGCGTTCTTGTTGCATCATACCTACCATCATCGTGTCTTCTGAGTACGTTTTCTCTTATCGTGTGGGTTTTTCAATGCGTAGTGATTTAATGAGTAGTGGCTGGTCTTATTATTAAGTAATAATAATGAATATAAATTGCATATTGTTGTTTTGGTTCAACTGTGGCAATGGTTTATAAAATAGCCGTGCAATTTTAGTTTATTTTCAAAGCTTCTAATAGAAGATTTTTATTGTGTCCAATATTCTACATCTGTACGTTTTAAGTAGCCTACATACACCGGGTAAATAAGTTGCCTAAGGGGCAAGATAAAAGGAACCCGAAAAAGATAATTAAATACCGCCTGCTAATACAGTAACGGCGAACATGCCTAACAATAACATGATATTGAAAACGTCCACCAATATGACCACGTGTCGTTCATTTACATTAAACAATTGAGCGCTATAAAGTATAAACTGACCCAACCAATATAAAAACGTTCATTTTTGACGTATCTAGAGATGTATCGGTATCGGCCACTTTTTCGGTATCGACCAACTGCCCAATCTCCCGCAGGCTTCCCATTCCGACCGACTGCCTATTCACCCTTCACCTTCTATCACAGGGGTGTCAAACTTGCGGCCCCAGAGAACTTCCAATGCGGCTCTCGAACGCCTAATAATAATTGCAATATTTTGTGAGTTTTTTTATTCAAGTGTAGGCAAATACATGTTTCAATCTTTTAAAGTGAAATTTATTATTCACACAGCAAAGGACAATTTAGTTCTAGAAAATTGAATTTTTTTTTATTTGACCCAATTATTGATATACACACCTCAAGCTAGCAAATGAATACTTGAAAAATAAAACACTTCAGCGATAAATGAAACGCAAAGTAAATGAAGAAGGTTACATTTTCGAAGAAGAATGGGTGTTGGCAATAGAATGGCAATATTTCAACATTTCATATTTCAAGCACATTGTTCAATTTGTCACATTTCCATCAGTACAATAAAAAAAAATATAAAAATAAGTAGACAATATCAGAATAAGCTCAGCAGCCAATACGACAAATTTAAAGATCAACTTCGAACAGAAATTTTTTATGTGTTTGTATATTCTTATAAGTATACAACTACCTAGTTACTAAAAATCAATATCAATCAAAATTCAAGCGGTCGCATGCCACGTAATTGTAGGAAATGTCTCTTTAATTAGAGTTGGTACTGTAAAATCATCTCAGCCTGCTAAGCTGGTCACAAAAGAGATGCCAAACGTCAGGACATAAGTAATAAAAAGCATTGAGTTTATTCTGTAGTTTTTTTTGTAAATTTCATTGTCCATATATCCAGATTAAGTCATTTTTAGTGTATGTAATATTCTTTACTTATCAGAACATTGTTCAAAAATATTTTGGATAGTTGTACATAAAAATCTATGATTTTTTTGTAATAAATCACAATAATAGTGAAATGCAAAAATTAATATGTAAATGGCATTTAAAGTTTAACAAAACTTCATTTGGCTGTTTAATTGCATCACAACATATGTCACAATCTACACCTATCTAAAAATATGCATCAAGTATACATTATCAAAATATAGCAGAAAACGGTTTGTTGCCCTTTGCACAATTCCCAAAATGCAATGCGGCCCTCGAAAACCCACGGGTTTGACACCCCTGTTCTATCATACACCTGCTGCTCTATCTCCCTGAGCCTTCCTATATTTGACCGACTTCCCTATCTCCCTCGGCTTTTCTACCCTCGACCCACTGACCTGACAGTAGAAGATATTTTTCATATTTCACCTAGCATAAAAAAAAAATTGAAATACCGATACCAACACACGACAATACTAACCGATACCAAATACCGATAACAACAACACTTATTCTAATCTAAAGTTAGGGTGTCACTTTTCTCGCCTCTTAAGGGATTTTTTTTTTTTTTTTTTTTTTTTTTTTTTTTTTTTTTTTTCTTTTTGCGGATCAGAAATTTTTTCAAACTCGGATCAGTGTCTTAGAGACACGTCATATCCGAGCCATAAAGGTATATCGCCTCGTAAGCATATTACTGCATGCAGTAATCATCTACTTCTGGAGGCTTCGGTATGTGCCAAGCACCAAAAGAGCACAGACTTTCGCCCCGGGGTTTTTGTATATGCTATGTGTAGCACAGCATAACTTTCACCCAAGGCTTCCGCCTATGCCATACGGGGCACAGCACAACTTCCACCACCCGGCTTCCGTACATACCGCGTACAGGACGCAGCGTGACTTCCACCGCGAGGCTCCCGATTCATCACATCCGCTTATATTGGATGGTATTAACAAGGCTAAAAAATAGGCGGTTTTGACATTGTGTTCGGTCTACCATTTGTGGTGGCTGGAGAAACTCCATCATTCTTTTTAAAATGTTACGTCGAGGAATACCCGTTTAGTATTTCTTTCCAATTTGTCCTGAGTCCGAGAAATTGTATATCTTGGAATTTGTATTCCATTATAAAAAGGAATTCTGCAATTTTTAGTGTTATCGCTGTTACTATATTTTTATCAGTGGGGGCCAAATACCTGTTTCCTATGTCTAGCTGGACCTTCAGTTTCATTACAATGTTTTTTAGGATGACGAAACATTTTGTAACCAGTATTCTGTGCAAACCATTGTAGCTGTTATAGTATATGTGCTCCTTTGACACCGTGATGGGATTGCTAAGAAGGCTGTTTAGGATCTCGGTAATTTCTGCAATATATGCCGTTATTATACTACATTGGAAAAATAGATGGTTGGTGCTATCAGACGCAATTTTACAGAACTTGCAGTTCATAATTTTTAAGATTCCAGTTGGTCCAAATCTAAGAGTTGTTCCTTTTAATCTATCCCCAAAAAAATAGCCTTCCCGTGCAATTCGATAGGAGCAGACTCGTTCCGCGTTTGTATAATAGGAACGATCATCTCTTTGTAAAAGATGAATCTCCTCCCAATTGATGGTATCTTGTCGCTGGTCTAAACAGTTTTCTTTAAGTTTTAGATAAATGTCTCTGTGTTTGACTATTTCCCATTCATCGTGCGAAAAGTTCACCGATCGAAAAATTTCTAGTATGTATGTCCAATATGCAGGTACTGAGATATCGTGAGGCATCGAATTACTGTACAACTCCTTATTTACGATCTTTATTTTTGAGCCCAAAGAATACAGGGCTTCGAAATGCCAAAATTGGTCAAGATTACTACCGCTCACGAGTGTCTTCAATTTTTCTACAAGACAGGCTTCTACTTTTGCTTTCATGTTAGTCATGTTAATTCCACCCTGATTCCAAGGTAATTGCATCTTCTTCCTATTGATTGATTCTATTTTTTCCGGGAACCACAAAAATTTGAAAATTAATTTTTGAAATGTTTTTATATTTCCCATTGGCATTGTTTTCACCTTCGCGTGGAATAGTATTACCGACATGATTAAAGAATTAATAACCACCGATTTTCCATACCACGTCATCCGCCGAGATTTTATATAGTTTAGTGTCCGAGATAATTTACGTTCGAGTTCGTCCCACATTTTGGCCGGTCGCTTTTGTCCAAAGTTTACTCCCAATATTTTGACGTCATCTTTAATATATTGTCCATATGAAGAGTTGCACATTAAAATTTGAGAAGGTTTCGTTATACATAGGAACTCGGTTTTCTGTTTGTTAATTTTTTGACCGGATGCGAGCTGAAAATTGCGTAGTTCCTGGAAAATTTCATTTATTGATATATGGTTTGCTACTGTAAAAGTTAAATCGTCAGCGTATTGGTCTAATTTGTGTTCGCACTTACCCAGTTTGATACCGTGGATGTTTGTATTCATCTGCACAGATCTTGCCAGGGGCTCGACGCTTATTGCATAGAGCAACATACTCAAGGGACATCCCTGTCTTATGCCCCGCTTTATGGTGATTGCATTTGTCATCTTACCGTTTACATCGATGCAGGATTTAATATCAAGATACATATTTTGAATGACATTACGAAACTTGCTTCCGAGCCCAATTTGTTTCAGAATGCTAAATAAAAAGTCATGGTCGACGTTATCAAACGCTTTTAAATTGTCAATTAGGACTATTGTACCGGGGATGTTTTTCTTTTTACAGTACCGTATGATAGCGTCGGTATTATAATGTACGTCGGACATACTTCTGTGGGTAAGCGAACATTTTTGGGATGAACTGATTATTTTAGACATGATTGGTTCCAGACGTTTAACTATAATTTTCGAAATAATTTTATAATCCATATTTAAAGTTGTAATGGGTCGCCAGTTCTTTAGATCGGTTTCGTCGTCTTTTTTATATAGGAGCTTGACTTTAGATAATGTTGAGGATTGTGGAAATGGGCCAAACGAGAAGACATTGTTAACAAGTTGTGTAAACTGCGTTTTGATTATATTCCAAAAAGTTACGTAAAATTCTTTGCTGAATCCATCAATCCCAGGAGACTTGTTATTTTGAAGTGATTTAATTGCATTATAGATCTCGTCGCTGGTGATAGGGTGTTCCAAAATAGCGTTTTCCTCTTCCGATATTTGAGTGGAGCTCATCAGGGATAAGTAATGTTGTTGGTGTTGTTCGATGACTTCATGTTTTTCTCCCCATAGATTGCGATAGAAGCCTTCCACTAGTGACATAATTTCATCTTGATTGCTGACAATATCATTGTTTTGTGTTTTTAGCCTTTCAATTGTGGTCTTTTTAGCTCGTTGTTTAATTCTTGCGTAGAAGGTTTTTGTAGGCTTCTCGCCGTGCTCAAAATCATTAATGTTTGCCATTAATACATCTAGTTTAATTCGCTCATTCTGTAGATGTTTTAGTTGTAGTCTCAAGTTTTCGATTCTTAATGTATTTACCTTTTTTCCTTCATTAATGAGTTTGTCCAAAATGTTACGTAGTTGAGTTTTTTTGTTGTTTTTAACTTTTGCGACGGATATGGAGTACGCTACTGTATCTTTTTTAATTCTACGCTTAACGTTATCCCACCAGTCTTGGATTTTGTCGAAACCTTCCAACTCGGTAAGGGCAGATTCGTAGGAATTCTTTATAATGTTGATGTACGTATTATCATCATATATTGATAAATTGTTCCTCCAAGTCCCTTTTCCCCAACGGACTTTTTTAGTTTGCTCCAATTTAATGGACGGACAGAGCACATGGTCGGAAACAGTGTTTATTGCGTAGCCTATATTCGAGATTATGTGTTCCATGTTTGGCGAATTATAAATATTGTCAATTCTGCGTCCTTGTAATCCGGCAATATACGTGAAGGTTTGTTTTTTGGGGTATTTCTTCCGGAAAGTGTCAGATATATTATTAGTTTGAATAAAGTTTCGAAAAATTTTACTGGGGGGCCGAAGTTTGAAATTTCTTGTAATCCTACAGTCTATTGGGTCTAAGATAAGATTGAAATCTCCTACTATTAGGAAGTCATGAAAAACGCAGTAGTGAGTCAAAATATTCACCAGCTGTTTATAAAATTCTGTTTTCACAGGTCCATCTTGGGCAGGGCTATATACATTAAATATTTTTATTATCTGATTGTCTACCAGAATTTCAGTACTATCACACCGGTGTTGTATGTGTATAGTATATGCTGGGGAGGGTATTGTATTTTCAGTTCTGACTAGTATTGTCGTTCCTTGTCTAAATTGTGTATCATGTTTTTCCAGTTTGTCCAGGGTGTTAAAAAAAATATTATACCCTAAGTCATTCGCCCAACGTTCTACAAGTAATTTGTCTAATCTGTGCGCTTCTTGTAGACACAAGACATTAGGTTTTTCATTTTCAATGAAAATTTTGAGACTGTTCAGATGGTGTTGGACGCCATTCGCGTTTAGTGAGATTAGGCTTATCTCATCCATGACTTATAGAATTGGGTATATAAACAGATATATTTTAGGCTAATACTTGTGGTGAACAGGTAAATACTCATAGAAACTTGCAGAAAAAAAGTCAACTCACATCATTTTTTCTTTTTTCCAGCTCCAGTAGTTCCCTTGTCCCAAGAAGACTCTGAGGATGTTGTATCCTTTCTATATCTTTTATTATTATAATCCTTCTTTTCCATAATTGACTCATTTAAGTCCATCTTTGGTATGTGAGGTAGGGGTCTGTTTCCTTCTAAATTTGCTGGGGCTGACCACACTTCTTGTGGGGAGGCAGAGAACAAGGACGATGTTGTGTCATGTCGTTCTATGTTGTTGATCATCACCTTCACATACGCCCCGCCCTTTGATGGTGGATTATAGGGCGTATTGCCGATTGTTGATGTTTCCTTCAATCGTGGGGTAGGTCTGGTGTTAATTGATTTCGACGGTGTCTTGCTAATTGGGCTTAATATATTGTCACATTCTGACCAATTCGATGTTTCTCCTAATTGGTTTGGTGATGAGTCTACTGCCGAGGATGAGAATTCCGAAGTGTCTAATTGTGTGGGCTCTTGATTTTCTTCCAATTGTGTCATACTTTTTTTTTGTTTTGGTTCTACGTTTTGTTTTTGGTCATCTGTATTTTCCGGTTCAATGATTTGTCGTTCGTTTACCCGATGGTTGTTCGGTAACTCGTAATCTATATGAGAGGTTTCCACGTTTGTGTCTATTTCGGGCGACTGTGTGTTTAGAGTCGCGTCTTGTATAGGACCATTGCCTTGTGTAGGTTGTTGGTTAGTTCTTGGTATGTTTTGAACAGTAGGGGGTTGTTCTCTCCTTCTGGGGGCGGACCATGCATTACTAGGGTTGCGCTGGAGTGTAGGATATTCTATTTTTCGCTGATCGCAATTCCTCTGAATGTGGCCAGGTTTTTTGCAGTGTCTGCAAACGGGCTCATTCTCACATTCAGTGAAAATGTGACCCGTTTCCAGACATCTGCCACACGTTGGTGTGTACATCTCCCTTGGGAGGAAGGTTTTACAAATTCTACCGTCGATGGTGACAAAAGCTGGCAATCTTTCCTTTTTAAAATCATCCATCAGGAAGGATGTATATCCATTGTAAATTGCACTGCCCCTGTAGTAGTTTCTGACGGCACTTCGGATTTTACCACACCCAAGATTGTTTACGATTGCTGCGGCCTTAGAGAAGGTCGTTTCGTAGAAGATTCCTCTGATGGAAATACGCACTGGTGGCTTGTTAGGCAACGTAACTTCTATTGATGTTCCCTCTGATTTAATCGATCCACCGGTAGCCTCAAGGAAATCGTCCCGGCAGCTTTTCCCAGCTTTTTCGGCAAAAGAGAGTAGCCAAGTTCCTCTTCGGCTTTCAAATAACCCTCTAATTTGGTCGCAATAGTTTTGAGTTACTTCATTTTCCTTTAGTATGTCCATCAAAGAAGAGAATTCCAGGTCCTGATTAGTCTTCAAATAAACTGTAAGCGGTTGCGTATTTGCTTGTGAGTTTGTTAATTCCGATGGCTGTGCTGCTGCGGCGGCGGAGTAGTCCATTTTGGAGTATATTCCAGGTAGTTTAGTATCCGAAGTGTTTCGCTGACTTACTAATCTCGATAGCACTCGGCTTTCCTCAATAAAGCTGATGGTGAGGCCCCTAAATAAAAAACACGACGGGAAGGGCCTTTCCCAAATCTAGACCTAATTAAACAGCGAACAATCACTTGATCTTAGCCAAAAGGCCGAGAAGCGATCTTAAGGGATTTTCTCCCCAGGACACCGTGGCTACATACGCAAGGGAGGTACGCGTATAGTAACATGGCAAAGTAGGACAAGTAGAATTGGATAAAAGTAGCCCATTTCTAAGCTAACAATTATGGTAATCTATTACCATCTGAGATTCCAGGCATTAGGCCTTCTTTAAATGGTTTGACCAATGACATGTATATATGCTCATTGGTTTGAAACATGATGTAAATAAGTCGCCATATTTCAAACAGTTCCGTCATCACTTACACTCACTGGAGCTATAAATTTGTTTCATATTCAGACCCATAACAACGTCTTACAAATGCTGTCAACGTGTTCTCGACGTACGCTTCAATAATATCATTGACATACTTGATCTGTATAAAGCCTGGAGGTTCGCTTAACCGCAAACAAAGAGGGTTGGATATGACGATCAGGATGTGCGTGAGATTCAAGTGAGTCGGGTGCGGACAGATATGGGAGGGCAGCGGGTCGAGTAACCGGGAAGGAGATGGGTTAGTGGGTCGAGGATAAGAAGGCTGAAGGAGATGGGTTAGTGGGTCGAGGATAAGAAGGCTGAAGGTCGAGGATAGGAAACGGGGAGGGAGATCTAGGGTAGTAGTTAGGGGATAAGGGGCTGAGAGAGGTGGTGCAGTGGGTCGAGGATAGGAAGGCTGAGAAAATAGGGCAGTGGGACGAGGGTGGGGAACAGTCAGGAAGATGAATCGAGGATAGGACGGCTGAGGAAGATGGGGCAGCGGGCCGAGTGTAGGGAACCAGGAGTGAGATTGAGAGAGATGGGTCGAGGGTAGGAAGGCTGAGGGATGTAGGGCAGCGGGTTGAGAATAGGAAAATTGGGTAAGACCAAATTTCAAGCATGGTTACGAGCGCCTAATACGATGCTACTGATACTGCAAGAGCTACTGATACTATAATAATGAATTAATTATAGTGTAAAATTGTGCGTTAATAATTTGATACCCAATGCCGATCCGGGAACATTTCGGTCCTTACAAGGACACAGGCTCTTTGCATATCGTTAGATATCTATGGGTACTTGTACATGGTCTTGTTAGGTGCAAAAGGCATGCATTAGCGTCGTATAAAAAAGGAAAATTGGACATGAATAGAACAATTTTTCGATCTGCTCATTGCTAAATGATATTTTTTCGCTTCCATTACAGTCAGTAGGCCTACAAAGAAAACATTTTTGTATGATCCATCCACGACAAATGTTGCCGTTTCTGAAATATAATCGTCTCTGTAGGTGACGCTAATGTATTTAAACATGAACTAATAGCGAACAATTTTCATTTTGGGGAACCAATACTGTCTTTCAAAACGGCATCCTTGTATTTGGTGCAGATGTTGTCGGAGATTGCCATGTATTTGAAATTTAAACAAATCTGGTTAGTGCTTATAATAGTTTAGCCTTCTGCGTAACTAAATGCAAGTAGGTCTACTAACTAACCGTGCCCAACGCTGCTCAAATCCCGAGATCAGACGAGATTGAGTGTTTTCAACATGGTATGTGTTGCATCAAAAACCAAATACACTTAAAGTCGTAAGGAAGTTCCGTTTTTTACTAACGTAGCGCCTCGGTACCGCGCTCTAACTTTAAAGTGGTGAAAATTATATTTTCATATATATATATATCGAATTAGAAAATTTACATTCTAAAGTATATTTACGGACAATAAGGCGATACTTTTATATTTGTTGTATTTCATTCGAAGAAAACGTAAACGGGGATGTTACAAAACAATAGCACCGGATTTGGATGTAGGCAATGAAGCACTACCTGATTATTACATTACGCGCACCGGATTATAAGGCGCACCATCGATTTGAGATGAGAAGGATTTAAAGTGCGTCTTATGGTTTATAAAATGCGGTTGTTTGGTAGATTTTACTGGGGTCAAAGGTCGGAAAAACATTCATTACATTTGTAATTAAAAATTTCCACCCGCTTAATATTCATTTGCTACTTCAGTTTTTGACTCGTTTATGTGATGAATTGTATTGTATTTTCGTTGACGACAGCCGAACCTTTAACCTTTGTATGCATATGCATTTATTTTGTATGCATATATTTCTGGGAATCCAACACAGAGGCGATAGAGATCAACAAATTTTCCAGACGCAGCCAAGCGACGCGATTAAAAATTACTATAGTGACATTCCACAAATTAAAATGCAATAACTGCTGGGTAATTTCATCCCTGGATTATATGGAATATTATATCGGATGGAATTATCTAGATATTACTGATATATATGTTTGTTCACTTGGTACACAATATATCTTCATTTATATTTAATTTCTTTATTATTTACTTATTGAATAATCCACATTGTGGATCCATTTAAAATGTAGTGTAAAATGTAATGTATTTATATGTTATATGTAGTAATGTTATATGTTTTTTTACTTTTTGTACACAATATGCAGATACCGGTAGACTATGTCTTTATTTATAATTATTTTTTACTCATTGAATAATCCACATTGCGGAACCATTAAAAAAAAATAAAAGGTAATTTTAGCAAAATGGTAGGGAATTCTTCATAGGCTCATTAAATTCATTTCATTATAAATAGAAAATATCCTAATTTTGTTAAGGGATTGGAGATACTCAAGAAATTGTGTTTTATTAATGTTATGTTGTAATGGAATATGGGAATAAACTTTTTTATTAGTTCACGATAATTGGTAAATTTAATAGGAAAAGAAATAGGTTTAAATAATCTCTTTATCTTTCATTTATATATTATGCTTGCTCATGATAAAAAAAATATCAATCTACAAAAAAGACACAATCTTGATTTGGTCGATCAAAATTCAATTCAATCCTGTATACATCGGATTTTCTCAAATAAAAAAATGCTATCCCTCTGTCCAAATGCAGAGTTATTGGTGATGTTTATATACAAAAAAAACAATATATTGCCGCTTTATCTGTTGAATTAGTCGATCCGAATTAATGTCTTTAAACTTTTTCCCGTATTTTTTTATTTTGTTATTCAAGTTAAGAAATAATTACATTTATACTGATCAGTATAATCAGTTATATTCAATCTTCCAATATATTAAACAGAATATGCAAATTAAATTAACAGATTAGATTTCTTTATTTATCTTTTCCAAGTATACCCAAATCGGTTGAAGGTCAATAATATGTTTCCAAGCACGGGTCAAGGCCCAAAAAATGTTGTTCAAAATGCAAGACAAGCAAGAGAAGAACGAGCATTACAGAAAAAACAAGAAGTTGCCATCTTGAAGATTCAAGCACTTGTGAGAGGATTTCTCTCAAGAAGAAAATTTTGTCGATCTTGGATGGATGATATTGACATTATCATTGGATACAAAGAAGAAAAACCGTATAATGTGTCAAAAACTAAGCATAATTCATCTAACACAAACATTGTATCAACTTCAAAACTTGCTGTTGATAATAAAATGACACAAGAATGGCAATTTAAATCATTTTCTTCATCAACTCTCACAGGGACCTACGGCAATTTATCCCTTAATCAAACCAAGAATATCCAGGATGCTAATCCGAATAAAAATGAGACGAGCGCTGATCAAGCTACCTCCGATAAAATCAACTCCGCACAGACAAGCTCTGTGAAAACAGAAAATTCTGAAAATATATCTATAGAATTGGCTATAACACCAAAAGTCTTGAATGGCACTGAAATATTCAATGTTACAAAACAATTGCTATTTATATTCAAACTTGAACGTGACAAATGGAGATTTGAAAAATTATGCAAAATAATTTTGGACAATTCAAATTCAGATAAAAATATAAAGTCATCGTATTGCAGTCTTTGTGTAAGTAAACAATTTGCATTGCCATGGATACAGCAAGTTAAAAATCTATTGAAGATATGTTGCCAGTATTTGGTTGTATTAAATCCACAAGAGCATCATAGCTCACGATTGATCAACATTTGTCTAAATATGATGCTTTTATTTACTGATGCATCCGAATGGAAAATAAGTAAAAAACAGCCAGCACTGAAGGTAATATTATCTCAGATAAGTAATAATATTTCCCTTGATCTATTAAATCACTCCTCAATGCAAATTCTCGGATCATTGCTTAATAAAAAAGTGGCATCCATGCAGACTCAACATAATGAACCTATGTTACTGGCCGCCTTCACCATGGCAACGAGACCGCTTATCACCAGTGGTGTAAAAGATGACAATCTAGTCATTTTTGTTAAATATATTTTATCAGTTCCAGCGCTTATCAGCAATAAAACTATACCTCATGGAGTATCTGTCTTAATCAAAAATCAGATATTACATCGAATTTTATCATTACTACATGGTGAAGGACAGTGCATAGCTTACAAAATGTTTGAGAAGAGACACAATTCATCAAACACAGCCATAGATGTTCTATGCACTGTCGCGAATCTTGGACAACTTGCTGTATTAGATAAGAATGCTTTGGAAGGGAATTACATGCAGTTTGTGTCACTCATAAATCAGTTACTTGATTATTTAGTTCAATGCAGTTGCCAACAGAATGCATCCTCTTCTACAACTTGGCACCCAGTTCTTGGGTTTTTCAAATCTTCAGAAAACGCACAAAATCAGTCAATGAGGTTTGTTAAAATACAGCTTGAAAGTTACTGGAACCCTGCCTTGTTAAGAGCAGTCTTTCGCGACGTTCTAACACTTGAATCCTTACATTCTGATGATGTCACTCCCACTCAAGCTGAACAACTCGCTACAAAAGTAGTTCAAAAAGCGAAGTTGTCTGATAGAGTTTCATCTTATTTGAAGAAGTTTTCTATGTCGAAATCTAGAGTTGCTTACAAACCAACAGGGGGGCGAAAACTCGAATATGCAGAAGTAAAAAACACAATGTCAACCTGTTTAATGCTAAGAAAGCTGTTGAGTGTCATTACCAAACAGTTGCAACTTGAAATGTTAACTGGACTCACTTTCATGGATGAAGTTTTATGTAGATTATGGAGATTTATTTGTGAATTGGGATCTTCTGGTGGACTAAAGTTATTCCTTTCTGCATTGACTCTACCACCTGATGTAGCGGAGCCATATTTTGCTGTTTTTACTCTTTTTTGCGACATGACAGCGCATATTTTATCAATTCTTGATGATATTGAATTTTACGAGGAACAGATACCCTTTCATTTAGAAGAACTTGTCACAATATCAGAATCTTTAAAAACCTTTGTATTTCGAATCATTTGGGAACATAAGCTATCTAATCCAGATCACCAAATGTATGGTGTTTTTGAATCAGCGTTAACATTACTACTGATGCTTTATGATAGAGATGCTAGAAGACCATTTACTCCTATAGGACATTGGATATGTAGGGATGTTAAAATGAGTACAATTTGGTCTGAAATTGAGAAATCTTCTACAAGAGGCTTAACTGTGATTGATAAAATTCCATTTGTGATTCCTCATAAAGATCGAGTTGTATTGTTCAGATCATTTGTGGCAACAGAAAAAAATGCATATTATGATGAAATTCCGTCACATATTACTGTTCATCGAAGTCGGCTTTTAGAAGATGGTTTTGAACAACTTAGCGCGATGCAGAATATAATGTTAAAAGGAACAATTCGAGTGAAGTTTATCAATGATCTTGGACTGGATGAAGCGGGAATTGATCAAGATGGTGTTTTCAAGGAATTTTTAGAAGAAATTATTAAAAAAGTTTTCAATCCTGACATGAATTTGTTTCGAATTACTACGGAAGAGGATGGAAAGCTTTATCCATCACCATCTTCATATCTCCAAGATGATCACCTTCGACTGTTCAATTTTGTTGGACGAATGCTTGGAAAGGCTGTATACGAAGGTATCGTAGTCGATGTACCGTTTGCAACATTCTTTTTAAGACATTTGCAACAGCAACATAGTTTATTGTACAGTCCACTTGACGAATTGCCTTCTCTTGACGCAGAATTTTATAAGAATTTAACATGGATTAAAAGATATGAGGGTGACATTTCTGATCTCGATTTGACATTCACTTATGAAGAAGACGTGATGGGACGACTTGAAACTCGAGAATTGGAACCTGGTGGTGCAGCCATTCCTGTTACTAATCAAAATAGAATAACCTATATTCATAAATTAGCACATTATCGTCTACACACTCAAATAAAAGAGCAAACTAGAGCATTTATCGCAGGCTTTAGATCAATTGTTAACAAACAATGGACATCAATGTTTTCTGCACCTGAATTACAAAGATTAATTTCAGGTGACAATGTTGACTTAGATTTATCAGATTTGAAGAAAAATGTAACTTATTATGGTGGATTTCACTCATCTCATCGGGTTGTAAAATGGTTGTGGGATATTTTAGAAAAAGATTATACTCCGCAACAACGATCCGCTTTTCTCAAATTCGTTACTTCTTGTTCGAGACCACCTATTCTCGGCTTTACACATTTGCAACCAACATTTTCTATCAGATGCGTTGAGGTCTCGGACGACGATGACACAGGGGATTCTGTTGGCACTGTATTGAGAGGATTTTTTAGAATATCTACCAAGAAACAAAGCGGACAAAAGCACAGACTTCCTACAGCTTCAACGTGTTTTAATTTGTTGAAACTTCCTAATTATCCATCGAAAGACATTTTAAGAGATAAGCTCAAACAAGCGATAGCCAATAATACTGGATTTGAATTGTCATAAGCAGTTTTGGGAATATACAAGATCTTCCAGCATTATCTGTTGTTTGTCATTGTTTTGTGTTAATTTTTTTTCGTAATCTTGCCCTAAAATTCTTATCAATCATATTAACTGACAACTGCTTGTTGAGGATTATATTTGTCCTCATTTAGTGTAGTGTAGGTTTTCATATTCACCCCGCGGTTGAGAAGAAAGTCAGCGTGATGACTTGTTCAGATGGCCCCTCGTCAGGTTACCAGTCAATGTGGGAAATAGTTAAAACAATTACTAGTTCCAGATGCATGGATTTGATGGTGGACGAAGCCGTGAACAACCAGTGATTACATCAACCTCCCTTCGGTGATGAGGAGTCCAGCAATCCTGTCACATATTTATCCCCATTGCGAGCGCGTTTTCAACTTGGTATGATGCACCAACTGCTTGCTGTGTTTCACAAATTGGACAGATAGAAGCTTCATATTAGAAGAAGCTTTTCTTATGACTACCGGTATTTATTATTTTCAATATTACTTCTTGATTAAGAAAATAGCTTGTTATATGTGCTAGATTTGCTTGAATCAATGTTCAGGTAATCAATGATTTTAGTTTGACCTTATTCTATTTTTCATATTATTATCTGATCTTTCTCGTGCTCATGGTTACTATATGCTTGTAACAGCTTATCATCACTCAGCAGCGTTTAAGGTGGTGTAGAAAATTTGCCTGATTTTAGTCTTTTGTGACAAATTTTGTAAACATACCGGTATTAAATGAAATAAATAATGAAAAACTTTCATTTTTTTTGTGGTGGCTTGCGCATTGTTTAGACAGTAATTATGCCCAAACTAAAAGATACTGTTCATTCTATAAAAATTGTAACCTTAAATGCATTCCATTGGTGGCTTTTGTAGATACGTGTTTGGCCGTAGAAGTAAGCGTTGAGCATCTATGAGTAAGTTCATTATAGATGTTATGTACTGTGAAAATTTACCTTTCAAAATTTATTGTATAAAGGAAGAAATTTATATGCGATCTTGCTTGTTATGAATCTGATCTGTATTATTAGATTATGATTTTGTTCTTTATTATTATATATGGATAGTTGTCGTAATTAAAACTTGTTTGTATCAGTTTTGTTTGGATTATTAATGTTTAAAATTGGATATTAATTCGTCCATTGTACAGCGAAATTATAATACGTTATAATTTGTGAGAAAAAGATTTTTGAAATGTATCTTTCAATAAAAGTATCGAAACTTCTGATTTTTCAAATTTCTACTTTTTTCAAGTTAATCTTTTGAAATTTCCAAAAGTTGTTCAAAAAACATCACATTATATTTCTTTTTTTTCCCTTATCATGCACTTGATGTTAAATTTTGTTTTCTATTTCAGAAAGATATATGCTGGTGCTAAATGATAAAATTAAAATATGTTTGTTTATCTGAGTAAAAAAATCGCAATTCCTAATGATACAACATTAAAATGTGTCTCATGGAACAAACAATTTGGCTTTATTGCTTGCGGAGGCGGGGACGGATTATTAAAAGTTCTTAAGCTGGAAACACAAGTATCTGATGATTCTAAAGTCAAAGGATTGGCAGCTCCTAGTAACTTGAGCATGAATCAATCCTTAGAAGGACATAACGGCGAAATCAGAGTTGCGACGTGGAATGAACAATTTCAAAAACTGACAACGAGTGATCAAAATGGTTTGATTATCGTGTGGATGATGTATAAAGGGAATTGGTACGAAGAGATGATTAATAATCGAAATAAATCAGTGGTCAGATCAATGTGTTGGAACGCGGAAGGACAAAAAATATGCATCGCGTATGAAGATGGGGCCGTCATTGTAGGCTCTGTCGATGGTAATCGTATTTGGGGAAAAGAATTCAAAAACATGCAACTTACTCATGTCACTTGGTCTCCTGATGGAAAATTATTACTCTTTGGAACAACAAATGGCGAAGTCAATATTTTTGACAATTTTGGAAATTATATCAATAAGATGGAATTACAATGTTTGATTAATGCAACTGGTGCAGTCAGCCTAAGCGGATTGACATGGTATAACGGAATACTTGGTTATGTCGAACCGAATTGCCCATGTCTTGCAATCTGTTTTGACAATGGAAGGTGTCAAATTATGAGAGATGAAGTGGACGATAATCCAATATTGATTGATACAAAAATGCATGCGGTTGATATACAATGGAATGATTGTGGTTCAACGTTAGCTATTGCAGGCTCACAGACATCAGTACAGAATGATAAAACCATCAACGTAGTGCAATTTTTCAGTGCATTTGGAGAACCTTTATACACTTTAAAAGTACCGGGTAAAAGTATCTGTGGGGTTGGATGGGAAGGGGGAAGTTTGAGAATATCTATAGGTGTGGATTCGTTTCTCTACTTTGCAAATATTCGTCCTGATTACAAATGGGGTTATATGTCCAATACTGTTGTCTATGCCCATCAAAAACCTGATCGACCTGACTATTGTCTCATATTTTGGGAGGCTTCTCGAAATGTCAAAAACGTTAAATATGTGAAAAATTTGAGTGGATTATGTGCAGGAGGCGACCATTGTTGCCTAGTGACACAATCAGAGGATGATGGTGGACAAAATGTGCTTGTTCTTTGTAACGCTATCGGCACACCTATGGATTCAAAATTCATAGATATCGAACCACATTTTGTGTGCATGACGGCAACTCATATCATTACTGCATCTTACAATGCCATACACGTTTGGCAGTACACATCTGTTAGTTCAGTTGTTTCACTTGATTACGCTCATGTCATGCCTCAGCTTGGTGTACACAAAGAGAAAAAGGAAAAGTTGTTTCACATTGATGATGAGAATCCAGAACGCAGTAAAGTTGATGAAATTAATCCAAGTGTTGTGAACGCAAACACGCAAGATCCAATTTGTAGTATTTGTGCTTCTGATAAAGTTGTTATTGTCGCTAGGGAGTCTGGTACCATCCATAGATATGCTTTTCCAAATTTGGAGCTTAGCAACCGTTATGCAGTTGCATATGAACCAAAAAGAATGTCCTTGAATTGTAACTCTTCTCGTCTTGGTATTATAAACACCGGTGGAATGTTGACTATTTTTGATTTGAATGCCAGAGTTACAGATGAAAATGGGCAAGAAATAATTGGTGAACAGTTACATTTTGAACGCAAGGATGTATGGGATATCAAATGGGCTGATGATAATCCTGAATTATTCGCAATGATGGAGAAAACTAGAATGTACATTTTCAGAAATCTGGATCCAGAAGAACCAATCCAATGCTCTGGTTATTTATGTAAATTCAGTGATTTGGAAGTGACTGCTGTTCTTTTGGATGAAATCTTGGCAGATCCTGACAATCCAACAAAAGATAATTTGATTGAACTTGAAATCAAGTCTTTGAGAGACACCCGTGCACTTGTGAAGACTGTAGGAATGAAAGATGCCGCACAATTTGTGGATGACAACCCCCATCCACGATTATGGAGATTATTGGCAGAAGCCGCTCTTGATCGACTTGAGTTATCCGTCGCTGAACATGCATTTGTAAGATGCAAAGACTATCAAGGTATTCGATTAGTAAAACGATTAGCCCAACTACAAAACGAACAAATGAAATCTGCGGAAATTGCTGCTTATTTTCACCGATTCGAAGAAGCAGAGAAAATTTATCTTGATATGGATAGACGTGATCTTGCTATCGAAATGCGAATGAAACTTGGAGATTGGTTTCGTGTCGTGCAATTATTACAATCTGGCAGTGGAGGCGCAGATGACAAAAAACTGATGCAAGCCTGGGACGCGATAGGAAATTATTTCACAGACAGACAAAAATGGGCACATGCTGTGACTTACTTCACACAAAGCAACAATCAAGAACAACTACTGGAATGCTACTACATGCTCGAAGACTATGATTCCATGGCCGCTTTAGCAGGGTCTTTGCCAGAAAATCATAAATTACTCCCTCGAATTGCTAAGATCTTCAAAATGGTGGGAATGTGTGAGCAAGCGGTTCTTGCTTTCACAAAATGTGGTTTGATTA